>NC_090404.1:1645799-2245799 GCF_036365525.1 Heterodontus francisci | reverse complement strand
TGAGTGGGTTAATCCCCCTCTGAAAGGGAACAGACTGCCCGGTGTGTGTAACTGGGAGTGAGTGGGTTAATCCCTCTCCGCTAGGGAACAAACTGCCCGGGGTGTGTAACTGGGAGTGAGAGGGTTAATCCCCCTCTGATAGGGAACAGACTGCCCGGTGTGTGTAACTGGGAGTGAGTGGGTTAATCCCTCTCCGCTAGGGAACAAACTGCCCGGGGTGTGTAACTGGGAGTGAGAGGGTTAATCCCCCTCTGATAGGGAACAGACTGCCCAGTGTGTGTAATTGGGAGTGAGTGGGTTAATCCCCCTCTGATAGGGAACAGACTGCCCGGTGTGTGTAACTGGGAGTGAGTGGGTTAATCCCCCTCTGATAGGGAACAGATTGCCCGGTGTTTGTAACTGGGAGTGAGAGGGTTAATCCCCCTCCGATAGGGAACAGACTGCCCGGTGTGTGTAACTGAGAGTGAGTGGGTTAATCCCCCTCTGAAAGGGAACAGACTGCCCGGTGTGTGTAACTGGGAGTTAGTGGGTTAATCCCCCTCTGATAGGGAAAAGACTGCCGGGTGTGTGTAACTGGGAGTGAGTGGGTTAATCCCTCTCCGATAGGGAACAGACTGTACGGTGTCTGTAACTGGGAGTGAGTGGGTTAATCCCCCTCTGACAGGGAACAGACTGCCCGGTGTGTGTAACTGGGAGAGAGAGGGTTAATCCCTCTCTGCTAGGGAACAGACTGCCCGGTGTGTGTAACTGGGAGTGAGAGGGTTAATCCACCTCCGATAGCGAACAGACTGCCCGGTGTGTGTAACTGGGAGTGAGAGGGTTAATCCCCCTCTGATAGGGAACAGACTGCCCGGTGTGTGTAACTGGGAGTGAGAGGGTTAATCCCCCTCCGATAGGGAACAGACTGCCCGGTGTGTGTAACTGGGAGTGAGAGGGTTAATCCCCCTCCGAAATGGAACAGACTGCCCCGTGTGTGTAACTGGGAGTGAGAGGGTTAATCCCCCTCCGATAGGGAACAGACTGCCCGGTGTGTGTAACTGGGAGTGAGAGGGTTAATCCCTCTCCGCGAGGGAACTGACTGCCCGGTGTGAGTAACTGGGAGAGAGAGGGTTAATCGCTCTCCGCTAGGGAACAGACTGCCCGGTGTGTGTAACTGGGAGTGAGTGGGTTAATCACCCTCTGATAGGGAACAGACTGCCCGGTGTGTGTAACTGGGAGTGAGAGGGTTAATCCCCCTCCGATAGGGAACAGACTGCCCGGTGTGTGTAACTGAGAGTGAGTGGGTTAATCCCCCTCTGAAAGGGAACAGACTGCCCGGTGTGTGTAACTGGGAGTTAGTGGGTTAATCCCCCTCTGATAGGGAAAAGACTGCCGGGTGTGTGTAACTGGGAGTGAGTGGGTTAATCCCTCTCCGATAGGGAACAGACTGTACGGTGTCTGTAACTGGGAGTGAGTGGGTTAATCCCCCTCTGACAGGGAACAGACTGCCCGGTGTGTGTAACTGGGAGAGAGAGGGTTAATCCCTCTCTGCTAGGGAACAGACTGCCCGGTGTGTGTAACTGGGAGTGAGAGGGTTAATCCACCTCCGATAGCGAACAGACTGCCCGGTGTGTGTAACTGGGAGTGAGAGGGTTAATCCCCCTCTGATAGGGAACAGACTGCCCGGTGTGTGTAACTGGGAGTGAGAGGGTTAATCCCCCTCCGATAGGGAACAGACTGCCCGGTGTGTGTAACTGGGAGTGAGAGGGTTAATCCCCCTCCGAAATGGAACAGACTGCCCGGTGTGTGTAACTGGGAGTGAGAGGGTTAATCCCCCTCCGATAGGGAACAGACTGCCCGGTGTGTGTAACTGGGAGTGAGAGGGTTAATCCCTCTCCGCGAGGGAACTGACTGCCCGGTGTGAGTAACTGGGAGAGAGAGGGTTAATCGCTCTCCGCTAGGGAACAGACTGCCCGGTGTGTGTAACTGGGAGTGAGTGGGTTAATCCCCCTCTGATAGGGAACAGACTGCCCGGTGTGTGTAATTGGGAGTGAGTGGGTTAATCCCCCTCTGATAGGGAACAGACTGCCCGGTGTGTGTAACTGGGAGTGAGTGGGTTAATCCCCCTCTGATAGGGAACAGACTGCCCGGTGTGTGTAACTGAGAGTGAGTGGGTTAATCCCTCTCCGATAGGGAACAGACTGCCCGGTGTGTGTAACTGGGAGTGAGAGGGTTAATCCCCCTCTGATAGGGAACAGACTGCCCGGTGTGTGTAACTGGGAGTGAGTGGGTTAATCCGCCTCTGATAGGGAACAGACTGCCCGGTGTTTGTAACTGGGAGTGAGAGGGTTAATCCCCCTCCGATAGGGAACAGACTGCCCGGTGTGTGTAACTGAGAGTGAGTGGGTTAATCCCCCTCTGAAAGGGAACAGACTGCCCGGTGTGTGTAACTGGGAGTTAGTGGGTTAATCCCCCTCTGATAGGGAAAAGACTGCCGGGTGTGTGTAACTGGGAGTGAGTGGGTTAATCCCTCTCCGATAGGGAACAGACTGTACGGTGTCTGTAACTGGGAGTGAGTGGGTTAATCCCCCTCTGACAGGGAACAGACTGCCCGGTGTGTGTAACTGGGAGTGAGTGGGTTAATCCCTCTCCGATAGGGAACAGACTGCCCGGTGTGTGTAACTGGGAGAGAGAGGGTTAATCCCCCTCTGACAGGGAACAGACTGCCCGGTGTGTGTAACTGGGAGTGAGTGGGTTAATCCCCCTCTGACAGGGAACAGACTGCCCGGTGTCTGTAACTGGGAGAGAGAGGGTTAATCCCTCTCTGCTAGGGAACAGACTGCCCGGTGTGTGTAACTGGGAGTGAGAGGGTTAATCCACCTCCGATAGCGAACAGACTGCCCGGTGTGTGTAACTGGGAGTGAGAGGGTTAATCCCCCTCTGATAGGGAACAGACTGCCCGGTGTGTATAACTGGGAGTGAGAGGGTTAATCCCCCTCCGATAGGGAACAGACTGCCCGGTGTGTGTAACTGGGAGTGAGAGGGTTAATCCCCCTCCGATAGGGAACAGACTGCCCGGTGTGTGTAACTGGGAGTGAGAGGGTTAATCCCCCTCCGATAGGGAACAGACTGCCCGGTGTGTGTAACTGGGAGTGAGAGGGTTAATCCCTCTCCGCGAGGGAACTGACTGCCCGGTGTGAGTAACTGGGAGAGAGAGGGTTAATCGCTCTCCGCTAGGGAACAGACTGCCCGGTGTGTGTAACTGGGAGTGAGTGGGTTAATCCCCCTCTGATAGGGAACAGACTGCCCGGTGTGTGTAATTGGGAGTGAGTGGGTTAATCCCCCTCTGATAGGGAACAGACTGCCCGGTGTGTGTAACTGGGAGTGAGTGGGTTAATCCCCCTCTGATAGGGAACAGACTGCCCGGTGTGTGTAACTGGGAGTGAGTGGGTTAATCCCCCTCTGATAGGGAACAGACTGCCCGGTGTGTGTAATTGGGAGTGAGTGGGTTAATCCCCCTCTGATAGGGAACAGACTGCCCGGTGTGTGTAACTGGGAGTGAGTGGGTTAATCCCCCTCTGATAGGGAACAGACTGCCCGGTGTGTGTAACTGAGAGTGAGTGGGTTAATCCCCCTCTGATAGGGAACAGATGCCCGGTGTGTGTAATTGGGAGTGAGTGGGTTAATCCCTCTCCGATAGGGAACAGACTGCCCGGTGTGTGTAACTGGGAGTGAGTGGGTTAATCCGCCTCTGATAGGGAACAGACTGTCCGGTGTGTGTAACTGGGAGTGAGTGGGTTAATCCGCCTCTGATAGGGAACAGACTGCCTGGTGTGTGTAACTGGGAGAGAGAGGGTTAATCCCTCTCCGCTAGGGAACAGACTGCCCGGTGTGTGTAACTGGGAGTGAGAGGGTTAATCCCCCTCTGATAGGGAACAGACTGCCCGGTGTGTGTAACTGGGAGTGAGAGGGTTAATCCCCCTCCGATAGGGAACAGACTGCCCGGTGTGTGTAACTGGGAGTGAGAGGGTTAATCCCCCTCCGATAGGGAACGGACTGCCCGGTGTGTGTAACTGGGAGTGAGAGGGTTAATCCTCTCCGATATGGAACTGACTGCCCGGTGTGTGCAACTGGGAGTGAGAGGGGTAATCCCCCTCTGATAGGGAACAGACTGCCCGGTGTGTGTAATTGGGAGTGAGAGGGTTAATCCCCCTCCGATAGGGAACAGACTGCCCGGTGTGTGTAACTGGGAGAGAGAGGGTTAATCCCTCTCCGCGATGGAACAGACTGCCCGTTGTGTGTAACTGGGAGTGAGAGGGTTAATCCTCTCCGATATGGAACAGACTGCCCGGTCTGTGTAACTGGGAGTGAGAGGGTTACTCCCCCTCTGATCAGGAACAGACTGCCCGGTGTGTGTAACTGGGAGTGAGAGGGTTAATCCTCCTCCGATCGGGAACAGTCTGCCCGGTGTGTGCAACTAGGAGTGAGAGGGTTAGTCCCTCTCCGAAAGGGAACAGACTGCCCGGTGTGTGTAACTGCGGGTGAGAGGATTAATCCTCTCCGATAGGGAACAGACTGCCAGGTGTGTGTAACTGAGAGTGAGAGGGTTAATCCCCCTCTGATAGGGAACAGACTGCCCGGTGTGTGTAACTGGGAGTGAGAGGGTTATTCCCTCTCCGATAGGGAACAGACTGCCCGGTGTGTGCAACTGCGGGTGAGAGGGTGAATCCCCCTCCGATAGGGAACAGACTGCCCGGTGTGTGCAACTGCGGGTGAGAGGGTGAATCCCCCTCCGATAGGGAACAGACTGCCCGGTGTGTGTAACCGGGAGTGAGAGGGTTAATCCCCCTCCGATAGGGAACATGCTGCCCGGTGTGTGTAACTGGGAGTGAGAGGGTAAATCCCCTCTGATAGGGAACAGATTGCCCGGTGTGTGTAACTGGGAGTGAGAGGGTTAATCCCTCTCCGATAGGGAACTGACAGCCCGGTGTGTATAACTGGGAGTGAGAGGGTTAATTCCCCTCCGATAGGGAACAGACTGCCCGGTGTGTGTAAGTGGGAGTGAGTGGGTTAATCCCCCTCTGATAGGGAACAGACTGCCCGGTGTGTGTAACTGGGAGTGAGTGGGTTAATCCCCCTCTGATAGGGAACAGACTGCCCGGTGTGTGTAACTGGGAGTGAGAGGGTTAATCCCCCTCTAATAGGGAACAGACTGTCCGGTGTGTGTAACGGGAAGTGAGAGGGTAATCCCCTCTGATAGGGAAAAGACTGCCCGGTGTGTGTAACTGGGAGTGAGAGGGTTAATCCCCCTCTGATAGGAAACAGACTGCCCGGTGTGTGTAACTGGGAGTGAGAGGGTTAATCCCCCCCCCGATAGGGAACAGACTGCCCGGTGTGTGTAACTGGGAGTGAGAGGGTTAATCCCCCTCCGATAGGGAACAGACTGCCCGGTGTGTGTAACTGGGAGTGAGAGGGTTAATCCCCCTCCGATAGGGAACAGACAGCCCAATGTGTGTAACTGGGAGTGAAAGGGTTAATCCCCCTCCGATAGGGAACGGACTGCCCGATGTGTGTAACTGGGAGTGAGAGGGTTAATCCCCCTCCGATAGGGAACAGACTGCCCAATGTGTGTAACTGGGAGTCAGAGGGTTAATCCCCCTCTGATAGGGAACAGACTGCCCGGTGTGTGTAACTGCGGGTGAGAGGGTTAATCCCCCTCCGATAGGGAACATGCTGCCCGGTGTGTGTAACTGGGAGTGAGAGGGTTAATCCCCCTCCGATAGGGAACATGCTGCCCGGTGTGTGTAACTGGGAGTGAGAGGGTAAATCCCCTCTGATAGGGAACAGACTGCCCTGTGTGTGTAACTGGGAGTGAGAGGGTAAATCCCCTCCGATAGGGAACAGACTGCCCGGTGTGTGTAACTGGGAGTGAGAGGGTTAATCCCCCTCCGATAGGGAACATGCTGCCCGGTGTGTGTAACTGGGAGTGAGAGGGTAAATCCCCTCTGATAGGGAACAGACTGCCCTGTGTGTGTAACTGGGAGTGAGTGGGTTAATCCCCCTCTAATAGGGAACAGACTGCCCGGTGTGTGTAACTGGGAGTGAGAGGGTTAATCCCCTCCGATAGGGAACAGACTGCCCGCTGTGTGCAACTGCGGGTGAGAGGATTAATCCTCTCCGATAGGGAACAGACTGCCCGTTGTGTGTAACTGGGAGTGAGAGGGTTAATCCCCCTCTGATAGGGAACAGACTGCCCGGTGTGTGTAACTGGGAGTGAGAGGGTTTATCCCTCTCCGATGGGGAACAGACTGCCCGGTGTGTGCAACTGCGGGTGAGAGGGTTAATCCTCTCCGATAGGGAACAGACTGCCCGGTGTGTGTAACTGGGAGTGAGAGGTTTAATCCCCCTCCGACAGGGAACAGACTGCCCGGTGTGTGTAACTGGGAGTGAGAGGGTTAATCCCCCTCCGATAGGGAACAGACTGCCCGATGTGTGTAACTGGGAGTGAGAGGGTGAATCCCCCTCCGATAGGGAACAGACTGCCCGGTGTGTGTAACCGGGAGTGAGAGGGTTAATCCCCCTCCGATAGGGAAAATGCTGCCCGGTGTGTGTAACTGGGAGTGAGAGGGTAAATCCCCTCTGATAGGGAACAGATTGCCCGGTGTGTGTAACTGGGAGTGAGAGGGTTAATCCCTCTCCGATAGGGAACTGACAGCCCGGTGTGTATAACTGGGAGTGAGAGGGTTAATTCCCCTCCGATAGGGAACAGACTGCCCGGTGTGTGTAACTGGGAGTGAGTGGGTTAATCCCCCTCTGATAGGGAACAGACTGCCCGGTGTGTGTAACTGGGAGTGAGAGGGTTAATCCCCCTCTAATAGGGAACAGACTGCCCGGTGTGTGTAACTGGAAGTGAGTGGGTTAATCCCTCTCCGCTAGGGAACAGACTGCCCGGTGTGTGTAACTGGGAGTGAGAGGGTTAATCCCCCTCTGATAGGGAACAGACTGCCCGGTGTGTGTAACTGGGAATGAGAGGGCTAATCCCCTCTGATAGGGAACAGACTGCCCGGTGTGTGTAACTGGGAGTGAGTGGGTTAATCTCTCTCCGCTAGGGAACAGACTGCCCGGTGTGTGTAACTGGGAGTGAGAGGGTTAATCCCCCTCTGATAGGAAACAGACTGCCCGGTGTGTGTAACTGGGAGAGAGAGGGTTAATCCCCTCCGATAGTGATCAGACTTCCCGGTGTGTGTAACTGGGAGTGAGAGGGTTAATCCCCTCCGATAGGGAACAGACCGCCCGGTGTGTGTAACTGGGAGTGAGAGGGTTAATCCCCTCCGATAGGGAACAGACTGCCCGGTGTGTGTAACTGGGAGTGAGAGGGTTAATCCCCTCCGATAGGGAACAGACTGCCCGCTGTGTGTAACTGGGAGTGAGAGGGTTAATCCCCTCCGATAGGGAACAGACTGCCCGGTGTGTGTAACTGGGAGTGAGAGGGTTAAACCCCTCCGATAGGAAACAGACTGCCCGGTGTGTGTAACTGGGAGTGAGAGGGTTAATCCCCTCCGATAGGGAACAGACTGCCCGGTGTGTGTAACTGGGAGTGAGAGGGTTAATCTCCCTCCGATAGGGAACAGACTGCCCCGAGTGTGTAACTGGGAATGAGAGGGTTAATCCCCCTCTGATAGGGAACAGACTGCCCGGTGTGTGTAACTGGGAGTGAGTGGGTTAATCCCCCTCTGATAGGGAACAGACTGCCCGGTGTGTGTAACTGGGAGTGAGAGGGTTAATCCCTCTCCGATTGGGAACAGACTGCCCGTTGTGTGTAACTGGGAGTGAGAGGGTTAATCCCTCTCCGATAGAGAACAGACTGCCCGGTGTGTGTAACTGGGAGTGAGTGGGTTAATCCCCCTCTGATAGAGAACAGACTGCCCGGAGTGTGTAACTGGGAGTGAGTGGGTTAATCCCCCTCTGATAGGGAACAAACTGCCCGGGGTGTGTAACTGGGAGTGAGAGGGTTAATCCCCCTCTGATAGGGAACAGACTGCCCAGTGTGTGTAATTGGGAGTGAGTGGGTTAATCCCCCTTCTGATAGGGAACAGACTGCCCGGTGTGTGTAACTGGGAGTGAGTGGGTTAATCCCTCTCCGCTAGGGAACAAACTGCCCGGGGTGTGTAACTGGGAGTGAGAGGGTTAATCCCCCTCCGATAGGGAACAGACTGCCCGGTGTGTGTAACTGGGAGTGAGTGGGTTAATCCCCCTCTGATAGGGAACAGACTGCCCGGGGTGTGTAACTGGGAGTGAGTGGGTTAATCCCCCTCTGATAGGGAACAGACTGCCCGGTGTGTGTAACTGGGAGTGAGAGGGTTAATCCCCCTCCGATAGGGAACAGACTGCCCGGTGTGTGTAACTGGGAGTGAGAGGGTTAATCCCTCTCCGATAGGGAACAGACTGTACGGTGTCTGTAACTGGGAGTGAGTGGGTTAATCCCCCTCTGACAGGGAACAGACTGCCCGGTGTGTGTAACTGGGAGAGAGAGGGTTAATCCCTCTCTGCTAGGGAACAGACTGCCCGGTGTGTGTAACTGGGAGTGAGAGGGTTAATCCACCTCCGATAGCGAACAGACTGCCCGGTGTGTGTAACTGGGAGTGAGAGGGTTAATCCCCCTCTGATAGGGAACAGACTGCCCGGTGTGTATAACTGGGAGTGAGAGGGTTAATCCCCCTCCGATAGGGAACAGACTGCCCGGTGTGTGTAACTGGGAGTGAGAGGGTTAATCCCCCTCCGATAGGGAACAGACTGCCCGGTGTGTGTAACTGGGAGTGAGAGGGTTAATCCCCCTCCGATAGGGAACAGACTGCCCGGTGTGCGTAAGTGGGAGTGAGAGGGTTAATCCCTCTCCGCGAGGGAACTGACTGCCCGGTGTGAGTAACTGGGAGAGAGAGGGTTAATCGCTCTCCGCTAGGGAACAGACTGCCCGGTGTGTGTAACTGGGAGTGAGTGGGTTAATCCCCCTCTGATAGGGAACAGACTGCCCGGTGTGTGTAATTGGGAGTGAGTGGGTTAATCCCCCTCTGATAGGGAACAGACTGCCCGGTGTGTGTAACTGGGAGTGAGTGGGTTAATCCCCCTCTGATAGGGAACAGACTGCCCGGTGTGTGTAACTGGGAGTGAGTGGGTTAATCCCCCTCTGATAGGGAACAGACTGCCCGGTGTGTGTAACTGAGAGTGAGTGGGTTAATCCCCCTCTGATAGGGAACAGATGCCCGGTGTGTGTAATTGGGAGTGAGTGGGTTAATCCCTCTCCGATAGGGAACAGACTGTCCGGTGTGTGTAACTGGGAGTGAGTGGGTTAATCCGCCTCTGATAGGGAACAGACTGCCTGGTGTGTGTAACTGGGAGAGAGAGGGTTAATCCCTCTCCGCTAGGGAACAGACTGCCCGGTGTGTGTAACTGGGAGTGAGAGGGTTAATCCCCCTCTGATAGGGAACAGACTGCCCGGTGTGTGTAACTGGGAGTGAGAGGGTTAATCCTCTCCGATATGGAACTGACTGCCCGGTGTGTGCAACTGGGAGTGAGAGGGGTAATCCCCCTCTGATAGGGAACAGACTGCCCGGTGTGTGTAACTGGGAGTGAGAGGGTTAATCCCCCTCCGATAGGGAACAGACTGCCCGGTGTGTGTAACTGGGAGAGAGAGGGTTAATCCCTCTCCGCGATGGAACAGACTGCCCGTTGTGTGTAACTGGGAGTGAGAGGGTTAATCCTCTCCGATATGGAACAGACTGCCCGGTCTGTGTAACTGGGAGTGAGAGGGTTAATCCCCCTCTGATCAGGAACAGACTGCCCGGTGTGTGTAACTGGGAGTGAGAGGGTTAATCCTCCTCCGATCGGGAACAGTCTGCCCGGTGTGTGCAACTAGGAGTGAGAGGGTTAATCCCCCTCCGATAGGGAACATGCTGCCCGGTGTGTGTAACTGGGAGTGAGAGGGTAAATCCCCTCTGATAGGGAACAGATTGCCCGGTGTGTGTAACTGGGAGTGAGAGGGTTAATCCCTCTCCGATAGGGAACTGACAGCCCGGTGTGTGTAACTGGGAGTGAGAGGGTTAATTCCCCTCCGATAGGGAACAGACTGCCCGGTGTGTGTAAGTGGGAGTGAGTGGGTTAATCCCCCTCTGATAGGGAACAGACTGCCCGGTGTGTGTAACTGGGAGTGAGTGGGTTAATCCCCCTCTGATAGGGAACAGACTGTCCGGTGTGTGTAACTGGAAGTGAGAGGGTAATCCCCTCTGATAGGGAAAAGACTGCCCGGTGTGTGTAACTGGGAGTGAGAGGGTTAATCCCCCTCTGATAGGAAACAGACTGCCCGGTGTGTGTAACTGGGAGTGAGAGGGTTAATCCCCCTCTGATAGGAAACAGACTGCCCGGTGTGTGTAACTGGGAGAGAGAGGGTTAATCCCCTCCGATAGTGATCAGACTTCCCGGTGTGTGTAACTGGGAGTGAGAGGGTTAATCCGCTCCGATAGGGAACAGACTGCCCGGTGTGTGTAACTGGGAGTGAAAGGGTTAATCCCCTCCGATAGGGAACAGACTGCCCGGTGTGTGTAACTGGGAGTGAGAGGGTTAATCCCCTCCGATAGGGAACAGACTGCCCGGTGTGTGTAACTGGGAGTGAGAGGGTTAATCCCCTCCGATAGGGAACAGACTGCCCGCTGTGTGTAACTGGGAGTGAGAGGGTTAATCCCCTCCGATAGGGAACAGACTGCCCGGTGTGTGTAACTGGGAGTGAGAGGGTTAATCCCCTCCGATAGGGAACAGACTGCCCGGTGTGTGTAACTGGGAGTGAGAGGGTTAATCTCCCTCCGATAGGGAACAGACTGCCCCGAGTGTGTAACTGGGAATGAGAGGGTTAATCCCCCTCTGATAGGGAACAGACTGTCGGGTGTGTGTAACTGGGAGTGAGTGGGTTAATCCCCCTCTGATAGGGAACAGACTGCCCGGTGTGTGTAACTGGGAGTGAGTGGGTTAATCCCCCTCTGATAGGGAACAGACTGCCCGGTGTGTGTAACTGGGAGTGAGTGGGTTAATCCCCCTCTGATAGGGAACAGACTGCCCGGTGTGTGTAACTGGGAGTGAGTGGGTTAATCCCCCTCTGATAGGGAACAGACTGATCGGTGTGTGTAACTGGGAGTGAGAGGGTTAATCCCTCTCCGATAGGGAACAGACAGCCCGGTGTCTGTCAATGGGAGTGAGTGGGTTAATGCCCCTCTGATAGGGAACAGACTGCCCGGTGTGTGTAACTGGGAGTGAGTGGGTTAATCCCCCTCTGATAGGGAACAGACTGCCCGGTGTGTGTAACTGGGAGTGAGAGGGTTAATCCCTCTCCGATTGGGAACAGACTGCCCGTTGTGTGTAACTGGGAGTGAGAGGGTTAATCCCTCTCCGATAGAGAACAGACTGCCCGGTGTGTGTAACTGGGAGTGAGTGGGTTAATCCCCCTCTGATAGGGAACAGACTGCCCGGAGTGTGTAACTGGGAGTGAGTGGGTTAATCCCCCTCTGATAGGGAACAGACTGCCCGGTGTGTGTAACTGGGAGTGAGTGGGTTAATCCCCCTCTGATAGGGAACAGACTGCCCGGTGTGTGTAACTGGGAGTGAGTGGGTTAATCCCCCTCTGATAGGGAACAGACTGCCCGGTGTGTGTAACTGGGAGTGAGAGGGTTAATCCCCCTCTAATAGGGAACAGACTGTCCGGTGTGTGTAACTGGGAGTGAGTGGGTTAATCCCCCTCTGATAGGGAACAGACTGCCCGGTGTGTGTAACTGGGAGTGAGTGGGTTAATCCCCCTCTGATAGGGAACAGACTGCCCGGTGTGTGTCACTGCGAGTGAGTGGGTTAATCCCTCTCCGCTAGGGAACAAACTGCCCGGGGTGTGTAACTGGGAGTGAGAGGGTTAATCCCCCTCTGATAGGGAACAGACTGCCCAGTGTGTGTAATTGGGAGTGAGTGGGTTAATCCCCCTCTGACAGGGAACAGACTGCCCGGTGTGTGTAACTGGGAGTGAGTGGGTTAATCCCTCTCCGCTAGGGAACAAACTGCCCGGGGTGTGTAACTGGGAGTGAGAGGGTTAATCCCCCTCCGATAGGGAACAGACTGCCCGGTGTGTGTAACTGGGAGTGAATGGGTTAATCCCCCTCTGATAGGGAACAGACTGCCCGGTGTGTGTAACTGGGAGTGAGTGGGTTAATCCCCCTCTGATAGGGAACAGACTGCCCGGTGTGTGTAACTGGGAGTGAGAGGGTTAATCCCCCTCCGATAGGGAACAGACTGCCCGGTGTGTGTAACTGGGAGTGAGTGGGTTAATCCCCCTCTGAAAGGGAACAGACTGCCCGGTGTGTGTAACTGGGAGTTAGTGGGTTAATCCCCCTCTGATAGGGAAAAGACTGCCGGGTGTGTGTAACTGGGAGTGAGTGGGTTAATCCCTCTCCGATAGGGAACAGACTGTCCGGTGTCTGTAACTGGGAGTGAGTGGGTTAATCCCCCTCTGACAGGGAACAGACTGCCCGGTGTGTGTAACTGGGAGAGAGAGGGTTAATCCCTCTCTGCTAGGGAACAGACTGCCCGGTGTGTGTAACTGGGAGTGAGAGGGTTAATCCACCTCCGATAGCGAACAGACTGCCCGGTGTGTGTAACTGGGAGTGAGAGGGTTAATCCCCCTCTGATAGGGAACAGACTGCCCGGTGTGTGTAACTGGGAGTGAGAGGGTTAATCCCACTCCGATAGGGAACAGACTGCCCGGTGTGTGTAACTGGGAGTGAGAGGGTTAATCCCCCTCCGATAGGGAACAGACTGCCCGGTGTGAGTAACTGGGAGAGAGAGGGTTAATCGCTCTCCGCTAGGGAACAGACTGCCCGGTGTGTGTAACTGGGAGTGAGTGGGTTAATCCCCCTCTGATAGGGAACAGACTGCCCGGTGTGTGTAATTGGGAGTGAGTGGGTTAATCCCCCTCTGATAGGGAACAGACTGCCCGGTGTGTGTAACTGGGAGTGAGTGGGTTAATCCCCCTCTGATAGGGAACAGACTGCCCGGTGTGTGTAACTGGGAGTGAGTGGGTTAATCCCCCTCTGATAGGGAACAGACTGCCCGGTGTGTGTAACTGAGAGTGAGTGGGTTAATCCCCCTCTGATAGGGAACAGATGCCCGGTGTGTGTAATTGGGAGTGAGTGGGTTAATCCCTCTCCGATAGGGAACAGACTGTCCGGTGTGTGTAACTGGGAGTGAGTGGGTTAATCCGCCTCTGATAGGGAACAGACTGCCTGGTGTGTGTAACTGGGAGAGAGAGGGTTAATCCCTCTCCGCAAGGGAACAGACTGCCGGGTGTGTGTAACTGGGAGTGAGAGGGTTAATCCCCCTCTGATAGGGAACAGACTGCCCGGTGTGTGTAACTGGGAGTGAGAGGGTTAATCCCCCTCCGATAGGGAACAGACTGCCCGTTGTGTGTAACTGGGAGTGAGAGGGCTAATCCGCTCCGATAGGGAACGGACTGCCCGTTGTGTGTAACTGGGAGTGAGAGGGTTAATCCTCTCCGATATGGAACTGACTGCCCGGTGTGTGCAACTGGGAGTGAGAGGGGTAATCCCCCTCTGAGAGGGAACAGACTGCCCGGTGTGTGTAACTGGGAGTGAGAGGGTTAATCCCCCTCCGATAGGGAACAGACTGCCCGGTGTGTGTAACTGGGAGAGAGAGGGTTAATCCCTCTCCGCGATGGAACAGACTGCCCGTTGTGTGTAACTGGGAGAGAGAGGGTTAATCCCTCTCCGCGATGGAACAGACTGCCCGTTGTGTGTAACTGGGAGTGAGAGGGTTAATCCTCTCCGATATGGAACAGACTGCCCGGTCTGTGTAACTGGGAGTGAGAGGGTTAATCCCCCTCTGATCGGGAACAGACTGCCCGGTGTGTGTAACTGGGAGTGAGAGGGTTAATCCTCCTCCGATCGGGAACAGACTGCCCGGTGTGTGCAACTAGGAGTGAGAGGGTTAGTCCCTCTCCGATTAGGGAACAGACTGCCCGGTGTGTGTAACTGCGGGTGAGAGGATTAATCCTCTCCGATAGGGAACAGACTGCCAGGTGTGTGTAACTGGGAGTGAGAGGGTTAATCCCCCTCTGATAGGGAACAGACTGCCCGGTGTGTGTAACTGGGAGTGAGAGGGTTATTCCCTCTCCGATAGGGAACAGACTGCCCGGTGTGTGTAACTGGGAGTGAGAGGGTTAATCCCCCTCCGATAGGGAACAGACTGCCTGGTGTGTGACTGGGAGAGAGAGGGTTAATCCCTCTCCGCTAGGGAACAGACTGCCCGGTGTGTGTAACTGGGAGTGAGAGGGTTAATCCCCCTCCGATAGGGAACGGACTGCCCGGTGTGTGTAACTGGGAGTGAGAGGGTTAATCCTCTCCGATATGGAACTGACTGCCCGGTGTGTGCAACTGGGAGTGAGAGGGGTAATCCCCCTCTGATAGGGAACAGACTGCCCGGTGTGTGTAACTGGGAGTGAGAGGGTTAATCCCCCTCCGATAGGGAACAGACTGCCCGGTGTGTGTAACTGGGAGAGAGAGGGTTAATCCCTCTCCGCGATGGAACAGACTGCCCGTTGTGTGTAACTGGGAGTGAGAGGGTTAATCCTCTCCGATATGGAACAGACTGCCCGGTGTGTGTAACTGGGAGTGAGAGGGTTAATCCCCCTCTGATAGGGAACAGACTGCCCGGTGTGTGTAACTGGGAGTGAGAGGGTTAATCCTCTCCGATCGGGAACAGACTGCCCGGTGTGTGTAACTGGGAGTGAGAGGGTTACTCCCTCTCTGATAGGGAACAGACTGCCCGTTGTGTGTAACTGGGAGTGAGAGGGTTAATCCCCCTCTGATAGGGAACAGACTGCCCGGTGTGTGTAACTGGGAGAGAGAGGGTTAATCCCTCTCCGCGATGGAACAGACTGCCCGTTGTGTGTAACTGGGAGTGAGAGGGTTAATCCTCTCCGATATGGAACAGACTGCCAGGTGTGTGGAACTGGGAGTGAGAGGGTTAATCCCCCTCTGATAGGGAACAGACTGCCCGGTGTGTGGAACTGGGAGTGAGAGGGTTAATCCTCCTCCGATCGGGAACAGTCTGCCCGGTGTGTGCAACTAGGAGTGAGAGGGTTAGTCCCTCTCCGATTAGGGAACAGACTGCCCGGTGTGTGTAACTGCGGGTGAGAGGATTAATCCTCTCCGATAGGGAACAGACTGCCAGGTGTGTGGAACTGGGAGTGAGAGGGTTAATCCCCCTCTGATAGGGAACAGACTGCCCGGTGTGTGTAACTGGGAGTGAGAGGGTTATTCCCTCTCCGATAGGGAACAGACTGCCCGGTGTGTGCAACTGCGGGTGAGAGGGTTAATCCCCCTCCGATAGGGAACAGACTGCCCGGTGTGTGTAACTGGGAGTGAGAGGGTTAATCCCCCTCCGATAGGGAACAGACTGCCCGGTGTGTGTAACTGGGAGTGAGAGGGTTAATCCCCCTCCGATAGGGAACAGACTGCCCGGTGTGTGTAACTGGGAGTGAGAGGGTTAATCCCTCTCCGCGAGGGAACTGACTGCCCGGTGTGAGTAACTGGGAGAGAGAGGGTTAATCGCTCTCCGCTAGGGAACAGACTGCCCGGTGTGTGTAACTGGGAGTGAGTGGGTTAATCCCCCTCTGATAGGGAACAGACTGCCCGGTGTGTGTAAATGGGAGTGAGTGGGTTAATCCCCCTCTGATAGGGAACAGACTGCCCGGTGTGTGTAACTGGGAGTGAGTGGGTTAATCCCCCTCTGATAGGGAACAGACTGCCCGGTGTGTGTAACTGGGAGTGAGTGGGTTAATCCCCCTCTGATAGGGAACAGACTGCCCGGTGTGTGTAACTGAGAGTGAGTGGGTTAATCCCCCTCTGATAGGGAACAGATGCCCGGTGTGTGTAATTGGGAGTGAGTGGGTTAATCCCTCTCCGATAGGGAACAGACTGTCCGGTGTGTGTAACTGGGAGTGAGTGGGTTAATCCGCCTCTGATAGGGAACAGACTGCCTGGTGGGTGTAACTGGGAGAGAGAGGGTTAATCCCTCTCCGCTAGGGAACAGACTGCCCGGTGTGTGTAACTGGGAGTGAGAGGGTTAATCCCCCTCTGATAGCGAACAGACTGCCCGGTGTGTGTAACTGGGAGTGAGAGGGTTAATCCCCCTCCGATAGGGAACAGACTGCCCGGTGTGTGTATCTGGGAGTGAGAGGGTTAATCCCCCTCCGATAGGGAACGGACTGCCCGGTGTGTGTAACTGGGAGTGAGAGGGTTAATCCTCTCCGATATGGAACTGACTGCCCGGTGTGTGCAACTGGGAGTGAGAGGGGTAATCCCCCTCTGATAGGGAACAGACTGCCCGGTGTGTGTAACTGGGAGTGAGAGGGTTAATCCCCCTCCGATAGGGAACAGACTGCCCGGTGTGTGTAACTGGGAGAGAGAGGGTTAATCCCTCTCCGCGATGGAACAGACTGCCCGTTGTGTGTAACTGGGAGTGAGAGGGTTAATCCTCTCCGATATGGAACAGACTGCCCGGTCTGTGTAACTGGGAGTGAGAGGGTTAATCCCCCTCTGATAGGGAACAGACTGCCCGGTGTGTGTAACTGGGAGTGAGAGGGTTAATCCTCCTCCGATCGGGAACAGTCTGCCCGGTGTGTGCAACTAGGAGTGAGAGGGTTAGTCCCTCTCCGATTAGGGAACAGACTGCCCGGTGTGTGTAACTGCGGGTGAGAGGATTAATCCTCTCCGATAGGGAACAGACTGCCAGGTGTGTGTAACTGGGAGTGAGAGGGTTAATCCCCCTCTGATAGGGAACAGACTGCCCGGTGTGTGTAACTGGGAGTGAGAGGGTTAATCCCCCTCTGATAGGGAACAGACTGCCCGGTGTGTGTAACTGCGGGTGAGAGGATTAATCCTCTCCGATAGGGAACAGACTGCCAGGTGTGTGTAACTGGGAGTGAGAGGGTTAATCCCCCTCTGATAGGGAACAGACTGCCCGGTGTGTGTAACTGGGAGTGAGAGGGTTAATCCCCCTCTGATAGGGAACAGACTGCCCGGTGTGTGTAACTGCGGGTGAGAGGGTTAATCCCTCTCCGACAGGGAACAGACTGCCCGGTGTGTGTAACTGCGGGTGAGAGGATTAATCCTCTCCGATAGGGAACAGACTGCCCAGTGTGTGTAACTGGGAGTGAGAGGGTTAATCCCCCTCTGATAGGGAACAGACTGCCCGGTGTGTGTAACTGGGAGTGAGAGGGTTATTCCCTCTCCGATAGGGAACAGACTGCCCGGTGTGTGTAACTGGGAGTGAGAGGGTTAATCCTCTCCGATATGGAACAGACTGCCCGGTGTGTGTAACTGGGAGTGAGAGGGTTATTCCCTCTCCGATAGGGAACAGACTGCCCGGTGTGTGCAACTGCGGGTGAGAGGGTTAATCCCCCTCTGATAGGGAACAGACTGCCCGGTGTGTGCAACTGGGAGTGAGAGGGGTAATCCCCCTCTGATAGGGAACAGACTGCCCGGTGTGTGCAACTGGGAGTGAGAGGGGTAATCCCCCTCTGATAGGGAACAGACTGCCCGGTGTGTGTAACTGGGAGAGAGAGGGTTAATCCCTCTCCGCTAGGGAACAGACTGCCCGGTGTGTGTAACTGGGAGTGAGAGGGTTAATCCTCTCCGATATGGAACAGACTGCCCGGTCTGTGTAACTGGGAGTGAGAGGGTTAATCCCCCTCTGATAGGGAACAGACTGCCCGGTGTGTGTAACTGGGAGTGAGAGGGTTAATCCTCCTCCGATCGGGAACAGTCTGCCCGGTGTGTGCAACTAGGAGTGAGAGGGTTAGTCCCTCTCCGATTAGGGAACAGACTGCCCGGTGTGTGTAACTGGGAGTGAGAAGGTTAATCCCCCTCTGATAGGGAACAGACTGCCCGGTGTGTGTAACTGGGAGTGAGAGGGTTATTCCCTCTCCGATAGAGAAGAGACTGCCCGGTGTGTGCAACTGCGGGTGAGAGGGTTAGTCCCTCTCCGACAGGGAACAGACTGCCCGGTGTGTGTAACTGGGAGTGAGAGGGTTATTCCCTCTCCGATAGAGAAGAGACTGCCCGGTGTGTGTAACTGCGGGTGAGAGGGTTATTCCCTCTCCGATTGAGAAGAGACTGCCCGGTGTGTGTAACTGCGGGTGAGAGGGTTAGTCCCTCTCCGACAGGGAACAGACTGCCCGGTGTGTGTAACTGGGAGTGAGAGGGTTATTCCCTCTCCGATAGGGAACAGACTGCCCGGTGTTTGCAACTGCGGGTGAGAGGGTTAATCCCCCTCTGATAGGGAACAGACTGCCCGGTGTGTGTAACTGGGAGTGAGAGGGTTATTCCCTCTCCGATAGGGAACAGACTGCCCGGTGTTTGCAACTGCGGGTGAGAGGGTTAATCCCCCTCTGATAGGGAACAGACTGCCCGGTGTGTGTAACTGGGAGTGAGAGGGTTATTCCCTCTCCGATAGGGAACAGACTGCCCGGTGTTTGCAACTGCGGGTGAGAGGGTTAATCCCCCTCCGATAGGGAACAGACTGCCCGTTGTGTGTAACTGGGAGTGAGAGGGTTAATCCCCCTCTAATAGGGAACAGACTGCCCGTTGTGTGTAACTGGGAGTGAGAGGGTTAATCCCCCTCTAATAGGGAACAGACTGCCCGGTGTGTGTAACTGGGAGTGAGAGGGTTAATCCCCTCCGATAGGGAACAGACTGCCCGGTGTGTGTAACTGGGAGTGAGAGGGTTAATCCCCCTCTAATAGGGTACAGACTGCCCGGTGTGTGTAACTGGGAGTGAGAGGGTTAATCCCCTCCGATAGGGAACAGACTGCCCGGTGTGTGTAACTGGGAGTGAGAGGGTTAATCCCCTCCGATAGTGAACAGTCTGCCCGGTGTGTGTAACTGGGAGTGAGTGGGTTAATCCCCTCCGATAGGGAACAGACTGCCCGGTGTGTGTAACTGGGAGTGAGAGGGTTAATCCCCCTCCGATAGGGAACAGACTGCCCGGTGTGTGTAACTGGGAGTGAGAGGGTTAATCTCCCTCCGATAGGGAACAGACTGCCCGGTGTGTGTAACTGGGAGTGAGAGGGTTAATCCCCCTCTAATAGGGAACAGACTGCCCGGTGTGTGTAACTGGGAGTGAGAGGGTTAATCCCCTCCGATACGGAACAGACTGCCCGGTGTGTGTAACTGGGAGTGAGAGGGTTAATCCCCTCCGATAGTGAACAGTCTGCCCGGTGTGTGTAACTGGGAGTGAGTGGGTTAATCCCCTCCGATAGGGAACAGACTGCCCGGTGTGTGTAACTGGGAGTGAGAGGGTTAATCCCCCTCCGATAGGGAACAGACTGCCCGGTGTGTGTAACTGGGAGTGAGAGGGTTAATCCCCCTCCGATAGGGAACAGACTGCCCGGTGTGTGTAACTGGGAGTGAGAGGGTTAATCTCCCTCCGATAGGGAACAGACTGCCCGGTGTGCGTAACTGGGAGTGAGAGGGTTAATCTCCCTCCGAAAGGGAACAGACTGCCCAGAGTGTGTAGCTGGGAATGAGAGGGTTAATCCCCCTCTGATAGGGAACAGACTGCCCGGTGTCACTGGGAGTGAGTGGGTTAATCCCCCTCTGATAGGGAACAGACTGCCCGGTTTGTGTAACTGGGAGTGAGTGGGTTAATCCCCCTCTGATAGGGAACAGACTGTCCGGTGTGTGGAACTGGGAGTGAGAGGGTTAATCCCCCTCTGATGGGGAACAGACTGCCCGGTGTGTGTCACTGGGAGTAAGTGGGTTAATCCCCCTCTGATAGGGAACAGACTGCCCGGTTTGTGTAACTGGGAGTGAGTGGGTTAATCCCCCTCTGATAGGGAACAGACTGTCCGTTGTGTGTAACTGGGAGTGAGAGGGTTATTCCCTCTCTGATAGGGAACAGACTGCCCGGTGTGTGCATCTGCGGGTGAGAGGGTTAATCCCCCTCTGATAGGGAACAGACTGCCCGGTGTGTGTAACTGGGAGTGAGAGGGTTAATCCTCTCCGATAGGGAACAGACTGCCCGGTGTGTGTAACTGGGAGTGAGAGGGTTAATCCTCTCCGATAGGGAACAGACTGCCCGGTGTGTGTAACTGGGAGTGAGAGGGTTATTCCCTCTCCGATAGGGAACAGACTGCCCGGTGTTTGCAACTGCGGGTGAGAGGGTTAATCCCCCTCTGATAGGGAACAGACTGCCCGGTGTGTGTAACTGGGAGTGAGAGGGTTATTCCCTCTCCGATAGGGAACAGACTGCCCGGTGTTTGCAACTGCGGGTGAGAGGGTTAATCCCCTCTTATAGGGAACAGACTGCCCGGTGTGTGTCACTGGGAGTGAGAGGGTTAATCCCTCTCCGACAGGGAACAGACTGCCCGGTGTGTGTAACTGGGAGGGAGAGGGTTAATCCCCCTCTAATAGGGAACAGACTGCCTGGTGTGTGTAACTGGGAGTGAGAGGGTTAATCCCCTCCGATAGGGAACAGACTGCCCGGTGTGTGTAACTGGGAGTGAGAGGGTTAATCCCCTCCGATAGTGAACAGTCTGCCCGGTGTGTGTAACTGGGAGTGAGTGGGTTAATCCCCTCCGATAGGGAACAGACAGCCCGGTGTGTGTAACTGGGAGTGAGTGGGTTAATCCCCTCCGATAGGGAACAGACTGCCCGGTGTGTGTAACTGGGAGTGAGAGGGTTAATCCCCCTCCGATAGGGAACAGACTGCCCGGTGTGTGTAACTGGGAGTGAGAGGGTTAATCTCCCTCCGATAGGGAACAGACTGCCCGGTGTGCGTAACTGGGAGTGAGAGGGTTAATCTCCCTCCGAAAGGGAACAGACTGCCCAGAGTGTGTAGCTGGGAATGAGAGGGTTAATCCCCCTCTGATAGGGAACAGACTGCCCGGTGTCACTGGGAGTGAGTGGGTTAATCCCCCTCTGATAGGGAACAGACTGCCCGGTTTGTGTAACTGGGAGTGAGTGGGTTAATCCCCCTCTGATAGGGAACAGACTGTCCGGTGTGTGGAACTGGGAGTGAGAGGGTTAATCCCCCTCTGATGGGGAACAGACTGCCCGGTGTGTGTCACTGGGAGTAAGTGGGTTAATCCCCCTCTGATAGGGAACAGACTGCCCGGTTTGTGTAACTGGGAGTGAGTGGGTTAATCCCCCTCTGATAGGGAACAGACTGTCCGTTGTGTGTAACTGGGAGTGAGAGGGTTATTCCCTCTCTGATAGGGAACAGACTGCCCGGTGTGTGCATCTGCGGGTGAGAGGGTTAATCCTCTCCGATAGGGAACAGACTGCCTGGTGTGTGTAACTGGGAGTGAGAGGGTTAATCCCCTCCGATAGAGAACATGCTGCCCGGTGTGTGTAACTGGGAATGAGAGGGTTAATCCCTCTCCGATAGGGAACAGACTGCCTGGTGTGTGTAACTGGGAGTGAGAGGGTTAATCCCTCTCCGATAGGGAACAGACTGCCTGGTGTGTGTAACTGGGAGTGAGAGGGTTAATCCCCTCCGATAGAGAACATGCTGCCCGGTGTGTGTAACTGGGAATGAGAGGGTTAATCCCTCTCCGATAGGGAACAGACTGCCCGTTGTGTGTAACTGGGAGTGAGAGGGTTAATCCCCCTCTAATAGGGAACAGACTGCCCGGTGTGTGTAACTGGGAGTGAGAGGGTTAATCCCCTCCGATAGGGAACAGACTGCCCGGTGTGTGTAACTGGGAGTGAGAGGGTTAATCCCCTCCGATAGTGAACAGTCTGCCCGGTGTGTGTAACTGGGAGTGAGTGGGTTAATCCCCTCCGATAGGGAACAGACTGCCCGATGTGTGTAACTGGGAGTGAGTGGGTTAATCCCCTCCGATAGGGAACAGTCTGCCCGGTGCGTGTAACTGGGAGTGAGTGGGTTAATCCCCCTCTGATAGGGAACAGACTGCCCGGTGTGTATCTGGGAGTGAGAGGGTTAATCACCCTCTGATGGGGAACAGACTGCCCGGTGTGTGTAATTGGGAGTGAGTGGGTTAATCCCCCTCTGATAGGGAACAGACTGCCCGGTGTGTGTAATTCGGAGTGAGTGGGTTAATCCCCCTCTGATCGGGAACAGACCGCCCGGTGTGTGTAACTGGGAGTGAGAGGGTTAATCCCCCTCTGATAGGGAACAGACTGCCCGGTGCGTGTAACTGGGAGTGAGTGGGTTAATCCCCCTCTGATAGGGAACAGACTGCCCGGTGTGTGTAACTGGGAGTGAGTGGGTTAATCCCCCTCTGATGGGGAACAGACTGCCCGGTGTGTGTAACTGGGAGTGAGAGGGTTAATCACCCTCTGATCGGGAACAGACTGCCCGGTGTGTGTAACTGGGAGTGAGAGGGTTAATCCCCCTCTGATAGGGAACGGACTGCCCGGTGTGTGTAACTGGGAGTGAGTGGGTGAATCCCCCTCTGATGGGGAACAGCCGGCCCGGTGTGTGTAATTGGGAGTGAGTGGGTTAATCCTCCTCTGATAGGGAACAGACTGCCCGGTGTGTGTAATTGAGAGTGAGTGGGTTAATCCTCCTCTGATAGGGAACAGACTGCCCGGTGTGTGTAATTGGGAGTGAGTGGGTTAATCCCCCTCTGATAGGGAACAGACTGCCCGGTGTGTGTAACTGGGAGTGAGTGGGTTAATCCCCCTCTGATCGGGAACAGACTGCCCGGTGTGTGTAACTGGGAGTGAGTGGGTTAATCCCTCTCCGATAGGGAACAGACTGTCCGGTGTGTGTAACTGGGAGTGAGTGGGTTAATCCCCCTCCGATAGGGAACAGACTGCCCTGTGTGTGTAACAGGGAGTGAGAGGGTTAATCCCCCTCCGATAGGGAACAGACTGCCCGGTGTGTGTAACTGGGAGGGAGAGGGTTAATCCCCTCCGATAGGGAACATGCTGCCCGGTGTGTGTAACTGGGAATGAGAGGGTTAATCCCTCTCCGATAGGGAACAGACTGCCCGTTGTGTGTAACTGGGAGTGAGAGGGTTAATCCCCCTCTAATAGGGAACAGACTGCCTGGTGTGTGTAACTGGGAGTGAGAGGGTTAATCCCCTCCGATAGGGAACAGACTGCCCGGTGTGTGTAACTGGGAGTGAGAGGGTTAATCCCCTCCGATAGTGAACAGTCTGCCCGGTGTGTGTAACTGGGAGTGAGTGGGTTAATCCCCTCCGATAGGGAACAGACAGCCCGGTGTGTGTAACTGGGAGTGAGTGGGTTAATCCCCTCCGATAGGGAACAGACTGCCCGGTGTGTGTAACTGGGAGTGAGAGGGTTAATCCCCTCCGATAGGGAACAGACTGCCCGGTGTGTGTAACTGGGAGTGAAAGGGTTAATCTCCCTCCGATAGGGAACAGACTGCCCGGTGTGTGTAACTGGGAGTGAGAGGGTTAATCTCCCTCCGAAAGGGAACAGACTGCCCAGAGTGTGTAGCTGGGAATGAGAGGGTTAATCCCCCTCTGATAGGGAACAGACTGCCCGGTGTGTGTCACTGGGAGTGAGTGGGTTAATCCCCCTCTGATAGGGAACAGACTGCCCGGTTTGTGTAACTGGGAGTGAGTGGGTTAATCCCCCTCTGATAGGGAACAGACTGTCCGGTGTGTGGAACTGGGAGTGAGAGGGTTAATCCCCCTCTGATGGGGAACAGACTGCCCGGTGTGTGTCACTGGGAGTGAGTGGGTTAATCCCCCTTCTGATAGGGAACAGACTGCCCGGTTTGTGTAACTGGGAGTGAATGGGTTAATCCCCCTCTGATAGGGAACAGACTGTCCGTTGTGTGTAACTGGGAGTGAGAGGGTTATTCCCTCTCTGATAGGGAACAGACTGCCCGGTGTGTGCATCTGCGGGTGAGAGGGTTAATCCTCTCCGATAGGGAACAGACTGCCCGTTGTGTGTAACTGGGAGTCAGAGGGTTAATCCCCCTCTGATAGGGAACAGACTGCCCGGTGTGTGTAACTGCGGGTGAGAGGGTTAATCCCTCTCCGACAGGGAACAGACTGCCTGGTGTGTGTAACTGGGAGTGAGAGGGTTAATCCCCTCCGATAGAGAACATGCTGCCCGGTGTGTGTAACTGGGAATGAGAGGGTTAATCCCTCTCCGATAGGGAACAGACTGCCCGTTGTGTGTAACTGGGAGTGAGAGGGTTAATCCCCCTCAAATAGGGAACAGACTGCCCGGTGTGTGTAACTGGGAGTGAGAGGGTTAATCCCCTCCGATTGGGAACAGACTGCCCGGTGTGTGTAACTGGGAGTGAGAGGGTTAATCCCCTCCGATAGTGAACAGTCTGCCCGGTGTGTGTAACTGGGAGTGAGTGGGTTAATCCCCTCCGATAGGGAACAGACTGCCCGATGTGTGTAACTGGGAGTGAGTGGGTTAATCCCCTCCGATAGGGAACAGTCTGCCCGGTGCGTGTAACTGGGAGTGAGTGGGTTAATCCCCCTCTGATAGGGAACAGACTGCCCGGTGTGTATCTGGGAGTGAGAGGGTTAATCACCCTCTGATGGGGAACAGACTGCCCGGTGTGTGTAATTGGGAGTGAGTGGGTTAATCCCCCTCTGATAGGGAACAGACTGCCCGGTGTGTGTAATTCGGAGTGAGTGGGTTAATCCCCCTCTGATCGGGAACAGACCGCCCGGTGTGTGTAACTGGGAGTGAGAGGGTTAATCCCCCTCTGATCGGGAACAGACCGCCCGGTGTGTGTAATTGGGAGTGAGTGGGTTAATCCCCCTCTGATAGGGAACAGACTGCCCGGTGTGTGTAACTGGGAGTGAGTGGGTTAATCCCCCTCTGATGGGGAACAGACTGCCCGGTGTGTGTAACTGGGAGTGAGAGGGTTAATCACCCTCTGATGGGGAACAGACTGCCCGGTGTGTGTAATTGGGAGTGAGTGGGTTAATCCCCCTCTGATAGGGAACAGACTGCCCGGTGTGTGTAATTGGGAGTGAGTGGGTTAATCCCCCTCTGATCGGGAACAGACTGCCCGGTGTGTGTAACTGGGAGTGAGAGGGTTAATCCCCCTCTGATAGGGAACGGACTGCCCGGTGTGTGTAACTGGGAGTGAGTGGGTGAATCCCCCTCTGATGGGGAACAGCCTGCCCGGTGTGTGTAATTGGGAGTGAGTGGGTTAATCCTCCTCTGATAGGGAACAGACTGCCCGGTGTGTGTAATTGAGAGTGAGTGGCTTAATCCCCCTCTGATCGGGAACAGACTGCCCGGTGTGTGTAACTGGGAGTGAGAGGGTTAATCCCCCTCTGATAGGGAACGGACTGCCCGGTGTGTGTAACTGGGAGTGAGTGGGTGAATCCCCCTCTGATGGGGAACAGACTGCCCGGTGTGTGTAACTGGGAGTGAGTGGGTTAATCCCCCTCTGATCGGGAACAGACTGCCCGGTGTGTGTAACTGGGAGTGAGTGGGTTAATTCCTCTCCGATAGGGAACAGACTGTCCGGTGTGTGTAACTGGGAGTGAGTAAGTTAATCCCCCTCCGATAGGGAACAGACTGCCCTGTGTGTGTAACAGGGAGTGAGAGGGTTAATCCCCCTCCGATAGGGAACAGACTGCCTGGAGTGTGTAACTGGGAGAGAGAGGGTTAATCCCTCTCCGCTAGGGAACAAACTGCCCGGGGTGTGTAACTGGGAGTGAGAGGGTTAATCCCCCTCTGATAGGGAACAGACTGCCCGGTGTGTGTAATTGGGAGTGAGTGGGTTAATCCCCCTCTGATAGGGAACAGACTGCCCGGTGTGTGTAACTGGGAGTGAGTGGGTTAATCCCACTCCGCTAGGGAACAAACTGCCCGGGGTGTGTAACTGGGAGTGAGAGGGTTAATCCCCCTCCGATAGGGAACAGACTGCACGGTGTGTGTAATTGGGAGTGAGTGGGTTAATCCCCCTCTGATAGGGAACAGACTGCCCGGTGTGTGTAACTGGGAGTGAGTGGGTTAATCCCTCTCCGATAGGGAACAGACTGTCCGGTGTCTGTAACTGTGAGTGAGTGGGTTAATCCCCCTCTGACAGGGAACAGACTGCCCGGTGTGTGTAACTGGGAGAGAGAGGGTTAATCCCTCTCCGCTAGGGAACAGACTGCCCGGTGTGTGTCACTGGGAGTGAGAGGGTTAATCCACCTCCGATAGCGAACAGACTGCCCGGTGTGTGTAACTGGGAGTGAGAGGGTTAATCCCCCTCTGATAGGGAACAGACTGCCCGGTATGTGTAACTGGGAGTGAGAGGGTTAATCCCCCTCCGATAGGGAACAGACTGCCCGGTGTGTGTAACTGGGAGTGAGAGGGTTAATCCCCCTCCGATAGGGAACAGACTGCCCGGTGTGTGTAACTGGGAGTGAGAGGGTTAATCCCCCTCCGATAGGGAACAGACTGCCCAGTGTGTGTAACTGGGAGTGAGAGGGTTAATCCCTCTCCGCGAGGGAACTGACGGCCCGGTGTGTGTAACTGGGAGAGAGAGGGTTAATCGCTCTCCGCTAGGGAACAGACTGCCCGGTGTGTGTAATTGGGAGTGAGTGGGTTAATCCCCCTCTGATAGGGATCAGACTGCCCGGTGTGTGTAACTGGGAGTGAGAGGGTTAATCCCCCTCTGATAGGGAACAGACTGCCCGGTGTGTGTAACTGGGAGTGAGTGGGTTAATCCCCCTCTGATAGGGAACAGACTGCCCGGTGTGTGTAACTGGGAGTGAGTGGGTTAATCCCCCTCTGATAGGGAACAGACTGCCCGGTGTGTGTAACTGAGAGTGAGTGGGTTAATCCCCCTCTGATAGGGAACAGATGCCCGGTGTGTGTAATTGGGAGTGAGTGGTTTAATCCCTCTCCGATAGGGAACAGACTGTCCGGTGTGTGTAACTGGGAGTGAGTGGGTTAATCCGCCTCTGATAGGGAACAGACTGCCTGGTGTGTGTAACTGGGAGAGAGAGGGTTAATCCCTCTCCGCTAGGGAACAGACTGCCCGGTGTGTGTAACTGGGAGTGAGAGGGTTAATCCCCCTCTGATAGGGAACAGACTGCCCGGTGTGTGTAACTGGGAGTGAGAGGGTTAATCCCCCTCCGATAGGGAACAGACTGCCCGGTGTGTGTAACTGGGAGTGAGTGGGTTAATCCCCCTCTGATAGGGAACAGACTGCCCGGTGTGTGTAACTGGGAGTGAGAGGGTTAATCCCCCTCCGATAGGGAACAGACTGCCCGGTGTGTGTAACTGGGAGTGAGAGGGTTAATCCCCCTCTGATAGGGAACAGACTGCCCGGTGTGTGTAACTGGGAGTGAGAGGGTTAATCCATCTCCGCGAGGGAACAGACTGCCCGGTGTGTGTAACTGGGAGAGAGAGGGTTAATCCCTCTCCGCTAGGGAACAGACTGCCCGGTGTGTGGAACTGGGAGTGAGAGGGTTAATCCCCCTCTGATAGGGAACAGACTGCCCGGTGTGTGTAACTGGGAGTGAGTGGGTTAATCCCCTCCGATAGGGAACAGACTGCCCGGTGTGTGTAACTGGGAGTGAAAGGGTTAATCTCCCTCCGATAGGGAACAGACTGCCCGATGTGTGTAACTGGGAGTGAGAGGGTTAATCTCCCTCCGAAAGGGAACAGACTGCCCGGTGTGTGTAACTGGGAGTGAGAGGGTTAATCCCTCTCCGCGAGGGAACAGACTGCCCGGTGTGTGTAACCGGGAGTGAGTGGGTTAATCCCCCTCTGATAGGGAACAGACTGCCCGGTGTGTGTAACTGGGAGTGAGTGGGTTAATCCCCTCCGATAGGGAACAGACTGCCCGGTGTGTGTAACTGGGAGTGAGAGGGTTAATCCCCTCCGATAGGGAACAGACTGCCCGGTGTGTGTAACTGGGAGTGAAAGGGTTAATCTCCCTCCGATAGGGAACAGACTGCCCGATGTGTGTAACTGGGAGTGAGAGGGTTAATCTCCCTCCGAAAGGGAACAGACTGCCCAGAGTGTGTAGCTGGGAATGAGAGGGTTAATCCCCCTCTGATAGGGAACAGACTGCCCGGTGTGTGTAACTGGGAGTGAGAGGGTTAATCTCCCTCCGAAAGGGAACAGACTGCCCAGAGTGTGTAGCTGGGAATGAGAGGGTTAATCCCCCTCTGATAGGGAACAGACTGCCCGGTGTGTGTCACTGGGAGTGAGTGGGTTAATCCCCCTCTGATAGGGAACAGACTGCCCGGTTTGTGTAACTGGGAGTGAGTGGGTTAATCCCCCTCTGATAGGGAACAGACTGTCCGGTGTGTGGAACTGGGAGTGAGAGGGTTAATCCCCCTCTGATGGGGAACAGACTGCCCGGTGTGTGTCACTGGGAGTGAGAGGGTTATTCCCTCTCTGATAGGGAACAGACTGCCCGGTGTGTGCATCTGCGGGTGAGAGGGTTAATCCTCTCCGATAGGGAACAGACTGCCCGTTGTGTGTAACTGGGAGTCAGAGGGTTAATCCCCCTCTGATAGGGAACAGACTGCCTGGTGTGTGTAACTGGGAGTGAGAGGGTTAATCCCCTCCGATAGAGAACATGCTGCCCGGTGTGTGTAACTGGGAATGAGAGGGTTAATCCCTCACCGATAGGGAACAGACTGCCCGTTGTGTGTAACTGGGAGTGAGAGGGTTAATCCCCCTCTAATAGGGAACAGACTGCCCGGTGTGTGTAACTGGGAGTGAGAGGGTTAATCCCCTCCGATAGGGAACAGACTGCCCGGTGTGTGTAACTGGGAGTGAGAGGGTTAATCCCCTCCGATAGTGAACAGTCTGCCCGGTGTGTGTAACTGGGAGTGAGTGGGTTAATCCCCTCCGATAGGGAACAGACTGCCCGATGTGTGTAACTGGGAGTGAGTGGGTTGATCCCCTCCGATAGGGAACAGTCTGCCCGGTGCGTGTAACTGGGAGTGAGTGGGTTAATCCCCCTCTGATAGGGAACAGACTGCCCGGTGTGTATCTGGGAGTGAGAGGGTTAATCACCCTCTGATGGGGAACAGACTGCCCGGTGTGTGTAATTGGGAGTGAGTGGGTTAATCCCCCTCTGATAGGGAACAGACTGCCCGGTGTGTGTAATTCGGAGTGAGTGGGTTAATCCCCCTCTGATCGGGAACAGACCGCCCGGTGTGTGTAACTGGGAGTGAGAGGGTTAATCCCCCTCTGATAGGGAACAGACTGCCCGGTGCGTGTAACTGGGAGTGAGTGGGTTAATCCCCCTCTGATAGGGAACAGACTGCCCGGTGTGTGTAACTGGGAGTGAGTGGGTTAATCCCCCTCTGATGGGGAACAGACTGCCCGGTGTGTGTAACTGGGAGTGAGAGGGTTAATCACCCTCTGATCGGGAACAGACTGCCCGGTGTGTGTAACTGGGAGTGAGAGGGTTAATCCCCCTCTGATAGGGAACGGACTGCCCGGTGTGTGTAACTGGGAGTGAGTGGGTGAATCCCCCTCTGATGGGGAACAGCCTGCCCGGTGTGTGTAATTGGGAGTGAGTGGGTTAATCCTCCTCTGATAGGGAACAGACTGCCCGGTGTGTGTAATTGAGAGTGAGTGGGTTAATCCTCCTCTGATAGGGAACAGACTGCCCGGTGTGTGTAATTGGGAGTGAGTGGGTTAATCCCCCTCTGATAGGGAACAGACTGCCCGGTGTGTGTAACTGGGAGTGAGTGGGTTAATCCCCCTCTGATCGGGAACAGACTGCCCGGTGTGTGTCACTGGGAGTGAGAGGGTTATTCCCTCTCTGATAGGGAACAGACTGCCCGGTGTGTGCATCTGCGGGTGAGAGGGTTAATCCTCTCCGATAGGGAACAGACTGCCCGTTGTGTGTAACTGGGAGTCAGAGGGTTAATCCCCCTCTGATAGGGAACAGACTGCCTGGTGTGTGTAACTGGGAGTGAGAGGGTTAATCCCCTCCGATAGAGAACATGCTGCCCGGTGTGTGTAACTGGGAATGAGAGGGTTAATCCCTCTCCGATAGGGAACAGACTGCCCGTTGTGTGTAACTGGGAGTGAGAGGGTTAATCCCCCTCTAATAGGGAACAGACTGCCCGGTGTGTGTAACTGGGAGTGAGAGGGTTAATCCCCTCCGATAGGGAACAGACTGCCCGGTGTGTGTAACTGGGAGTGAGAGGGTTAATCCCCTCCGATAGTGAACAGTCTGCCCGGTGTGTGTAACTGGGAGTGAGTGGGTTAATCCCCTCCGATAGGGAACAGACTGCCCGATGTGTGTAACTGGGAGTGAGTGGGTTGATCCCCTCCGATAGGGAACAGTCTGCCCGGTGCGTGTAACTGGGAGTGAGTGGGTTAATCCCCCTCTGATAGGGAACAGACTGCCCGGTGTGTATCTGGGAGTGAGAGGGTTAATCACCCTCTGATGGGGAACAGACTGCCCGGTGTGTGTAATTGGGAGTGAGTGGGTTAATCCCCCTCTGATAGGGAACAGACTGCCCGGTGTGTGTAATTCGGAGTGAGTGGGTTAATCCCCCTCTGATCGGGAACAGACCGCCCGGTGTGTGTAACTGGGAGTGAGAGGGTTAATCCCCCTCTGATAGGGAACAGACTGCCCGGTGCGTGTAACTGGGAGTGAGTGGGTTAATCCCCCTCTGATAGGGAACAGACTGCCCGGTGTGTGTAACTGGGAGTGAGTGGGTTAATCCCCCTCTGATGGGGAACAGACTGCCCGGTGTGTGTAACTGGGAGTGAGAGGGTTAATCACCCTCTGATCGGGAACAGACTGCCCGGTGTGTGTAACTGGGAGTGAGAGGGTTAATCCCCCTCTGATAGGGAACGGACTGCCCGGTGTGTGTAACTGGGAGTGAGTGGGTGAATCCCCCTCTGATGGGGAACAGCCTGCCCGGTGTGTGTAATTGGGAGTGAGTGGGTTAATCCTCCTCTGATAGGGAACAGACTGCCCGGTGTGTGTAATTGAGAGTGAGTGGGTTAATCCTCCTCTGATAGGGAACAGACTGCCCGGTGTGTGTAATTGGGAGTGAGTGGGTTAATCCCCCTCTGATAGGGAACAGACTGCCCGGTGTGTGTAACTGGGAGTGAGTGGGTTAATCCCCCTCTGATCGGGAACAGACTGCCCGGTGTGTGTAACTGGGAGTGAGTGGGTTAATCCCTCTCCGATAGGGAACAGACTGTCCGGTGTGTGTAACTGGGAGTGAGTGGGTTAATCCCCCTCCGATAGGGAACAGACTGCCCTGTGTGTGTAACAGGGAGTGAGAGGGTTAATCCCCCTCTGATAGGGAACAAACTGCCCGGGGTGTGTAACTGGGAGGGAGAGGGTTAATCCCCTCCGATAGGGAACATGCTGCCCGGTGTGTGTAACTGGGAATGAGAGGGTTAATCCCTCTCCGATAGGGAACAGACTGCCCGTTGTGTGTAACTGGGAGTGAGAGGGTTAATCCCCCTCTAATAGGGAACAGACTGCCTGGTGTGTGTAACTGGGAGTGAGAGGGTTAATCCCCTCCGATAGGGAACAGACTGCCAGGTGTGTGTAACTGGGAGTGAGAGGGTTAATCCCCTCCGATAGTGAACAGTCTGCCCGGTGTGTGTAACTGGGAGTGAGAGGGTTAATCCCCTCCGATAGGGAACAGACAGCCCGGTGTGTGTAACTGGGAGTGAGAGGGTTAATCGCTCTCCGCTAGGGAACAGACTGCCCGGTGTGTGTAATTGGGAGTGAGTGGGTTAATCCCCCTCCGATAGGGAACAGACTGCCTGGAGTGTGTAACTGGGAGAGAGAGGGTTAATCGCTCTCCGCTAGGGAACAGACTGCCCGGTGTGTGTAATTGGGAGTGAGTGGGTTAATCCCCCTCTGATAGGGATCAGACTGCCCGGTGTGTGTAACTGGGAGTGAGAGGGTTAATCCCCCTCTGATAGGGAACAGATGCCCGGTGTGTGTAATTGGGAGTGAGTGGTTTAATCCCTCTCCGATAGGGAACAGACTGTCCGGTGTGTGTAACTGGGAGTGAGTGGGTTAATCCGCCTCTGATAGGGAACAGACTGCCTGGTGTGTGTAACTGGGAGTGAGTGGGTTAATCCGCCTCTGATAGGGAACAGACTGCCCGGTGTGTGTAACTGGGAGAGAGAGGGTTAATCCCCCTCTGATAGGGAACAGACTGCCCGGTGTGTGTAACTGGGAGTGAGAGGGTTAATCCCCCTCTGATAGGGAACAGACTGCCCGGTGTGTGTAACTGGGAGTGAGAGGGTTAATCCCCCTCCGATAGGGAACAGACTGCCCGGTGTGTGTAACTGGGAGAGAGTGGGTTAATCCCCCTCCGATAGGGAACAGACTGCCCGGTGTGTGTAACTGGGAGTGAGAGGGTTAATCCCCCTCCGAAAGGGAACAGACTGCCCGGTGTGTGTAACTGGGAGTGAGAGGGTTAATCCCTCTCCGCGAGGGAACAGACTGCCCGGTGTGTGTAACTGGGAGAGAGAGGGTTAATCCCTCTCCGCTAGGGAACAGACTGCCCGGTGTGTGGAACTGGGAGTGAGAGGGTTAATCCCCCTCTGATAGGGAACAGACTGCCCGGTGTGTGCAACTGGGAGTGAGAGGGGTAATCCCCCTCTGATAGGGAACAGACTGCCCGGTGTGTGTAACTGGGAGTGAGTGGGTTAATCCCCTCCGATAGGGAACAGACAGCCCGGTGTGTGTAACTGGGAGTGAGTGGGTTAATCCCCTCCGATAGGGAACAGACTGCCCGGTGTGTGTAACTGGGAGTGAGAGGGTTAATCCCCTCCGATAGGGAACAGACTGCCCGGTGTGTGTAACTGGGAGTGAAAGGGTTAATCTCCCTCCGATAGGGAACAGACTGCCCGGTGTGTGTAACTGGGAGTGAGAGGGTTAATCTCCCTCCGAAAGGGAACAGACTGCCCAGAGTGTGTAGCTGGGAATGAGAGGGTTAATCCCCCTCTGATAGGGAACTGACTGCCCGGTGTGTGTCACTGGGAGTGAGTGGGTTAATCCCCCTCTGATAGGGAACAGACTGCCCGGTTTGTGTAACTGGGAGTGAGTGGGTTAATCCCCCTCTGATAGGGAACAGACTGTCCGGTGTGTGGAACTGGGAGTGAGAGGGTTAATCCCCCTCTGATGGGGAACAGACTGCCCGGTGTGTGTCACTGGGAGTGAGTGGGTTAATCCCCCTCTGATAGGGAACAGACTGCCCGGTTTGTGTAACTGGGAGTGAGTGGGTTAATCCCCCTCTGATAGGGAACAGACTGTCCGTTGTGTGTAACTGGGAGTGAGAGGGTTATTCCCTCTCTGATAGGGAACAGACTGCCCGGTGTGTGCATCTGCGGGTGAGAGGGTTAATCCTCTCCGATAGGGAACAGACTGCCCGTTGTGTGTAACTGGGAGTCAGAGGGTTAATCCCCCTCTGATAGGGAACAGACTGCCCGGTGTGTGTAACTGCGGGTGAGAGGGTTAATCCCTCTCCGACAGGGAACAGACTGCCTGGTGTGTGTAATTGGGAGTGAGTGGGTTAATCCCCCTCTGATAGGGAACAGACTGCCCGGTGTGTGTAACTGGGAGTGAGTGGGTTAATCCCACTCCGCTAGGGAACAAACTGCCCGGGGTGTGTAACTGGGAGTGAGAGGGTTAATCCCCCTCCGATAGGGAACAGACTGCCCGGTGTGTGTAACTGGGAGTGAGTGGGTTAATCCCCCTCTGATAGGGAACAGACTGCCCGGTGTGTGTAACTGGGAGTGAGTGAGTTAATCCCCCTCTGATAGGGAACAGACTGCCCGGTGTGTGTAACTGGGAGTGAGAGGGTTAATCACCCTCCGATAGGGAACAGACTGCCCGGTGTGTGTAACTGGGAGTGAGTGGGTTAATCCCCCTCTGAAAGGGAACAGACTGCCCGGTGTGTGTAACTGGGAGTGAGTGGGTTAATCCCTCTCCGATAGGGAACAGACTGTCCGGTGTCTGTAACTGTGAGTGAGTGGGTTAATCCCCCTCTGACAGGGAACAGACTGCCCGGTGTGTGTAACTGGGAGAGAGAGGGTTAATCCCTCTCCGCTAGGGAACAGACTGCCCGGTGTGTGTAACTGGGAGTGAGAGGGTTAATCCCCCTCTGATAGGGAACAGACTGCCCGGTGTGTGTAACTGGGAGTGAGAGGGTTAATCCCCCTCTGATAGGGAACAGACTGCCCGGTGTGTGTAACTGGGAGTGAGAGGGTTAATCCCCCTCCGATAGGGAACAGACTGCCCGGTGTGTGTAACTGGGAGTGAGAGGGTTAATCCCCCTCCGATAGGGAACAGACTGCCCGGTGTGTGTAACTGGGAGTGAGAGGGTTAATCCCCCTCCGATAGGGAACAGACTGCCCAGTGTGTGTAACTGGGAGTGAGAGGGTTAATCCCTCTCCGCGAGGGAACTGACGGCCCGGTGTGTGTAACTGGGAGAGAGAGGGTTAATCGCTCTCCGCTAGGGAACAGACTGCCCGGTGTGTGTAATTGGGAGTGAGTGGGTTAATCCCCCTCTGATAGGGATCAGACTGCCCGGTGTGTGTAACTGGGAGTGAGAGGGTTAATCCCCCTCTGATAGGGAACAGACTGCCCGGTTTGTGTAACTGGGAGTGAGTGGGTTAATCCCCCTCTGATAGGGAACAGACTGCCCGGTGTGTGTAACTGGGAGTGAGTGGGTTAATCCCCCTCTGATAGGGAACAGACTGCCCGGTGTGTGTAACTGAGAGTGAGTGGGTTAATCCCCCTCTGATAGGGAACAGATGCCCGGTGTGTGTAATTGGGAGTGAGTGGTTTAATCCCTCTCCGATAGGGAACAGACTGTCCGGTGTGTGTAACTGGGAGTGAGTGGGTTAATCCGCCTCTGAGAGGGAACAGACTGCCTGGTGTGTGTAACTGGGAGAGAGAGGGTTAATCCCTCTCCGCTAGGGAACAGACTGCCCGGTGTGTGTAACTGGGAGTGAGAGGGTTAATCCCCCTCTGATAGGGAACAGACTGCCCGGTGTGTGTAACTGGGAGTGAGAGGGTTAATCCCCCTCCGATAGGGAACAGACTGCCCGGTGTGTGTAACTGGGAGTGAGTGGGTTAATCCCCCTCCGATAGGGAACAGACTGCCCGGTGTGTGTAACTGGGAGTGAGAGGGTTAATCCCCCTCCGAAAGGGAACAGACTGCCCGGTGTGTGTAACTGGGAGAGAGAGGGTTAATCCCTCTCCGCGAGGGAACAGACTGCCCGGTGTGTGTAACTGGGAGAGAGAGGGTTAATCCCCCTCTGATAGGGAACAGACTGCCCGGTGTGTGTAACTGGGAGTGAGTGGGTTAATCCCCTCCGATAGGGAACAGACAGCCCGGTGTGTGTAACTGGGAGTGAGTGGGTTAATCCCCTCCGATAGGGAACAGACTGCCCGGTGTGTGTAACTGGGAGTGAGAGGGTTAATCCCCTCCGATAGGGAACAGACTGCCCGGTGTGTGTAACTGGGAGTGAAAGGGTTAATCTCCCTCCGATAGGGAACAGACTGCCCGGTGTGTGTAACTGGGAGTGAGAGGGTTAATCTCCCTCCGAAAGGGAACAGACTGCCCAGAGTGTGTAGCTGGGAATGAGAGGGTTAATCCCCCTCTGATAGGGAACAGACTGCCCGGTGTGTGTCACTGGGAGTGAGTGGGTTAATCCCCCTCTGATAGGGAACAGACTGCCCGGTTTGTGTAACTGGGAGTGAGTGGGTTAATCCCCCTCTGATAGGGAACAGACTGTCCGGTGTGTGGAACTGGGAGTGAGAGGGTTAATCCCCCTCTGATGGGGAACAGACTGCCCGGTGTGTGTCACTGGGAGTGAGTGGGTTAATCCCCCTCTGATAGGGAACAGACTGCCCGGTTTGTGTAACTGGGAGTGAGAGGGTTAATCCCCTCCGATAGTGAACAGTCTGCCCGGTGTGTGTAACTGGGAGTGAGTGGGTTAATCCCCTCCGATAGGGAACAGACTGCCCGATGTGTGTAACTGGGAGTGAGTGGGTTGATCCCCTCCGATAGGGAACAGTCTGCCCGGTGCGTGTAACTGGGAGTGAGTGGGTTAATCCCCCTCTGATAGGGAACAGACTGCCCGGTGTGTATCTGGGAGTGAGAGGGTTAATCACCCTCTGATGGGGAACAGACTGCCCGGTGTGTGTAATTGGGAGTGAGTGGGTTAATCCCCCTCTGATAGGGAACAGACTGCCCGGTGTGTGTAATTCGGAGTGAGTGGGTTAATCCCCCTCTGATCGGGAACAGACCGCCCGGTGTGTGTAACTGGGAGTGAGAGGGTTAATCCCCCTCTGATAGGGAACAGACTGCCCGGTGCGTGTAACTGGGAGTGAGTGGGTTAATCCCCCTCTGATAGGGAACAGACTGCCCGGTGTGTGTAACTGGGAGTGAGTGGGTTAATCCCCCTCTGATGGGGAACAGACTGCCCGGTGTGTGTAACTGGGAGTGAGAGGGTTAATCACCCTCTGATCGGGAACAGACTGCCCGGTGTGTGTAACTGGGAGTGAGAGGGTTAATCCCCCTCTGATAGGGAACGGACTGCCCGGTGTGTGTAACTGGGAGTGAGTGGGTGAATCCCCCTCTGATGGGGAACAGCCTGCCCGGTGTGTGTAATTGGGAGTGAGTGGGTTAATCCTCCTCTGATAGGGAACAGACTGCCCGGTGTGTGTAATTGAGAGTGAGTGGGTTAATCCTCCTCTGATAGGGAACAGACTGCCCGGTGTGTGTAATTGGGAGTGAGTGGGTTAATCCCCCTCTGATAGGGAACAGACTGCCCGGTGTGTGTAACTGGGAGTGAGTGGGTTAATCCCCCTCTGATCGGGAACAGACTGCCCGGTGTGTGTCACTGGGAGTGAGAGGGTTATTCCCTCTCTGATAGGGAACAGACTGCCCGGTGTGTGCATCTGCGGGTGAGAGGGTTAATCCTCTCCGATAGGGAACAGACTGCCCGTTGTGTGTAACTGGGAGTCAGAGGGTTAATCCCCCTCTGATAGGGAACAGACTGCCTGGTGTGTGTAACTGGGAGTGAGAGGGTTAATCCCCTCCGATAGAGAACATGCTGCCCGGTGTGTGTAACTGGGAATGAGAGGGTTAATCCCTCTCCGATAGGGAACAGACTGCCCGTTGTGTGTAACTGGGAGTGAGAGGGTTAATCCCCCTCTAATAGGGAACAGACTGCCCGGTGTGTGTAACTGGGAGTGAGAGGGTTAATCCCCTCCGATAGGGAACAGACTGCCCGGTGTGTGTAACTGGGAGTGAGAGGGTTAATCCCCTCCGATAGTGAACAGTCTGCCCGGTGTGTGTAACTGGGAGTGAGTGGGTTAATCCCCTCCGATAGGGAACAGACTGCCCGATGTGTGTAACTGGGAGTGAGTGGGTTGATCCCCTCCGATAGGGAACAGTCTGCCCGGTGCGTGTAACTGGGAGTGAGTGGGTTAATCCCCCTCTGATAGGGAACAGACTGCCCGGTGTGTATCTGGGAGTGAGAGGGTTAATCACCCTCTGATGGGGAACAGACTGCCCGGTGTGTGTAATTGGGAGTGAGTGGGTTAATCCCCCTCTGATAGGGAACAGACTGCCCGGTGTGTGTAATTCGGAGTGAGTGGGTTAATCCCCCTCTGATCGGGAACAGACCGCCCGGTGTGTGTAACTGGGAGTGAGAGGGTTAATCCCCCTCTGATAGGGAACAGACTGCCCGGTGCGTGTAACTGGGAGTGAGTGGGTTAATCCCCCTCTGATAGGGAACAGACTGCCCGGTGTGTGTAACTGGGAGTGAGTGGGTTAATCCCCCTCTGATGGGGAACAGACTGCCCGGTGTGTGTAACTGGGAGTGAGAGGGTTAATCACCCTCTGATCGGGAACAGACTGCCCGGTGTGTGTAACTGGGAGTGAGAGGGTTAATCCCCCTCTGATAGGGAACGGACTGCCCGGTGTGTGTAACTGGGAGTGAGTGGGTGAATCCCCCTCTGATGGGGAACAGCCTGCCCGGTGTGTGTAATTGGGAGTGAGTGGGTTAATCCTCCTCTGATAGGGAACAGACTGCCCGGTGTGTGTAATTGAGAGTGAGTGGGTTAATCCTCCTCTGATAGGGAACAGACTGCCCGGTGTGTGTAATTGGGAGTGAGTGGGTTAATCCCCCTCTGATAGGGAACAGACTGCCCGGTGTGTGTAACTGGGAGTGAGTGGGTTAATCCCCCTCTGATCGGGAACAGACTGCCCGGTGTGTGTAACTGGGAGTGAGTGGGTTAATCCCTCTCCGATAGGGAACAGACTGTCCGGTGTGTGTAACTGGGAGTGAGTGGGTTAATCCCCCTCCGATAGGGAACAGACTGCCCTGTGTGTGTAACAGGGAGTGAGAGGGTTAATCCCCCTCTGATAGGGAACAAACTGCCCGGGGTGTGTAACTGGGAGGGAGAGGGTTAATCCCCTCCGATAGGGAACATGCTGCCCGGTGTGTGTAACTGGGAATGAGAGGGTTAATCCCTCTCCGATAGGGAACAGACTGCCCGTTGTGTGTAACTGGGAGTGAGAGGGTTAATCCCCCTCTAATAGGGAACAGACTGCCTGGTGTGTGTAACTGGGAGTGAGAGGGTTAATCCCCTCCGATAGGGAACAGACTGCCAGGTGTGTGTAACTGGGAGTGAGAGGGTTAATCCCCTCCGATAGTGAACAGTCTGCCCGGTGTGTGTAACTGGGAGTGAGAGGGTTAATCCCCTCCGATAGGGAACAGACAGCCCGGTGTGTGTAACTGGGAGTGAGAGGGTTAATCGCTCTCCGCTAGGGAACAGACTGCCCGGTGTGTGTAATTGGGAGTGAGTGGGTTAATCCCCCTCCGATAGGGAACAGACTGCCTGGAGTGTGTAACTGGGAGAGAGAGGGTTAATCGCTCTCCGCTAGGGAACAGACTGCCCGGTGTGTGTAATTGGGAGTGAGTGGGTTAATCCCCCTCTGATAGGGATCAGACTGCCCGGTGTGTGTAACTGGGAGTGAGAGGGTTAATCCCCCTCTGATAGGGAACAGATGCCCGGTGTGTGTAATTGGGAGTGAGTGGTTTAATCCCTCTCCGATAGGGAACAGACTGTCCGGTGTGTGTAACTGGGAGTGAGTGGGTTAATCCGCCTCTGATAGGGAACAGACTGCCTGGTGTGTGTAACTGGGAGTGAGTGGGTTAATCCGCCTCTGATAGGGAACAGACTGCCCGGTGTGTGTAACTGGGAGAGAGAGGGTTAATCCCCCTCTGATAGGGAACAGACTGCCCGGTGTGTGTAACTGGGAGTGAGAGGGTTAATCCCCCTCTGATAGGGAACAGACTGCCCGGTGTGTGTAACTGGGAGTGAGAGGGTTAATCCCCCTCCGATAGGGAACAGACTGCCCGGTGTGTGTAACTGGGAGAGAGTGGGTTAATCCCCCTCCGATAGGGAACAGACTGCCCGGTGTGTGTAACTGGGAGTGAGAGGGTTAATCCCCCTCCGAAAGGGAACAGACTGCCCGGTGTGTGTAACTGGGAGTGAGAGGGTTAATCCCTCTCCGCGAGGGAACAGACTGCCCGGTGTGTGTAACTGGGAGAGAGAGGGTTAATCCCTCTCCGCTAGGGAACAGACTGCCCGGTGTGTGGAACTGGGAGTGAGAGGGTTAATCCCCCTCTGATAGGGAACAGACTGCCCGGTGTGTGCAACTGGGAGTGAGAGGGGTAATCCCCCTCTGATAGGGAACAGACTGCCCGGTGTGTGTAACTGGGAGTGAGTGGGTTAATCCCCTCCGATAGGGAACAGACAGCCCGGTGTGTGTAACTGGGAGTGAGTGGGTTAATCCCCTCCGATAGGGAACAGACTGCCCGGTGTGTGTAACTGGGAGTGAGAGGGTTAATCCCCTCCGATAGGGAACAGACTGCCCGGTGTGTGTAACTGGGAGTGAAAGGGTTAATCTCCCTCCGATAGGGAACAGACTGCCCGGTGTGTGTAACTGGGAGTGAGAGGGTTAATCTCCCTCCGAAAGGGAACAGACTGCCCAGAGTGTGTAGCTGGGAATGAGAGGGTTAATCCCCCTCTGATAGGGAACTGACTGCCCGGTGTGTGTCACTGGGAGTGAGTGGGTTAATCCCCCTCTGATAGGGAACAGACTGCCCGGTTTGTGTAACTGGGAGTGAGTGGGTTAATCCCCCTCTGATAGGGAACAGACTGTCCGGTGTGTGGAACTGGGAGTGAGAGGGTTAATCCCCCTCTGATGGGGAACAGACTGCCCGGTGTGTGTCACTGGGAGTGAGTGGGTTAATCCCCCTCTGATAGGGAACAGACTGCCCGGTTTGTGTAACTGGGAGTGAGTGGGTTAATCCCCCTCTGATAGGGAACAGACTGTCCGTTGTGTGTAACTGGGAGTGAGAGGGTTATTCCCTCTCTGATAGGGAACAGACTGCCCGGTGTGTGCATCTGCGGGTGAGAGGGTTAATCCTCTCCGATAGGGAACAGACTGCCCGTTGTGTGTAACTGGGAGTCAGAGGGTTAATCCCCCTCTGATAGGGAACAGACTGCCCGGTGTGTGTAACTGCGGGTGAGAGGGTTAATCCCTCTCCGACAGGGAACAGACTGCCTGGTGTGTGTAATTGGGAGTGAGTGGGTTAATCCCCCTCTGATAGGGAACAGACTGCCCGGTGTGTGTAACTGGGAGTGAGTGGGTTAATCCCACTCCGCTAGGGAACAAACTGCCCGGGGTGTGTAACTGGGAGTGAGAGGGTTAATCCCCCTCCGATAGGGAACAGACTGCCCGGTGTGTGTAACTGGGAGTGAGTGGGTTAATCCCCCTCTGATAGGGAACAGACTGCCCGGTGTGTGTAACTGGGAGTGAGTGAGTTAATCCCCCTCTGATAGGGAACAGACTGCCCGGTGTGTGTAACTGGGAGTGAGAGGGTTAATCACCCTCCGATAGGGAACAGACTGCCCGGTGTGTGTAACTGGGAGTGAGTGGGTTAATCCCCCTCTGAAAGGGAACAGACTGCCCGGTGTGTGTAACTGGGAGTGAGTGGGTTAATCCCTCTCCGATAGGGAACAGACTGTCCGGTGTCTGTAACTGTGAGTGAGTGGGTTAATCCCCCTCTGACAGGGAACAGACTGCCCGGTGTGTGTAACTGGGAGAGAGAGGGTTAATCCCTCTCCGCTAGGGAACAGACTGCCCGGTGTGTGTAACTGGGAGTGAGAGGGTTAATCCCCCTCTGATAGGGAACAGACTGCCCGGTGTGTGTAACTGGGAGTGAGAGGGTTAATCCCCCTCTGATAGGGAACAGACTGCCCGGTGTGTGTAACTGGGAGTGAGAGGGTTAATCCCCCTCCGATAGGGAACAGACTGCCCGGTGTGTGTAACTGGGAGTGAGAGGGTTAATCCCCCTCCGATAGGGAACAGACTGCCCGGTGTGTGTAACTGGGAGTGAGAGGGTTAATCCCCCTCCGATAGGGAACAGACTGCCCAGTGTGTGTAACTGGGAGTGAGAGGGTTAATCCCTCTCCGCGAGGGAACTGACGGCCCGGTGTGTGTAACTGGGAGAGAGAGGGTTAATCGCTCTCCGCTAGGGAACAGACTGCCCGGTGTGTGTAATTGGGAGTGAGTGGGTTAATCCCCCTCTGATAGGGATCAGACTGCCCGGTGTGTGTAACTGGGAGTGAGAGGGTTAATCCCCCTCTGATAGGGAACAGACTGCCCGGTTTGTGTAACTGGGAGTGAGTGGGTTAATCCCCCTCTGATAGGGAACAGACTGCCCGGTGTGTGTAACTGGGAGTGAGTGGGTTAATCCCCCTCTGATAGGGAACAGACTGCCCGGTGTGTGTAACTGAGAGTGAGTGGGTTAATCCCCCTCTGATAGGGAACAGATGCCCGGTGTGTGTAATTGGGAGTGAGTGGTTTAATCCCTCTCCGATAGGGAACAGACTGTCCGGTGTGTGTAACTGGGAGTGAGTGGGTTAATCCGCCTCTGAGAGGGAACAGACTGCCTGGTGTGTGTAACTGGGAGAGAGAGGGTTAATCCCTCTCCGCTAGGGAACAGACTGCCCGGTGTGTGTAACTGGGAGTGAGAGGGTTAATCCCCCTCTGATAGGGAACAGACTGCCCGGTGTGTGTAACTGGGAGTGAGAGGGTTAATCCCCCTCCGATAGGGAACAGACTGCCCGGTGTGTGTAACTGGGAGTGAGTGGGTTAATCCCCCTCCGATAGGGAACAGACTGCCCGGTGTGTGTAACTGGGAGTGAGAGGGTTAATCCCCCTCCGAAAGGGAACAGACTGCCCGGTGTGTGTAACTGGGAGAGAGAGGGTTAATCCCTCTCCGCGAGGGAACAGACTGCCCGGTGTGTGTAACTGGGAGAGAGAGGGTTAATCCCCCTCTGATAGGGAACAGACTGCCCGGTGTGTGTAACTGGGAGTGAGTGGGTTAATCCCCTCCGATAGGGAACAGACAGCCCGGTGTGTGTAACTGGGAGTGAGTGGGTTAATCCCCTCCGATAGGGAACAGACTGCCCGGTGTGTGTAACTGGGAGTGAGAGGGTTAATCCCCTCCGATAGGGAACAGACTGCCCGGTGTGTGTAACTGGGAGTGAAAGGGTTAATCTCCCTCCGATAGGGAACAGACTGCCCGGTGTGTGTAACTGGGAGTGAGAGGGTTAATCTCCCTCCGAAAGGGAACAGACTGCCCAGAGTGTGTAGCTGGGAATGAGAGGGTTAATCCCCCTCTGATAGGGAACAGACTGCCCGGTGTGTGTCACTGGGAGTGAGTGGGTTAATCCCCCTCTGATAGGGAACAGACTGCCCGGTTTGTGTAACTGGGAGTGAGTGGGTTAATCCCCCTCTGATAGGGAACAGACTGTCCGGTGTGTGGAACTGGGAGTGAGAGGGTTAATCCCCCTCTGATGGGGAACAGACTGCCCGGTGTGTGTCACTGGGAGTGAGTGGGTTAATCCCCCTCTGATAGGGAACAGACTGCCCGGTTTGTGTAACTGGGAGTGAGTGGGTTAATCCCCCTCTGATAGGGAACAGACTGTCCGTTGTGTGTAACTGGGAGTGAGAGGGTTATTCCCTCTCTGATAGGGAACAGACTGCCCGGTGTGTGCATCTGCGGGTGAGAGGGTTAATCCTCTCCGATAGGGAACAGACTGCCCGTTGTGTGTAACTGGGAGTCAGAGGATTAATCCCCCTCTGATAGGGAACAGACTGCCCGGTGTGTGTAACTGCGGGTGAGAGGGTTAATCCCTCTCCGACAGGGAACAGACTGCCTGGTGTGTGTAACTGGGAGTGAGAGGGTTAATCCCCTCCGATAGAGAACATGCTGCCCGGTGTGTGTAACTGGGAATGAGAGGGTTAATCCCTCTCCGATAGGGAACAGACTGCCCGTTGTGTGTAACTGGGAGTGAGAGGGTTAATCCCCCTCTAATAGGGAACAGACTGCCCGGTGTGTGTAACTGGGAGTGAGAGGGTTAATCCCCTCCGATAGGGAACAGACTGCCCGGTGTGTGTAACTGGGAGTGAGAGGGTTAATCCCCTCCGATAGTGAACAGTCTGCCCGGTGTGTGTAACTGGGAGTGAGTGGGTTAATCCCCTCCGATAGGGAACAGACTGCCCGATGTGTGTAACTGGGAGTGAGTGGGTTAATCCCCTCCGATAGGGAACAGTCTGCCCGGTGCGTGTAACTGGGAGTGAGAGGGTTAATCCCCCTCTGATAGGGAACAGACTGCCCGGTGTGTATCTGGGAGTGAGAGGGTTAATCACCCTCTGATGGGGAACAGACTGCCCGGTGTGTGTAATTGGGAGTGAGTGGGTTAATCCCCCTCTGATAGGGAACAGACTGCCCGGTGTGTGTAATTCGGAGTGAGTGGGTTAATCCCCCTCTGATCGGGAACAGACCGCCCGGTGTGTGTAACTGGGAGTGAGAGGGTTAATCCCCCTCTGATAGGGAATAGACTGCCCGGTGCGTGTAACTGGGAGTGAGTGGGTTAATCCCCCTCTGATAGGGAACAGACTGCCCGGTGTGTGTAACTGGGAGTGAGTGGGTTAATCCCCCTCTGATGGGGAACAGACTGCCCGGTGTGTGTAACTGGGAGTGAGAGGGTTAATCACCCTCTGATGGGGAACAGACTGCCCGGTGTGTGTAATTGGGAGTGAGTGGGTTAATCCCCCTCTGATAGGGAACAGACTGCCCGGTGTGTGTAATTGGGAGTGAGTGGGTTAATCCCCCTCTGATCGGGAACAGACTGCCCGGTGTGTGTAACTGGGAGTGAGAGGGTTAATCCCCCTCTGATAGGGAACGGACTGCCCGGTGTGTGTAACTGGGAGTGAGTGGGTGAATCCCCCTCTGATGGGGAACAGCCTGCCCGGTGTGTGTAATTGGGAGTGAGTGGGTTAATCCTCCTCTGATAGGGAACAGACTGCCCGGTGTGTGTAATTGAGAGTGAGTGGCTTAATCCTCCTCTGATAGGGAACAGACTGCCCGGTGTGTGTAATTGGGAGTGAGTGGGTTATTCCCCCTCTGATAGGGAACAGACTGCCCGGTGTGTGTAACTGGGAGTGAGTGGGTTAATCCCCCTCTGATCGGGAACAGACTGCCCGGTGTGTGTAACTGGGAGTGAGTGGGTTAATCCCTCTCCGATAGGGAACAGACTGTCCGGTGTGTGTAACTGGGAGTGAGTGGGTTAATCCCCCTCCGATAGGGAACAGACTGCCCTGTGTGTGTAACAGGGAGTGAGAGGGTTAATCCCCCTCCGATAGGGAACAGACTGCCTGGAGTGTGTAACTGGGAGAGAGAGGGTTAATCCCTCTCCGCTAGGGAACAAACTGCCCGGGGTGTGTAACTGGGAGTGAGAGGGTTAATCCCCCTCTGATAGGGAACAGACTGCCCGGTGTGTGTAATTGGGAGTGAGTGGGTTAATCCCCCTCTGATAGGGAACAGACTGCCCGGTGTGTGTAACTGGGAGTGAGTGGGTTAATCCCACTCCGCTAGGGAACAAACTGCCCGGGGTGTGTAACTGGGAGTGAGAGGGTTAATCCCCCTCCGATAGGGAACAGACTGCCCGGTGTGTGTAACTGGGAGTGAGTGGGTTAATCCCCCTCTGATAGGGAACAGACTGCCCGGTGTGTGTAACTGGGAGTGAGTGAGTTAATCCCCCTCTGATAGGGAACAGACTGCCCGGTGTGTGTAACTGGGAGTGAGAGGGTTAATCCCCCTCCGATAGGGAACTGACTGCCCGGAGTGTGTAACTGGGAGTGAGTGGGTTAATCCCCCTCTGAAAGGGAACAGACTGCCCGGTGTGTGTAACTGGGAGTGAGTGGGTTAATCCCTCTCCGATAGGGAACAGACTGTCCGGTGTCTGTAACTGTGAGTGAGTGGGTTAATCCCCCTCTGACAGGGAACAGACTGCCCGGTGTGTGTAACTGGGAGAGAGAGGGTTAATCCCTCTCCGCTAGGGAACAGACTGCCCGGTGTGTGTAACTGGGAGTGAGATGGTTAATCCACCTCCGATAGCGAACAGACTGCCCGGTGTGTGTAACTGGGAGTGAGAGGGTTAATCCCCCTCTGATAGGGAACAGACTGCCCGGTGTGTGTAACTGGGAGTGAGAGGGTTAATCCCCCTCTGAAAGGGAACAGACTGCCCGGTGTGTGTAACTGGGAGTGAGAGGGTTATTCCCTCTCTGATAGGGAACAGACTGCCCGTTGTGTGTAACTGGGAGTCAGAGGATTAATCCCCCTCTGATAGGGAACAGACTGCCCGGTGTGTGTAACTGCGGGTGAGAGGGTTAATCCCTCTCCGACAGGGAACAGACTGCCTGGTGTGTGTAACTGGGAGTGAGAGGGTTAATCCCCTCCGATAGAGAACATGCTGCCCGGTGTGTGTAACTGGGAATGAGAGGGTTAATCCCTCTCCGATAGGGAACAGACTGCCCGTTGTGTGTAACTGGGAGTGAGAGGGTTAATCCCCCTCTAATAGGGAACAGACTGCCCGGTGCGTGTAACTGGGAGTGAGAGGGTTAATCCCCTCCGATAGGGAACAGACTGCCCGGTGTGTGTAACTGGGAGTGAGAGGGTTAATCCCCTCCGATAGTGAACAGTCTGCCCGGTGTGTGTAACTGGGAGTGAGTGGGTTAATCCCCTCCGATAGGGAACAGACTGCCCGATGTGTGTAACTGGGAGTGAGTGGGTTAATCCCCTCCGATAGGGAACAGTCTGCCCGGTGCGTGTAACTGGGAGTGAGAGGGTTAATCCCCCTCTGATAGGGAACAGACTGCCCGGTGTGTATCTGGGAGTGAGAGGGTTAATCACCCTCTGATGGGGAACAGACTGCCCGGTGTGTGTAATTGGGAGTGAGTGGGTTAATCCCCCTCTGATAGGGAACAGACTGCCCGGTGTGTGTAATTCGGAGTGAGTGGGTTAATCCCCCTCTGATCGGGAACAGACCGCCCGGTGTGTGTAACTGGGAGTGAGAGGGTTAATCCCCCTCTGATAGGGAATAGACTGCCCGGTGCGTGTAAATGGGAGTGAGTGGGTTAATCCCCCTCTGATAGGGAACAGACTGCCCGGTGTGTGTAACTGGGAGTGAGTGGGTTAATCCCCCTCTGATGGGGAACAGACTGCCCGGTGTGTGTAACTGGGAGTGAGAGGGTTAATCACCCTCTGATGGGGAACAGACTGCCCGGTGTGTGTAATTGGGAGTGAGTGGGTTAATCCCCCTCTGATAGGGAACAGACTGCCCGGTGTGTGTAATTGGGAGTGAGTGGGTTAATCCCCCTCTGATCGGGAACAGACTGCCCGGTGTGTGTAACTGGGAGTGAGAGGGTTAATCCCCCTCTGATAGGGAACGGACTGCCCGGTGTGTGTAACTGGGAGTGAGTGGGTGAATCCCCCTCTGATGGGGAACAGCCTGCCCGGTGTGTGTAATTGGGAGTGAGTGGGTTAATCCTCCTCTGATAGGGAACAGACTGCCCGGTGTGTGTAATTGAGAGTGAGTGGCTTAATCCTCCTCTGATAGGGAACAGACTGCCCGGTGTGTGTAATTGGGAGTGAGTGGGTTAATCCCCCTCTGATAGGGAACAGACTGCCCGGTGTGTGTAACTGGGAGTGAGTGGGTTAATCCCCCTCTGATCGGGAACAGACTGCCCGGTGTGTGTAACTGGGAGTGAGTGGGTTAATCCCTCTCCGATAGGGAACAGACTGTCCGGTGTGTGTAACTGGGAGTGAGTGGGTTAATCCCCCTCCGATAGGGAACAGACTGCCCTGTGTGTGTAACAGGGAGTGAGAGGGTTAATCCCCCTCCGATAGGGAACAGACTGCCTGGAGTGTGTAACTGGGAGAGAGAGGGTTAATCCCTCTCCGCTAGGGAACAAACTGCCCGGGGTGTGTAACTGGGAGTGAGAGGGTTAATCCCCCTCTGATAGGGAACAGACTGCCCGGTGTGTGTAATTGGGAGTGAGTGGGTTAATCCCCCTCTGATAGGGAACAGACTGCCCGGTGTGTGTAACTGGGAGTGAGTGGGTTAATCCCACTCCGCTAGGGAACAAACTGCCCGGGGTGTGTAACTGGGAGTGAGAGGGTTAATCCCCCTCCGATAGGGAACAGACTGCCCGGTGTGTGTAACTGGGAGTGAGTGGGTTAATCCCCCTCTGATAGGGAACAGACTGCCCGGTGTGTGTAACTGGGAGTGAGTGAGTTAATCCCCCTCTGATAGGGAACAGACTGCCCGGTGTGTGTAACTGGGAGTGAGAGGGTTAATCCCCCTCCGATAGGGAACAGACTGCCCGGTGTGTGTAACTGGGAGTGAGTGGGTTAATCCCCCTCTGAAAGGGAACAGACTGCCCGGTGTGTGTAACTGGGAGTGAGTGGGTTAATCCCTCTCCGATAGAGAACAGACTGTCCGGTGTCTGTAACTGTGAGTGAGTGGGTTAATCCCCCTCTGACAGGGAACAGACTGCCCGGTGTGTGTAACTGGGAGAGAGAGGGTTAATCCCTCTCCGCTAGGGAACAGACTGCCCGGTGTGTGTAACTGGGAGTGAGATGGTTAATCCACCTCCGATAGCGAACAGACTGCCCGGTGTGTGTAACTGGGAGTGAGAGGGTTAATCCCCCTCTGATAGGGAACAGACTGCCCGGTGTGTGTAACTGGGAGTGAGAGGGTTAATCCCCCTCCGATAGGGAACAGACTGCCCGGTGTGTGTAACTGGGAATGAGAGGGTTAATCCCCCTCCGATAGGGAACAGACTGCCCGGTGTGTGTAACTGGGAGTGAGAGGGTTAATCCCCCTCCGATAGGGAACAGACTGCCCAGTGTGTGTAACTGGGAGTGAGAGGGTTAATCCCTCTCCGCGAGGGAACTGACGGCCCGGTGTGTGTAACTGGGAGAGAGAGGGTTAATCGCTCTCCGCTAGGGAACAGACTGCCCGGTGTGTGTAATTGGGAGTGAGTGGGTTAATCCCCCTCTGATAGGGATCAGACTGCCCGGTGTGTGTAACTGGGAGTGAGAGGGTTAATCCCCCTCTGATAGGGAACAGACTGCCCGGTGTGTGTAACTGGGAGTGAGTGGGTTAATCCCCCTCTGATAGGGAACAGACTGCCCGGTGTGTGTAACTGGGAGTGAGTGGGTTAATCCCCCTCTGATAGGGAACAGACTGCCCGGTGTGTGTAACTGAGAGTGAGTGGGTTAATCCCCCTCTGATAGGGAACAGATGCCCGGTGTGTGTAATTGGGAGTGAGTGGTTTAATCCCTCTCCGATAGGGAACAGACTGTCCGGTGTGTGTAACTGGGAGTGAGTGGGTTAATCCGCCTCTGATAGGGAACAGACTGCCTGGTGTGTGTAACTGGGAGAGAGAGGGTTAATCCCTCTCCGCTAGGGAACAGACTGCCCGGTGTGTGTAACTGGGAGTGAGAGGGTTAATCCCCCTCTGATAGGGAACAGACTGCCCGGTGTGTGTAACTGGGAGTGAGAGGGTTAATCCCCCTCCGATAGGGAACAGACTGCCCGGTGTGTGTAACTGGGAGTGAGTGGGTTAATCCCCCTCCGATAGGGAACAGACTGCCCGGTGTGTGTAACTGGGAGTGAGAGGGTTAATCCCCCTCCGAAAGGGAACAGACTGCCCGGTGTGTGTAACTGGGAGTGAGAGGGTTAATCCCTCTCCGCGAGGGAACAGACTGCCCGGTGTGTGTAACTGGGAGAGAGAGGGTTAATCCCTCTCCGCTAGGGAACAGACTGCCCGGTGTGTGGAACTGGGAGTGAGAGGGTTAATCCCCCTCTGATAGGGAACAGACTGCCCGGTGTGTGCAACTGGGAGTGAGAGGGGTAATCCCCCTCTGATAGGGAACAGACTGCCCGGTGTGTGTAACTGGGAGTGAGAGGGTTAATCCCCCTCCGATAGGGAACAGACTGCCCGGTGTGTGTAACTGGGAGTGAGTGGGTTAATCCCTCTCCGCTAGGGAACAAACTGCCCGGGGTGTGTAACTGGGAGTGAGAGGGTTAATCCCCCTCCGATAGGGAACAGACTGCCCGGTGTGTGTAACTGGGAGTGAGTGGGTTAATCCCCCTCTGATAGGGAACAGACTGCCCGGTGTGTGTAACTGGGAGTGAGTGGGTTAATCCCCCTCTGATAGGGAACAGACTGCCCGGTGTGTGTAACTGGGAGTGAGAGGGTTAATCCCCCTCTGAAAGGGAACAGACTGCCCGGTGTGTGTAACTGGGAGTGAGTGGGTTAATCCCCCTCTGATAGGGAACAGACTGCCCGGTGTGTGTAACTGGGAGTGAGTGGGTTAATCCCTCTCCGATAGGGAACAGACTGTCCGGTGTCTGTAACTGGGAGTGACTGGGTTAATCCCCCTCTGACAGGGAACAGACTGCCCGGTGTGTGTAACTGGGAGAGAGAGGATTAATCCCTCCCAGCTAGGGAACAGACTGCCCGGTGTGTGTAACTGGGAGTGAGAGGGTTAATCCACCTCCGATAGCGAACAGACTGCCCGGTGTGTGTAACTGGGAGTGAGAGGGTTAATCCCCCTCTGATAGGGAACAGACTGCCCGGTGTGTGTAACTGGGAGTGAGAGGGTTAATCCCCCTCCGATAGGGAACAGACTGCCCGGTGTGTGTAACTGGGAGTGAGAGGGTTAATCCCCCTCCGATAGGGAACAGACTGCCCGGTGTGTGTAACTGGGAGTGAGAGGGTTAATCCCCCTCCGATAGGGAACAGACTGCCCAGTGTGTGTAACTGGGAGTGAGAGGGTTAATCCCTCTCCGCGAGGGAACTGACCGCCCGGTGTGTGTAACTGGGAGAGAGAGGGTTAATCCCCCTCTAATAGGGAACAGACTGCCCGGTGTGTGTAACTGGGAGTGAGTGGGTTAATCCCCCTCTGATGGGGAACAGACTGCCCAGTGTGTGTAATTGGGAGTGAGTGGGTTTATCCCCCTTTGATAGGGAACAGACTGCCCGGTGTGTGTAACTGGGAGTGAGTGGGTTAATCCCCCTCTGATAGGGAACAGACTGCCCGGTGTGTGTAACTGGGAGTGAGTGGGTTAATCCCCCTCTGATAGGGAACAGACTGCCCGGTGTGTGTAACTGAGAGTGAGTGGGTTAATCCCCCTCTGATAGGGAACAGATGCCCGGTGTGTGTAATTGGGAGTGAGTGGGTTAATCCCTCGCCGAAAGGGAACAGACTGTCCGGTGTGTGTAACTGGGAGTGAGTGGGTTAATCCGCCTCTGATAGGGAACAGACTGTCTGGTGTGTGTAACTGGGAGAGAGAGGGTTAATCCCTCTCCGCTAGGGAACAGACTGCCCGGTGTGTGTAACTGGGAGTGAGAGGGTTAATCCCCCTCTGATAGGGAACAGACTGCCCGGTGTGTGTAACTGGGAGTGAGAGGGTTAATCCCACTCCGATAGGGAACAGACTGCCCGGTGTGTGTAACTGGGAGAGAGTGGGTTAATCCCCCTCCGATAGGGAACAGACTGCCCGGGGTGTGTGTAACTGGGAGTGAGAGGGTTAATCCCCCTCCGATAGGGAACAGACTGCCCGGTGTGTGTAACTGGGAGTGAGAGGGTTAATCCCTCTCCGCGAGGGAACAGACTGCCCGGTGTGTGTAACTGGGAGTGAGAGGGTTAATCCCTCTCCGCGAGGGAACTGACCGCCCGGTGTGTGTAACTGGGAGAGAGAGGGTTAATCGCTCTCCGCTAGGGAACAGACTGCCCGGTGTGTGTAATTGAGAGTGAGTGGGTTAATCCCCCTCTGATAGGGAACATACTGCCCGGTGTGTGTAACTGGGAGTGAGTGGGTTAATCCCCCTCTGATAGGGAACAGACTGCCCGGTGTGTGTAACTGGGAGTGAGTGGGTTAATCCCCCTCTGATAGGGAACAGACTGCCCAGTGTGTGTAATTGGGAGTGAGTGGGTTTATCCCCCTTTGATAGGGAACAGACTGCCCGGTGTGTGTTACTGGGAGTGAGTGGGTTAATCCCCCTCTGATAGGGACCAGACTGCCCGGTGTGTGTAACTGGGAGTGAGTGGGTTAATCCCCCTCTGATAGGGAACAGACTGCCCGGTGTGTGTAACTGAGAGTGAGTGGGTTAATCCCCCTCTGATAGGGAACAGATGCCCGGTGTGTGTAATTGGGAGTGAGTGGGTTAATCCCTCTCCGATAGGGAACAGACTGTCCGGTGTGTGTAACTGGGAGTGAGTGGGTTAATCCGCCTCTGATAGGGAACAGACTGCCTGGTGTGTGTAACTGGGAGAGAGAGGGTTAATCCCTCTCCGCTAGGGAACAGACTGCCCGGTGTGTGTAACTGGGAGTGAGAGGGTTAATCCCCCTCTGATAGGGAACAGACTGCCCGGTGTGTGTAACTGGGAGTGAGAGGGTTAATCCCCCTCCGATAGGGAACAGACTGCCCGGTGTGTGTAACTGGGAGTGAGTGGGTTAATCCCCCTCCGATAGGGAACAGACTGCCCGGTGTGTGTAACTGGGAGTGAGAGGGTTAATCCTGCTCCGATAGGGAACAGACTGCCCGGTGTGTGTAACTGGGAGTGAGAGGGTTAATCCCTCTCCGCGAGGGAACAGACTGCCCGGTGTGTGTAACTGGGAGAGAGAGGGTTAATCCCTCTCCGCTAGGGAACAGACTGCCCGGTGTGTGTAACTGGGAGTGAGAGGGTTAATCCCCCTCTGATAGGGAACAGACTGCCCGGTGTGTGCAACTGGGAGTGAGAGGGGTAATCCCCCTCTGATAGGGAACAGACTGCCCGGTGTGTGTAACTGGGAGTGAGAGGGTTAATCCCCCTCCGATAGGGAACAGACTGCCCGGTGTGTGTAACTGGGAGAGAGAGGGTTAATCCCTCTCCGCTAGGGAACAGACTGCCCGGTGTGTTTAACTGGGAGTGAGAGGGTTAATCCTCTCCGATATGGAACAGACTGCCCCGTCTGTGTAACTGGGAGTGAGAGGGTTAATCCCCCTCTGATCGGGAACAGACTGCCCGGTGTGTGTAACTGGGAGTGAGAGGGTTAATCCTCCTCCGATCGGGAACAGTCTGCCCGGTGTGTGCAACTAGGAGTGAGAGGGTTAGTCCCTCTCCGATTCGGGAACAGACTGCCCGGTGTGTGTAACTGCGGGTGAGAGGATTAATCCTCTCCGATAGGGAACAGACTGCCCGGTGTGTGTAACTGGGAGTGAGAGGGTTAATCCCCCTCTGATAGGGAACAGACTGCCCGGTGTGTGTAACTGGGAGTGAGAGGGTTATTCCCTCTGCGATAGGGAACAGACTGCCCAGTGTGTGCAACTGCGGGTGAGAGGGTTAATCCTCTCCGATCGGGAACAGACTGCCCGTTGTGTGTAACTGGGAGTGAGAGGGTTAATCCCCCTCTGATAGGGAACAGACTGCCCGGTGTGTGTAACTGGGAGTGAGAGGGTTATTCCCTCTCCGACAGGGAACAGACTGCCCGGTGTGTGCAACTGCGGGTGAGAGGGTTATTCCCTCTCCGATAGGGAACAGACTGCCCGGTGTGTGTAACTGCGGGTGAGAGGATTAATCCTCTCCGATAGGGAACAGACTGCCAGGTGTGTGTAACTGGGAGTGAGAGGGTTAATCCCCCTCTGATAGGGAACAGACTGCCCGGTGTGTGCAACTGCGGGTGAGAGGGTTAATCCTCTCCGATAGGGAACAGACTGCCCGGTGTGTGTAACTGGGAGTGAGAGGGGTAATCCCCCTCTGATAGGGAACAGACTGCCCGGTGTGTGTAACTGGGAGTGAGAGGGTTAATCCCCCTCCGATAGGGAACAGACTGCCCGGTGTGTGTAACTGGGAGAGAGAGGGTTAATCCCTCTCCGCTAGGGAACAGACTGCCCGGTGTGTGTAACTGGGAGTGAGAGAGTTAATCCTCTCCGATATGGAACAGACTGCCCGGTCTGTGTAACTGGGAGTGAGAGGGTTAATCCCCCTCTGATAGGGAACAGACTGCCCGGTGTGTGTAACTGGGAGTGAGAGGGTTATTCCCTCTCCGATAGGGAACAGACTGCCCGGTGTGTGCAACTGCGGGTGAGAGGGTTAATCCTCTCCAATAGGGAACAGACTGCCCGGTGTGTGTAACTGGGAGTGAGTGGGTTAATCCTCTCCAATAGGGAACAGACTGCCCGGTGTGTGTAACTGGGAGTGAGAGGGTTATTCCCTCTCCGATAGGGAACAGACTGCCCGGTGTGCGCAACTGCGGGTGAGAGGGTTAATCCCCCTCTGATAGGGAACAGACTGCCCGGTGTGTGTAACTGGGAGTGAGTGGGTTAATCTCCCTCCGATAGGGAACAGACTGCCCAGAGTGTGTAACTGGGAATGAGAGGGTTAATCCCCCTCTGATAGGGAACAGACTGCCCGGTGTGTGTCACTGGGAGTGAGAGGGTTAATCCCCCTCTGATGGGGAACAGACTGCCCGGTGTGTGTAACTGGGACTGAGAGGGTTAATCCCCCTCTGATAGGGAACAGACTGCCCGGTGTGTGTAATTGGGAGTGAGTGGGTTAATCCTCCTCTGATAGGGAACAGACTGCCCGGTGTGTGTAATTGGGAGTGAGTGGGTTAATCCCCCTCTGATAGGGAACAGACTGCCCGGTGTGTGTAATTGGGAGTGAGTGGGTTAATCCCCCTCTGATAGGGAACAGACTGCCCGGTGTGTGTAACTGGGAGTGAGTGGGTTAATCCCCCTCTGATAGGGAACAGACTGCCCGGTGTGTGTAACTGGGAGTGAGTGGGTTAATCCCTCTCCGATAGGGAACAGACTGTCCGGTGTGTGTAACTGGGAGTGAGTGGGTTAATCCCCCTCCGATAGGGAACAGACTGCCCGGTGTGTGTAACTGGGAGAGAGAGGGTTAATCCCCCTCCGATAGGGAACAGACTGCCCGGTGTGTGTAACTGGGAGAGAGAGTGTTAATCCCCCTCCGATAGGGAACAGACTGCCCGGTGTGTGTAACTGGGAGAGAGAGGGTTAATCCCCCTCCGACAGGGAACAGACTGCCCGGTGTGTGTAACTGGGAGAGAGAGGGTTAATCCCCCTCCGATAGGGAACAGACTGCCTGGTCTGTGTAACTGGGAGAGAGAGGGTTAATCCCCCTCCGATAGGGAACAGACTGCCTGGTGTGTGTAACTGGGAGAGAGAGGGTTAATCCCCCTCCGATAGGGAACAGACTGCCTGGTATGTGTAACTGGGAGAGAGAGGGTTAATCCCCCTCCGATAGGGAACCGACTGCCTGGTGTGTGTAACTGGGAGAGAGAGGGTTAATCCCCCTCTGATGGGGAACAGACTGCCTGGTATGTGTAACTGGGAGAGAGAGGGTTAATCCCCCTCCGATAGGGAACAGACTGCCTGGTGTGTGTAACTGGGAGAGAGAGGGTTAATCCCCCTCCGATAGGGAACAGACTGCCTGGTGTGTGTAACTGGGAGAGAGAGGGTTAATCCCCCTCCGATAGGGAACAGACTGCCTGGTGTGTGTAACTGGGAGAGAGAGGGTTAATCCCCCTCTGATAGGGAACAGACTGAACGATGGTGCTCAAGGGTTAAGGAATCGGCTGAGCAGAGACTGTATCAGGGAGCTGTGTGTGGTTACAGGCAAAGTCACCAGACGTGCGTTTCGCCTCAGCTCCCCACCTCCCCCATCCTGGCCCCACCTCTGCCCCCAGGAGCGTCAGATGATGTGATCTGCAGGTGTTGGGAAGTGGGATCAGAATCACAATACGCAGCAATTCTAACAGGCGGAAGTTTAACATCAGGAAGTTCAGTCCGAAGGTTTTTGAGGGGAGCGGATGATGATTGAATTCTGTTTGCTCGACAGCTTCGCCTGCCTGTAAAACCATGCACCATATGGGAGAACGGGACTGAGGCAGGAGGAACAGCAAGATCCCAGGGCCCATCCCCCTCCCTGTTTGGTACTGAGGCAACAGGAACAGCAAGATCCCAGGGCCCATCCCCCTCCCTGTTTGGTACTGAGGCAGGAGGAACAGCAAGATCCCAGGGCCCATCCCCCTCCCTGTGTGGTACTGAGGCAGGAGGAACAGCAAGATCCCAGGGCCCATCACCCTCCCTGTTTGGTACTGAGGCAAGAGGAACAGCAAGATCCCAGGGCCCATCCCCCTCCCTGTGTGGTACTGAGGCAAGAGGAACAGCGAGATCCCAGGGTCCATCCCCCTCCCTGTGTGGTACTGAGGCAGGAGGAACAGCAAGATCCCAGGGCCCATCACCCTCCCTGTTTGGTACTGAGGCAAGAGGAACAGCAAGATCCCAGGGCCCATCCTCCTCCCTGTTTGGTACTGAGGCAACAGGAACAGCAAGATCCCAGGGCCCATCACCCTCCCTGTTTGGTACTGAGGTAGGAGGAACAGCAAGATCCCAGGGCCCATCACGCTCCCTGTGTGGTGCTGAGGCAGGAGGAACAGCAAGATCCCAGGGCCCATCCCCCTCCCTGTGTGGTACTGAGGCAGAAGGAACAGCAAGTTCCCAGGGCCCAATCCCCTCCCTGTGTGGTACTGAGGCAAAAGGAACTGCAAGATCCCAGGGCCTATCCCCCTCCCTGTTTGGTACTGAGGTAGGAGGAACAGCAAGATCCCACGGCCCATCACCCACCCTGTGTGGTACTGAGGCAGGAGGAACAGCAAGATCCCAGGGCCCATCACCCTCCCTGTTTGGTACTGAGGCAAGAGGAACAGCAAGATCCCAGGGCCCATCCCCCTCCCTGTGTGGTACTGAGGCAAGAGGAACAGCGAGATTCCAGGGTCCATCCCCCTCCCTGTGTGGTACTGAGGCAGGAGGAACAGCAAGATCCCAGGGCCCATCACCCTCCCTGTTTGGTACTGAGGCAAGAGGAACAGCAAGATCCCAGGGCCCATCCCCCTCCCTGTTTGGTACTGAGGCAACAGGAACAGCAAGATCCCAGGGCCCATCACCCTCCCTGTTTGGTACTGAGGTAGGAGGAACAGCAAGATCCCAGGGCCTATCCCCCTCCCTGTTTGGTACTGAGGTAGGAGGAACAGCAAGATCCCACGGCCCATCACCCACCCTGTGTGGTACTGAGGCAGGAGGAACAGCAAGATCCCAGGGCCCATTCCCCTCCCTGTGTGGTACTGAGGCAGGAGGAACAGCAAGATCCCAGGGCCCATCCCCCTCCCTGTGTGGTACTGAGGCAGGAGGAACAGCAAGATCCCAGGGCCCATCACCCTCCCTGTTTGGTACTGAGGCAAGAGGAACAGCAAGATCCCAGGGCCCATCCCCCTCCCTGTGTGGTACTGAGGCAAGAGGAACAGCGAGATCCCAGGGTCCATCCCCCTCCCTGTGTGGTACTGAGGCAGGAGGAACAGCAAGATCCCAGGGCCCATCACCCTCCCTGTTTGGTACTGAGGCAAGAGGAACAGCAAGATCCCAGGGCCCATCCCCCTCCCTGTTTGGTACTGAGGCAAGAGGAACAGCAAGATCCCAGGGCCCATCACCCTCCCTGTTTGGTACTGAGGTAGGAGGAACAGCAAGATCCCAGGGCCCATCACCCTCCCTGTTTGGTACTGAGGTAGGAGGAACAGCAAGATCCCAGGGTCCATCACCCACCCTGTGTGGTACTGAGGCAAGAGGAACAGTGAGATCCCAGGGTCCATCCCCCTGTCTGTTTGGTACTGAGGCAGGAGGAACAGCAAGATCCCAGGCCCATCCCCCTCCCTGTGTGGTACTGAGGCAGGAGGAACAGCAAGATCCCAGGGCCCATCCCCCTCCCTGTGTGGTACTGAGGCAAAAGGAACAGCAAGATCCCAGGGCCCATCACCCTCCCTGTGTGGTACTGAGGCAAAAGGAACAGCAAGATCCCAGGGCCCATTCACCCCTCCGTGTGGTCCTGAGGCAAAAGGAACAGCAAGATCCCAGGGCCCATTCACCCCTCCGTGTGGTCCTGAAGCAAAAGGAACAGCAAGATCCCAGTGCTCATTTACCCCAGACCGCCACCCCATGCCTGGTGTGGTACTGAGCGCCACAGATAAGCAGCTGACTAGATTTATAGTGGTGAGGCTTGAGGGTTAAACAGTGGCCCCAGGACACTGGTGATGACCAACCGCTCTGCTTTTGGGAGTGTCTCTGGATATTTTATACATGCAGCTGTGAGGATAGACTGTGCTCAGGTTAACGTCTCGTTCTAACTGTGAAACCCTCCCTCAGGACTGACACCAGGGAAGTGTCAGTCCGGGAATAGGGGGCAAGAGAGGTTTAAGCCTGAAAGAAGTGTTCAAATCACAAGCAATTATTGACCATGTAAATAGAGAGAAACTGCTCTCAATGGCTGAAGAATTCAAATTAGCTAAAGAACCAAAGGACTTGGGGAAAAAACACACACAAAGAGTCCTTAGGATTTCCAATGCACTTTCTGAGAGGCTGATGGAAAAAATTCAAAAGGGAATTGGATCAGTACTTGAATGAGAAAACATTGCAGAGTTATGGGAAAAAGAGTGGAGCAGTGAGTCGAACTGGCTTCATCTCACTGATTCCAGTTCTGAAAACAAACATTCACTCGGTTTGTCTCTGCACACTCTCAGACACAATTACACACACAGACAGACACAATCACACACAGACAGACACACACAGACAGACACACACACAATCACACACAGACACAATCACACACACACAGACACGCACACACAGACACGCACAGACACAGACACGCACAGACACAGACACGCACAGACAGACACAATCACACACACACAGACACGCACACACAGACACAATCACACACAGAGACACACACACAGACAAATGCGCACACACACACACACACAGACACTGACACGGAGACACACAATCACACGCACAGACACGCACAAGCAGACACATAATCACACGCACACACACACACACACAGACGCGGTGATGCCCGGTCAGCTGAGATTTTGTTGCATATATTCAAAAAAAGCCTGGGATTTCGAAAGGAGGCTGGTGAGAATGAGGGAACTGGGTGCAGTGTGTGTGTTCTTGACAAAGAAAGCTGATTCACCTCCGGATGTTTTAATAGGAGGAAGGGAACTGGCCAAACTACACACAGCTGGTAAACCCTGAACCCTTCGATGCCAGTCATGAGTCAAATCCCAGAGAATATCCCAGAATTCCAGCTTCTTCCCATTTTACCATTCATCTTCCCAACCTGTTAGAGGATTTGCCTCCAACCCATCTATCTGGGGTAGCAAACTCTCTCTCTCACCCTCTCCTCTCCTCGCCTCAGAGTTAGAGACCTGTTGTTCAAGCACTACATACAGAGACCCAAGTATCCCATAATCCGAGACACCCCCGGTGTCAGTACTGAGGGACACCGCACTGTCGGAGGGTCAGTACTGAGGGACACCGCACTGTTGGAGGGTCAGTACTGAGGGAGTTCTGCACTGTCGGAGGGTCAGTACTGAGGGACACCGCACTGTCAGAGGGTCAGTACTGAGGGACACCGCACTGTCAGAGGGTCAGTACTGAGGGACACCGCACTGCCGGAGGGTCAGTACTGAGGGACACCGCACTGCCGGAGGGTCAGTACTGAGGGACACCGCACTGTTGGAGGGTCAGTACTGAGGGACACCGCACTGCCAGAGGGTCAGTACTGAGGGACACCGCACTGTCGGTGGGTCAGTACTGAGGGACACCGCACTGTCAGAGGGTCAGTACTGAGGGACACCGCACTGTCAGAGGGTCAGTACTGAGGGACACCGCACTGTCGGAGGGTCAGTACTGAGGGACACCGCACTGTCGGAGGGTCAGTACTGAGGGACACCGCACTGTCGGAGGGTCAGTACAGAGGGACACCGCACTGTCGGAGGGTCAGTACTGAGGGACACCGCACTGTTGGAGGGTCAGTACTGAGGGAGTGCCACACTGTCGGAGGGTCAGTACTGAGGGAGCGCCGCACTGTCGAGGGTCAGTACTGAGGGAGCGCCGCACTGTTGAGGGTCAGTACTGAGGGAGCGCCACACTGTCGAGGGTCAGTACTGAGGGAGTGCTGCACTGTCGGAGGGTCAGTACTGAGGGAGCGCCGCATTGTCGAGGGTCAGTACTGAGGGACACCGCACTGTTGGAGGGTCAGTACTGAGGGAGTGCCACACTGTCGGAGGGTCAGTACTGAGGGAGCGCCGCACTGTCGAGGGTCAGTACTGAGGGAGCGCCGCACTGTTGAGGGTCAGTACTGAGGGAGCGCCGCACTGTCGAGGGTCAGTACTGAGGGAGTGCTGCACTGTCGGAGGGTCAGTACTGAGGGAGCGCCGCATTGTCGAGGGTCAGTACTGAGGGACACCGCACTGCCAGAGGGTCAGTACTGAGGGAGCGCTGCACTGTCGGAGGGTCAGTACTGAGGGACACCGCACTGTCGGAGGGTCAGTACTGAGGGAGTGCCGCATTGTCGAGGGTCAGTACTGAGGGACACCGCACTGCCAGAGGGTCAGTACTGAGGGAGCGCCGCACTGTCGAGGGTCAGTACTGAGGGACACGCACTGCCAGAGGGTCAGTACTGAGGGAATGCAGCACTGTCGGAGGGTCAGTACTGAGGGAACGCAGCACTGTCGGAGGGTCAGTACTGAGGGAGTGCTGCACTGTCGGAGGGTCAGTACTGAGGGAGTGCTGCACTGTCGGAGGGTCGGTACTGAGGGAGTGCTGCACTGTCGGAGGGTCGGTACTGAGGGAGTGCTGCACTGTCGGAGGGTCGGTACTGAGGGAGTGCTGCACTGTCGGAAGGTCGGTACTGAGGGAGTGCTGCACTGTCGGAGGGTCAGTACTGAGGGAGTGCTGCACTGTCGGAAGGTCAGTACTGAGGGAGTGCTGCACTGTCGGAAGGTCAGTACTGAGGGAGTGCTGCACTGTCAGAGGGTCAGTACTGAGGGAGTGCCGCACTGTCGGAGGGTCAGTACTGAGGGAGTGCCGCACTGTCGGAAGGTCAGTACTGAGGGAGTGCTGCACTGTCTGAGGGTCAGTACTGAGGGAGTGCTGCACTGTCAGAAGGTCAGTACTGAGGGAGTGCTGCACTGTCGGAGGGTCAGTACTGAGGGAGTGCTGCACTGTCGGAAGGTCAGTACTGAGGGAGTGCTGCACTGTCGGACCTGCACCAGTCGATTGTGATGTACAAGATCACCCAGCCAGTATTGGAAGTAACACAGAAGCTGTCAGCCATGTTACGAAGCCAGTCAAAGCCTGTACATCCTCATTCAGCAGGCTCGCTCAACCTCCACGTCCGTTTACGTAGCTCCTTTAGGAAACCCAGGAATTCCCACACTGTTTCAGTGAGTTGCAAGTGTTCTCACTGTCGTAGTGTTGGGACGTGTGCCAGCCAGTTTATACACAGCAAGCTCCCACAGACAGTGAGAGTGAGTCTCGAACACACAAACAGCTGAGTCAGAGACACGAGTGTTACCCACTTAACACGGCCGACACCTAAATTGACTAATTAATACTGCGCTTTGTCAATAGGATCATGTGACTACTGATAGGCATGTCGTAGATACAATTTGGAGACGAGGAGTCATCGAGAGATACAGCACTGAAACAGGCCCTTCGGCCCACCCAGTCTGTGCCGACCATCAACCACCCATTTATACTAATCCTACATTAATCCCTTGTCTCTTACCACATCCCCACCTTCCCTCAATTCTCCAACCACCTACCTACACTCGGGGCAATTTACAATGGTTAATTTATCTATCAACCTGCCAGTCTTTGGCTGTGGGAGGAAACCGGAACACCCGGCGGAAACTCGGAGGTTAAAGGGTGATCTGATCTTGTGTTTAAGATGATTAAAGGATTTGATAGGGTTAAAATAAGGGATGTGGATGCCGGCCGGGTTAGATGGAGTTAAGAAATCGATCTAATCGAATGACGGGACAGGCTCGATGGGCTGAAAGGCCTCTCCTGTCCCGATGCCTTATCCCAGATAGAGCAGGAGAGGGTTAAAACCCTTGGAATCAGTTACAAAGCATTATTAAGTAATACAGACTATTTACAACACAGGAACAGGCCATTCAGCCCCTCGGTTCCCTGCTGGTGTTTCTGCTCTGCTCCAGCCTCCTCCCACCCCCTCTATGTCTCACCCCCATCAGCAGATCCTTCTATTCCTTTCTCCCTCCTGTGTTTATCCAGCTTGCCCCTAAAATACATCAACACTGTTCACCCCAACCAGTCCCTGAGGTAGCAAGTCCCACATTCTCCCCATTCTCTCGGGTAAGAGGATTCGCCTGAATTTCTCATTCAATTTATCAGTGACTGTCTGATATTGATGTGCCCCTAGTTCTCCCTTACATGTGTAAACATCTTCCCTACGTCTACCCTATCAAAACCCTTTCATCATTTTAAAGGCGTCTATCAGGTCCCCCTCATTCTTCCCTTTCCGTGAGCAAAGAGCCACAGCCCGATCGGCATTAAGCACCAGTTAGATGCCATGACAGTGGGTCGGGCCATACAAAGATGGGCCGAGCAGTCAACTTGGCCCCTCATTATCCCACCAGCCTTCAGTGTGTCCGCCATCTTGGGAAGGTCGGTCTGAGCTGCCATTGATAGCTGAGGCCATTCTGCCCTCTGCTGGCCGTGGCTGTGCAAGTCTCTCAACTGGCCTGGGCTGGTGTTTGCTGCCCTCTGCTGGGGCATCCCCATGCTACATCCTCCATCGCATGGAACTGGCTATTGCCCCATCAGCAATGCCCCTCCCCACAACCCTGGGAAATGCACCCCCGATCGTCCAGCTTTTAGACCCACTACAGAAATCACAAATAGCCAGTGGTCGTCTCCAAAAATAATTCAAAAGGTTCATGAAATGGTGGCTTGTGCCGGTTTGATCTCTGGTGGGATAACTGTGTTCAGTTCTGGGCACCACACCTCAGGAAGGATGTATTGGCCTTGGAGATGAGGCAGTGCAGATTCACCTGACTGCACAGACAAGACTTGTATTCTCTCGAATATAGAAGTTTAAAGGGTGATCTAATTGAGGTGGTTAAGATGATTAAAGGATTTGATAGGGTAGATAGAGAGAAACTATTTCCTCTGGTGGGGGGAGTCCAGAACAAGGGGCATAACATTAAAATTAGAGCAAGGCCATTCAGGGGTGCTGTCAGGAAGTACTTCTTCACACAAAGGGGAGTGGAAATGGGGAACTCTCTCCCCTGAAAAGCTGTTGAGACTGGGAGAGTCAATTGAAAATTTCAATATTGAGATTGACAGAATTTTTTTAGTTTACAAGTATTAAAGGTTATGAAAGCCAGGTGGGTAAATGGTGAGTTACAGATCAGCTGTGATCTTATCGAATGCTGAATCAGAATGGAAGGGCTGAATGGCCTCCTCCTGTCCTTATGTAAAAGGAAGTTACTCGAAATCATTGTACAACACTTTTTCTCAATTCATTCTGGGATGTGGGTGTCGCTGGCCATGCCAGCATTTATTGCCGATCCCCAATTGCCAAAGAGAAGGCTGCCTTCTTGAACCGCTGCAGTCCATGTGGGGTAGGGACACCCACATTGCTGTTACGAAGGGAATTCCAGAATTTTGACCCAGCGACAGTGAAGGAACGGCGATATAGTTCCAAGTCAGGATGGTGTGTGACTTGGAGGGGAAGTTGCAGATGGTGGTGTTCCCTTGCATCCACTGCCCTTGTCCTTCACGGTGGTAGAGGTTGCAGGTTTGGAAGGTGCTGTCTAAGGAGTCTTAGTGCATCTTGCAGATGGTACACACTGCTGCCACTGTGCATCCATGGTGGAGGGAGTGAATGTTTATGAATGGGTTGCCAATCAAGCGGGCTTTGTCCTGGATGTTGTCGAGCTTCGAGTGTTGTTGGAGCTGCACACATCCAGGCAAGTGGAGAGTATTCCATCACATTCCTGACTTGTGCCTTGTAGATGGTGGACAGGCTTTGGGGAGTCAGGAGGTGAGTTACTCACCACAGGATTCCTAGCCTCTGACCTGCTCTTGTAGCCACGGTATTTATATGGCTACTCCAGTTCAGTTTATGGTCAACGGTAGCCCCGAGGATGTTGATAGTGGGGGATTCAGCAATGGTAATGCCATTGAATGTCAAGGGGAGATGGTTAGATTCTCTCTTGTTGGAGATGGTCATTGCCTGGCACTTGTGTGGTGCGAATGTTACTTGCCACTTATCAGCCCAAGCCTGGATATTGTCCAGGTCTTGCTGCATTTCTACATGGACCGCTTCAGTATCTGAGGAGTCACGAATGGTGCTGAACATTGTGCAATCATCAGCGAACATCCCCACTTCTGATCTTATGACTGAAGGAAGGTCATTGATAAAGCAGCTGAAGATGGTTGGGCCTAGGACACTACCCTGAGGAACTCCTGTAGTGAAGTCCTGGAGCTGAGCTAATTGGCCTCCAACAACCACAACCATCTTTCTTTGTGCTAGGTATGACTCCAGCCAGCACTGACTTTTCCTTGATTCCCATTGACCTCAGTTTTGCGAGGGCTCCTTGATGCCACACACTGTCAAATGCTGCCTTGATATCAAGGGCAGTTACTCTCACCTCATCTCTTGAGTTCAGCTCTTTTGTCCATGTTTGAACCAAGACTGTAATGAGGTCAGGAGGATGCATCATCCAGGGCTAAATAAGGAAGTTAAGGACAGTTGAATTGAAAGAAACACTGTCCAAATCTGCAAAGAATAGTGGTAAATCAGAAGATTGGACAAATCTTAACTAGCAAAGGATGACTTAAAAACCAATAGGAGAAATTAGAGTATGGTAGAAAGCTAGCTAGAAATATAAAAACATAGTAAGAGTTTCCACAAGTATTTAAACAGGAAAAGAGTAACGAAAGCAAGTGTTGGCCCTCGAGAGAGAGTGTGAGTGAGTGAGTGAGTGAGTGAGTGCGAGGAATAATGGCATCATCACCCTCATTTAGAAGCGGAAGGGGGAGAAGGCAGAAATCAGAAATTGGCGGCCCATCTCACTGCTTAATGTTGACTACAAGATTCTGTCCAAAGTCATAGCCAGTTGAGTCAAGTCTGCTCTGGAGTTGCTGATTCACCCTGACCAGACCTGTACTGTACCCGGCAGGAAGATCTCCGATAGTCTCGCGCTACTCAGGGATACGATCGCCTACGTACGGGACAGGAGGGTGGACACCTGTCTCAGCAGCCTGGACCAGAAGGCTTTTGACAGGATATCGCACACCTACATGATGGACGTGCTTTCCAAAGTGGGGTTTGGGGAGGGAATCTGCAATTGGATCCAACTGCTCTACACAAACATCAGTAGCGCAGTCTCAATCAACAGGTGGGAATCGGAAAGTTTCCCGATCAAATCTGGAGTCAGACAGGGCTGTCCTCTCTCCCCGGTCTTGTTTGTTTGCTGTATTGAACCCTTTGCTGAGTCTATTAGGAGGGATGCGAGCATAAGAGGGGTGACAATCCCAGTCAGTGGAGGCACTCAGGTTAAAACCTCCCTGTACATGGATGTCGTCGCCGTCTTCTGCTCGGATCCGCTGTCCGTGCGCAGACTGATGAGCATCTGCGACCAGTTCGAACTGGCCTCGGGAGCCAAAGTTAACCACGGCAAGAGCGAGGCCATGTTCTTTGGGAACTGGGCTGACCGATCCTTTGTCCCCTTCACCGTCAGGTCAGACTACCTGAAGGTGCTGGGGATATGGTTCGGAAGGGCCGGGGTATGCACCAAAACCTGGGAGGAGCGAGTAGCCAAGGTACGACAAAAGTTGGGCATGTGGGGGCAGCGATCTCTCTCCATTGTGGGTAAGAACCTGGTCATCAGGTGCGAGGCGCTCACGTTGTTGCTGTACATGGCGCAGGTCTGGCCCATACCCCACTCCTGCGCTGTGGCAGTCACCCGAGCCATTTTCCGCTTCATCTGGGGATCTAAAATGGACCGGGTCCGGAGGGACACGATGTTCAAATCTCTGGACAAGGGTGGGAAAAATGTACCCAACGTGGCCCTCATCCTGATGACCACCTTCGTGTGCGGCTGCATCAAGCTGTGTGTAGATCCCCAGTACGCAAACTCCAAGTGTCACTACGTGCTGAGGTTCTATCTGTCCCCGGTGTTGCGAAGGATGGGCCTGGTCACATTGCCGCGGAACGCTCCGTGCAGTTGGGCCGTGCCGTACCACCTATCCTTCGTGGAGCAGTTTCTGCGGGAAAACACCTTTGACCACCGATCCATCAGGCAGTGGTCTGCACGGAATGTCCTCAAGACCCTACGGGAAAAGGAGACGGTGGATCCTGTCGGATGGTTCCCCAAGCAGACCGTCACAGTCATTTGGCGGAATGCCTCATCACCAAAACTTTCAAACAAGCACCAAGACGTAGCTTGGCTGGTGGTGAGAAGGGCCCACCCCGTCAGATCCTTCATGCACACACGAAGTCTCGCCCCCTCCGCACAGTGCCCCCGCGTTGGCTGTGGTGGGGATGAGACGGTCGCCCACCTCCTCCTGGAATGTGTCTTTGCAAAGCAGGTGTGGAAAGAGATGCAGTGGTTTTTGTCAAGGCTCATCCCAAGCAGCTCTGTAACACAGGAGTCTGTGCTCTACGGGCTGTTCCCAGGGACGCACACCGAGACAAACATCAACTGCTGTTGGAGGACTATCAATTCGATGAAAGACGCCCTTTGGTCTGCCCGAAACTTGCTGGTCTTCCAGCGCAAAGAGTTGTCCACCGCCGAATGTTGCAGACTGGCACATTCCAAGGTTCAGGACTACGTGCTGAGGGACGCACTAAAGCTTGGGGCAGCCGCAGCAAAGGCTCAATGGGGAAAGACCACAGTGTAAGGACCCACACCAAGCTGAACTGAGGGGCTGGATCCACGGGAAACCCCTCGAACTGTATCGTTGATATTTTCATTTGCTGTAAATGTAAAACTGTAATTGGCATGACAATAGTGAAAGGGAAGGGTTGTGAAGAAACTCAGAATAGTATAGAAGGAAACTGATCTCCCTTGCAATGTTTGTATTTTTTGGTGCTGTTTGAAACTGTTTGGCAATGTAATTTTTAAAGATTTTTATGAATAAAGTATATTTTGGAAATAAAAAAGTCCGGGGAATAATGGAAAACAAGGAAATTGTGGCAATGTTGAACAGGTATTGGGTGTCTGTCTTCAATGTAGAAAACTTCCCAAAGATACTTGAAAATCAAGAGATGAAAAAGAGGGAGGAACTTAAAACAATCGCCTTCACTCGGGAAAATGTACTGGGAAAACTGAAAACTAAAAGCAGACAGGTCCCCCAGCCTTGATAGCTTTCATCCTTGAATCTTGAAAGAAGTGGCTGCAGAGATAGTGGGGGAATTGGTAATAATGCTGCTGTACCCATCCTTCACTCAGTGCTTCTTCCAAGTGTTGTTCAACATGTAGGAATAGATTCTACAGTCGAGGTTGGGCGGTAGGTGGTAATAAGCAGGCGGTTTCCTTCATCATCTTCGACCTGACGCCACGAGACTTCATGGGGTCCACAGTCAATGTTGAGGACTGCCAGAGCAACTCCTACCCGACTGTATACCACTGTGGCACCACCTCTGCTGGGTCTGTCCCTCCGACAGTGCAGCACTCCCTCAGTACTGACCCACCGACAGTGCGGCACTCCCTCAGTACTGACCCACCGACAGTGCGGCACTCCCTCAGTACTGACCCACCGACAGTGCGGCACTCCCTCAGTACTGACCCACCGACAGTGTGGCACTCCCTCAGTACTGACCCACCGACAGTGCGGCACTCCCTCAGTACTGACCCACCGACAGTCTGGCACTCCCTCAGTACTGACCCACCGACAGTGCGGCGCTCCCTCAGTACTGACCCTCCGACAGTGCGGCGCTCCCTCAGTACTGACCCACCGACAGTGCGGCGCTCCCTCAGTACTGACCCTCCGACAGTGCGGCGCTCCCTCAGTACTGACCCTCCGACAGTGCGGCACTCCCTCAGTACTGACCCTCCGACAGTGCGGCACTCCCTCAGTACTGACCCTCCGACAGTGCGGCACTCCCTCAGTACTGACCCTCCGACAGTGCGGGGCAGTTTGGATATTTCCCGTTGAAATCGCTGCAGCGGGAAATAAAATCGACAACCTCCTGCTTGAGGTGTCTCCTGCTCACTGAGCCACAGCTGACCCTGATGTGGGCGAGTAGGAGGGTGCAGGGAATCAAATAGGAGCCATGGGACAGTCAGACACACTGCACTTGATCTCCAGAGCACAAAGATGGACAGCCCTGAAAACAAACCCTGAAAATCCTCGTGGAGGAGTCTTTATTTGAAGCAAAATGGCACCATACAAAAACAAAACTAAACTAAACCCATTTAAAAAGATTGTCCGCAGCCCCGTCTCTCATTACAGGCCGAAGGAAGGCATCATCTGACCGTGCATGTTTAATGGAGGCACCACTACCATCAGCGGGGATAATACAGTGAGTGTCAAAGGTATCGGGCAATGGGGAGGGGCACTGGGGTAGGGCAAACGGGACGGAGGGAGTACGGAGAGCAGCTGTAATTATCATTCAGCAGCAGTCAGACTGGAGATTCCACTAGCGGAGGGGGTGAGCTAACAGAAATGAGGCTCTCCTTTCTCTTCTGCAAACTGACGCAGTCTCTTACACTCTCTCTCTCTCTCCACAGGTGCTCAAACACCCTTCATTTTCCCTTTTTAAACTTGCTGCCACTTTTCACTTTCTTCTTTGCCGATCCTTTGGGTTCCAGCTCCTTTCAAACAAAAAAAAAAGAGATTGAAAATGGTGAGAGACAGTCAGTCACTCCCTCCCTCACACTGAGCTACTCCTTCCCACAGCTCAGAGACAGTCAGTCACTCCCTCACACTCGAGTTACTCCTTCCTACAGCTCAGAGACAGTCACTCCCTCCCTCACACTCGAGTTACTCCTTCCTACAGCTCAGAGACAGTCACTCCCTCCCTCACACTGAGCTACTCCTTCCTACAGCTCAGAGACAGTCACTCCCTCCCTCACACTGAGCTACTCCTTCCTACAGCTCAGAGACAGTCACTCCCTCCCTCACACTGTGAGTTACTCCTTCCTACAGCTCAGAGACAGTCACTCCCTCCCTCACACTGAGCTACTCCTTCCTACAGCTCAGAGACAGTCACTCCCTCCCTCACACTGTCAGCTACTCCTTCCTCCTGCCGTGCCCCAAGTTTGGAACCCATCCTCAGTCACTCCCTGTGCTGCAGTACCAGAAATGAGGCTGAACACACCCTTGGTGTGAGATTAGTATTGGGGCTGGTTTATTACAATCCTTTCAGAATCTAAAAGCAAAATACTGCGGATGCTGGAAATCTGAAACAAAAACAAGAAATGCTGGAATCACTCAGCAGGTCTGGCAGCATCTGTGGAAAGAGAAGCAGAGTTAACGTTTCGGGTCAGTGACCCTTCATCGGAAGGGCAGTTCCGAAGAAGGGTCGCTGACCCGAAACGTTAACTCTGCTTCTCTTTCCACAGATGCTGCCAGACCTGCTGAGTGATTCCAGCATTTCTTGTTTCCTTTCAGAATCTGTTGGCTGTTTCTTGGACGGCCTGATGGGAAGCGCAGAGGTTAGACTGGTCAACAGTCTCCACTGATCGAGTGGTCAGCTGGAAGACAACAGGATCCTGGTTCCAGAGGAAGGGGAACAGCAGTCCTGAGATCACCCTCAGAGGGAGGGGAGAGCAGTCTGGACCCCCCTCTCAGAGGGAGGGGAGATCAGTCTGGACACCCCCCTCAGAGGGAGGGAAGATCAGTTTGGACCCCTCCCCTCAGAGGGAGGGGAGAGGAGTCTGGACCCCCCCACCTCAGACAAGCCCATACCTTGCGCTTGGCAGAGGTCAACGACCCCGTGACCTTGAAGAAATCGTCGAGCCTCCCCTGGGTGCTGCCCTGTCGGCCCTTCAGCAACTTCTTTGCCCCATTCCGGATTCGCTCTTCACTGCCGGGAGAATAAACAGAGAGAGAGACTTTCAATGACAGGCCCTGGTTTGGCTCACCTTATTCACCTACTGCGCACGGCCAGAGACAGAGACAGAGATCGATTGAGGCAGGTGGAGGGGTGCAGACGGGAGGAGGGGGTTCGGAGGGCGGGAGCAACGTGGCGGGGGGAGAAAGGGGGAGGGACAAGGTAGGAAAAAAAACAGAAGAGAGAGAAATAAAAAGGAAAAAAAGGGACACACACGACATGTGACTCCAGACCCACAGCAATGTGGGTGACTCTCAGCTCCCCTCTGAACTGAAGGAACAAGCACCCAGGTCAAGGGAAATTGTAGATGGGTAATAAATGCTGATCGAGTCAGTGACAGCCACATCCCAGGAATGAATAACACACACACACACACACATTAAGGTCTAAACCCGTCCTGCCCTTCTTTCAATATCACTCTTAATACATCCACCGAGGAAGGCGCTCAGGGCCTGGGTTAAACTGTCCATTTGAACAACAGCGCCTCCAAAGTGCTGCACTCCCTCAGTCCTGACCCCCCGACAGTGCTGCACTCCCTCAGTCCTGACCCCCCGACAGTGCTGCACTCCCTCAGTCCTGACCCCCCGACAGTGCTGCACTCCCTCATTATTGACCCCCCGACAGTGCGGCACTCCCTCAGTCCTGACCCCCCGACAGTGCTGCACTCCCTCATTATTGACCCCCCGACAGTGCTGCACTCCCTCAGTCCTGACCCCCCGACAGTGCTGCACTCCCTCATTATTGACCCCCCGACAGTGCGGCACTCCCCCAGTCCTGGCCCCCCGACAGTGCGGCACTCCCCCAGTCCTGGCCCCCCGACAGTGCGGCACTCCCCCAGTCCTGGCCCCCCGACAGTGCGGCACTCCCCCAGTGCTGGCCCCCCGACAGTGCTGGCCCCCCGACAGTGCTGGCCCCCCGACAGTGCTGGCCCCCCGACAGTGCTGGCCCCCCGACAGTGCTGGCCCCCCGACAGTGCTGGCCCCCCGACAGTGCGGCACTCCGACAGTGCGGCACTCCGACAGTGCGGCACTCCGACAGTGCGGCACCCCGACAGTGCGGCACCCCGACAGTGCGGCACTCCGACAGTGCGGCACTCCGACAGTGCGGCACTCCGACAGTGCGGCACTCCGACAGTGCTGACCCTCCGACAGTGCTGACCCTCCGACAGTGCTGACCCTCCGACAGTGCTGACCCTCCGACAGTGCTGACCCTCTGACAGTGCGGTACTCCGACAGTACTGACCCTCTGACAGTGCGGCGCTCCCTCAGTACTGACCCTCCGACAGTGCTGACCCTCTGACAGTGCGGTACTCCGACAGTACTGACCCTCTGACAGTGCGGCGCTCCCTCAGTACTGACCCTCCGACAGTGCGGCACTCCCTCAGTACTGACCCTCCGACAGTGCGGCGCTCCCTCAGTGCTGACCCTCCGACAGTGCGACACTCCCTCAGTACTGACCCTCCGACAGTGCGGCGCTCCCTCAGTACTAACCCTCCGACAGTGCGGCTCAGTCGCGGCTGAGACTGGAACATGTTCCGCTCTCTTATCCCATCTCTTACCTGAATTGCTTCCCCTCGCACATGAATTTCACCAGCTCCTCCTCGTCTGGTTCAGACCACTTCAGATCGAGAGATTCAGCCTCCACCACATCAGGCTCCAGGAAGAGCTGCCGGGCCTCCTTGTACAGCCAGTCCTCGGGAATCGTGTATTTCTGGTAGCAATAAGGGAATTTCACAATTCTCATCTGGTTCATCAAATCCCTCCAAAGCCTCGCTACTTCCCTATCTCTGTAATCTCCTGCAGCCCCTACACCCCTCCCTATCTCTGTAATCTCCTCCAGCCCCTACACCCCTCCCTATCTCTGTAATCTCCTCCAGCCCCTACACCCCTCCCTATCTCTGTAATCTCCTGCAGCCCCTACACCCCTCCCTATCTCTGTTATCTCCTTCAGTGACTACACCCCTCCCTATCTCTGTAATCTCCTTCAGTCCCTACACCCCTCCCTGTCTCTGTAATCTCCTCCAGGCCCTACACCCCTCCCTGTCTCTGTAATCTCCTCCAGCCCCTACACCCCTCCCTATCTCTGTAATCTCCTCCAGGCCCTACACTCCTCACTATCTCTAATCTCCTCCAGCTCCTACACCCCTCCCTATCTCTGTAATCTCCTCCAGCCCCTACACCCCTCCCTATCTCTGTAATCTCCTCCAGCCCCTACACCCCTCCCTATCTCTGTAATCTCCTCCAGCCCCTACACTCCTCCCTATCTCTGTAATCTCCTCCAGGCCTACACCCCTCCCTATCTCTGTAATCTCCTGCAGCCCCTACACCCGTCCCTATCTCTGTAATCTCCTCCAGCCCCTACACTCCTCCCTATCTCTGTAATCTCCTCCAGCCCCTACACTCCTCCCTATCTCTGTAATCTCCTCCAGCCCCTACACTCCTCCCTATCTCTGTAATCTCCTCCAGCCCCTACACCCCTCCCTATCTCTGTAATCTCCTGCAGCCCCTACACCCCTCCCTACCTCTGTAATCTCCTCCAGGCCTACACCCCTCCCTATCTCTGTAATCTCCTCCAGCCCCTACACCCCTCCCTATCTCTGTAATCTCCTCCAGGCCTACACCCCTCCCTATCTCTGTAATCTCCTCCAGCCCCTACACCCCTCCCTATCTCAGTAATCTCCTGCAGCCCCTACACCCCTCCCTATCTCAGTAATCTCCTGCAGCCCCGACACCCCTCCCTATCTCTGTAATCTCCTCCAGCCCCTACACCCCTCCCTATCTCTGTAATCTCCTCCAGCCCCTACACCCCTCCCTATCTCTGTAATCTCCTCCAGCCTCTATACCCCTCCCTATCTCTAATCTCCTGCAGCCCCAACACCCCTCCCTATCTCTGTAATCTCCTCCAGCCCCTACACCCCTCCCTATCTCTGTAATCTCCTCCACCCCCTACACCCCTCCCTATCTCTGTAATCTCCTCCAGGCCCTACACTCCTCACTATCTCTGTAATCTCCTCCAGCTCCTACACCCCTCCCTATCTCTGTAATCTCCTCCAGGCCCTACACTCCTCACTATCTCTGTAATCTCCTCCAGGCCAACACCCCTCCCTATCTCTGTAATCTCCTGCAGCCCCTACACCCCTCCCTATCTCTGTAATCTCCTCCAGCCCCTACACCCCTCCCTATCTCTAATCTCCTGCAGCCCCTACACCCCTCCCTATCTCTGTAATCTCCTCCAGCCCCTACACCCCTCCCTATCTCTAATCTCCTGCAGCCCCTACACCCCTCCCTATCTCTGTAATCTCCTGCAGCCCCTACACCCCTCCCTATCTCTGTAATCTCCTCCAGCACCTACACTCCTCCCTATCTCTGTAATCTCCTCCAGCCCCTACACCCCTCCCTATCTCTGTAATCTCCTGCAGCCCCTACACCCCTCCCTATCTCTGTAATCTCCTCCAGGCCTACACCCCTCCCTATCTCTGTAATCTCCTGCAGCCCCTACACCCCTCCCTACCTCTGTAATCTCCTCCAGGCCTACACCCCTCCCTATCTCTGTAATCTCCTCCAGCCCCTACACCCCTCCCTATCTCTGTAATCTCCTGCAGCCCCTACACCCCTCCCTATCTCTGTAATCTCCTCCAGCCCCTACACCCCTCCCTATCTCTGTAATCTCCTCCAGGCCTACACCCCTCCCTATCTCTGTAATCTCCTGCAGCCCCTACACCCCCTCCCTATCGCTGTAATCTCCTCCAGCCCTACACCCCTCCCTATCTCTGTAATCTCCTCCAGCCCTACACCCCTCCCTATCTCTGTAATCTCCTCCAGTCCTACACCCCTCCCTATCTCTGTAATCTCCTCCAGCCCCTACACCCCTCCCTATCTCTGTAATCTCCTCCAGCCCCTACACCCCTCCCTATCTCTGTAATCTCCTCCAGCCCCTACACCCCTCCCTATCTCTGTAATCTCCTCCAGCCCCTACACCCCTCCCTATCTCTGTAATCTCCTCCAGCCTCTATACCCCTCCCTATCTCTGTAATCTCCTGCAGCCCCTACACCCCTCCCTATCTCTCTAATCTCCTCCAGCCCCTACACCCCTGCCTATCTCTGTAATCTCCTCCAGCCCCTACACCCCTGCCTATCTCTAATCTCCTCCAGCCCCTGCACCCCTCCCTATCTCTGTAATCACCTCCAGCCCCTACACCCCTCCCTATCTCTGTAATCCCATCCAGCCCCTACACCCCTCCCTATCTCTGTAATCTCCTCCAGCCCCTACACCCCTCCCTATCTCTGTAATCTCCTCCAGCCCCTACACCCCTCCCTATCTCTGTAATCTCCTCCAGCCCCTACACCCCTCCCTATCTCTGTAATCTCCTCCAGCCCCTCCACCCCTCCCTATCTCTGTAATCACCTCCAGCCCCTACACCCCTCCCTATCTCTGTAATCTCCTCCAGCCCCTACACCCCTCCCTATCTCTGTAATCCCCTCCAGTCCCTACACCCCTCCCTATCTCTGTAATCTCCTCCAGCCCCGACAACCCTCCAAGATCCCTGCGCTTCCCCAATTCCGGTCTCTTGAGCATCCCCACCATTAGTGGTCGTGCTGTCAGTTAACGCTCTGGAATTCCCTCTGCAAAACTCTCCCCCGTTCGATCTTTAGCTGCTCCTTAAACAATCTACCGGTCCTGGGTCCTAACAAGCACCTTGTGCGGCTCAGTGTCAGATTGTTTTTGATAAATCTCCTGAACAGCTCCACTGGGACTTTCCACTGCAGAGCAGACACTATAGAAATATAAGTTGTTGTTGAATCAGTCAGCACTATTTTCCCCATTTAAACAAGGATGGTTTGAGATGAAGGGACAGGACCATGGGGCGGCTCAGCTAAGGGGAAGAGGGATTAGCAGCAGCACATGGATCTCGGACTGAAGAGAGCGAGATCCAAACCGGGAACCGAGTGTGCGGGGAATCCCGGTTCACTCTGGGAATAGAGCACCGGGATACAGTGTGCGGGGAATCCCGGGTCACTCCGGGAATAGAGCACCGGGATACAGTGTGCGGGGAATCCCGGGTCACTCCGGGAATAGAGCACCGGGATACAGTGTGCGGGGAATCACGGTTCACTCCGGGAATAGAGCACCGGGGTACAGTGTGCGTGGAAACCCGGTTCACTCTGGGAATAGAGCACCGGGATACAGTGTGCGGGGAATCCCGGTTCACTCCGGGAATAGAGCACCGGGGTACAGTGTGCGTGGAAACCCGGTTCACTCCGGGAATAGAGCACCGGGGTACAGTGTGCGTGGAAACCCGGTTCACTCCGGGAATAGAGCACCGGGGTACAGTGTGCGGGGAATCCCGGTTCACTCCGGGAATAGAGCACCGGGATACAGTGTGCGGGGAATCCCGGTTCACTCCGGGAATAGATCACCGGGATACAGTGTGCGGGGAATCCCGGGTCACTCCGGGAATAGAGCACCGAGATACAGTGTGCGGGGAATCCCGGTTCACTCCAGGAACAGAGCACCGGGATACAGTGTGCGGGGAATCCCGGGTCACTCTGGGGTGATTCCCCTTCTCCCACCACTTACACTGCTGTCAATGTTCTTGATGATCTCCTCAATGGTCTTGTGTTGTCTGATGAGGTCGATGGCTCGTTTGGGTCCAATCCCACGGATACTCTCACAGTAATCACTGCCCAGGAGAATGCACAGGTCCACAAACTGCAGGAGAGGGAGGGAGAGAGGGAGTGGGTGTGCAGGAATGGAGGAGAGAGTGAGAGAGAAAGCAGGCGAGGGTGGTGGTGGGATGCAGGGGAGAGAGAACAAACAAGGTCAGAATGTACAGGGGACTTCCCCTCCTACCCATGTCCCACTCCCTCACTCAGCCAGCTTGTGGGGGTCATGCACTGCCTCACCCACCTGTTCTTGTGTTAGGCCTGCCTCCTGTAACGCTTTGTTCAGGTGGAACTCCTGGATAGGCAGCTTCCTGTGAGATAAGAGGGAGTGCATTAGGAGACAGAACATCCTGCAACGCAGACACAGCAGGGAGAGTGTAGAGGGAGCTTGACTCTATATCTAACCCCGTTTTTTGTTTTTGTTTACTCTGTAACTAATCCCATTTTTTTTCTTTTTTTTTAATAAGGTGGCCTTTAAAGCCCAGGTCCCATTTATATAGTCTTTTTTTTAAAGCGATACAGCACTGAAACAGGCCCTTCGGCCCACCCGTCTGTGCAAACCAACAACCACTCATTTATACTAATTCTACATTAACCCACACTTTTTGGGATTTTCTTCTCCCTGCTGCTTTCACATGCGTTCAAATCCTTTGAAGAAGGAATTTTCCTCCACACAAGATCAGGGGGAAGGTTGTTCAACCTTGCCCGTCTAAGAGCGAAGTCCAAAGTACGGAAAGTCCTCATCAGGGAACTCCTCTTTGCTGACGATGCTGCTTTAACATCTCACACTGAAGAGTGCCTGCAGAGTCTCATCGACAGGTTTGCGGCTGCCTGCAATGAATTTGGCCTAACCATCAGCCTCAAGAAAACGAACATCATGGGGCAGGACGTCAGAAATGCTCCATCCATCAATATTGGCGACCACGCTCTGGAAGTGGTTCAAGAGTTCACCTACCTCAGCTCAACTATCACCAGTAACCTGTCTCTAGATGCAGAAATCAACAAGCGCATGGGTAAGGCTTCCACTGCTATGTCCAGACTGGCCAAGAGAGCGTGGGAAAATGGCGCACTGACACGGAACACAAAAGTCCGAGTGTATCAGGCCTGTGTCCTCAGTACCTTGCTCTATGGCAGCGAGGCCTGGACAACGTATGCCAGCCAAGAGCGACGTCGCAATTCATTCCATCTTCGCTGCCTTCGGAGAATACTTGGCATCAGGTGGCAGGACTATATCTCCAACACAGAAGTCCTTGAAGCGGCCAACACCCCCAGCTTATACAGACTACTGAGTCAGCGGCACTTGAGATGGCTTGGCCATGTGAGCTGCATTGAAGATGGTAGGATCCCCAAAGACACATTGTACAGCGAGCTCGTCACTGGTATCAGACCCACCGGCCGTCCATGTCTCCACTTTAAAGACGTCTGCAAACTCGACATGAAGTCCTGTGACATTGATCACAAGTCGTGGGAGTCAGTTGCCAGCGATCGCCAGAGCTGGCGGGCAGCCATAAAGGCAGTGCTAAAGTGTGGCGAGTCGAAGAGACTTAGCAGTTGGCAGGAAAAAAGACAAAAGCGCAAGGGGAGAGCCAACTGTGTAACAGCCCCGACAACCAATTTTTTCTGCAGCACCTGTGGAAGAGTCTGTCACTCTAGAATTGGCCTTTATAGCCACTCCAGGTGCTGCTTCACAAACCATGACCACCTCAAGGCGCTTGCCCATTGTCTCTCGAGACAAGGAGGCCAAAGAAAAAGAATGGACATGTTGGGGTGGGATAGCTCTTCACCCCATGGCTGGATGTTATCAATTTAAAGGGTGACGGGGTCGCATGGGCAGCCACAGAGGCTGCAGCTGCATAAGTAGTAGAGGGCCCCGCCACCAGTGATGAAGGGCTTGCCATGGGTCTAAGAGCTAAACCCACCCCAGGCTTGCAAACCGAATAACTTAAAAGATTCACAGGAGACACTGAATATCTATAAAAGACAAACAAATAACAGGTTGGGGGGAGGCTGATGGTACAGAGGAGAGATAAAGACAGGCTGTAAGGGATGACTTGCTTTCCGGAGGTGCTGCACACAGCACACTTAAAACAGTCTTTGCCAACATTCTTGGTCTTCCAGTTGGGGGAGGCGTCTTCACCTGGGTCAGCTGAAGCTGCCCAGGCACCATCTATCCCATTCCGTCTCTTTAGCCAGGCAGCTTCAGCTGACCCAGGCTGGACAATTGGGGTGGGGAGGGAGCTTCCCTGTGTGCTTGTTGCAGCAGCACAGATTCCTGTTGAATTGGCAGCCCCACCACTTGTTCCGGCGACTTGTTCCTCCCCCAACAGTCCAAAGCAAATTAAATTACTGGTGTTCAGCACCCACCTCCAGACAAAGCCTGGTTTCCAACAAAATGTCTCTTTCTTCTCTTTAATGGAGATTGTTGTTGAAGTTTCACCTCTGCTTGGTTGTAACTGCTCTCCCTTGCTCAGTGTAGCTCCTCTCTCCACCGCTGCAACCTCCAACTGCCATCAGCACTCTCAGCTGAGGCTTATTGCTGCAATCAGCAGTCAACACTCCACTTAGCCAGCAGCCAACCCCGTTTATTTTCCCTGTTACAGTAAGACCAGGTGAAGGCTGAGAAGGAACCCTAGACCTCTTTCTCACCAGATCATAACAGGAGCTTTAATCTGTATCTAACCCCATTTTTTTTTTTTTCTTTTCTCTTCTTTATCCTGGGTGAGAGCTTCCATAAGGAGGGCCAGGAGGGGAATGAGGATATTGTATACCAGCACTGGAGGCTTTACACTTCACCTGTATCCAACCCCGTTTGGTTTTTTTTAAAAGGGAGCTTTACTCTGTATCTATCCCCGTGCTGTACCTGTCCTGGGAGTGTTTGATGGGTGACAGTGTAGAGGGAGCTTTACTCTGTATCTAACCCCATGGTGTACGTGTCCTGGGAGTGTTTGATGGGAACAGTGTCGAGGGAGCTTTACTCTGTAAGTGGCAGCTGCTCCATGGTGAACTCACTTGGCCTCACTCGCGGTCATGTGCCTCAATAAAACGGAAGTGCCAAATGTCAGGGCGTCCATGTCCTCCGTGGCTGCAGCGTAGACTTTGCCAGCTTTGACCAAGGCGGCACAGCTGGCTTCTGCTTCACATGGAGCCTGAGGGGTGAATGGTGGACGAGTGTTACTGAGTTCTGGAACAGCACTGAGCTCCCCTCTTGTGCAACTATACCCACCTACGACCCACCGTTTGTTGAAATATACCCACATACGACCACCCCTCTTGGTCAACTATACCAACGTACGACCCCCTCTTGTTTAAATATACCCACGTACGACCCCCCCTCTTGATTAACTATACCCACATACGACCCCCGCTCTTGGTTAACTATACCCACATACGACCCCCCCTCTTGGTTAACTATACCCACGTACGACCCCCCCTTGATTAAATATACCCACGTACGACCCCCCCTCTTGATTAACTATACCCACGTACGACCCCCCCTCTTGATTAATTATACCCACGTACGACCCCCCCTCTTGATTAAATATACCAACGTACGACCCCCCCTCTTGATTAACTATACCCACGTACGACCCCCTCTTGATTAACTATACCCACGTACGACCCCCTCTTGATTAACTATACCCACGTACGACCCCCTCTTGATTAACTATACCCACGTACGACCCCCTCTTGATTAAATATACCCATGTACGACCCCCCCTCTTGATTAACTATACCCACGTACGACCCCCTCTTGATTAACTATACCCACGTACGACCCCCCCTCTTGATTAACTATACCCACGTACGACCCCCTCTTGATTAACTATACCCACGTACGACCCCCTCTTGATTAAATATACCCATGTACGACCCCCCCTCTTGATTAACTATACCCACGTACGACCCCCTCTTGATTAACTATACCCACGTACGACCCCCCCTCTTGATTAACTATACCCACGTACGACCCCCTCTTGATTAACTATACCCACGTACGACCCCCTCTTGATTAAATATACCCATGTACGACCCCCCCTCTTGATTAACTATACCCACGTACGACCCCCTCTTGATTAACTATACCCACGTACGACCCCCCCTCTTGATTAACTATACCCACGTACGACCCCCCCTCTTGATTAACTATACCCACGTACGACCCCCTCTTGATTAACTATACCCACGTACGACCCCCTCTTGATTAACTATACCCACGTACGACCCCCTCTTGATTAAATATACCCATGTACGACCCCCCCTCTTGATTAACTATACCCACGTACGACCCCCTCTTGATTAACTATACCCACGTACGACCCCCCCTCTTGATTAACTATACCCACGTACGACCCCCTCTTGATTAATTATACCCACGTACGACCCCCCCTCTTGATTAAATATACCAACGTACGACCCCCCCTCTTGATTAACTATACCCACGTACGACCCCCTCTTGATTAACTATACCCACGTACGACCCCCTCTTGATTAACTATACCCACGTACGACCCCCTCTTGATTAACTATACCCACGTACGACCCCCTCTTGATTAACTATACCCACGTACGACCCCCTCTTGATTAACTATACCCACGTACGACCCCCTCTTGATTAATTATACCCACGTACGACCCCCCCTCTTGATTAAATATACCAACGTACGACCCCCCCTCTTGATTAACTATACCCACGTACGACCCCCTCTTGATTAACTATACCCACGTACGACCCCCTCTTGATTAACTATACCCACGTACGACCCCCTCTTGATTAACTATACCCACGTACGACCCCCTCTTGATTAACTATACCCACGTACGACCCCCTCTTGATTAACTATACCCACGTACGACCCCCTCTTGATTAACTATACCCACGTACGACCCCCCCTCTTGATTAACTATACCCACGTACGACCCCCTCTTGATTAATTATACCCACGTACGACCCCCCCTCTTGATTAAATATACCAACGTACGACCCCCCCTCTTGATTAACTATACCCACGTACGACCCCCTCTTGATTAACTATACCCACGTACGACCCCCTCTTGATTAACTATACCCACGTACGACCCCCTCTTGATTAACTATACCCACGTACGACCCCCTCTTGATTAACTATACCCACGTACGACCCCCTCTTGATTAACTATACCCACGTACGACCCCCTCTTGATTAATTATACCCACGTACGACCCCCCCTCTTGATTAAATATACCAACGTACGACCCCCCCTCTTGATTAACTATACCCACGTACGACCCCCTCTTGATTAACTATACCCACGTACGACCCCCTCTTGATTAACTATACCCACGTACGACCCCCTCTTGATTAACTATACCCACGTACGACCCCCTCTTGATTAACTATACCCACGTACGACCCCCTCTTGATTAACTATACCCACGTACGACCCCCCCTTGATTAATTATACCCACGTACGACTCCCTCTTGATTAATTATACCCACGTACGACCCCCTCTTGATTAACTATACCCACGTACGACCCCCTCTTGATTAACTATACCCACGTACGACCCCCTCTTGATTAATTATACCCACGTACGACCCCCCCTCTTGATTAACTATACCCACGTACGACCCCCCCTCTTGATTAATTATACCCACGTACGACCCCCCCTCTTGATTAAATATACCAACGTACGACCCCCCCTCTTGATTAACTATACCCACGTACGACCCCCTCTTGATTAATTATACCCACGTACGACCCCCCCTTGATTAATTATACCCACGTACGACCCCCTCTTGATTAACTATACCCACGTACGACCCCCTCTTGATTAACTATACCCACGTACGACCCCCCCTCTTGATTAACTATACCCACGTACGACTCCCTCTTGATTAACTATACCCACGTACGACCCCCTCTTGATTAACTATACCCACGTACGACCCCCTCTTGATTAATTATACCCACGTACGACCCCCCCTCTTGATTAAATATACCAACGTACGACCCCCCCTCTTGATTAACTATACCCACATACGACCCCCTCTTGATTAACTATACCCACGTACGACCCCCCCTCTTGATTAATTATACCCACGTACGACCCCCCCTCTTGATTAACTATACCCACATACGACCCCCCCTCTTGATTAAATATACCCACGTACGACCCCCCCTCTTGATTAATTATACCCACGTACGACCCCCCCTCTTGATTAAATATACCAACGTACGACCCCCCCTCTTGATTAACTATACCCACATACGACCCCCCCTCTTGATTAAATATACCAACGTACGACCCCCCCTCTTGATTAACTATACCCACATACGACCCCCTCTTGATTAACTATACCCACATACGACCCCCTCTTGATTAACTATACCCACGTACGACCCCCCCTCTTGATTAATTATACCCACGTACGACCCCCCCTCTTGATTAACTATACCCACATACGACCCCCCCTCTTGATTAAATATACCAACGTACGACCCCCCCTCTTGATTAACTATACCCACATACGACCCCCTCTTGATTAACTATACCCACGTACGACCCCCCCTCTTGATTAATTATACCCACGTACGACCCCCCCTCTTGATTAACTATACCCACGTACGACCCCCCCTCTTGATTAACTATACCCACGTACGACCCCCCCTCTTGATTAAATATACCAACGTACGACCCCCCCTCTTGATTAACTATACCCACATACGACCCCCTCTTGATTAACTATACCCACGTACGACCCCCTCTTGATTAACTATACCCACGTACGACCCCCTCTTGATTAATTATACCCACGTACGACCACCCCTCTTGATTAAATATACCAACGTACGACCCCCCCCTTGATTAACTATACCCACATACGACCCCCTCTTGATTAACTATACCCACGTACGACCCCCCCTCTTGATTAATTATACCCACGTACGACCACCCCTCTTGATTAAATATACCAACGTACGACCCCCCCCTTGATTAACTATACCCACGTACGACCCCCTCTTGATTAAATATACCCACGTACGACCCCCTCTTGATTAAATATACCCACGTACGACCCCCTCTTGATTAAATATTTTTTTTTTAATTTCCAAAATATACTTTATTCATAAAAATCTGTAAAAATTACATTGCCAAACAGTTTCCAAACAGCACCAAAAAATACCAACATTGCAAGGGAGATCAGTTTCCTTCAATACTCTCATGAGTTTCTTCCCAACCCTTCCGTTTCACAATTGTCATGTCAATTACAGTTTTACATTTACAGCAATTGAGAATATTAACGATACAGTTCGAGTGGTTTCCCATGGATCCAGCCCCTCAGTTCAGCTTGGTGGGAGGACCTTACACTGTGGTCTTTCCCCATTGAGCCTTTGCTGCGGCTGCCCCAAGCTTTAGTGCGTCCCTCAGCACGTAGTCCTGGACCTTGGAATGTGCCAGTCTGCAACATTCGGTGGTGGACAACTCTTTGCGCTGGAAGACCAGCAAGTTTCGGGCAGACCAAAGGGCGTCTTTCACCGAATTGATAGCCCTCCAGCAGCAGTTGATGTTTGTCTCGGTGTGCGTCCCTGGGAACAGCCCGTAGAGCACAGACTCCTGTGTTACAGAGCTGCTTGGGATGAACCTTGACAAAAACCACTGCATCTCTTTCCACACCTGCTTTGCAAAGGCACATTCCAGGAGGAGGTGGGCGACCGTCTCTTCCCCACCACAGCCAACGCGGGGGCACTGTGCGGAGGGGGCGAGACTTCGGGTGTGCATGAAGGATCTGACGGGGAGGGCCCTTCTCACCACCAGCCAAGCTACGTCTTGGTGCTTGTTTGAAAGTTCTGGTGATGAGGCATTCCGCCAAATGACTTTGACGGTCTGCTCGGGGAACCATCCGACAGGATCCACCGTTTCCTTTTCCCGTAGGGCCTTGAGGACATTCCGTGCAGACCACTGCCTGATGGACCGGTGGTCAAAGGTGTTTTTCCGCAGAAACTGCTCCACGAAGGATAGGTGGTACGGCGCCGCCCAACTGCACGGAGCGTTCCGCGGCAATGTGACCAGGCCCATCCTTCGCAACACCGGGGACAGATAGAACCTCAGCACGTAGTGACACTTGGAGTTTGCGTACTGGAGGTCTACACATAGCTTGATGCAGCCGCACACGAAGGTGGTCATCAGGATGAGGGCCACGTTGGGTACATTTTTCCCGCCCATGTCCAGAGATTTGAACATCGTGTCCCTCCGGACCCGGTCCATTTTAGATCCCCAGACGAAGCGGAAAATGGCTCGGGTGACTGCCACGGCGCAGGAGTGGGGTATGGGCCAGACCTGCGCCACGTAGAGCAACAACGTGAGCGCCTCGCACCTGATGACCAGGTTCTTACCCACAATGGAGAGAGATCGCTGCCCCCACATGCCCAACTTTTGTCGTACCTTGGCTACTCGCTCCTCCCATGTTTTGGTGCACACCCCGGCCCTTCCGAACCATATCCCCAGCACCTTCAGGTAATCTGACCTGACGGTGAAGGGGACAAAGGATCGGTCAGCCCAGTTCCCAAAGAACATGGCCTCGCTCTTGCCGTGGTTAACTTTGGCTCCCGAGGCCAGTTCGAACTGGTCGCAGATGCTCATCAGTCTGCGCACGGACAGCGGATCCGAGCAGAAGACGGCGACGTCATCCATGTACAGGGAGGTTTTGACCTGAGTGCCTCCGCTGCCTGGGATTGTCACCCCTCTTATGCTCGCATCCTTCCTAATAGACTCAGCAAAGGGTTCAATACAGCAAACAAACAAGACCGGGGACAGAGGACAGCCCTGTCTGACTCCAGATTTGATCGGGAAACTTTCAGATTCCCACCCGTTGATTGACACTGCGCTACTGATGTTTGTGTAGAGCAGTTGGATCCAATTGCAGATTCCCTCCCCAAACCCCATTTTGGAAAGCACGTCCATCATGTAGGTGTGCGATATCCTGTCAAAAGCCTTCTCCTGGTCCAGGCTACTGATGTTTGTGTAGAGCAGTTTGATCTCTTGGTTAACTGTACCCACGTACAGCTCCATCTCGGTTAACTGTACCCGCGTACGACCCCATCTCGGTTAACTGTACCTGCGTACGACCCCATCTCGGTTAACTGTACCTGCGTACGACCCCATCTCTGTTAACTGTACCTGCGTACGACCCCATCTCGGTTAACTGTACCTGCGTACGACCCCATCTCGGTTAACTGTACCTGCGTACGACCCCATCTCGGTTAACTGTACCCGCGTTCGGCTCCATCTCGGTTAACTGTACCCGCGTTCGGCTCCATCTCGGTTAACTGTACCCGCGTACGGCTCCATCTCGGTTAACTGCACCCGCGTACGACCCCATCCCGGTTAACTGTACCTGCGTACGGCTCCATCTTGGTTAACCATACCCCTTTAAGGCCCTCTCACCTGAATCCCATGTACAGATCCCAACAGCTATACCTCAACATACATCCACTATTTCCTTAACCAATATGCAATGCACCAACCTTCTCTATAATTGATGTACGCCCCATCTACCCTCCAAGTACAGCTCCCTTCACTTATCAACCTTGATGTGCAGACACCCACCCACCCCAATCTGTACTCCATAAACCAGCGACCCCTCCTATGTAGACTGTTACATCCATGTACCCGGAGCCTCCCTCTGTGTAGACCTGTGGGATCCCCGCCCTATGTAGGAAAACAGGAACAGGAGGAGGCTATATTACCCAATCCTGTTCCGCCATTCAGTGAGATCATGACAGATCTGTGACCTAACTCCATATACCCTAATTACCCTTGAGAAGGTGGTGGTGAGCTGCCTTTTTGAACTGCTGCAGTGCACAGATGCCAATCTTCAGCCAATCCGATTCACTTCACGTCATATCAAGAAACGACCAAAGGCACTGGATACTGCAAAGGCTACGAGCCCTGATAACATTCCGGCAATGGTACTGAACTAGTCACGCCCTATCAGTTGACTCTCGATAATCAGTAAAGTGAAGGAAGGTGTCATTTACAGTGCTATCAAGCAGCACTTGCTTAGTAATAACCTGCTCAGTGATGGTCAGTTTGGGTTCTGCCAGGGCCACTCAGCTCCTGTCCTCATCATAACTTTGGTTCAAACATGGACAAAAGAGCTGAATTCAAGAGGTGAGGTGAGAGTGACTGCCCTTGACATCAAGGCAGCATTTGACTGAGTATGGCATCAAGGAGCCCGAGCAAAGCTGAGGTCAATGGGAATCAGGGGGATACCCTCCGCTGGCTGGAGTCATACCTAGCGCAAAGGGAGATGGTTGTGGTTGTTGGAGGTCAATCATCTGAGCTCCAGGACATCACTGCAGGAGTTCCTCAGGGTAGTGTCCTCGGCCCAACCATCTTCAGCTGCTTCATCAATGTCCTTCCTTCAAAATGGTCAGATGTGGGGATGTTCGCTGATGATTGCACAATGTTCAGCACCATTCGTGACTCCTCAAGTACTGAAGCAGTCCGTGTAGAAATGCAGCAAGACCTGGACAATATCCAGGCTTGGGCTGATAAATGGCAACTAACACCCACAGCACCTAAGTGCCAGACAATGACCATCTCCAACAAGAGAGAATCTAACCATCTCCCCTTGATATTCAGTGGCATTACCATCGCTGAATCCCCCACTATCAACATTCTGGGGGTTACCATTGACCGGAGTAGCCATATAAATACCGTGGCTACAAGAGCAGGTCAGAGACTTGAATCTGGTGAAAAGTAACTCACCTCCTGACTCCCCAAAGGCTGTCCACCATCTCCAAGGCACAAGTCAGGAATGTGATGGAATACTCTCCATTTGCCTGGATGGGTGCAGCTCCAACAAAACTCAGGAAGCTCGACAAAGCAGCCTGCTCGATTGACACCCCATCCACAAACATTCACTCCCTCCAACAACAACGCACAGTGACAGCAGTGTGTACCATCTACAAGATGCATTGCAGCAACTCACTAAGGCTCCTTAGACAGCACCTTCCAAACCCATGACCTCTACCAACTAGAAGGACAAGGGCAGTAGATGCATGGGAACACCACCATCTGCAAGTTCCCCTCCAAGTCACACACCATCCTGACTTGGAACTATATCACCATTCCTTCACAGTCGCTGGGTCAAAATCCTGGAACTCCCTTCCTAACAGCACTGTGGGTGTACCTACCCCACATGGACTGCAGCGGTTCAAGAAGGCAGCTCACCACCACCTTCTCAAAGGCAATTAGGAATGGACAATAAATACAGGCCTAGCCAGCGACGCCCACATCCCATGAACAAATAAAACCAAAACTGTCACTCTTCAGTGCCATTATGTTCTCCCTTCCTGTTATTTTGTTTACAAGTAATTCTATTCAGTCCCTGATTCAATAACTGTTTCCTTGGGATGTCTGGCATGCTGATCTCATTCTCGACTGTAAATACTGACACAAAGTCATTCTTCAGCTAGTCTGCTATTTCCTGGTTTTCATTAACAATGTCACCATTATCAGGTTTCAAGTAGCCCACATTGCTTCTCACCACACTCTTCTCGCCAATGTAATTGCAGAAGATTTTTGCATTGATTTTGAAATCCCTTGCAAGTTTCTCTTCCGAGTCCCTTTTGGTGGATCTTACTATCTGCTTTGTCATCCTTTGCTGCACTTTGCCATTCGCCAGGTTCTCTGCTTTTTTTTTTTTAAAAAACATGCTTCTTTTAGTTTCATGTCTTTTACCTCTTCAGTTGTCCTTTATGCCCCTCAGAGGTAAAAACTTTTAGGGGTACGTCACTACGTCAGCATATGGGGAACGAACACCTCTCCCCCCTGCAACCTATATAGACGGTTACCTCGAAGTAGGGGACTCCTTTGTCCCATGTCGAACCTTACCTCGAAGTAGGGGACTCCTTTGTCCCATGTCGATCCTTACCTCGAAGTAGGGGACTCCTTTGTCCCATGTCGATCCTTACCTCGATGTAGGGGACTCCTTTGTCCCATGTCGATCCTTACCTCGATGTAGGGGACTCCTTTGTCCCATGTCGATCCTTACCTCGATGTAGGGGACTCCTTTGTCCCATGTCGATCCTTACCTCGATGTAGGGGACTCCTTTGTCCCATGTCGATCCTTACCTCGATGTAGGGGACTCATTTGTCCCATGTCGATCCTTACCTCGATGTAGGGGACTCATTTGTCCCATGTCGATCCTTACCTCGATGTAAGGGACTCCTTTGTCCCATGTCGATCCTTACCTCGATGTAGGGGATCCCCATGAGCTGCAGCAGCTGTTTGCACTCATCATTATGCTGTTTGGTAACCTTCACCAGCCTCTTATTGAACCTCTCGATGTTCTCCGTGTCACCTAGAATCAAGAAGGCAGTGTCGTCTCACAGGCATTTGACAAGGGGTCACTAGAAAGTAACGCTGCTGCACGAGAGAAGGGCACATGTGACGTGGGGTAATATATGAGCACAGATACATCACTGGTTAATGGACAGTAAACAGTCATGTGACATGGGGTAATATATTAGCACAGATACAACACTGGTTAATGGACAGTAAACAGTCATGTGACATGGGATAATATATTAGCACAGATACAACACTGGTTAATGGACAATAAACAGTCATGTGACATGGGATAATATATTAGCACAGATACAACACTGGTTAATGGACAGTAAACAGTCATGTGACATGGGATAATATATTATCACAGATACAACACTGGTTAATGGACAGTAAACAGTCATGTGACATGGGATAATATATTAGCACAGATACAACACTGGTTAATGGACAGTAAACAGTCATGTGACATGGGATAATATATTAGCACAGATACAACACTGGTTAATGGACAATAAACAGTCATGTGACATGGGATAATATATTAGCACAGATACAACACTGGTTAATGGACAATAAACAGTCATGTGACATGGGATAATATATTAGCACAGATACAACACTGGTTAATGGACAATAAACAGTCATGTGACATGGGATAATATATTAGCACAGATACAACACTGGTTAATGGACAATAAACAGTCATGTGACATGGGATAATATATTAGCACAGATACAACACTGGTTAATGGACAATAAACAGTCATGTGACATGGGATAATATATTAGCACAGATACAACACTGGTTAATGGACAATAAACAGTCATGTGACATGGGATAATATATTATCACAGATACAACACTGGTTAATGGACTGTAAACAGTCATGTGACATGGGATAATATATTAGCACAGATACAGCACTGGTTAATGGACAATAAACAGTCATGTGACATGGGATAATATATTAGCACAGATACAACACTGGTTAATGGACAGTAAACAGTCATGTGACATGGGATAATATATTATCACAGATACAACACTGGTTAATGGACAGTAAACAGTCATGTGACGTGGGATAATATATTAGCACAGATACAACACTGGTTAATGGACAATAAACAGTCATGTGACATGGGATAATATATTAGCACAGATACATCACTGGTTAATGGACAATAAACAGTCATGTGACATGGGATAATATATTAGCACAGATACAACACTGGTTAATGGACAATAAACAGTCATGTGACATGGGATAATATATTAGCACAGATACAACACTGGTTAATGGACAATAAACAGTCATGTGACATGGGATAATATATTAGCACAGATACATCACTGGTTAATGGACAATAAACAGTCATGTGACATGGGGTAATATATTAGCACAGATACAACACTGGTTAATGGACAATAAACAGTCATGTGACATGGGATAATATATTAGCACAGATACAACACTGGTTAATGGACAATAAACAGTCATGTGACATGGGATAATATATTAGTACAGATACAACACTGGTTAATGGACAGTAAACAGTCATGTGACATGGGATAATATATTATCACAGATACAACACTGGTTAATGGACAGTAAACAGTCATGTGACGTGGGATAATATATTAGCACAGATACAACACTGGTTAATGGACAATAAACAGTCATGTGACGTGGGATAATATATTAGCACAGATACAACACTGGTTAATGGACAGTAAACAGTCATGTGACGTGGGATAATATATTAGCACAGATACAACACTGGTTAATGGACAATAAACAGTCATGTGACGTGGGATAATATATTAGCACAGATACAACACTGGTTAATGGACAATAAACAGTCATGTGACGTGGGATAATATATTAGCACAGATACAACACTGGTTAATGGACAGTAAACAGTCATGTGACGTGGGATAATATATTAGCACAGATACAACACTGGTTAATGGACAATAAACAGTCATGTGACGTGGGATAATATATTAGCACAGATACAACACTGGTTAATGGACAATAAACAGTCATGTGACGTGGGATAATATATTAGCACAGATACAACACTGGTTAATGGACAATAAACAGTCATGTGACGTGGGATAATATATTAGCACAGATACAACACTGGTTAATGGACAATAAACAGTCATGTGACATGGGATAATATATTATCACAGATACAACACTGGTTAATGGACAATAAACAGTCATGTGACATGGGATAATATATTAGCACAGATACAACACTGGTTAATGGACAATAAACAGTCATGTGACATGGGGTAATATATTAGCACAGATACAGCACTGGTTAATGGACAATAAACAGTCATGTGACATGGGGTAATATATTAGCACAGATACAACACTGGTTAATGGACAATAAACAGTCATGTGACATGGGGTAATATATTAGCACAGATACAACACTGGTTAATGGACAGTAAACAGTCATGTGACGTGGGATAATATATTAGCACAGATACAACACTGGTTAATGGACAATAAACAGTCATGTGACATGGGATAATATATTAGCACAGATACAACACTGGTTAATGGACAGTAAACAGTCATGTGACGTGGGATAATATATTAGCACAGATACAACACTGGTTAATGGACAATAAACAGTCATGTGACATGGGATAATATATTAGCACAGATACAACACTGGTTAATGGACTGTAAACAGTCATGTGACATGGGATAATATATTAGCACAGATACAACACTGGTTAATGGACAGTAAACAGTCATGTGACATGGGGTAATATATTAGCACAGATACAACACTGGTTAATGGACTGTAAACAGTCATGTGACATGGGATAATATATTAGCACAGATACAACACTGGTTAATGGACAATAAACAGTCATGTGACATGGGATAATATATTAGCACAGATACAACACTGGTTAATGGACAATAAACAGTCATGTGACATGGGGTAATATATTAGCACAGATACAACACTGGTTAATGGACAATAAACAGTCATGTGACATGGGATAATATATTATCACAGATACAACACTGGTTAATGGACAGTAAACAGTCATGTGACATGGGGTAATATATTATCACAGATACAACACTGGTTAATGGACAGTAAACAGTCATGTGACATGGGGTAATATATTAGCACAGATACAACACTGGTTAATGGACAGTAAACAGTCATGTGACGTGGGATAATATATTATCACAGATACAACACTGGTTAATGGACAGTAAACAGTCATGTGACATGGGGTAATATATTAGCACAGATACAACACTGGTTAATGGACAGTAAACAGTCATGTGACATGGGGTAATATATTATCACAGATACAACACTGGTTAATGGACAATAAACAGTCATGTGACATGGGATAATATATTAGCACAGATACATCACTGGTTAATGGACAATAAACAGTCATGTGACATGGGGTAATATATTAGCACAGATACAACACTGGTTAATGGACAATAAACAGTCATGTGACATGGGATAATATATTAGCACAGATACAACACTGGTTAATGGACAATAAACAGTCATGTGACATGGGATAATATATTAGTACAGATACAACACTGGTTAATGGACAGTAAACAGTCATGTGACATGGGATAATATATTATCACAGATACAACACTGGTTAATGGACAGTAAACAGTCATGTGACGTGGGATAATATATTAGCACAGATACAACACTGGTTAATGGACAATAAACAGTCATGTGACGTGGGATAATATATTAGCACAGATACAACACTGGTTAATGGACAGTAAACAATCATGTGACATGGGATAATATATTATCACAGATACAACACTGGTTAATGGACAATAAACAGTCATGTGACATGGGATAATATATTAGCACAGATACAACACTGGTTAATGGACAATAAACAGTCATGTGACATGGGGTAATATATTAGCACAGATACAGCACTGGTTAATGGACAATAAACAGTCATGTGACATGGGGTAATATATTAGCACAGATACAACACTGGTTAATGGACAATAAACAGTCATGTGACATGGGGTAATATATTAGCACAGATACAACACTGGTTAATGGACAGTAAACAGTCATGTGACGTGGGATAATATATTAGCACAGATACAACACTGGTTAATGGACAATAAACAGTCATGTGACATGGGATAATATATTAGCACAGATACAACACTGGTTAATGGACAGTAAACAGTCATGTGACGTGGGATAATATATTAGCACAGATACAACACTGGTTAATGGACAATAAACAGTCATGTGACATGGGATAATATATTAGCACAGATACAACACTGGTTAATGGACAATAAACAGTCATGTGACATGGGATAATATATTAGCACAGATACAACACTGGTTAATGGACAATAAACAGTCATGTGACATGGGGTAATATATTAGCACAGATACAACACTGGTTAATGGACAATAAACAGTCATGTGACATGGGGTAATATATTAGCACAGATACAACACTGGTTAATGGACAATAAACAGTCATGTGACATGGGGTAATATATTAGCACAGATACAACACTGGTTAATGGACAATAAACAGTCATGTGACATGGGATAATATATTAGCACCGGTTAATGGACAGTAAACAGAGTAGCAACAAACAGGTCATTTTAAGGTTGGCAGACTGTTACTAATGGGGTGCCACAAGGAACAGTGCTGGGGCCTCGGCGACTTACAATCTGTTATCACAGACGCAGATAAAGGGACCCAGCACCGCAGCCTCACAGCTCCAGGGGACCTGGGTTCAATTCTGGGTATTGCCTGTGCGGAGTTTGCAAGTTCTCCCTGTGACCGCGTGGGTTTTCGCCGGGTTCTCCGGTTTCCTCCCACAGCCAAAGACTTGTGGGTTGATAGGTAAATTGGCCATTATAAATTGCCCCTAGTATAGGTAGGTGATAGGGAAATATATAGGGACAGTTGGGGATGTGACAGGAATATGGGATTAGTGTAGGATTAGTATAAATGGGTGGTTGTTGGTCGGCACAGACTCGGTGGGCCGAAGGGCCTGTTTCAGTGCTGTATCTGTAAATAAGTAAATAAATAAAATAAATAATCCACGTTTACTGACAATACAAAGCTTGGTGGGGAAATGACGTGGAAGGCACAAAAAAAGCTGCAAATGGATGGACACAGGTGAAGTAATTGGGAAAATGGTGGGAGATGGACTATAATGTGGGGAAAGGTGAAGCTATCCACTTTGATTGGAAGAATAGAAATGCAGAATATATCTTTAAATGGTAAGAAGCTGTTAAATGTTGAGGTTAAGTGAGATTTGGGAGTATTGGAACACAAAGTTAACATGTAGGTGCAGCCAGCAATTAGGAAGGCCAATGACACACTGACCTCCATTTGAGGATCAGGTGGTGAAAATACAGTTGAGATGGAATGAATGACCTCGACTTGGGTGTATAGGGCACAATTTCAAAATTAGCACAAGACTTGGATGTAACATGAACTGTGAGGAGGATAGTGGACAAAGACAGGCTGGTGGAATGGGTGGACAGGTGGCGGATAAAGTTCAATGCAGAGAGACGTGAAGTCATTCATTTTGGGAGGAAGAACATGGAGAGACAATATAGAATAAAGGGTACAATTCTAAAGGGGGTGCAGGAGCAGAGGGACCTGGGTGTATATGTGCATAAGTCATTGAAGGTGGTAGGACGTTTGCTGGCCACTTCAACACCACCTCCCCCCCACCCTCTCATGTTCACATCTCTGTCCTGGGATTGCTGCAGTGTTCCAGTGAACATCAACGCAAGCTCGAGGAACAGCATCTCATTTACCGATTATACACACTGCAGCCTGCCAGACTGAACAATGAGTTCAATCATTTCAGAGCATGACGGGTCCCCCTTGTTATGCTTAGTGATTTTTTCTTTTTCCTATTTATTTTAGGTTTTTCAGTTTGTTTCTACTGTGCCTACCCACTGTTTCTGTTTTTTTTAATGTTTGTGCTTGGAGTGCTTTGTGCTTTACAATCTATTAACACCCTCTCTCTCTGTACTAACGCTTTGTCTTTCAGCACACCATTAACATACTGTTCGCCTTTGTTCCATGACCTTCTGGTCAGTTATTCTGTGACCTTGTCCTATCAACACCCTCACCTTTGTTATCTCTTGCGCCACCCCCACCTCACTTGCTTATAACCTTTTACATTTCTAATATTTGTCAGTTCTGAAGAAGGGTCACTGATCTGAAACGTTAACTCTGTTTCTCTCTCCACAGATGCTGCCAGACCTGCTGAGCATTTCCAGCATTTCTTGTTTTCATTGCTACTTCCTCCAGTCTGGACTGGCCACACAAGAAATAGGAGCAGAAGTAGACCATTCGGCCCATCGAACCTGCTCCGCCATTCAATACAATCACGGCTGACCTTGGACTTAGTTCCACTTTCCTGCCGCTCCCCATATCCTTTGATTCCCTGCGAGACCAAAAATCTCTCTATCCCAGCCTTAAATGTACTGAATGATGGAGCATCCACAATCCTCTGGGATCGAGAATTCCAAAGATTCACAATCCTTTCGAGTGAAGTAATTTCTCCTCATCTCAGTCCTGAATGATTGACCCATTATCCTGAGACTGTGTCCCCGTGTTCTTGATTCACTGACCAGTGGGAACAATCTCTCAGCTTCTACCCAATCAAACCCTTTCACAATCCTGTATGTCTCAATTAGATCACATCTCATTCTTCTAAACTCCAGAGAATATCGGCCCAATTTACTCAGCCTCTCATCATCGAACAACCCCCTCATCCCAGGGACCAATTTAGTAAATCTTCACTGCACTGCCTCCAGTGCAAGTATATCCTTTCTTAAATGTGGAGACCAAAACTGCACACAGTATTCCAGGTGCAGTCTCACCTAAGCCCTGTACAATTGTAGCAAGACTGAGGTAGCACTGTGTAGGACCTGTATTCCAATCCCCGTGCAATAAAGACTAACATGCCATTTACCTTCCTAATTACTTGCCACGAATGAACTAATGCACCAGCCTCTGACAGTCTCGCTCCCTAAACTGTCACTGCCCTCCTTCGTGACGGTGTGCTATCGCTGCAGGAAAACCTCCTCAGCAATTTCACACAGAGACCAACTAGTTAATGAGAGAACCTCACCATCACGGAGACCTCTGTATCAGCCCTGCTGTCACTAAGTGTCAGACGTGGCTCAATTTGTAGCACTGTCTAGTCTGGGTCAGGACTTTGTGGGTTCAAGTTCCATTCCAGAGACGCAGACAGGCAGCAACATTCCCCCTCATTACTTCTGCAGCACGTGGGTGATTTATTTTAGTGCACGGCCCCTTTGAGTTCCTTTCGCGTGGCCGCACGTGCGTGGTAAATTTAAAGAGGCTGACCTGTGCCCATCTGCGTGGCCATCCAGCTTACAGGGAACACTGGCTGACACTCCAGTGCAGCACAGAGGGGGAAGCTGCACATCCGTCATTCAGATCAGACGTTGCAGCGAGGACCTCCAGCTGCTCTCTCAGGGGGACGCTGAAGGTCCCAGGACCACCGTCTCAAATAAGAGCTGGGGGCTTCTGCCCAGTGAGCCGGAGCTAATATTTATCTCTCAATCAGCATCACTAAAAACAGATCACGTGGTCACTAACGGTGCTGTGTGTGGGATCTTGCTGTGCACAACATTGGCTGCTATGTTTCCTACATTACAAGTCACTACATTTCTGAAAGTGCTTCCTGAGCTGTGAAGTGTTTTTGGATTATCTTGTGGTGGTGAAAGGTGCCAGGAGACACTCACTACCCACCCACCCCCGAACTGCAGCTTGCAGAGGGCTGAGCTATCAAACCAAGCAGGTACACACTGGGAGCAGTGTCCAAACCAGACTCCACCACAAACCAACAACAGACACTTACCAAGAGGGTGAAATATGCAAGAGGCACTCTGAAATCAGAGGCACTCACACGCAGTGAGTTATAAACTACAGGTTACACAGAACATACAGCACAGAAACAGGCCACTCGGCCCCTCAACTCCGTGCCGATGTTTCTGCTCCACTCCAAACCCCTCTTTACCTCACCCCATCAACATATCCCCTCTGTTCCTTTCTCCCTCGTGTGTTCATCCAGCTTTCCTTAAATACATTAACACTATTTCCACCCCCCCTTCAAACCTGGGAGTCACTAGCTGAGGGAAGAGGTAAATGGTGACACCTCCAGTGCACTGGCATGCACCACCACCGTGACCAGTGGTTAAATCAGCTTGACAACAGGCGTCAACACTGAAAGCTCGCTGCCACAGGGAGGGTTCCAGGTAGATTTGGTTGGCATCTTTGCACATATGAGAGCTGATGAACACACAGCAAACAGTACATTTAGACGGGGTATTTTCATATCGTGCACCTTTGCTGATGGCTGTGGAGGCCAATCCTTGAGAGGTAGGTTTTGCGACAAGTGTTGCCCATGAAGCCGGGTGATGTTTTGGGTTGTTGCTTTCAGTGTTGACGCCTGTTGTCAAGCTGATTTAACCACTGGTCACGGTGGTGGTGCATGCCAGTGCACTGGAGGTGTCACCATTTACCTCTTTCCTCAGCTAGTGACTCCCAGGTTTGAAGGGGGGGTGGAAATAGTGTTAATGACTGTATTGAATGGCAGAGCAGGCTCGATGGGCTGAATGGCCTAGTCCTGCACCTATGTCCCTCGGTAAACAGAGGACACAGAGTTAAGGTAACTGGCTAAAGAAACCGGTGACATTTTGTAACCAGAGCGAGCTATGATGACTGAGAATCTGCTGCGTGAAAGGGCAGGGGAAGGGCAGATTCAATAGGAACTTTCAGAGGGAATTGGTTCAATACTTGAAGGGGACAGGAATATGGGGCAAAGGAGCAAGGGGACCAATCGGATAGCCGTTTCGAAGAGCTGACACAGACACGATGGGCTGAAAGGACGCGCTTTGCGCAGTCTGAAGCTACATACACACCAGGACACTGGATTAAACTCTGTGCTAGTGTTACAGTCACTAGGACACAGAGGAGATCACAATGTAGTGACAGGAAGGCAGTCCCAACCCTGCACTCTCACCTGTCTCCTGAGCCTCAGCCAACTGTTTCTCAGCCTCTGCTCTCCGTTCACTCCTCTTGCTCAGCTGGAAGAGATAGATTGGGGAATGTTACTTAAAGAATTGACAGTGGATAGGCAATGGCTAGCATTTAAAGAGCGGATGGATGAATTACAACAATTGTTCATTCCTGTCTGGCGCAAAAATAAAACAGGAAGGGTGGCTCAACCGTGGCTTACAAAAGAAATTGGGGATAGTATTAGATCCAAGGAGCAGAAATATAAAATGGCCAGAACAAGCAGCAAACCTGAAGCTTGGGAGCAGTTTAGAATTCAGCAAAAGAGGACAAAGGGATTGATTAAGAAGGGGAAAATAGAGTACTAGAGTAAGCTTGCAGAGAACATTAAAAACTGTAAAAGCTTCCATAGATATGTGAAGAGAAAAATATTAGTGAAGACAAATGTGGGTCCCTTACAGTCAGAAACGGGGAATTTATTATGGGGAACAAAGAAATGGCAGACCAATTAAATACATACTTTGGTTCTGTCTTCACAAAGGAGGACACAAATATCATACCAGAAATATTGGGGAACATAGGGTCCAGTGAGAAGGAGGAACTGTATGAAATCAGTATTAGTAGGGAAATGGTGTTAGGGAAATTGATGGCTGATAAATCCCCAGGGCCTGATAATCTACATCCCAGAGTACTTAAGGAAGTGGCCCTAGAAATAGTAGATACATTGCTGGTCATTTTTCAAAATTCGATAGACTCTGGAACAGTTCCAATGGATTGGAGGGTAGCTAATATAACCCCATTATTTAAAATCGGAGGTAGAGAGAAAACAGGGAATTATAGAGTGGTTAGCCTGACATCAGTAGTGGGGAAAATGCTAGAGTCCATTATAAAAGATGTAATAGCAGAGCACTTGGAAAACAATGACAGGATCGGACAAAGTCAACATGGATTTACGAAAGGGAAATCATGATTGACAAATCTACTGAAGGTTTTTGAGGATGTAACTAGTAGGATAGATAAGGGAGAACCAGTGGATGTGGTGGATTTGGACTTTCAGAAGGCTTTCGATAAGGTCCCGCATAAGAGGTTAGTGTGCAACATTAAAGCCCATGGGATTGGGGGTAAGGTACTGGCATGGATAGAGAGCTGGCTGGCAGACTGGAAACAAAGAGTAGGAATAAACGGGTATTTTTCCGAGTAGCAGGCAGTGACTAGTGGGCTACCGCAGGGATCAGTGCTAGGACCCCAGCTATTCACAATATATATTAATGATATAGATGAGGGAATTAAATGTAATATATCCAAGTTTGCAGATGACACAAAACTGGGTGGGAGTGTGAGCTGTGAGGAGAAATCACACTGCAGAGAAGCTCCAGGGTGATTTGGACAGGTTGAGTGAGTGGGCAAAAACATGGCAGATGCAGTATAATGTGGATCAATGTGAGGTTATCAACTTTGGTGGCAAAAACCAGAAGGGAGATTATCTGAACGGCGATAGATTGAGAAAGGGGGAGGCGCAGCGAGACCTGGGTGTCCTTGTGCACCAGTCGCTGAAAGTAAGTATGCAGGTGCAGCAGGCAGTTAAGAAGGCAAATGGTATGTTGGCCATCAGAGCGATAGGATTTGAGTACAGGAGCAGGGATGTCTTGCTGCAATTATACAAGGCCTTGGTGAGGTCACATCTGGAATATTGTGTGCAGTTTTGGACTCCTCATCTGAGGAAGGATGTTCTTGCTATAGAGGGAGTGCAGTGAAGGTTCACCAGACTGATTCCTGGGATGGCAGGACTGAAGTATGAAGAGAGATTGGATCGATTAGGCTTGTATTCACTAGAGTTTAGAAGAATGAGCGGGGATCTCATAGAAACCTACAAAATGAGAACAGGACTGGACAGACTAGATGTAGGAAGGATGTTCCCAATAGCGGGGGAGTCCAGGACCAGGGGTCAAAATCTAAGGATACGGGGTAAGCCATTCAGGACTGAGATGTGGAGATTTCTTCACCTGGAGAGTGGCGAACCTGTGGAATTTTCTACCACAGAAAGCAGTTGAGGCCAAATCATTAAATATATTCAAGAAAGAGTTATAGTTCTTAGGGCTAAAGGGATCAAGGGATACAGGGAGAAAGCGGGAACAGGGTACTGAGTTTGGATGATCAGCCATGATCGTATTGAATGGCGGAGCAGGCTCGAAGGGCCGAATGGCCTACTCCTGCTCCTATTTACTATGTTTCGATGTTAATTCAGCAGTGGAGTCAGCCCCGGGGTGGGGGGGGGGGCGACGGAGAAGGGGCTAAGGGAGGGCAGATGAGCGAGGAAACAGGGATCCCCAGCAAGGACACTACCCTACCTCTGCAGATTTCAGTTGTGGTGGTTTCCCATCAAAGACATAAACTGGTTTAATACCATTCTCGACCATGCGGATAGTGCGGTAAAACATCCCCATGAGGTGGCTGCAGCGAGAGAAAGCCAGAATCAGTGTAATCTCAGCCTGCGCAATGACCCCATCCAAACATCCCATAATCAGCACCGAGGGAGGGAGGGTCAGACCCCACTAGTCCAGTCAGTCTGCTCAGTGACCCCATCCAAACATCCCATAATCAGCACCGAGGGAGGGTCAGACCCCACTAGTCCAGTCAGTCTGCTCAGTGACCCCATCCAAACATCCCATAATCAGCACCGAGGGAGGGAGGGAGGGTCAGACCCCACTAGTCCAGTCAGTCTGCTCAGTAACACCATCCAAACATCCCATAATCAACACCAAGGGAGGGTCAGACCCCACTAGTCCAGTCAGTCTGCTCAGTGACCCCATCCAAACATCCCATAATCAGCACCAAGAGAGGGTCAGACCCCACTAGTCCAGTCAGTCTGCTCAGTGACACCATCCAAACATCCCATAATCAGCACCGAGGGAGGGTCAGAACCCACTAGTCCAGTCAGTCTGCTCAGTAACACCATCCAAACATCCCATAATCAACACCAAGGGAGGGTCAGACCCCACTAGTCCAGTCAGTCTGCTCAGTGACACCATCCAAACATCCCATAATCAGCACCGAGGGAGGGAGGGAGGGTCAGACCCCACTAGTCCAGTCAGTCTGCTCAGTGACACCATCCAAACATCCCATAATCAACACCGAGGGAGGGTCAGACCCCACTAGTCCAGTCAGTCTGCTCAGTGACCCCATCCAAACATCCCATAATCAACACCAAGGGAGGGTCAGACCCCACTAGTCCAGTCAGTCTGCTCAGTGACACCATCCAAACATCCCATAATCAACACCGAGGGAGGGTCAGACCCCACTAGTCCAGTCAGTCTGCTCAGTGACCCCATCCAAACATCCCATAATCAGCACCGAGGGAGGGAGGGTCAGACCCCACTAGTCCAGTCAATCTGCTCAGTGACACCATCCAAACATCCCATAATTAGCACCGAGGGAGGGTCGGAATCCCTCCTACTCTGCTCTCTCCCACAGCCTGTCCACAAGTCAGGAATGTGATGGAATACTCTCCACTTGCCTGGATGGGTGCAGCTCCAACAACACTCAAGAAGCTCGACACCATCCAGGACAAAGCAGCCCGCTTGATTGTCACCCCATCCACAAACATTCACTCCCTCCACCACCAACGCACAGTGGCAACATCTACAAGTTGCACTGCAGAAATACACCAAGGCTTGTTAGACAGCACCTTCCAAACCCTCAACGTCTACCACCTAGAAGGACAAGGGCAGCAAATGGTTGGGAACACCAGCTGCAAGTTCCCCTATAAGCCACACACCATCCTGACTTGGAACTATATCGCCGCTCCTTCACTGTCACTGGGTCAAAATCCTGGAACTCCCTTCCTAACAGCACTGTGGGTGTACCTACCCCACATGGACTGCAGCGGTTCAAGAAGGCAGCTCACCACCACCTTCTCAAAGGCAATTAGGAATGAGTAATAAATGCTGGCCTGGCCAGTGACGCCCACATCCCAGGAATGAATAACAAACAATTCCCCAAGTATCCAATGAGCCCCTCACTCATTGGAAGAGCTCTCGCCCTCGAGCCAGAAGGATCAGGATGTGATTCCTTACACTCCAGGAGACTCACGCACAAGATGTCTAAACTGCATTCCCAGTGTTGTACCAAGGGAGTGCCGCCCTGTCGGAGGGTCAGTACTGAGGGAACACCGCACTGTCGGAGGGTCAGTACTGAGGGAGTGCCGCACTGTCGGAGGGTCAGTACTGAGGGAGTGCCGCACTGTCGGAAGGTCAGTACTGAGGGAACACCGCACTGTCGGAGGGTCAGTACTGAGGAAGCGCCGCACCGTCGGAAGGTCAGTACTGAGGGAACACCGCACTGTCGGAGGGTCAGTACTGAGGGAGTGCCGCACTGTCGGAAGGTCAGTACTGAGGGAACACCGCACTGTCGGAGGGTCAGTACTGAGGAAGCGCCGCACCGTCGGAAGGTCAGTACTGAGGGAACACCGCACTGTCGGAGGGTTGGTACTGAGGGAGTGCCGCACTGTCGGAAGGTCAGTACTGAGGGAACGCCGCACTGTCGGAAGGTCAGTACTGAGGGAACGCCGCACTGTCGGAAGGTCAGTACTGAGGGAACACCGCACTGTCGGAAGGTCAGTACTGAGGGAACACCGCACTGTCGGAAGGTCAGTACTGAGGGAACACCGCACTGTCGGAAGGTCAGTACTGAGGGAACACCGCACTGTCGGAGGGTTGGTACTGAGGGAGTGCCGCACTGTCGGAAGGTCAGTACTGAGGGAACACCGCACTGTCGGAGGGTTGGTACTGAGGGAGTGCTGCACTGTCGGAGGGTCAGTACTGAGGGAGCGCCGCACTGTCAGGGGGTCAGTACTGAGGGAGTGCCGCACTGTCGGAGTTGCCATCTTTGCGATGAGACTTTATGCCTCGCCCCACTTTGTCCCTCAGTTAGGCTGTAAAAGATCACATGGCCACTCTACTCATTGCTGTTTGTGGGAGCTTGCTGTGCACCAAGTGGATCCTGTGTTTGCTCTAACAATAACCAGACTTCATCTAGTAGTGAGTGGCGTGAGGAGCTCTGGGACACGCTGACACAGTGAAAAGTGGGTTAACTTTCTTTCTCGTGTTAAATGCCACTTACCAGACTCTCCTACCCATCCTCCTGCTCTGCTGAACCGCGATATCTCTGCCCTCCAGCTGGCGTCCCTCATACCCCGACTCCCTCAGCAGCCCACTCACCTGGTAGTCTCCCCCTCCTCGTTCTGAAGTACATTACCATCTTGTCGCACTGCGATCAGGAACTGGTAGATGCTCATGGAAGCATCAATGGCAATTTTCCTGCCTGGACGGTGGGAGAGATGAGAAAAGAGGAGAGTGGTCACTGAGTGAATAAACCATATAATTATCAGAATGACAACATTTGGGAGAAGTCGGCTGTCCAAGGGGACAGGGGGGTGCGGGAAGAGAGAAGCCCCATCAGTGTGTACACAATCCATCCCGCACCCATCCGCTGAGCACACCTGCAGCAGCCCCTCACCCTGTAGCTCCTCCATCCACAGCACCCGCCTTCCCTCTCTGCTGCCCAAGGTCAACACACACACACACACACAGCTGGCTGAATACACCACAGACCCCTCACCTTGCTGTCTCTCTCCAATCCTTTTTTTTCCCCGCCCTCTATCACCACTCCATCTGTCCCCCTGTTACCTTCTCTTTTTCTCACCTCCTTTCCCTCTGTCCTCAAAAACCCTCCCTCCCACTCCTCCCACTTCCCCATCTCAATCCCTCCCAAAGGCACCTCCTTTACCCTTCCAACATCCCTCACCCCTCCAACCTCCCTCCCTCGCCCCCTCCAACCTCCCTCCCTCGCCCCTTCCAACCTCCCTCCCTCGCCCCTTCCAACCTCCCTCCCTCGCCCCTTCCAACCTCCCACACCCCTCTAGCCTCCCTCCCTCGCCCCCTCCAACCTCCCTCCCTCGCCCCCTCCAACCTCCCTCCCTCGCCCCTTCCAGCCTCCCACACCCCTCCAGCCTCCCTCCCTCGCCCCTTCCAGCCTCCCTCCTTCGCCCCTTCCAGCCTCCCACACCCCTCTAGCCTCCCTCCCTCCCTCGCCCCCTCCAACCTCCCTCCCTCGCCCCTTCCAGCCTCCCACACCCCTCCAGCCTCCCTCCCTCGCCCCTTCCAGCCTCCCTCCCTCGCCCCTTCCAGCCTCCCACACCCCTCTAGCCTCCCTCCCTCGCCCCTTCCAGTCTCCCACACCCCTCCAGCCTCCCTCCCTCGCCCCCCCCGCCTTACCGAAATAGTGTTTTATTTGCTGCTCCTTCACGGAACCCGGGGCCACATCTCCGATGAGTTTAGCCAAACCCTGAATTCCCATCGCGGATCCTCCCCCTCTATCTAAACCCCTCTCTCTCCCTCTATCTCTCTCCCCCTCTATCTCTCTCCCTCTATCTCTCTCCCCCTCTATCTATCCCCCTCTATCTCTCCCCCTCTATCTCTCTCCCTCTAACTCTCTCCCTCTATCTATCTCCCTCTATCTCTCTCCCTCTATCTATCCCCCTCTCTCTCCCGCTCTCTCTCCCGCTCTCTCTTTAACCCGGGATTCCGATTTTCCTCTTTTCACTCTCCTCAACCACCACCCGCCAAACCTCAGCGCGCCAAACACTGGACCTCCAGCCCAGGCAATAGAAAGCAGAGAAATCGATCCTCCAGACTAATACAGCGAACTCCAGACAAAATCGACACAGGTCCTCCAGCCCGAACGAGTTAAATGCCGATGATATCGATGCGGGTTCTCCAGTCCGGATCAATCAAATAAAGAACAAGCTAATTTCGGTCTCCAGGCGAGAAGAATCAAACAACAAACTGGAAAATCAAATCGAAACTGTCTCATTGTTTACTCTCCTCACCAACTGTCTCATTGTTTACTCTCCTCACCAACTGTCTCATTGTTTACTCTCCTCACCAACTGTCTCATTGTTTACTCTCCTCACCAACTGTCTCATTGTTTACTCTCCTCACCAACTGTCTCATTGTTTACTCTCCTCACCAACTGTCTCATTGTTTACTCTCCTCACCAACTGTCTCATTGTTTACTCTCCTCACCAACTGTCTCATTGTTTACTCTCCTCACCAACTGTCTCATTGTTTACTCTCCTCACCAACTGTCTCATTGTTTACCCTCCTCACCAACTGTCTCATTGTTTACTCTCCTCACCAACTGTCTCATTGTTTACTCTCCTCACCAACTGTCTCATTGTTTACTCTCCTCACCAACTGTCTCATTGTTTACTCTCCTCACCAACTGTCTCATTGTTTACTCTCCTCACCAACTGTCTCACTGTTTACTCTCCTCACCAACTGTCTCACTGTTTACCCTCCTCACCAACTGTCTCATTGTTTACTCTCCTCACCAACTGTCTCATTGTTTACCCTCCTCACCAACTGTCTCATTGTTTACTCTCCTCACCAACTGTCTCATTGTTTACTCTCCTCACCAACTGTCTCATTGTTTACTCTCCTCACCAACTGTCTCATTGTTTACTCTCCTCACCAACTGTCTCATTGTTTACCCTCCTCACCAACTGTCTCATTGTTTACTCTCCTCACCAACTGTCTCATTGTTTACTCTCCTCACCAACTGTCTCATTGTTTACTCTCCTCACCAACTGTCTCATTGTTTACTCTCCTCACCAACTGTCTCATTGTTTACTCTCCTCACCAACTGTCTCATTGTTTACTCTCCTCACCAACTGTCTCACTGTTTACCCTCCTCACCAACTGTCTCACTGTTTACCCTCCTCACCAACTGTCTCACTGTTTACCCTCCTCACCAACTGTCTCACTGTTTACCCTCCTCACCAACTGTCTCATTGTTTACTCTCCTCACCAACTGTCTCACTGTTTACCCTCCTCACCAACTGTCTCACTGTTTACCCTCCTCACCAACTGTCTCATTGTTTACCCTCCTCACCAACTGTCTCATTGTTTACCCTCCTCACCAACTGTCTCATTGTTTACCCTCCTCACCAACTGTCTCATTGTTTACCCTCCTCACCAACTGTCTCATTGTTTACCCTCCTCACCAACTGTCTCATTGTTTACCCTCCTCACCAACTGTCTCATTGTTTACCCTCCTCACCAACTGTCTCATTGTTTACCCTCCTCACCAACTGTCTCATTGTTTACCCTCCTCACCAACTGTCTCATTGTTTACCCTCCTCACCAACTGTCTCATTGTTTACCCTCCTCACCAACTGTCTCATTGTTTACCCTCCTCACCAACTGTCTCATTGTTTACCCTCCTCACCAACTGTCTCACTGTTTACCCTCCTCACCAACTGTCTCACTGTTTACCCTCCTCACCAACTGTCTCACTGTTTACCCTCCTCACCAACTGTCTCACTGTTTACTCTCCACACCAACTGTCTCATTGTTTACTCTCCTCACCAACTGTCTCATTGTTTACTCTCCTCACCAACTGTCTCATTGTTTACCCTCCTCACCAACTGTCTCATTGTTTACTCTCCTCACCAACTGTCTCATTGTTTACCCTCCTCACCAACTGTCTCATTGTTTACTCTCCTCACCAACTGTCTCATTGTTTACCCTCCTCACCAACTGTCTCATTGTTTACTCTCCTCACCAACTGTCTCATTGTTTACCCTCCTCACCAACTGTCTCATTGTTTACCCTCCTCACCAACTGTCTCATTGTTTACTCTCCTCACCAACTGTCTCATTGTTTACCCTCCTCACCAACTGTCTCATTGTTTACTCTCCTCACCAACTGTCTCATTGTTTACCCTCCTCACCAACTGTCTCACTGTTTACTCTCCACACCAACTGTCTCACTGTTTACCCTCCTCACCAACTGTCTCACTGTTTACTCTCCTCACCAACTGTCTCATTGTTTACCCTCCTCACCAACTGTCTCATTGTTTACCCTCATCACCAACTGTCTCATTGTTTACTCTCCACACCAACTGTCTCATTGTTTACCCTCCTCACCAACTGTCTCATTGTTTACCCTCCTCACCAACTGTCTCATTGTTTACCCTCCTCACCAACTGTCTCATTGTTTACCCTCCTCACCAACTGTCTCATTGTTTACTCTCCTCACCAACTGTCTCATTGTTTACTCTCCTCACCAACTGTCTCATTGTTTACCCTCCTCACCAACTATCTCATTGTTTACCCTCATCACCAACTGTCTCATTGTTTACCCTCCTCACCAACTGTCTCATTGTTTACCCTCCTCACCAACTGTCTCATTGTTTACCCTCCTCACCAACTGTCTCACTGTTTACCCTCCTCACCAACTGTCTCATTGTTTACTCTCCTCACCAACTGTCTCATTGTTTACCCTCCTCACCAACTGTCTCATTGTTTACTCTCCTCACCAACTGTCTCATTGTTTACTCTCCTCACCAACTGTCTCATTGTTTACCCTCCTCACCAACTGTCTCATTGTTTACCCTCCTCACCAACTGTCTCATTGTTTACCCTCCTCACCAACTGTCTCATTGTTTACCCTCATCACCAACTGTCTCATTGTTTACTCTCCTCACCAACTGTCTCATTGTTTACTCTCCTCACCAACTGTCTCATTGTTTACTCTCCTCACCAACTGTCTCATTGTTTACTCTCCTCACCAACTGTCTCATTGTTTACCCTCCTCACCAACTGTCTCATTGTTTACCCTCATCACCAACTGTCTCATTGTTTACCCTCCTCACCAACTGTCTCATTGTTTACTCTCCTCACCAACTGTCTCATTGTTTACCCTCCTCACCAACTGTCTCACTGTTTACCCTCCTCACCAACTGTCTCACTGTTTACTCTCCACACCAACTGTCTCATTGTTTACCCTCCTCACCAACTGTCTCATTGTTTACTCTCCTCACCAACTGTCTCATTGTTTACCCTCCTCACCAACTGTCTCATTGTTTACCCTCATCACCAACTGTCTCATTGTTTACTCTCCACACCAACTGTCTCATTGTTTACCCTCCTCACCAACTGTCTCATTGTTTACCCTCCTCACCAACTGTCTCATTGTTTACTCTCCTCACCAACTGTCTCATTGTTTACCCTCCTCACCAACTGTCTCATTGTTTACCCTCCTCACCAACTGTCTCATTGTTTACTCTCCTCACCAACTGTCTCATTGTTTACTCTCCTCACCAACTGTCTCATTGTTTACCCTCCTCACCAACTGTCTCATTGTTTACCCTCATCACCAACTGTCTCATTGTTTACCCTCCTCACCAACTGTCTCACTGTTTACCCTCCTCACCAACTGTCTCATTGTTTACTCTCCTCACCAACTGTCTCATTGTTTACCCTCCTCACCAACTGTCTCATTGTTTACTCTCCTCACCAACTGTCTCATTGTTTACTCTCCTCACCAACTGTCTCATTGTTTACCCTCCTCACCAACTGTCTCATTGTTTACCCTCCTCACCAACTGTCTCATTGTTTACCCTCCTCACCAACTGTCTCATTGTTTACCCTCATCACCAACTGTCTCATTGTTTACTCTCCTCACCAACTGTCTCATTGTTTACTCTCCTCACCAACTGTCTCATTGTTTACTCTCCTCACCAACTGTCTCATTGTTTACCCTCCTCACCAACTGTCTCATTGTTTACCCTCCTCACCAACTGTCTCATTGTTTACCCTCCTCACCAACTGTCTCATTGTTTACCCTCATCACCAACTGTCTCATTGTTTACCCTCCTCACCAACTGTCTCATTGTTTACTCTCCTCACCAACTGTCTCATTGTTTACCCTCCTCACCAACTGTCTCATTGTTTACTCTCCTCACCAACTGTCTCATTGTTTACTCTCCTCACCAACTGTCTCATTGTTTACTCTCCTCACCAACTTTCTCATTGTTTACTCTCCTCACCAACTGTCTCATTGTTTACTCTCCTCACCAAATGTCTCATTGTTTACTCTCCTCACCAACTGTCTCATTGTTTACCCTCCTCACCAACTGTCTCATTGTTTACCCTCCTCACCAACTGTCTCATTGTTTACCCTCCTCACCAACTGTCTCATTGTTTACCCTCCTCACCAACTGTCTCATTGTTTACTCTCCTCACCAACTGTCTCATTGTTTACCCTCCTCACCAACTGTCTCATTGTTTACCCTCCTCACCAACTGTCTCATTGTTTACCCTCCTCACCAACTGTCTCATTGTTTACCCTCCTCACCAACTGTCTCATTGTTTACTCTCCTCACCAACTGTCTCATTGTTTACCCTCCTCACCAACTGTCTCATTGTTTACCCTCCTCACCAACTGTCTCATTGTTTACCCTCCTCACCAACTGTCTCATTGTTTACTCTCCTCACCAACTGTCTCATTGTTTACTCTCCTCACCAACTGTCTCATTGTTTACCCTCCTCACCAACTGTCTCATTGTTTACTCTCCTCACCAACTGTCTCATTGTTTACTCTCCTCACCAACTGTCTCATTGTTTACTCTCCTCACCAACTGTCTCATTGTTTACCCTCCTCACCAACTGTCTCATTGTTTACCCTCCTCACCACCTGTCTCATTGTTTACCCTCCTCACCAACTGTCTCATTGTTTACCCTCCTCACCAACTGTCTCATTGTTTACCCTCCTCACCAACTGTCTCATTGTTTACTCTCCTCACCAACTGTCTCATTGTTTACTCTCCTCACCAACTGTCTCATTGTTTACTCTCCTCACCAACTGTCTCATTGTTTACTCTCCTCACCAACTGTCTCATTGTTTACCCTCCTCACCAACTGTCTCATTGTTTACTCTCCTCACCAACTGTCTCATTGTTTACTCTCCTCACCAACTGTCTCATTGTTTACCCTCCTCACCAACTGTCTCATTGTTTACCCTCCTCACCAATTGTCTCATTGTTTACCCTCCTCACCAACTGTCTCATTGTTTACCCTCCTCACCAACTGTCTCATTGTTTACCCTCCTCACCAACTGTCTCATTGTTTACTCTCCTCACCAACTGTCTCATTGTTTACTCTCCTCACCAACTGTCTCATTGTTTACCCTCCTCACCAACTGTCTCATTGTTTACCCTCCTCACCAACTGTCTCATTCTTTACTCTCCTCACCAACTGTTTCATTGTTTACCCTCCTCACCAACTGTCTCATTGTTTACCCTCCTCACCAACTGTCTCACTGTTTACCCTCCTCACCAACTGTCTCACCGTTTACCCTCCTCACCAACTGTCTCACCGTTTACCCTCCTCACCAACTGTCTCATTGTTTACCCTCCTCACCAACTGTCTCATTGTTTACCCTCCTCACCAACTGTCTGATTGTTTACCCTCCTCACCAACTGTCTCATTGTTTACTCTCCTCACCAACTGTCTCATTGTTTACTCTCCTCACCAACTGTCTCATTGTTTACCCTCCTCACCAACTGTCTCATTGTTTACCCTCCTCACCAACTGTCTCATTGTTTACCCTCCTCACCAACTGTCTCATTGTTTACCCTCCTCACCAACTGTCTCATTGTTTACTCTCCACACCAACTGTCTCATTGTTTACCCTCCTCACCAACTGTCTCATTGTTTACTCTCCACACCAACTGTCTCATTGTTTACCCTCCTCACCAACTGTCTCATTGTTTACTCTCCTCACCAACTGTCTCATTGTTTACCCTCCTCACCAACTGTCTCATTGTTTACCCTCCTCACCAACTGTCTCATTCTTTACTCTCCACACCAACTGTCTCATTGTTTACTCTCCTCACCAACTGTCTCATTGTTTACTCTCCTCACCAACTGTCTCATTGTTTACCCTCCTCACCAACTGTCTCATTGTTTACCCTCCACGCCAACTGTCTCATTGTTTACCCTCCTCACCAACTGTCTCATTGTTTACTGTCCTCACCAACTGTCTCATTGTTTACCCTCCTCACCAACTGTCTCATTGTTTACCCTCCTCACCAACTGTCTCATTGTTTACTCTCCTCACCAACTGTCTCATTGTTTACCCTCCTCACCAACTGTCTCATTGTTTACTCTCCTCACCAACTGTCTCATTGTTTACTCTCCTCACCAACTGTCTCATTGTTTACTCTCCTCACCAACTGTCTCATTGTTTACCCTCCTCACCAACTGTCTCATTGTTTACTCTCCTCACCAACTGTCTCATTGTTTACCCTCTTCACCAACTCTCTCATTGTTTACCCTCCTCACCAACTGTCTCATTGTTTACTGTCCTCACCAACTGTCTCATTGTTTACCCTCCTCACCAACTGTCTCACTGTTTACTCTCCTCACCAACTGTCTCACTGTTTACCCTCGTCACCAACTGTCTCATTGTTTACTCTCCTCACCAACTGTCTCATTGTTTACCCTCCTCACCAACTGTCTCATTGTTTACCCTCCACACCAACTGTCTCATTATTTACCCTCCTCACCAACTGTCTCATTGTTTACCCTCCTCACCAACTGTCTCATTGTTTACCCTCCTCACCAACTGTCTCATTGTTTACCCTCCTCACCAACTGTCTCATTGTTTACTCTCCACACCAACTGTCTCATTGTTTACTCTCCTCACCAACTGTCTCATTGTTTACCCTCCTCACCAACTGTCTCATTGTTTACCCTCCTCACCAACTGTCTCATTGTTTACTCTCCTCACCAACTGTCTCATTGTTTACCCTCTTCACCAACTGTCTCATTGTTTACCCTCCTCACCAACTGTCTCATTGTTTACTGTCCTCACCAACTGTCTCATTGTTTACCCTCCTCACCAACTGTCTCATTGTTTACTCTCCTCACCAACTGTCTCACTGTTTACCCTCATCACCAACTGTCTCATTGTTTACTCTCCTCACCAACTGTCTCATTGTTTACCCTCCTCACCAACAGTCTCATTGTTTACCCTCCACACCAACTGTCTCATTATTTACTCTCCTCACCAACTGTCTCATTGTTTACCCTCCTCACCAACTGTCTCATTGTTTACCCTCCTCACCAACTGTCTCATTGTTTACCCTCCTCACCAACTGTCTCATTGTTTACTCTCCACACCAACTGTCTCATTGTTTACTCTGCTCACCAACTGTCTCATTGTTTACCCTCCTCACCAACTGTCTCATTGTTTACCCTCCTCACCAACTGTCTCATTGTTTACTCTCCTCATCAACTGTCTCATTGTTTACCCTCCTCACCAACTGTCTCATTGTTTACCCTCCACACCAACTGTCTCATTATTTACCCTCCTCACCAACTGTCTCATTGTTTACCCTCCTCACCAACTGTCTCATTGTTTACTCTCCACACCAACTGTCTCATTGTTTACCCTCCTCACCAACTGTCTCATTGTTTACCCTCCTGACCAACTGTCTCATTGTTTACTCTCCTCACCTACTGTCTCATTGTTTACCCTCCTCACCAACTGTCTCATTGTTTACCCTCCTCACCAACTGTCTCATTGTTTACCCTCCTCACCAACTGTCTCATTGTTTACTCTCCTCACCAACTGTCTCATTGTTTACTCTCCTCACCAACTGTCTCATTGTTTACCCTCCTCACCAACTGTCTCATTGTTTACCCTCCTCACCAACTGTCTCATTGTTTACCCTCCTCACCAACTGTCTCATTGTTTACTCTCCACACCAACTGTCTCATTGTTTACCCTCCTCACCAACTGTCTCATTGTTTACCCTCCTCACCAACTGTCTCATTGTTTATTCTCCACACCAACTGTCTCATTGTTTACCCTCCTCACCAACTGTCTCATTGTTTACTCTCCTCACCATCTGTCTCATTGTTTACCCTCCTCACCAACTGTCTCATTGTTTACCCTCCTCACCAACTGTCTCATTCTTTACTCTCCACACCAACTGTCTCATTGTTTACTCTCCTCACCAACTGTCTCATTGTTTACTCTCCTCACCAACTGTCTCATTGTTTACCCTCCACGCCAACTGTCTCATTGTTTACCCTCCTCACCAACTGTCTCATTGTTTACTCTCCTCACCAACTGTCTCATTGTTTACCCTCCTCACCAACTGTCTCATTGTTTACCCTCCTCACCAACTGTCTCATTGTTTACTCTCCTCACCAACTGTCTCATTGTTTACCCTCCTCACCAACTGTCTCATTGTTTACCCTCCTCACCAACTGTCTCATTGTTTACCCTCCTCACCAACTGTCTCATTGTTTACCCTCCTCACCAACTGTCTCATTGTTTACCCTCCTCACCAACTGTCTCATTGTTTACTCTCCTCATCAACTGTCTCACTGTTTACCCTCCTCACCAACTGTCTCACTGTTTACTCTCCTCACCAACTGTCTCATTGTTTACCCTCCTCACCAACTGTCTCATTGTTTACCCTCCTCACCAACTGTCTCATTGTTTACCCTCCTCACCAACTGTCTCATTGTTTACCCTCCTCACCAACTGTCTCATTGTTTACTCTCCTCACCAACTGTCTCATTGTTTACCCTCCTCACCAACTGTCTCATTGTTTACCCTCCTCACCAACTGTCTCATTGTTTACTCTCTTCACCAACTGTCTCATTGTTTACCCTCCTCACCAACTGTCTCATTGTTTACTCTCCTCACCAACTGTCTCATTGTTTACCCTCCTCACCAACTGTCTCATTGTTTACTCTCCTCACCAACTGTCTCATTGTTTACTCTCCTCACCAACTGTCTCATTGTTTACCCTCCTCACCAACTGTCTCATTGTTTACCCTGCTCACCAACTGTCTCATTGTTTACTCTCCTCACCAACTGTCTCATTGTTTACTCTCCTCACCAACTGTCTCATTGTTTACCCTCCTCACCAACTGTCTCATTGTTTACTCTCTTCACCAACTGTCTCATTGTTTACCCTCTTCACCAACTGTCTCATTGTTTACCCTCCTCACCAACTGTCTCATTGTTTACCGTCCTCACCAACTGTCTCATTGTTTACCCTCCTCACCAACTGTCTCATTGTTTACCCTCCTCACCAACTGTCTCATTGTTTACTCTCCTCACCAACTGTCTCATTGTTTACCCTCCTCACCAATTGTCTCATTGTTTACCCTCCACACCAACTGTCTCATTATTTACCCTCCTCACCAACTGTCTCATTGTTTACCCTCCTCACCAACTGTCTCATTGTTTACCCTCCTCACCAACTGTCTCATTGTTTACTCTCCTCACCAACTGTCTCATTGTTTACCCTCCTCACCAACTGTCTCGTTGTTTACCCTCCTCACCAACTGTCTCGTTGTTTACCCTCCTCACCAACTGTCTCATTGTTTACTCTCCACACCAACTGTCTCATTGTTTACTCTCCTCACCAACTGTCTCATTGTTTACCCTCCTCACCAACTGTCTCATTGTTTACCCTCCTCACCAACTGTCTCATTGTTTACTCTCCTCATCAACTGTCTCATTGTTTACCCTCCTCACCAACTGTCTCATTGTTTACCCTCCACACCAACTGTCTCATTATTTACCCTCCTCACCAACTGTCTCATTGTTTACCCTCCTCACCAACTGTCTCATTGTTTACTCTCCACACCAACTGTCTCATTGTTTACTCTCCTCACCAACTGTCTCATTGTTTACCCTCCTCACCAACTGTCTCATTGTTTACCCTCCTCACCAACTGTCTCATTGTTTACCCTCCTCACCAACTGTCTCATTGTTTACTCTCCTCACCAACTGTCTCATTATTTACCCTCCTCACCAACTGTCTCATTGTTTACCCTCCTCACCAACTGTCTCATTGTTTACCCTCCTCACCAACTGTCTCATTGTTTACTCTCCTCACCAACTGTCTCATTGTTTACCCTCCTCACCAACTGTCTCATTGTTTACCCTCCTCACCAACTGTCTCATTGTTTACCCTCCTCACCAACTGTCTCATTGTTTACCCTCCTCACCAACTGTCTCATTGTTTACTCTCCACACCAACTGTCTCATTGTTTACCCTCCTCACCAACTGTCTCATTGTTTACCCTCCTCACCAACTGTCTCATTGTTTACTCTCCACACCAACTGTCTCATTGTTTACCCTCCTCACCAACTGTCTCATTGTTTACCCTCCTCACCAACTGTCTCATTCTTTACTCTCCACACCAACTGTCTCATTGTTTACTCTCCTCACCAACTGTATCATTGTTTACTCTCCTCACCAACTGTCTCATTGTTTACCCTCCTCACCAACTGTCTCATTGTTTACTCTCCTCACCATCTGTCTCATTGTTTACCCTCCTCACCAACTGTCTCATTCTTTACTCTCCACACCAACTGTCTCATTGTTTACTCTCCTCACCAACTGTATCATTGTTTACTCTCCTCACCAACTGTCTCATTGTTTACCCTCCTCACCAACTGTCTCATTGTTTACTCTCCTCACCATCTGTCTCATTGTTTACCCTCCTCACCAACTGTCTCATTGTTTACCCTCCTCACCAACTGTCTCATTCTTTACTCTCCACACCAACTGTCTCATTGTTTACTCTCCTCACCAACTGTCTCATTGTTTACTCTCCTCACCAACTGTCTCATTGTTTACCCTCCTCACCAACTGTCTCATTGTTTACCCTCCACGCCAACTGTCTCATTGTTTACCCTCCTCGCCAACTGTCTCATTGTTTACTCTCCTCACCAACTGTCTCATTGTTTACCCTCCTCACCAACTGTCTCATTGTTTACCCTCCTCACCAACTGTCTCATTGTTTACCCTCCTCACCAACTGTCTCATTGTTTACCCTCCTCACCAACTGTCTCATTGTTTACCCTCCTCACCAACTGTCTCATTGTTTACTCTCCACACCAACTGTCTCATTGTTTACTCTCCTCACCAACTGTCTCATTGTTTACCCTCCTCACCAACTGTCTCATTGTTTACCCTCCTCACCAACTGTCTCATTGTTTACTCTCCTCATCAACTGTCTCATTGTTTACCCTCCTCACCAACTGTCTCATTGTTTACCCTCCACACCAACTGTCTCATTATTTACCCTCCTCACCAACTGTCTCATTGTTTACTCTCCACACCAACTGTCTCATTGTTTACCCTCCTCACCAACTGTCTCATTGTTTACTCTCCTCACCAACTGTCTCATTGTTTACCCTCCTCACCAACTGTCTCATTGTTTACCCACCTCACCAACTGTCTCATTGTTTACCCTCCTCACCAACTGTCTCATTGTTTACTCTCCACACCAACTGTCTCATTGTTTACCCTCCTCACCAACTGTCTCATTCTTTACTCTCCACACCAACTGTCTCATTGTTTACTCTCCTCACCAACTGTCTCATTGTTTACTCTCCTCACCAACTGTCTCATTGTTTACCCTCCTCACCAACTGTCTCATTGTTTACCCTCCACGCCAACTGTCTCATTGTTTACCCTCCTCACCAACTGTCTCATTGTTTACTCTCCTCACCAACTGTCTCATTGTTTACCCTCCTCACCAACTGTCTCATTGTTTACCCTCCTCACCAACTGTCTCATTGTTTACTCTCCTCACCAACTGTCTCATTGTTTACCCTCCTCACCAACTGTCTCATTGTTTACCCTCCTCACCAACTGTCTCATTGTTTACTCTCCTCACCAACTGTCTCATTGTTTACCCTCCTCACCAACTGTCTCATTGTTTACCCTCCTCACCAACTGTCTCACTGTTTACTCTCCTCATCAACTGTCTCACTGTTTACCCTCCTCACCAACTGTCTCACTGTTTACTCTCCTCACCAACTGTCTCATTGTTTACCCTCCTCACCAACTGTCTCACTGTTTACCCTCCTCACCAACTGTCTCACTGTTTACTCTCCTCATCAACTGTCTCACTGTTTACCCTCCTCACCAACTGTCTCACTGTTTACTCTCCTCACCAACTGTCTCATTGTTTACCCTCCTCACCAACTGTCTCATTGTTTACTCTCCTCACCAACTGTCTCATTGTTTACCCTCCTCACCAACTGTCTCATTGTTTACCCTCCTCACCAACTGTCTCATTGTTTAACCTCCTCACCAACTGTCTCATTGTTTACTCTCCTCATCAACTGTCTCACTGTTTACCCTCCTCACCAACTGTCTCACTGTTTACTCTCCTCACCAACTGTCTCATTGTTTACTCTCCTCACCAACTGTCTCATTGTTTACCCTCCTCACCAACTGTCTCCTTGTTTACTCTCCTCACCAACTGTCTCATTGTTTACCCTCCTCACCAACTGTCTCATTGTTTACCCTCCTCACCAACTGTCTCATTGTTTACCCTCCTCACCAACTGTCTCATTGTTTACTCTCCTCACCAACTGTCTCATTGTTTACTCTCCTCACCAACTGTCTCATTGTTTACCCTCCTCACCAACTGTCTCATTGTTTACCCTCCTCACCAACTGTCTCATTGTTTACTCTCCTCACCAACTGTCTCATTGTTTACCCTCCTCACCAACTGTCTCATTGTTTACCCTCATCACCAACTGTCTCATTGTTTACCCTCCTCACCAACTGTCTCATTGTTTACCCTCCTCACCAACTGTCTCATTGTTTACCCTCCTCACCAACTGTCTCATTGTTTACTCTCCTCACCAACTGTCTCATTGTTTACCCTCCTCACCAACTGTCTCATTGTTTACTCTCCTCACCAACTGTCTCATTGTTTACCCTCCTCACCAACTGTCTCATTGTTTACCCTCCTCACCAACTGTCTCATTGTTTACCCTCCTCACCAACTGTCTCATTGTTTACCCTCCTCACCAACTGTCTCATTGTTTACTCTCCTCATCAACTGTCTCATTGTTTACTCTCCTCACCAACTGTCTCATTGTTTACTCTCCTCACCAACTGTCTCATTGTTTACCCTCCTCACCAACTGTCTCATTGTTTACTCTCCTCACCAACTGTCTCACTGTTTACCCTCCTCACCAACTGTCTCACTGTTTACCCTCCTCACCAACTGTCTCACTGTTTACCCTCCTCACCAACTGTCTCACTGTTTACCCTCCTCACCAACTGTCTCATTGTTTACTCTCCTCACCAACTGTCTCACTGTTTACCCTCCTCACCAACTGTCTCATTGTTTACCCTCCTCACCAACTGTCTCATTGTTTACCCTCCTCACCAACTGTCTCATTGTTTACCCTCCTCACCAACTGTCTCACTGTTTACTCTCCTCATCAACTGTCTCACTGTTTACCCTCCTCACCAACTGTCTCACTGTTTACTCTCCTCACCAACTGTCTCATTGTTTACCCTCCTCACCAACTGTCTCATTGTTTACCCTCCTCACCAACTGTCTCACTGTTTACTCTCCTCATCAACTGTCTCACTGTTTACCCTCCTCACCAACTGTCTCACTGTTTACTCTCCTCACCAACTGTCTCATTGTTTACCCTCCTCACCAACTGTCTCATTGTTTACTCTCCTCACCAACTGTCTCATTGTTTACCCTCCTCACCAACTGTCTCATTGTTTACCCTCCTCACCAACTGTCTCATTGTTTAACCTCCTCACCAACTGTCTCATTGTTTACTCTCCTCATCAACTGTCTCACTGTTTACCCTCCTCACCAACTGTCTCACTGTTTACTCTCCTCACCAACTGTCTCATTGTTTACTCTCCTCACCAACTGTCTCATTGTTTACCCTCCTCACCAACTGTCTCCTTGTTTACTCTCCTCACCAACTGTCTCATTGTTTACCCTCCTCACCAACTGTCTCATTGTTTACCCTCCTCACCAACTGTCTCATTGTTTACCCTCCTCACCAACTGTCTCATTGTTTACTCTCCTCACCAACTGTCTCATTGTTTACTCTCCTCACCAACTGTCTCATTGTTTACCCTCCTCACCAACTGTCTCATTGTTTACCCTCCTCACCAACTGTCTCATTGTTTACTCTCCTCACCAACTGTCTCATTGTTTACCCTCATCACCAACTGTCTCATTGTTTACCCTCCTCACCAACTGTCTCATTGTTTACCCTCCTCACCAACTGTCTCATTGTTTACCCTCCTCACCAACTGTCTCATTGTTTACTCTCCTCACCAACTGTCTCATTGTTTACTCTCCTCATCAACTGTCTCATTGTTTACTCTCCTCACCAACTGTCTCATTGTTTACTCTCCTCACCAACTGTCTCATTGTTTACCCTCCTCACCAACTGTCTCATTGTTTACTCTCCTCACCAACTGTCTCACTGTTTACCCTCCTCACCAACTGTCTCACTGTTTACCCTCCTCACCAACTGTCTCACTGTTTACCCTCCTCACCAACTGTCTCACTGTTTACCCTCCTCACCAACTGTCTCATTGTTTACTCTCCTCACCAACTGTCTCACTGTTTACCCTCCTCACCAACTGTCTCATTGTTTACCCTCCTCACCAACTGTCTCACTGTTTACCCTCCTCACCAACTGTCTCATTGTTTACCCTCCTCACCAACTGTCTCATTGTTTACCCTCCTCACCAACTGTCTCATTGTTTCCCTTCCTCACCAACTGTCTCATTGTTTACCCTCCTCACCAACTGTCTCATTGTTTACTCTCCTCACCAACTGTCTCATTGTTTGCCCTCCTCACCAACTGTCTCATTGTTTACCCTCCTCACCAACTGTCTCATTGTTTACCCTCCTCACCAACTGTCTCATTGTTTACTCTCCTCACCAACTGTCTCATTGTTTACTCTCCTCACCAACTGTCTCATTGTTTACCCTCCTCACCAACTGTCTCATTGTTTACCCTCCTCACCAACTGTCTCATTGTTTACCCTCCTCACCAACTGTCTCATTGTTTACTCTCCACACCAACTGTCTCATTGTTTACCCTCCTCACCAACTGTCTCATTGTTTACCCTCCTCACCAACTGTCTCATTGTTTACTCTCCACACCAACTGTCTCATTGTTTACCCTCCTCACCAACTGTCTCATTGTTTACTCTCCTCACCAACTGTCTCATTGTTTACCCTCCTCACCAACTGTCTCATTGTTTACCCTCCTCACCAACTGTCTCATTCTTTACTCTCCACACCAACTGTCTCATTGTTTACTCTCCTCACCAACTGTCTCATTGTTTACTCTCCTCACCAACTGTCTCATTGTTTACCCTCCTCACCAACTGTCTCATTGTTTACCCTCCACGCCAACTGTCTCATTGTTTACCCTCCTCGCCAACTGTCTCATTGTTTACTCTCCTCACCAACTGTCTCATTGTTTACCCTCCTCACCAACTGTCTCATTGTTTACCCTCCTCACCAACTGTCTCATTGTTTACTCTCCTCACCAACTGTCTCATTGTTTACCCTCCTCACCAACTGTCTCATTGTTTACCCTCCTCACCAACTGTCTCATTGTTTACTCTCCTCACCAACTGTCTCATTGTTTACCCTCCTCACCAACTGTCTCATTGTTTACCCTCCTCACCAACTGTCTCACTGTTTACTCTCCTCATCAACTGTCTCACTGTTTACCCTCCTCACCAACTGTCTCACTGTTTACTCTCCTCACCAACTGTCTCATTGTTTACCCTCCTCACCAACTGTCTCACTGTTTACCCTCCTCACCAACTGTCTCACTGTTTACTCTCCTCATCAACTGTCTCACTGTTTACCCTCCTCACCAACTGTCTCACTGTTTACTCTCCTCACCAACTGTCTCATTGTTTACCCTCCTCACCAACTGTCTCATTGTTTACTCTCCTCACCAACTGTCTCATTGTTTACCCTCCTCACCAACTGTCTCATTGTTTACCCTCCTCACCAACTGTCTCATTGTTTACTCTCCTCACCAACTGTCTCATTGTTTACCCTCCTCACCAACTGTCTCATTGTTTACCCTCCTCACCAACTGTCTCATTGTTTACTCTCCTCACCAACTGTCTCATTGTTTACCCTCCTCACCAACTGTCTCATTGTTTACTCTCCTCACCAACTGTCTCATTGTTTACCCTCCTCACCAACTGTCTCATTGTTTACCCTCCTCACCAACTGTCTCATTGTTTACCCTCCTCACCAACTGTCTCATTGTTTACTCTCCTCACCAACTGTCTCATTGTTTACCCTCCTCACCAACTGTCTCATTGTTTACCCTCCTCACCAACTGTCTCATTGTTTACTCTCCTCATCAACTGTCTCACTGTTTACCCTCCTCACCAACTGTCTCACTGTTTACTCTCCTCACCAACTGTCTCATTGTTTACCCTCCTCACCAACTGTCTCATTGTTTAACCTCCTCACCAACTGTCTCATTGTTTACTCTCCTCATCAACTGTCTCACTGTTTACCCTCCTCACCAACTGTCTCACTGTTTACTCTCCTGACCAACTGTCTCATTGTTTACTCTCCTCACCAACTGTCTCATTGTTTACCCTCCTCACCAACTGTCTCCTTGTTTACTCTCCTCACCAACTGTCTCATTGTTTACCCTCCTCACCAACTGTCTCATTGTTTACCCTCCTCACCAACTGTCTCATTGTTTACCCTCCTCACCAACTGTCTCATTGTTTACTCTCCTCACCAACTGTCTCATTGTTTACTCTCCTCACCAACTGTCTCATTGTTTACCCTCCTCACCAACTGTCTCATTGTTTACCCTCCTCACCAACTGTCTCATTGTTTACTCTCCTCACCAACTGTCTCATTGTTTACCCTCCTCATCAACTGTCTCATTGTTTACCCTCATCACCAACTGTCTCATTGTTTACCCTCCTCACCAACTGTCTCATTGTTTACCCTCCTCACCAACTGTCTCATTGTTTACCCTCCTCACCAACTGTCTCATTGTTTACTCTCCTCACCAACTGTCTCATTGTTTACCCTCCTCACCAACTGTCTCATTGTTTACTCTCCTCACCAACTGTCTCATTGTTTACCCTCCTCACCAACTGTCTCATTGTTTACCCTCCTCACCAACTGTCTCATTGTTTACCCTCCTCACCAACTGTCTCATTGTTTACTCTCCTCATCAACTGTCTCATTGTTTACTCTCCTCACCAACTGTCTCATTGTTTACCCTCCTCACCAACTGTCTCATTGTTTACCCTCCTCACCAACTGTCTCATTGTTTACTCTCCTCACCAACTGTCTCATTGTTTACCCTCCTCACCAACTGTCTCACTGTTTACCCTCCTCACCAACTGTCTCACTGTTTACCCTCCTCACCAACTGTCTCACTGTTTACCCTCCTCACCAACTGTCTCATTGTTTACTCTCCTCACCAACTGTCTCACTGTTTACCCTCCTCACCAACTGTCTCATTGTTTACCCTCCTCACCAACTGTCTCATTGTTTACCCTCCTCACCAACTGTCTCATTGTTTACTCTCCTCACCAACTGTCTCATTGTTAACTCTCCTCACCAACTGTCTCATTGTTTACTCTCCTCACCAACTGTCTCATTGTTTACTCTCCTCACCAACTGTCTCATTGTTTACCCTCCTCACCAACTGTCTCATTGTTTACCCTCCTCACCACCTGTCTCATTGTTTACCCTCCTCACCAACTGTCTCATTGTTTACCCTCCTCACCAACTGTCTCATTGTTTACCCTCCTCACCAACTGTCTCATTGTTTACTCTCCTCACCAACTGTCTCATTGTTTACTCTCCTCACCAACTGTCTCATTGTTTACTCTCCTCACCAACTGTCTCATTGTTTACTCTCCTCACCAACTGTCTCATTGTTTACTCTCCTCACCAACTGTCTCATTGTTTACCCTCCTCACCAACTGTCTCATTGTTTACCCTCCTCACCAACTGTCTCATTGTTTACCCTCCTCACCAACTGTCTCATTGTTTACTCTCCTCACCAACTGTCTCATTGTTTACTCTCCTCACCAACTGTCTCATTGTTTACTCTCCTCACCAACTGTCTCATTGTTTACTCTCCTCACCAACTGTCTCATTGTTTACCCTCCTCACCAACTGTCTCATTGTTTACCCTCCTCACCAACTGTCTCATTGTTTACCCTCCTCACCAACTGTCTCATTGTTTACTCTCCTCACCAACTGTCTCACTGTTTACCCTCCTCACCAACTGTCTCACTGTTTACCCTCCTCACCAACTGTCTCATTGTTTACTCTCCTCACCAACAGTCTCACTGTTTACCCTCCTCACCAACTGTCTCATTGTTTACCCTCCTCACCAACTGTCTCATTGTTTACCCTCCTCACCAACTGTCTCATTGTTTACCCTCCTCACCAACTGTCTCATTGTTTACTCTCCTCACCAACTGTCTCATTGTTTACTCTCCTCACCAACTGTCTCATTGTTTACTCTCCTCACCAACTGTCTCATTGTTTACTCTCCTCACCAACTGTCTCATTGTTTACCCTCCTCACCAACTGTCTCATTGTTTACTCTCCTCACCAACTGTCTCATTGTTTACCCTCCTCACCAACTGTCTCATTGTTTACTCTCCTCACCAACTGTCTCATTGTTTACTCTCCTCACCAACTGTCTCATTGTTTACTCTCCTCACCAACTGTCTCATTGTTTACTCTCCTCACCAACTGTCTCATTGTTTACCCTCCTCACCAACTGTCTCATTGTTTACCCTCCTCACCAACTGTCTCATTGTTTACCCTCCTCACCAACTGTCTCATTGTTTACCCTCCTCACCAACTGTCTCATTGTTTACCCTCCTCACCAACTGTCTCATTGTTTACTCTCCTCACCAACTGTCTCATTGTTTACTCTCCTCACCAACTGTCTCATTGTTTACTCTCCTCACCAACTGTCTCATTGTTTACTCTCCTCACCAACTGTCTCATTGTTTACTCTCCTCACCAACTGTCTCATTGTTTACTCTCCTCACCAACTGTCTCATTGTTTACTCTCCTCACCAACTGTCTCATTGTTTACCCTCCTCACCAACTGTCTCATTGTTTACTCTCCTCACCAACTGTCTCATTGTTTACTCTCCTCACCAACTGTCTCATTGTTTACTCTCCTCACCAACTGTCTCATTGTTTACTCTCCTCACCAACTGTCTCATTGTTTACTCTCCTCACCAACTGTCTCATTGTTTACCCTCCTCACCAACTGTCTCATTGTTTACTCTCCTCACCAACTGTCTCATTGTTTACTCTCCTCACCAACTGTCTCATTGTTTACCCTCCTCACCAACTGTCTCATTGTTTACTCTCCTCACCAACTGTCTCATTGTTTACTCTCCTCACCAACTGTCTCATTGTTTACCCTCCTCACCAACTGTCTCACTGTTTACTCTCCTCACCAACTGTCTCACTGTTTACCCTGCTCACCAACTGTCTCATTGTTTACCCTCCTCACCAACTGTCTCATTGTTTACCCTCCTCACCAACTGTCTCATTGTTTACCCTCCTCACCAACTGTCTCACTGTTTACCCTCGTCACCAACTGTCTCATTGTTTACTCTCCTCACCAACTGTCTCATTGTTTACCCTCCTCACCAACTGTCTCATTGTTTACCCTCCACACCAACTGTCTCATTATTTACCCTCCTCACCAACTGTCTCATTGTTTACTCTCCTCACCAACTGTCTCATTGTTTACCCTCCTCACCAACTGTCTCATTGTTTACTCTCCTCACCAACTGTCTCATTGTTTACCCTCCTCACCAACTGTCTCATTGTTTACTCTCCTCACCAACTGTCTCATTGTTTACTCTCCTCACCAACTGTCTCATTGTTTACTCTCCTCACCAACTGTCTCATTGTTTACCCTCCTCACCAACTGTCTCATTGTTTACTCTCCTCACCAACTGTCTCATTGTTTACCCTCCTCACCAACTGTCTCATTGTTTACTCTCCTCACCAACTGTCTCATTGTTTACCCTCCTCACCAACTGTCTCATTGTTTACTCTCCTCACCAACTGTCTCATTGTTTACCCTCCTCACCAACTGTCTCATTGTTTACTCTCCTCACCAACTGTCTCATTGTTTACTCTCCTCACCAACTGTCTCATTGTTTACTCTCCTCACCAACTGTCTCATTGTTTACCCTCCTCACCAACTGTCTCATTGTTTACTCTCCTCACCAACTGTCTCATTGTTTACTCTCCTCACCAACTGTCTCATTGTTTAATCTCCTCATCAACTGTCTCATTGTTTACCCTCCTCACCAACTGTCTCATTGTTTACCCTCCTCACCAACTGTCTCATTGTTTACCCTCCTCACCAACTGTCTCATTGTTTACCCTCCTCACCAACTGTCTCATTGTTTACTCTCCTCACCAACTGTCTCACTGTTTACCCTCCTCACCAACTGTCTCACTGTTTACTCTCCTCACCAACTGTCTCACTGTTTACCCTCCTCACCAACTGTCTCATTGTTTACCCTCCTCACCAACTGTCTCATTGTTTACCCTCCTCACCAACTGTCTCATTGTTTACCCTCCTCACCAACTGTCTCATTGTTTACCCTCCTCACCAACTGTCTCATTGTTTACCCTCCTCACCAACTGTCTCACTGTTTACCCTCGTCACCAACTGTCTCATTGTTTACTCTCCTCACCAACTGTCTCATTGTTTACCCTCCTCACCAACTGTCTCATTGTTTACCCTCCACACCAACTGTCTCATTATTTACCCTCCTCACCAACTGTCTCATTGTTTACCCTCCTCACCAACTGTCTCATTGTTTACTCTCCACACCAACTGTCTCATTGTTTACTCTCCTCACCAACTGTCTCATTGTTTACCCTCCTCACCAACTGTCTCATTGTTTACTCTCCTCATCAACTGTCTCATTGTTTACTCTCCTCACCAACTGTCTCATTGTTTACCCTCCTCACCAACTGTCTCACTGTTTACTCTCCTCACCAACTGTCTCACTGTTTACCCTCCTCACCAACTGTCTCATTGTTTACCCTCCTCACCAACTGTCTCATTGTTTACCCTCCTCACCAACTGTCTCATTGTTTACCCTCCTCAACAACTGTCTCATTGTTTACCCTCCTCACCAACTGTCTCACTGTTTACCCTCGTCACCAACTGTCTCATTGTTTACTCTCCTCACCAACTGTCTCATTGTTTACCCTCCTCACCAACTGTCTCATTGTTTACCCTCCACACCAACTGTCTCATTGTTTACCCTCCTCACCAACTGTCTCATTGTTTACCCTCCTCACCAACTGTCTCATTGTTTACTCTCCACACCAACTGTCTCATTGTTTACTCTCCTCACCAACTGTCTCATTGTTTACCCTCCTCACCAACTGTCTCATTGTTTACTCTCCTCATCAACTGTCTCATTGTTTACCCTCCTCACCAACTGACTCATTGTTTACCCTCCTCACCAACTGTCTCATTGTTTACCGTCCTCACCAACTGTCTCATTGTTTACCCTCCTCACCAACTGTCTCATTGTTTACTCTCCTCACCAACTGTCTCATTGTTTACCCTCCTCACCAACTGTCTCATTGTTTACTCTCCTCACCAACTGTCTCATTGTTTACCCTCCTCACCAACTGTCTCATTGTTTACCCTCCTCACCAACTGTCTCATTGTTTACTCTCCTCACCAACTGTCTCATTGTTTACTCTCCTCACCAACTGTCTCATTGTTTACCCTCCTCACCAACTGTCTCATTGTTTACTCTCCTCACCAACTGTCTCATTGTTTACCCTCCTCACCAACTGTCTCATTGTTTACCCTCCTCACCAACTGTCTCATTGTTTACTCTCCTCACCAACTGTCTCATTGTTTACCCTCCTCACCAACTGTCTCATTGTTTACTCTCCTCACCAACTGTCTCATTGTTTACCCTCCTCACCAACTGTCTCATTGTTTACCCTCCTCACCAACTGTCTCATTGTTTACTCTCCTCACCAACTGTCTCATTGTTTACTCTCCTCACCAACTGTCTCATTGTTTACTATCCTCACCAACTGTCTCATTGTTTACCCTCCTCACCAACTGTCTCATTGTTTACCCTCCTCACCAACTGTCTCATTGTTTACTCTCCTCACCAACTGTCTCATTGTTTACCCTCCTCACCAACTGTCTCATTGTTTACCCTCATCACCAACTGTCTCATTGTTTACCCTCCTCACCAACTGTCTCATTGTTTACCCTCCTCACCAACTGTCTCATTGTTTACCCTCATCACCAACTGTCTCATTGTTTACCCGCCTCACCAACTGTCTCATTGTTTACTCTCCTCACCAACTGTCTCATTGTTTACCCTCCTCACCAACTGTCTCATTGTTTACCCTCCTCACCAACTGTCTCATTGTTTACCCTCCTCACCAACTGTCTCATTGTTTACCCTCCTCACCAACTGTCTCATTGTTTACTCTCCTCACCAACTGTCTCATTGTTTACTCTCCTCACCAACTGTCTCATTGTTTACTCTCCTCACCAACTGTCTCACTGTTTACCCTCCTCACCAACTGTCTCACTGATTACCCTCCTCACCAACTGTCTCACTGTTTACCCTCCTCACCAACTGTCTCACTGTTTACTCTCCTCACCAACTGTCTCACTGTTTACCCTCCTCACCAACTGTCTCATTGTTTACCATCCTCACCAACTGTCTCATTGTTTACCCTCCTCACCAACTGTCTCATTGTTTACCCTCCTCACCAACTGTCTCATTGTTTACCCTCCTCACCAACTGTCTCATTGTTTACTCTCCTCACCAACTGTCTCATTGTTTACTCTCCTCACCAACTGTCTCATTGTTTACTCTCCTCACCAACTGTCTCATTGTTTACCCTCCTCACCAACTGTCTCATTGTTTACCCTCCTCACCAACTGTCTCATTGTTTACCCTCCTCACCAACTGTCTCATTGTTTACCCTCCTCACCAACTGTCTCATTGTTTACCCTCCTCACCAACTGTCTCATTGTTTACCCTCCTCACCAACTGTCTCATTGTTTACTCTCCTCACCAACTGTCTCATTGTTTACTCTCCTCACCAACTGTCTCATTGTTTACTCTCCTCACCAACTGTCTCATTGTTTACTCTCCTCACCAACTGTCTCATTGTTTACCCTCCTCACCAACTGTCTCATTGTTTACCCTCTTCACCAACTGTCTCATTGTTTACCCTCCTCACCAACTGTCTCATTGTTTACCCTCCTCACCAACTGTCTCATTGTTTACCCTCCTCACCAACTGTCTCATTGTTTACTCTCCTCACCAACTGTCTCATTGTTTACTCTCCTCACCAACTGTCTCATTGTTTACCCTCCTCACCAACTGTCTCATTGTTTACCCTCCTCACCAACTGTCTCATTGTTTACCCTCCTCACCAACTGTCTCATTGTTTACTCTCCTCACCAACTGTCTCATTGTTTACTCTCCTCACCAACTGTTTCATTGTTTACTCTCCTCACCAACTGTCTCATTGTTTACTCTCCTCACCAACTGTCTCATTGTTTACTCTCCTCACCAACTGTCTCATTGTTTACTCTCCTCACCAACTGTCTCATTGTTTACCCTCCTCACCAACTGTCTCATTGTTTACCCTCCTCACCAACTGTCTCATTGTTTACTCTCCTCACCAACTGTCTCATTGTTTACTCTCCTCACCAACTGTCTCATTGTTTACCCTCCTCACCAACTGTCTCATTGTTTACTCTCCTCACCAACTGTCTCATTGTTTACTCTCCTCACCAACTGTCTCATTGTTTACTCTCCTCACCAACTGTCTCATTGTTTACTCTCCTCACCAACTGTCTCATTGTTTACCCTCCTCACCAACTGTCTCATTGTTTACTCTCCTCACCAACTGTCTCATTGTTTACTCTCCTCACCAACTGTCTCATTGTTTACTCTCCTCACCAACTGTCTCATTGTTTACCCTCCTCACCAACTGTCTCATTGTTTACTCTCCTCACCAACTGTCTCATTGTTTACTCTCCTCACCAACTGTCTCATTGTTTACTCTCCTCACCAACTGTCTCATTGTTTACTCTCCTCACCAACTGTCTCATTGTTTACTCTCCTCACCAACTGTCTCATTGTTTACTCTCCTCACCAACTGTCTCATTGTTTACCCTCCTCACCAACTGTCTCATTGTTTACTCTCCTCACCAACTGTCTCACTGTTTACCCTCCTCACCAACTGTCTCATTGTTTACCCTCCTCACCAACTGTCTCATTGTTTACTCTCCTCACCAACTGTCTCATTGTTTACTCTCCTCACCAACTGTCTCATTGTTTACCCTCCTCACCAACTGTCTCATTGTTTACTCTCCTCACCAACTGTCTCATTGTTTACTCTCCTCACCAACTGTCTCATTGTTTACCCTCCTCACCAACTGTCTCATTGTTTACTCTCCTCACCAACTGTCTCACTGTTTACCCTCCTCACCAACTGTCTCATTGTTTACCCTCCTCACCAACTGTCTCATTGTTTACCCTCCTCACCAACTGTCTCATTGTTTACCCTCCTCACCAACTGTCTCACTGTTTACCCTCGTCACCAACTGTCTCATTGTTTACTCTCCTCACCAACTGTCTCATTGTTTACCCTCCTCACCAACTGTCTCATTGTTTACCCTCCACACCAACTGTCTCATTATTTACCCTCCTCACCAACTGTCTCATTGTTTACCCTCCTCACCAACTGTCTCATTGTTTACTCTCCACACCAACTGTCTCATTGTTTACTCTCCTCACCAACTGTCTCATTGTTTACCCTCCTCACCAACTGTCTCATTGTTTACTCTCCTCATCAACTGTCTCATTGTTTACCCTCCTCACCAACTGACTCATTGTTTACCCTCCTCACCAACTGTCTCATTGTTTACCGTCCTCACCAACTGTCTCATTGTTTACCCTCCTCACCAACTGTCTCATTATTTACCCTCCTCACCAACTGTCTCATTGTTTACTCTCCTCACCAACTGTCTCATTGTTTACCCTCCTCACCAACTGTCTCATTGTTTACTCTCCTCACCAACTGTCTCATTGTTTACCCTCCTCACCAACTGTCTCATTGTTTACCCTCCTCACCAACTGTCTCATTGTTTACTCTCCTCACCAACTGTCTCATTGTTTACCCTCCTCATCAACTGTCTCATTGTTTACCCTCCTCACCAACTGTCTCATTGTTTACTCTCCTCACCAACTGTCTCATTGTTTACCCTCCTCACCAACGGTCTCATTGTTTACCCTCCTCACCAACTGTCTCATTGTTTACTCTCCTCACCAACTGTCTCATTGTTTACCCTCCTCACCAACTGTCTCATTGTTTACTCTCCTCACCAACTGTCTCATTGTTTACCCTCCTCACCAACTGTCTCATTGTTTACCCTCCTCACCAACTGTCTCATTGTTTACTCTCCTCACCAACTGTCTCATTGTTTACTCTCCTCACCAACTGTCTCATTGTTTACTCTCCTCACCAACTGTCTCATTGTTTACCCTCCTCACCAACTGTCTCATTGTTTACCCTCCTCACCAACTGTCTCATTGTTTACTCTCCTCACCAACTGTCTCATTGTTTACCCTCCTCACCAACTGTCTCATTGTTTACCCTCATCATCAACTGTCTCATTGTTTACCCTCCTCACCAACTGTCTCATTGTTTACCCTCCTCACCAACTGTCTCATTGTTTACCCTCATCACCAACTGTCTCATTGTTTACCCTCCTCACCAACTGTCTCATTGTTTACTCTCCTCACCAACTGTCTCATTGTTTACCCTCCTCACCAACTGTCTCATTGTTTACCCTCCTCACCAACTGTCTCATTGTTTACCCTCCTCACCAACTGTCTCATTGTTTACCCTCCTCACCAACTGTCTCATTGTTTACTCTCCTCACCAACTGTCTCATTGTTTACTCTCCTCACCAACTGTCTCATTGTTTACCCTCCTCACCAACTGTCTCATTGTTTACTCTCCTCACCAACTGTCTCATTGTTTACCCTCCTCACCAACTATCTCACTGATTACCCTCCTCACCAACTGTCTCACTGTTTACCCTCCTCACCAACTGTCTCACTGTTTACTCTCCTCACCAACTGTCTCACTGTTTACCCTCCTCACCAACTGTCTCATTGTTTACCCTCCTCACCAACTGTCTCATTGTTTACCCTCCTCACCAACTGTCTCATTGTTTACCCTCCTCACCAACTGTCTCATTGTTTACCCTCCTCACCAACTGTCTCATTGTTTACTCTCCTCACCAACTGTCTCATTGTTTACTCTCCTCACCAACTGTCTCATTGTTTACTCTCCTCACCAACTGTCTCATTATTTACTCTCCTCACCAACTGTCTCATTGTTTACCCTCCTCACCAACTGTCTCATTGTTTACCCTCCTCACCAACTGTCTCATTGTTTACCCTCCTCACCAACTGTCTCATTGTTTACCCTCCTCACCAACTGTCTCATTGGTTACCGTCCTCACCAACTGTCTCATTGTTTACTCTCCTCACCAACTGTCTCATTGTTTACTCTCCTCACCAACTGTCTCATTGTTTACTCTCCTCACCAACTGTCTCATTGTTTACCCTCCTCACCAACTGTCTCATTGTTTACCCTCTTCACCAACTGTCTCATTGTTTACCCTCCTCACCAACTGTCTCATTGTTTACCCTCCTCACCAACTGTCTCATTGTTTACCCTCCTCACCAACTGTCTCATTGTTTACTCTCCTCACCAACTGTCTCATTGTTTACTCTCCTCACCTACTGTCTCATTGTTTACCCTCCTCACCAACTGTCTCATTGTTTACCCTCCTCACCAACTGTCTCATTGTTTACTCTCCTCACCAACTGTCTCATTGTTTACTCTCCTCACCAACTGTCTCATTGTTTACCCTCCTCACCAACTGTCTCATTGTTTACCCTCCTCACCAACTGTCTCATTGTTTACTCTCCTCACCAACTGTCTCATTGTTTACTCTCCTCACCAACTGTCTCATTGTTTACCCTCCTCACCAACTGTCTCATTGTTTACTCTCCTCACCAACTGTCTCATTGTTTACTCTCCTCACCAACTGTCTCATTGTTTACCCTCCTCACCAACTGTCTCATTGTTTACATTCCTCACCAACTGTCTCATTGTTTACTCTCCTCACCAACTGTCTCATTGTTTACCCTCCTCACCAACTGTCTCATTGTTTACCCTCCTCACCAACTGTCTCATTGTTTACCCTCCTCACCAACTGTCTCATTGTTTACTCTCCTCACCAACTGTCTCATTGTTTACCCTCCTCACCAACTGTCTCATTGTTTACTCTCCTCACCAACTGTCTCATTGTTTACCCTCCTCACCAACTGTCTCATTGTTTACCCTCCTCACCAACTGTCTCATTGTTTACCCTCCTCACCAACTGTCTCATTGTTTACCCTCCTCACCAACTGTCTCACTGTTTACCCTCGTCACCATCTGTCTCATTGTTTACTCTCCTCACCAACTGTCTCATTGTTTACCCTCCTCACCAACTGTCTCATTGTTTACCCTCCACACCAACTGTCTCATTATTTACCCTCCTCACCAACTGTCTCATTGTTTACCCTCCTCACCAACTGTCTCATTGTTTACTCTCCACACCAACTGTCTCATTGTTTACTCTGCTCACCAACTGTCTCATTGTTTATCCTCCTCACCAACTGTCTCATTGTTTACCCTCCTCACCAACTGTCTCATTGTTTACTCTCCGCATCAACTGTCTCATTGTTTACCCTCCACACCAACTGTCTCATTGTTTACTCTCCTCACCAACTGTCTCATTGTTTACCCTCCTCACCAACTGTCTCATTGTTTACCCTCCTCACCAACTGTCTCATTGTTTACCCTCCTCACCAACTGTCTCATTGTTTACCCTCCACACCAACTGTCTCATTGTTTACTCTCCTCACCAACTGTCTCATTGTTTACCCTCCTCACCAACTGTCTCATTGTTTACCCTCCTCACCAACTGTCTCATTGTTTACCCTCCTCACCAACTGTCTCATTGTTTACTCTCCACACCAACTGTCTCATTGTTTACTCTCCTCACCAACTGTCTCATTGTTTACCCTCCTCACCAACTGTCTCATTGTTTACCCTCCTCACCAACTGTCTCATTGTTTACCCTCCTCACCAACTGTCTCATTGTTTACTCTCCTCACCAACTGTCTCATTGTTTACCCTCCTCACCAACTGTCTCATTGTTTACCCTCCTCACCAACTGTCTCATTGTTTACCCTCCTCACCAACTGTCTCATTGTTTACTCTCCTCACCAACTGTCTCATTGTTTACTCTCCTCACCAACTGTCTCATTGTTTACCCTCCTCACCAACTGTCTCATTGTTTACCCTCCTCACCAACTGTCTCATTGTTTACCCTCCTCACCAACTGTCTCATTGTTTACCCTCCTCACCAACTGTCTGATTGTTTACCCTCCTCACCAACTGTCTCATTGTTTACCCTCCACACCAACTGTCTCATTGTTTACCCTCCTCACCAACTGTCTCATTGTTTACCCTCCTCACCAACTGTCTCATTGTTTACTCTCCACACCAACTGTCTCATTGTTTACCCTCCTCACCAACTGTCTCATTGTTTACTCTCCTCACCAACTGTCTCATTGTTTACCCTCCTCACCATCTGTCTCATTGTTTACCCTCCTCACCAACTGTCTCATTTTTTACTCTCCACACCAACTGTCTCATTGTTTACTCTCCTCACCAACTGTCTCATTGTTTACTCTCCACACCAACTGTCTCATTGTTTACCCTCCTCACCAACTGTCTCATTGTTTACTCTCCTCACCAACTGTCTCATTGTTTACCCTCCTCACCATCTGTCTCATTGTTTACCCTCCTCACCAACTGTCTCATTCTTTACTCTCCACCCCAACTGTCTCATTGTTTACTCTCCTCATCAACTGTCTCATTGTTTACCCTCCTCACCAACTGTCTCATTGTTTACCCTCCTCACCATCTGTCTCATTGTTTACCCTCCTCACCAACTGTCTCATTCTTTACTCTCCACACCAACTGTCTCATTGTTTACTCTCCTCATCAACTGTCTCATTGTTTACCCTCCTCACCAACTGTCTCATTGTTTACTCTCCTCACCAACTGTCTCATTGTTTACCCTCCTCACCAACTGTCTCATTGTTTACCCTCCTCACCAACTGTCTCATTGTTTACCCTCCTCACCAACTGTCTCATTGTTTACTCTCCTCACCAACTGTCTCATTGTTTACCCTCCTCACCAACTGTCTCATTGTTTACTCTCCTCACCAACTGTCTCATTGTTTACCCTCCTCACCAACTGTCTCATTGTTTACCCTCCTCACCAACTGTCTCACTGTTTACCCTCCTCACCAACTGTCTCACTGTTTACCCTCCTCACCAACTGTCTCATTGTTTACTCTCCTCACCAACTGTCTCATTGTTCACCCTCCTCACCAACTGTCTCATTGTTTACCCTCCTCACCAACTGTCTCATTGTTTACTCTCCTCACCAACTGTCTCACTGTTTACCCTCCTCACCAATGGTCTCATTGTTTACTCTCCTCACCAACTGTCTCATTGTTTACTCTCCTCACCAACTGTCTCACTGTTTACCCTCCTCACCAATGGTCTCATTGTTTACCCTCCTCACCAACTGTCTCATTGTTTACTCTCCTCACCAACTGTCTCATTGTTTACTCTCCTCACCAGCTGTCTCACTGTTTACTCTCCTCACCAACTGTCTCATTGTTTACTCTCCTCACCAACTGTCTCATTGTTTACCCTCCTCACCAACTGTCTCATTGTTTACCCTCCTCACCATCTGTCTCATTGGATACCCTCCTCACCAACTGTCTCATTGTTTACCCTCCTCACCAACTGTCTCATTGTTTACCCTCCTCACCAACTGTCTCATTGTTTACCCTCCTCACCAACTGTCTCATTGTTTACTCTCCACACCAACTGTCTCATTGTTTACCCTCCTCACCAACTGTCTCATTGTTTACCCTCCTCACCAACTGTCTCATTGTTTACTCTCCTCACCAACTGTCTCATTGTTTACCCTCCTCACCAACTGTCTCATTGTTTACTCTCCTCACCAACTGTTTCATTGTTTCCTCTCCTCACCAACTGTCTCATTGTTTACCCTCCTCACCAACTGTCTCATTGTTTACTCTCCTCACCAACTGTCTCATTATTTACCCTCCTCACCAACTGTCTCATTGTTTACCCTCCTCACCAACTGTCTCATTGTTTACTCTCCACACCAACTGTCTCATTGTTTACCCTCCTCACCAACTGTCTCATTGTTTACCCTCCTCACCAACTGTCTCATTGTTTACCCTCCTCACCAACTGTCTCATTGTTTACTCTCCTCACCAACTGTCTCATTGTTTACCCTCCTCACCAACTGTCTCATTGTTTACCCTCCTCACCAACTGTCTCATTGTTTACTCTCCTCACCAACTGTCTCATTGTTTACCCTCCTCACCAACTGTCTCATTGTTTACTCTCCTCACCAACTGTCTCATTGTTTACTCTCCTCACCAACTGTCTCATTGTTTACTCTCCTCACCAACTGTCTCATTGTTTACCCTCCTCACCAACTGTCTCATTGTTTACTCTCCTCACCAACTGTCTCATTGTTTACCCTCCTCACCAACTGTCTCATTGTTTACTCTCCTCACCAACTGTCTCATTGTTTACCCTCCTCACCAACTGTCTCATTGTTTACCCTCCTCACCAACTGTCTGATTGTTTACCCTCCTCACCAACTGTCTCATTGTTTACCCTCCTCACCAACTGTCTCATTGTTTACCCTCCTCACCAACTGTCTCATTGTTTACCCTCCTCACCAACTGTCTCATTGTTTACCCTCCTCACCAACTGTCTCATTGTTTACCCTCCTCACCAACTGTCTCATTGTTTACTCTCCTCATCATCTGTCTCATTGTTTACTCTCCTCACCAACTGTCTCATTGTTTACCCTCCTCACCAACTGTCTCATTGTTTACCCTCCTCACCAACTTTCTCATTGTTTACCCTCCTCACCAACTGTCTCATTGTTTACCCTCCTCACCAACTGTCTCATTGTTTACCCTCCTCACCAACTGTCTCATTGTTTACCCTCCTCACCAACTTTCTCATTGTTTACCCTCCTCACCAACTTTCTCATTGTTTACTCTCCTCACCAACTGTCTCATTGTTTACCCTCCTCACCAACTGTCTCATTGTTTACCCTCCTCACCAACTTTCTCATTGTTTCCTCTCCTCACCAACTGTCTCATTGTTTTCTCTCCTCACCAACTGTCTCATTGTTTACCCTCCTCACCAACTGTCTCATTGTTTACCCTCCTCACCAACTGTCTCATTGTTTACCCTCCTCACCAACTGTCTCATTGTTTACCCTCCTCACCAACTGTCTCATTGTTTACTCTCCTCATCATCTGTCTCATTGTTTACTCTCCTCACCAACTGTCTCATTGTTTACCCTCCTCACCAACTGTCTCATTGTTTACCCTCCTCACCAACTGTCTCATTGTTTACCCTCCTCACCAACTGTCTCATTGTTTCCTCTCCTCACCAACTGTCTCATTGTTTTCTCTCCTCACCAACTGTCTCATTGTTTACCCTCCTCACCAACTGTCTCATTGTTTTCTCTCCTCACCAACTGTCTCATTGTTTACCCTCCTCACCAACTGTCTCATTGTTTACTGTCCTCACCAACTGTCTCATTGTTTACTCTCCTCACCAACTGTCTCATTGTTTACCCTCCTCACCAACTGTCTCATTGTTTACTCTCCTCACCAACTGTCTCATTGTTTACCCTCCTCACCAACTGTCTCATTGTTTACCCTCCTCACCAACTGTCACATTGTTTACCCTCCTCACCAACTGTCTCATTGTTTACCCTCCTCACCAACTGTCTCATTGTTTACCCTCCTCACCAACTGTCTCATTGTTTACCCTCCTCACCAACTGTCTCATTGTTTACTCTCCTCATCATCTGTCTCATTGTTTACTCTCCTCACCAACTGTCTCATTGTTTACCCTCCTCACCAACTGTCTCATTGTTTACCCTCCTCACCAACTGTCTCATTGTTTACCCTCCTCAGCAACTGTCTCATTGTTTACCCTCCTCACCAACTGTCTCATTGTTTCCTCTCCTCACCAACTGTCTCATTGTTTTCTCTCCTCACCAACTGTCTCATTGTTTACCCTCCTCACCAACTGTCTCATTGTTTACTCTCCTCACCAACTGTCTCATTGTTTACCCTCCTCACCAACTGTCTCATTGTTTACTCTCCTCACCAACTGTCTCACTGTTTACCCTCCTCACCAACTGTCTCATTGTTTACTCTCCTCACCAACTGTCTCATTGTTTACCCTTCTCACCAACTGTCTCATTGTTTACCCTCCTCACCAACTGTCTCACTGTTTACTGTCCTCACCAACTGTCTCATTGTTTACTGTCCTCACCAACTGTCTCATTGTTTACCCTCCTCACCAACTGTCTCATTGTTTACTTTCCTCACCAACTGTCTCATTGTTTACCCTCCTCACCAACTTTCTGATTGTGTCCCTCATCACCAACAGTCTCATTGTTTACCCTCCGCACTTTGTTTGTCTCCTTTGTTACGACCGACCACTCATTTCGAAGCCCCCAGTCAAATTTACGATTATGCTTTTGGTGAGACCATCGCACTGTTAACTCAATCCCGTTGCTCCACAGCTTGGTTAACATATCATTTAAAACTTTCCACTCTCATGAAGCCCCAGCCAAATTATACCATCTATTAACCACCCCACCCCACCGCCTCGCCCCCCCCCCCCAACCAAATGAGCTTCACCAAACCAGGTGTCTTTCAATCAACAAATTAAGTCTTTAATTAGAAGATCTAAATTCTTAAACACTATAAAATTATTAACACCATTTTAAATGTAAAATAGAGTTGTTGTAAATTTACAGTCCAATGTTGCTTGATGTCCTCACAGAATGTTGTTCCAATTCCTCGCAGAATGTTGTTTGAAGTCCTTGCAGAATATTGCTTGAAGTCCTTGCACAATGTTGATTGAAGTCCAGCAAATTTCACCAATTAACGGCTTGCAAACACTTTCAGCAGATCAATCTGACTTTTGAGTTTTTGAGGGATAAAAGATTGTCACAGTCTAACTTCCCTTTCTTCAATTTAAATTACCAGAGATCTCTGTTTTGGCTTGATGTTTTAGAATTTTGAGAGATAATCATTAAACAGACAAAAATCCTATTCCTTCAGTTTAAATGGTTGAGAGCTCTTTTTCCAAGTGCTGACACCAGCTGTGTCTATATATCTCTGTTAGTCTTTGTCTGCATTAGAATAAACTGTTTGCAACTAAAAGCCAGTTCAAAACTGAATTGTAACAAATGTATCATTTCAGGCTCACTCCCAGTGGCTCTATCTCTGGTAACAAGAATGCACCCTTTGAATCGCAGTCTCCAAATGGTTGTTTCTCAGGCAACGAAAATGCACCTTCCTATAATTCCTAAGGCTTGCCAGCTCTTAAAGCTATACTGATCCCTTGCAAGCCTTAAAGGCAAACCGCATATTCCCGGGAAAAAAACTACAGGACCATGACACATTGTTTACCCTGCACACTGTCTCTGTCTTATTGTTTATCCTCCACACCATTCTGTTCCCATCCATCTCAGCCTTTCAGAAAATTCTTCTGTCCCCTTATCTCTGACAGCCTCATCTTGTTTCTTTTTCAAACTCGCTGCTTAGTTCCCTCTCCACCATCTCCCTGCTTCTCCCTGGTAACTGTGATGCTGAACCACTTGTTGGCAATTTTGACGTAACATTTGAGCTGAGATAAACTTGCAACTACATCTCCGAGGCTTAATAATGCATCCTATTGCCAACTCCATATCATCACCCCCATCAATGATATGCACAAAGATGTTGTGGAGTACGTGGAGAGTAATTAGCTTGCATGAGTCGGGAATGTGGTGAGTGAGGGAACCTGCTGCAGAAGGAGGAAGATGTGCTGCTTTCTTTGCTTCCAATACTTTTATTGGTGCATGTCAGCTTGCGGCTTTAAAAATGTTGCCCAGTGTTTACTAGTTTGTGTGTAAAAAATGAAAAACTTACAAATAACTAGGGGAGGCGATGGCGCAGTGGTATTGTCACTGGACTAGTAACCCAGAGACCCAGGGTATTGCTCTGGGGACATGGGTTCAAATCCCACCACAGCAGAAGGTGGAATTTGAATTCAATTAATTAATCTGGAATTAAAAAGCTAGTCTAATGATGGCCATGAAACCATTGTCAATTGCTGTAAAAACCCATCTGGTTCACTAATGTCCTTTAGGGAAGGAAATCTGCTGTCCTTACCTGGTCTGGCCGACATGTGACTCCAGATCCACAGCAATGTGGTTGACTCTTACATGCCCTCGAAATGGCCTAGCAAGCCACTCAGTTCAAGGGCAATTACGGATGGGCAATAAATTCTGGCCTGGCCTGTGACGCCCAAATCCCATGAAAAGAATATTTAAAAAAAGTAAATATAAGGCCCAAAACAGGCTTGTTAGCAAAGTTACAGCCCATGGAATAAAGGGGACAGTAGAAGTATGGAAATGACATTGGATGCTTGACTGGAAACAGAGAGTCATTGTGAACGGTTGTTTTTTAGACTGGAGGAAAGTATATAATGGGGTTCCCCAGGGGTTGCTGTAAGGTATTGAAGATGAGAGGGCAGGTTGAGAAAGTGCTTCATAAAGCATATGGGATCCTGGGTTTTATAAATAGCGGCATAGAGTACAAAAACAAGGAATTATGGTGACTCTTTATAAAACGCTGGATTGGCCGCAACTTTCTTTTGAGTCAATCATGGGATGTGGGTATCGCTGGCTCGGGCAGCATTTATTACCCAGCACATCAGTGCAAAAGATAAGGCTGAAGCATTTGCAACAATCTTCAGCCAGAAGTGCCAAGTTGATGATCCATCTCGGCCTCCTCCTGAAGTCCCCAGCATCACAGATGCCAGACTTCAGCCAATTTGATTCATTCCACATGACATCAATGTACAATTGAAGGCACTGGATACTGCAAAGGCTACGGGCTGTGACAACATTCCAGCAATAGTACTGAAGGCCAGCGTTCCAAAAGTAGCAGCGCCCCTAGCCAAGCTGTTCCAGTACAGCTACAACACTGACAATATGGAAAATTGCCCAGGTATGTCCTGTACACAAAAAACAGGACAAATCCAACCCGGCCAATTACCGCCCAATCAGTCTACTCTCAATCATCAGTAAAGTGATGGAAGGTGTTATCAACAGTGCCATCAAGCAGCACTTGCTTAGCAATAACCTGCTCAGTGACACTCAGTTTGGGTTCCGCCAGGGCCACTCAGCTCCTGACCTCATTACAGCCTTGGTTCAAACATGGACAAAACAGCTGAACTCAAGAAGTGAATTGAGAGTGACTGCCCTTGACATCAAGGCAGCATTTGACCGAGTATGGCATCAAGGAGCCCCAGCAAAACTGGAGTCAATGGGAATCAGGGGGAAAACTCTCCACTGGTTGGAATCATACCTAGCGCAAAGGAAGATGGTTGTGGTTGTTGGTGGTCAATCATCTGAGCTCCAGGACATCACTGCAGGAGTTCCTCAGGGTAGTGTCCTAGGCCCAACCATCTTCAGCTGCTTCATCAATGACCTTCCTTCAATCATAAGGTCAGAAGTGGGGATGTTCGCTGATGATTGCACCATGTTCAGCACCATTCGTGACTCCTCAGATACTGAAGCAGTCCGTGTAGAAATGCAGCAAGACTTGGACAATATTCAGGCTTGGGCTGATAAATGGCAAGTAACATTCACGCCACACATGTACCAGGCAATGACTTCAACAAGATAGAATCCAACCATCTCCCCTTGACATTCAATGGCATTAACATCGCTGAATCCCCCACTATCAACATCCTGGGCGTTACCATTGCCCAGAAACTGAACTGGAGTAGCCACATAAATACTATCACTCACCTCCTGACTCCCCAAAGCCTGTCCACCATCTACAAGGCACAAGTCAGGAGTGTGATGGAATACTCTCCATTTGCCTGGATGGGTGCAGCTGCAACAACACTCAAGAAGCTCAACACCATCCAGGACAAAGCAGCCTTCTTGATTGGCACCCCATTCATCACTTTCAACATTCACTCCGTCCACCACTGACGCACAATGACAGCAGTGTGTTGCAATTATTTTACCCATCGAAGTGTGAATTGCATGTTTGGATCTTGAATAAACTTTTATATTATTTAGAAAATATATTGTCTGATATAAACTTCTGTATCTCAAACTCGAGAACCCATCTCTGTACACTCTTCAGTGGGGAGGTACATTATTGAGGAGAGATGCCTGGACCCTTATAATATCCAGGCTGTTTTAATCTGGCTAAAATCTGTTAAAAAGGCTAGCTGGAGGATGGTAATTTCCTCTCCTGGTTCCTTTCCTTTGGGGAGAGTTCAATCAGTTCTTCAGACCCATTCAACTGTCCGTGAGACCTGTCTTTCTCAACCTTAATTGAGAGTGATTATCTGGCAAGTACACGTAATCCAGGATGGTCCCAAAAAGGGGCTAGGATTATAATCCACTTCAGTGTATCCACCTCGAATTTCTCTGGCCCAAGTGGTACAGCTGGAGTGAGAGTTGAAGACACTCTTACACAGAAGAGAGGGAGAGCAGTTTCTAGCCAGTTTGCCCCAGATCTTGCTCACATCTCGTAGAGAGGTGCAGGTTGAGAATGGGGTTAGTGTGCAGAAACATGATGGGAAAATGAAAATGAAAAAATGGGGACCTGGGTGAGATAAAGAACAAGGATCTGCTGAAACTGATCCCGTACAACAGCTACAATGTATTTGCTACCTGTGAGGATGTGGATACTGTCAGAAGGGCAGCCAGAATGAGGACCATGGGAGCTTGGAGCAGAGCAGGCGGTGGTGCAGTGGTATTGTCACTGGACTAGTAACCCAGAGACCCAGGGTATTCTCTGGGGACATGGGTTCGAATAACACCACAGCAGAAGGTGGAATTTGAATTCAATTAATAAATCTGGATTTAAAAAGCGAGTCTAATGATGGCCATGAAACCATTGTCGATTGTTGTAAAAACCCATCTGGTTCACGAATGTCCTTCAGGGAAGGAAATCTGCCATCTGTACCTGGTCTGGCCTACATGTGACTCCAGACCCACAGCAATGTGGTTGACTCTTACATACCTTCTGAAATGGCCTAGCAAGCCACTCAGTTGTATCTAACTGCTACGAAGTCAATAAAAAGGAAAGAAACTGGACAGACCACCCGGCATCGACCTCGACACCGGAAACGACAACGGCAAAGCCAGCCCTATCGACCCTGCAAAGTCCTCCTTACTAACATCTGGGGGCTTGTGCCAAAGTTGGGAGAGCTGTCCCACAGACTAGTCAAGCAACAGCCTGACATAGTCATACTCACGGAATCATACCTTACAGACAATGTCCCAGATACCACCCTCACCATCCACAGGTATGTCCTGTCCCACTAACAGGACAGACCCAGAGGTGGCAGCACACAGGTATATAGTCGGGAGGGAGTTGCCCTGGGAGTCCTGAACATCAACTCTGGACCCCCTGAAGTCTCATGGCATCAGGTCAAACATGGGCAAGGAAACCTCCTACTGATTACCATCTACCGCCCTCCCTCAGCTGATGACTCAGTACTCCTCCACGTTGAACACCACTTGGAGATAGCACTGAGGGTGGAAAGGGCACAAAATGTACTCTGGGTGGGGGACTTCAATGTCCATCACCAAGAGTGGCTCGGTAGCACCACTACAGACCGAGCTGGCCGAGTCCTGATGGACATATCTGCTAGACTGGGTCTGCGGCAGATGGTGAGGGAACCAACAAGAGGGAAAGCCATACTTCACCTCGTCCTCACCAATCTGCCTGCCGCAGATGCATCTGTCCATGCCAGTATTGGTAGGAGTGACCATCGTACAGTCCTTGTGGAGACGAAGGCCTGCCTTCACATTGAGCATACCGTCCATCATGTTGTGTTGCTAAATGGGATAAATTTCGAACAGATCTAGCAATGCAAAACTGGACATCCATGAGGCACTGTAGACCATCAGCAGCAGCAGAATTGTACTCAACCACAATCTGTAACCTCATGGCCCAGCATATCCCCCACTCTACCATTACCATCAAGCCAGAAGACCAACCCTGGTTCAATAAAGAGTGCAGGAGAGCATGCCAGGAGCAGCACCAGGCATACCTCAAAATGAAGTGTCAATCTGGTGAAGCTACAACACAGGACTACTTGCGTGCCAAACTGCGTAAGCAGCATGCGAAAGACAGAGCTAAGCGAAACCATAACTAACAGATCAGATCTAAGCTCTGCAGTCCTGCCACATCCAGTCATATATAGTGGTGGACAATTAAACTACTAACTGGAGCAGGTGGCTTCACAAATATCCCCATCCTCAATGATGGGGGAGCCCAGCACATCAGTGCGAAAGATAAGGCTGAAGCATTTGCAACAATCTTCAGCCAGAAGTGCAGAGTTGATGATCCATCTCAGCCTCCTCCTGAAGTCGCCAACATCACAGATGCCAGACTTCAGCCAATTCGATTCACTCCGCGTGATATCAAGAAATGACTGAAGGCACTGGATACTGCAAAGGCTATGGGCCTTGACAATATTCCGGCAATAGTACTGAAGACCTGTGCTCCAGAACTTGCCGCACCCCTAGCCAAGCTGTTCCAGCACAGCTACAACAGTGGCATCTATCCAATATTGTGGAAAATTGCCCAGGTATGTCCTGTGCACCAAAAGCAGGACAAATCCAACCCGGCCAATTACCGCCCCATCAGTCTACTCTCAATCATCAGTAAAGTGATGGAAGGTGTCATTGACAGTGCTATCAAGCGGCACTTGCTTAGCAATAACCTGCTCAGTGATGCTCAGTTTGGGTTCCGCCAGGGCCACTAAGCTCCAGACCTCATTACAGCCTTGGTTCAAACATGGACAAAAGAGCTGAACTCAAGAGGTGAGGTGTGAGTGACTGCCCTTGACATCAAGGCAGCATTTGACCAAGTTTGGCATCAAGGAACCCTAGCAAAACTGAGGTCTATGGGAATCAGGGGGAAAACCTGGCTGAAGTCATACCTAGCGCAAAGGAAGATGGTTGTGGTTGTTGGAGGTCAATCATCTGAGCTCCAGGACATCGCTGCAGGAGTTCCTCAGGGACATGTCCTAGGCCCAACCATCTTTAGCTGCTTCATCAATGACCTTCCTTCAATCTTAAGGTCAGAAGTGGGGATGTTCGCTGATGATTGCACAATGTTCAGCACCATTCGTGACTCCTCAGATACTGAAGCAGTCTGTGTAGAAATGCAGCAAGAGCTGGACAATATCCAGGCTTGGGCTGATAAGTGGCAAGTAACATTCGCGCTATACAAGTGCCAGGCGATGACCATCTCCAACAAGAGAGAATCTAACCATCTCCCCTTGACATTCAATGGCATTACAATCACTGAATTCCCCACTATCAACATCCTGCGCGTTACCATTGACCAGAAACTAAACTGGAGTAGTCATATAAATACCGTGGCTACAAGAGCAGGTCAGAGGCTCGGAAGCCTGCGGCGAGTAACTCACCTCCTGACTCCCCAAAGCCAGTCCACCATCTACAAGGCACATGTCAGGAGTGTGATGGCATACTTTCCACTTGTCTGGATGGGTGCAGCTCCAACAACACTCAAGAAGCTCAACACCATCCAGGACAAAGCAGCCCGCTTGATTGGCACACTACTAACATTCACTCCCTCCACCACTGACGCACAGTGGCAGCAGTGTGTACCATCTACACGATGCACTGCAGCAACGCACTAAGGCTCCTTAAACAGCACCTTCTAAACCCATGACCTCTACTAACTAGAAGGACAAGGGCAGCAGATGCATGGGAATACCACCAACTGCAAGTTCCCCTCCAAGTCACACACCATCCTGACTTGGAACTATGTCGCATTCCTTCACTGTCGCTGGGTCAAAATCCTGGAACTCCCTTCCTAACAGCATTGTGGATGTACCACCCTCACAAAGACTGCAGCAGTTCAAGAAGGCAGCTCACCACCACCTTCTCAACGGCAATTAGGGATGGGCAATAAATGCTGGCCTAGCCAGCGATGCCCACATCCCATGAATGAATAAAAAAAGAGGCTGTCCAGAGAGGAGGAGTGGGGGTAAGTATAATGTGATAGTTGTAGGGGATTCAATAATTCGTAGGAATAGATAACGTCCTTTGTAAGCAGAATTGAGGTTCCCACATGGTGTTGCCTGCGTGGTGACAGGGTGAGGGACATCCCGAACCAGCTTGAAAGGATATTGGAGAGGGAGGGGGAGGATCCAGTCATCGTGATCCATGTTAGGACTAACAATATTGGGAAGGGTGGCAAGAAGTCCTGTGTGGATAGGATCTAGGAGCTAAATTAAAGGACAGGACCTCAAGGGTTATAATCTCTGGAGCCTTGTGCAAATTGGTGTAGGGATAAGCAGATAGGGAGATGAACATGAGGCTGAGGGAGTAGTGTGGGTAAAGAAGGGTTACATTTCATGGGACAGAGGCACCAGGACTGTGACAGGAAGGAACTGTACCATTGGGATGGGTTCCACCTGAAGTGAACTGGGACCAGGGTCCTTGTGGAAAGGATAAATAGGGCGGTAACCAGGAGTAAGTGGGGGAAAGAGTTCAGGTGGGCAAGGTAATATAAATAGTAGTTCAATAGCAAACAAACGGGAAGTAGTAGATCAACAATACAGGTAAAGGGAAAACATCAAGATGTAAAGTCATTAAACCAGGAGAGAAAAATAAGAAATGTGTGAGTAAAAGAGCAGAAGCACAGGTTCAGGGTGTGTGGCCCAAATCAGCAAATCAGGCAAAAGTGTTGGAGAAACTTAAGTGATTAAAAGCCGGCAAATCCCCAGGACCTGATTGTTTGGTTCGGTTCGGTTCACAAATAAAAAGCCAGTACAAGTTTCAGAATTCTACGTGCCTCACTCTGTACGCATTCATTTTTACTCTTGTGTATCTGTGGCTGTGTGTGATCCTAGTCACTAGAGGGAGCCAGTATAAATGATCTCACATCAAAGGTCTTAAAGGCAGCCTGCTCTGGTTATCACAACAGCACAGCAAACAAGTCATGTTCTCCTCACATACCACAACATAGCTCTTCTTTTTCTGTTTTTGAATTACTTGTCCAAAGAATTAAAGTAAAATTGTACAATGATCCCAATCACAGCACAATAACAAGCAAGAAATGTGTTAGTGTATGATATATGTTTCTTTTCAACTGAGTCCATGAGTGTCCATGATGTTCTTTTCACTTCAATGAATCAATAAAACTAAATCTTTCTGCATCCATAAATGTGTATCCAGTGTTCTCTTCAGCAATTGATGAACGAATTCTCAAACTAGAATTTCGAAAAAACTTGAGTTTTATGAAATAATGCCCTCTTTTCTAGTACACATGCTCAGCTCATTTGCTTTTTTCCCAAAATATACTTTTTTTTTATTTAGAGGTACAGCACTGAAACAGGCCCTTCGGCCCACAGAGACTGTGCCGACCAACAACCACCCATTTATACTAACCCGACAGTAATCCCATATTCCCTACCACCTACCTATAATAGGGGCAATTTACAATGGCCAATTTACCTATCAACCTGCAAGTCTTTGGCTGTGGGAGGAAACCGGAGCACCCTGCGAAAACCCACGCGGTCACAGGGAGAACTTGCAAACTCCACACAGGCAGTACCCAGAATTGAACCCGGGTTCCTGGAGCTGTGAGGCTGCGGTGCTAACCACTGCACCACAGTGCCGCCCCTTTATTGATAAAAATTTGTAAAAATACATTACAAAATAATTCAAATTGTACAGTAGGGAAATGGTGTTGGGGAAATTGATGGGATTGAAGGCCAATAAATCCCCAGGGCCTGATGGTATGCATCCCAGAGTACTTAAGGAAGTGGCCCCAGAAATAGTGGATGCATTGGTGGTCATCTTCCAAGATTCTATAGACTCTGGGACAGTTCCTGCAGATTGGAGGGTAGCTAATGTAAACCCACTATTTATCGAGGGAGGTAGAGAGAAAGCAGGGAATTATAGACCAGTCATCCTGACAAAGAACAAAGAACAAAGAACAAAGATAATTACAGCACAGGAACAGGCCCTTCGGCCCTCCAAGCCTGCGCCGATCCAGATCCTCTCTCTAAACATGTCGCCTATTTTCTAAGCTTCTGTATCTCTTTTCTTCCTGCCCATTCATGTATCTGTCTAGATACATCTTAAAAGACTCCATCGTGCCCGCATCTACCACCTCCGCTGGCAATGCGTTCCAGGTGCCCACCACCCTCTGCGTAAAGAACTTTCCACGCATATCCCCCCTAAACTTTTCCCCTTTCACTTTGAACTCGTGTCCTCTAGTAATTGAAACCCCCACTCTGGGAAAAAGCTTCTTGCTATCCACCCTGTCTATACCTCTCATGATTTTGTACACCTCAATCAGGTCCCCCCTCAACCTCCGTCTTTCTAATGAAAATAATCCTAATCTACTCAACCTCTCTTCATAGCTAGCGCCCTCCATACCAGGCAACATCCTGGTGAACCTCCTCTGCACCCTTTCCAAAGCATCCACATCCTTTTGATAATGTGGCGACCAGAACTGTACGCAGTATTCCAAATGTGGCCGAACCAAAGTCCTATACAACTGTAACATGACCTGCCAACTCTTGTACTCAATGCCCCGTCCGATGAAGGAAAGCATGCCGTATGCCTTCTTGACCACTCTATTTACCTGCGTTGCCACCTTCAGGGAACAGTGGACCTGAACACCCAAATCTCTCTGGACATCAATTTTCCCCAGGACTTTTCCATTTACTGTATAGTTCACTCTTGAATTGGATCTTCCAAAATGCATCACCTCGCATTTGCCCTGATTGAACTCCATCTGCCATTTCTCTGCCCAACTCTCCAATCTATCTATATTCTGCTGTATTCTCTGACAGTCCCCTTCACTATCTGCTACTCCACCAATCTTAGTGTCGTCTGCAAATTTGCTAATCAGTCCACCTATACTTTCCTCCAAATCATTAATGTATATCACAAACAACAGTGGTCCCAGCACGGATCCCTGTGGAACACCACTGGTCACACGTCTCCATTTTGAGAAACTCCCTTCTACTGCTACTCTCTGTCTCCTGTTGCCCAGCCAGTTCTTTATCCATCTAGCTAGTACACCTTGGACCCCAAGCGCCTTCACTTTCTCCATCAGCCTGCCATGGGGAACCTTATCAAACGCCTTACTGAAGTCCATGTATATGACATCGACAGCCCTTCCGTCATCAATCAACTTTGTCACTTCCTCAAAGAATTCTATTAAGTTGGTTAGACATGACCTTCCCTGCACAAAACCATGTTGCCTATCACTGATGAGCCCATTTTCTTCCAAATGGGAATAGATCCTATCCCTCAGTATCTTCTCCAGCAGCTTCCCTACCACTGACGTCAGGCTCACCGGTCTATAATTACCTGGATTATCCCTGCTACCCTTCTTAAACAAGGGGACAACATTAGCAATTCTCCAGTCCTCCGGGACCTCACCCGTGTTTAAGGATGCTGCAAAGATATCTGTTAAGGCCCCAGCTATTTCCTCTCTCGCTTCCCTCAGTAACCTGGGATAGATCCCATCCGGACCTGGGGACTTGTCCACCTTAATGCCCTTTAGAATACCCAACACTTCCTCCCTCCTTATGCCGACTTGACCTAGAGTAATCAAACATCTGTTCCTAACCTCAACATCCGTCATGTCCCTCTCCTCGGTGAATACCGATGCAAAGTACTCGTTTAGAATCTCACCCATTTTCTCTGAGTCCAAGCATAACATTCCTCCTTTGTCCTTTAGTGGGCCAATCCTTTCTCTAGTTACCCTCTTTCTCCTTATATATGAATAAAAGGCTTTGGGATTTTCCTTAACGTCAGTAGTGGGGAAAATTCTAGAGTCCATTTTCAAAGATTTTATAGCAGAGCACTTGGAGAACGTGGTAGAATCGGGCAGAGTCAGCATGGATTTACGAAAGGGAAATCATGCTTGACAAATCTACTAGAATTCTTCGAGGATGTAAATAGTAGAGTTGATGAGGGGGAGCCAGTGGATGTGATTTATTTGGACTTTCAGAAGGTTTTTGACAAAGTCCCACATAAGAGATTAGCGTGTAAAATTAAAGCGCATGGGATTGGGGGTAGTGTATTGCGATGGATAGAAAATTGGTTGGTGGACAGGAAACAAAGATTAGGGGTAAATGGGTCTTTACCCGAATGGCAGGCAGTGACTAGTGGGGTACCACAGGGATTGGATCTAGGACCCCAGCTATTCACAATATACATTAATGATTTAGATGAGGGAACTAAATGTAATATCTCCAAATTTGCAGATGACACAAAACAGAGTAGGAGGGTGAGTTGTGAGGAGGATATAGAGATGCTTGAGGGTGATTTGGACAAGTTGAGTGAGTGGGCAAATGTATGGCAGATGCAGTATAATGTGGATAAATGTAGGTTATCCACTTTGGTAGCAAAAACGGGAAGGCAGATTATTATCTGAACATCTATAAACTGAGAGAGGGGAGTATGCAGCGATACCTGGGTGTTCTCGTACTGGTACTAGTCACTGAAGGTAAGCATGCAGGTGCAACAGGCGGTAAAAAAAAGCAAATGGTATGTTGACCTTCATAGCGAGAGGGTTCGAGTACAGAAGCAGGGATGTCTTGCTGCAATTAGACAGGGCCTTGGTGAGACCACACCTGGAATATTGTGTGCAGTTTTGGTCTCCTTATCTGAAGAAGATAGAGGGAGTGCAGCGAAGGTTTACCAGTGGGATGGTGGGACTGATGTATGAGGAGAGATTGAGTCAGTTAGGATTATATTCACTGGAGTTCAGAAGAGTGAGGGGGGATCTCATAGAAACCTCTAAAATTCTAACAGGACTTGACAGGGTAGATGCAGGAAGGATGTTCCCGATGGTGGGGGAGACCTGAACCAGGGATCATAGTCTAACGATACGGGGTAAACCTTTCAGGACTGAGAAGAGGAGAAATTTCTTCACCTAGGGATTGGCTAGCCTGTGGAATTCGCTACCACAGAAAGCAGTTGAGACCAAAATATTGTATGTTTTCAAGAAGGAGTTAGATATAGCTCTTGGGTCTAAAGGGATCAAAGGCGAAAGCGGGAACAGGTTACTGAGTTGGATGATCAGCCATGATCATAATGAATGGCGGAGCAGGCTCGAAGGGCCGAATGGCCTACTCCTGCTTATTTTTCCATGTTTCTATGAAAACCTCAGAGAGGTAATTCTCTGAGGAATTTAAAAACTATCTCCCACTGTCCACAAAGACCCAGGTGGAGGAACAAAAAGTACACAGAGCGAGGCAAACTGCAGTTTTAGCTGATGAGTTTGCTCTCATTTACAAGTCGGATCCCCAGAGGGAAATCTTTCCTTGTCATCCCCACAAACTCCAAAAGGATCAGGGCTGATCTTGGGCTTCAATTCCACTTTACTACCACTCCCCATATCCTTTGATTACCTGCGATACCAAAAACCAATTTAGTAAATCCTCGCTGCACTGCCTCCAGTGCAAGTCTATCCTTTCTTAAATGTGGAGACCAAAACTGCACACAGTATTCCAGGTGCAGTCTCACAAAGCCCTGTACAATTTTAGTAAGATTTCTTTATTCCTGTACTCCAATTCCCTAGCAATAAAGGCCAACATGTCATTTGCCTTCCTAATAGCCTGCTGCACCTGCTTGTTAACTTTGTGCATTCCTTATAGGAGTACCTCCAAGTCTCTCTAAATATCAACACCTACCAGTTTCACACCTTTTAAAAAATAATTTACTTTTCTATTTTTATGACCAAAGTGAACAACTTCACACTTCCCTACATTATACTCCATTTGCCATCTTGTTGCCCACTCACTTAACCTATCTATATCTCTTTGCAGCCTCTCTCCATCCTCCCCGCAGCTTATCTTTCCACCGAACTTTGTATCATCAGCAAACTTAGATACATTACTCTCTGTCTCGTCATCCAAGTCATTAATATAGAGTTTAAATAGCCGAGGCCCCAGCACTGCCAACTTGAAAATGCCCCATGCACACCCACTCTCTACTTCCTGTCTGTTAATCAATCCTCTATCCACACTAATATATTACCCCCAACACCACAAACCCTTCTCTTGCCTATTAATCTTTTATGTGGCACCTTATCGAATGCCTTTTGAGAATCCAGGTATACTACATCTACTGGTTCCCCTTTACCTACCCTACTAGGTACATCCTCAAAAACTCTAATAAACTTGTCAAACAGGATTTCCCTTTAGTAAAATCTTGCTGACTTGTTCTAATCATACTCTGCTTTTCCAATTACAATGTTAAGACTCCTTTAATAATAGTTCCCAGGATCTTCCCAATGACTCATGTTAGGCTAACTGGCCTCTAGTTCCCTGTTTCCTCTCTACCTCCTTTCTTGAAAAGCGGTGTAACATTTTCCAACTTCCAATCTGATGGGAACATTCCTGAATGTAAGGAATTCTGGAAAATCATAGCCAACGCATCCACTATCTCTGCAGCTATCTCTTTCAGATGTACGCCAACTGGTCCTGGGGACTTGTCAGATTTTAGTCCCTCAAGTTCTCCAATACTTTTTCTCGGTTGATATCAATATCCTTAATTTGCTCACTCTTTTTAGCCCCGAGGTTACTGCCTATTTCTGGTATGGAACTTGTGGCTTCGACAGTGATGACAGACTCAAAATGTTTCTTCAATCCCCTGCCATTTCCTCATTCCCCATGATGATTTCTCCTGTCTCTGCCTCTAAGGGACCAATGTCTACTTTAGCTACTCTCTTCCTTTTTATGTACTGATAAAAGCTCTTCCAATCTGTTTTTATGTTGCTGGCTGGTTTACTCTCATTTTATTTTTTCCCTTTTTATCAACTTTTTGGTGGCCCTTTGTTGGTTTCTATAACACTGCCACTCCTCAGACTCACTACTATTTTTTGCAACATAATAATACTCTTCTTTTAGTCTAATATTCTCCTTAACATCCTGTGTGAGCCACGGATGGGTCACGGATGGGAGGTGATAGCAGCCTAAGCAGTCCTGGGAGAGAAAGAAAAGCAGAACACAAGGGGGTCCTCCTCAAACCAGAAGAGATAGTGCTGAAAGTAGAAGTGAGACCTGGAGGCCTGTGTGTTTCCATTGTAATAAAGCAGGTCACTTCAGAGCTGACTGCTGGAAACTATGGGGGAAGCCTGTAGGGTTAATCAGGCCACACCTGCTCAGTGCAGGAGCAGGGACTCTGATGGACAGCACAGCAGAGCAGGCTGTGGCTTTAACTGCAGCAGCAGTAAGACCCAGAAAAAATACTGCTGTGAGTGCAGGTAAATTTAATATGATCCCTAAAAGTTGTCAGGATTTTGTATCCAAAGGGAGAGTAACCCCATACCTCTCGAGTGGCGCAAGCAAGCCCATGGTCATAATCAGGGCTACAGGGGCCACTAGATCCCTTTTGCTGACCTTTCCCCCAGAGAGTGAAGTAAATGGTATTAGAGGGCAGTATACGCGCGTACCTTTAGATCGGGTGCACTTGGAGTGCGACCTTGTTTTGGGACCGGTGACCATAGGGATTGTCCCGAGTTTGCCTGTGAACGGGGTTGACCTGCTTCTAGGTGATCATCTGGAGGCAGAGAAGGTGATAACTTCCCCATTAGTGATAGAGAGACTGAAAGAGGTCAGACAGATAGGGCAGTGATAGGAGACGTTTCCCTGAATGTGTAGTGCATGGCCAAACCAGCTCCCCCAGAGGAGACTGAATTGGCACTGCAGACAGCTGACCATGCTGTCTGTCTGTCTGAAACTTTCTTTGGAAAGTTAGAAGACCCAGGGAATGGATTAAATGGCTCTTCCCTAGCTGTGGCTCAGCGAGCCGACCCAGTATTGCATGAGTTAGCACAGACTGCCCAGACTGAACTTGAAGCAGAGGGAGTCCCTGATTGATACTATTTGAAGAATGAGGTACTGATGAGGAAACGGAGTTCTCCTCACAGATCTGAGGACAAGGAGTGGACAGTGGTTCACCAGTTGGTGGTGCCGCAGAGGTACCGGAGAAAAATATTATGCATGGCCCATGAGAATACGTCGGTATACGAAAAACCACAGTCCACATAAGACAACAGTTTGACTGGCTAAAACTCCACAAAGATGTGGTGGAGTACTGTAGGAGTTGTCACATGTGCCAGGTTGAGGGGAAACCCCAAACTGTAGTGAAATCTGCACCCCTAATTCCTGTACCAGCTTTTGGGAAACCCTCCAGCAATGGCTGGTAAATTGTAAGGACCCCTGCCGAGAACAAATGTGGACAGACAGGCACAGATCTGGCAAAGAGTTAGAGAGGAAGGGGACAAAAAGGACAAAGAGGACAGGAGATCCGGGAGAATTTCCAAATGAAAACTCAGCCAACCCTGAAAAATTAGACCTCACATCCTTCTATGTAAATGCATCAGACGACAGAAGCACCTTACCAGGGCTGTTAACTGCATTTGCAGCAACCTGCAGGGACAAAGAAAGCCCCGAAGAGGGCAGAGAAACTGTCAGGTTGATGCCTCACCTAGTCCAAGTGCCGCAGGGGAGTCCCGTGGAATTTGGACAAATACCTGGAAGCAAGAGTGTCCCAGAGGACCTAGGGGAGATTAGCAAAGAATCCCCCACCCCACAGTCAGGAGAAAAGGGAACCAACAATATCCTGAAGTAAGCAGCCCTTGGATGACTCACCAGAGCAGTGAAAGTGAGGTCAGAGTGGATCCACCCACTGCATACTCCCATGATCAGAGCTCAAACCCAGAGCTAATGAAATCCAACAATCCCACTGCAGACCCCAACAGGACATGCAAACATCAAACCGCCCCAAAAATCCCATTCCCAGCTTATCACCAGCTGATGCTAAAGAAACTTTAAATCCATTGGCAGCACATAACTATCTCAGACCCACCTCAAGGGAAAAGGGGCAGTTTAAAGTAGCATTAAATACAAAAACAAGTCATACTAAACCTTTCCAAGTCACTGGTTAAGGCTCAGCTGGTGTACAGTTCTAGGCACCACACCAAGGTGAAGCTAATAGCACTGGCAGCAAAATTGCAGTTAGAGTTAAAACCAAGAGCTAAGAAAGCAGACATAATTGAAGTAATAGCACAACATTTACAATTGGAAGAAGAAAGTAAACCACAGGATAGTGTAGTTGAATTAGATAACATTCAGTTACAGATGAAGCAGCTAAACTTGCAAAAGTAAAGGAAATGGAAAAACTGAAGCTTCAATGGGAAAAAGAATTGAAAAAACTTGAGCTTGAAAAAGAATTGGCAATGAAAAAACATGAACTTGAGGAAAAGGAAAGAAAAGGGGATAGAGAAAGAAAAGGAAAGGAATTTGAATTTTTTAAAAAAGATGGAACTAAGGCAAAAGAGTGGCTTTGGCTCCAAGGAAAGATCTGACTCCAGCCCAGGACCCAGTGGAGAGCTGTTTAAATTTGTACAAGCCTCCCTAAGTTTGAGGAAAGGGATCTAGAGGCATTTTTCATTTCTTTTGAAAAGATAGCAAAACAGATGAGATGGCCAAAGAAAAGCTTGACACTGCTTATGCAAAGTAGATTGATGGGCAGAGCTCATGAAGATTATGACATGCTTTCTGAAGAGGCTTCTGCAGATTATGAGATGGCTAAAAAGGCTATTCTGCTTGCAGGCAGAAATTTCAAAGTCTCCAGAGATTGTCTGGGCAGACTTATATAGAATTTGAGAGGGTAAAGCAAATTAATTCTGATCATTGGATACACGCCCTAAAGATCTAAACCATGTAAGAGAACCTTAGGGATCTAATTCTCCTGGAAGAATTTAAAAATTCACTCCCTCCATTAGTAAGAACCAGAAGGTTTCAACAGCCAGACAGGTAGTGGAAATTACTGATGAATATGAGCTTTTGTATAAGCCCAAACCACTTTGTCCGTCACCCCGACAAACCCAGGAAGGATAGAAGGTGGGAGGGTAAAAAGAAGGAAAGTAGCCGGGGCAGGAAGGGACGGCTGGGAATGCCCTGGGATCTCCTCCTCAGGCCAGAAAGAAAGAAGCTGAGGGTGGAAGTGGGGTCCACAAGCCTAAGTGCTTTCATTGACACAAGGTGGGACACCTTGGTGCAGAATGCTGGATGTTACCCAACAATCTCTTGGCACTTCTTTGCGGATGAAGATTTTGTGAAGGTTGTAGTCATCAGTTGCAGGCTCGCTGGTGGTTGGTCAGGCCTATTTGTGACCGGCAGATTCTCCCACAGCGGGTACAAGTGAAGGTGTAGTCACTGCTGGGGGCAATTGGATTTATCCTTCTCCTTCTTTTCTCTTTCACGCTGGTCCTTGACTCAGTCTCAAAGGTGTCTGTAGCCCTCCTGATGTAACATCTCCAGGCATCACGATCTATGGCCTGTGTTTCCCACTGGCGATGGTCGATGTGGCACACAGAGAGGGACTTTTTCAGGAAGTCCTTGAAACATTTGCATGGGGCCCTTCTCTTCCTTTTACCTGTGGTCAGCTCACCATACAACACAATCTTGGGCAGGCGACTGTCGTCCATCCGGGCAATGTGACCCGCCCCACACTGCTGGCTTTGCAGGAGGATGGCCTCGATGCCGGTGATGTTGGCTGTTTCCAGGACTCTCAGATGCAGTCCTGCCAGTGGATCTTGAGGATGCTGCGGAGGCAGCGCTAATGGAAACGATCTAGAAGGCGTACATGACGGCGGAACAGGACCCATGACTCAGCGCCATACAGAAGGGTGGTGAGGACTATGGCTTTGCACACTTTGAGTTTGGTCTGTGCTCTGAGGCTGTGGTTGCTCCACACACGTTTGTAGAGTCTGCCAAAGGTACTGTTTGCTTTTGAGAACCTCTTGTCCACTTCCTTGTATATGGTGGCATCAAACGAGATTATGTTCCCCAAATAAGTAAATTGCTTGATAGCATTCGGCTCTGTTCTCTCGATGACAATGCTTGGTGGTCTATCTTCTCTTGGGGTGCAGGCTGATGCAGGACTTCAGTTTTCTCTAAACTGATTTTTGCTCCGAAGAGTTGTGTCGCCTTGGCAAAATGTATTGTTTTACGTTGCAGGTCTGACTGACTATGGTCCAGGCGAGCACAATCATCGGCAAAAAGAAGCTCATGGATGAGTTTTTCTTGTGTTTTGTGTGAGCCTGAAAATGCCTGAGCTTGAAAAGGCCTCCCTCAGTCCAGAAGCGTACGTACACTTCCTTAAGGTCTTCCAGTGCCTGCTGCAGCATCATGCTGAAAAAGGTGGTGAATCGAGTCGGGGCCAGCACACATCCCTGCTTCACGCCATTGGAGATATGGAAGGAACTCGAGAGGTCGTTGTTTTGCTTGACTTATCCGTACTGATTTTCACGAAACTTCTTCACCATGGCCAGGAACCTGGGTGGGCATCCAAGTTTTTCAAGGATTTTCCAAAGTCCATCTCTGCTCACAGAATGCCTTGGTGAGGTCTATGAAAGTGACGTACAGGCCTTTGTTTTGCTCACAACGCTTTTCTTGTAATTGTCTGAGTGCAAATACCATGTCTGTGGTGCCTCTGTTTGCTCTGAAACCACACTGACTCTCTGGGAGGTTTTCGTCTGCAATGATAGGCACAAGCCTGTTCAGAAGTATTCCAGCCAGGATCTTCCCAGCAATAGAAAGGAGGGTGATCCCACAGTAGTTGGAGCAGTCTGATTTTTCTCCTTTGTTTTTGTATAAGGTGATGATAACGGCATCACAAATATCCCATGGAATCCTGTCCTGTTCCTAGCAGGCCATGAAAACACTCATGGAGCTTGGTGTATAGGGCAGGGCCACCATGCTTCAAGGCTTCAGGTGGAATTCCATCGGCTCCGGGGATTTTTGTGCTCTTCATCTGATTGATGGCGGTCACAGTTTCCTCCAGAGTTGGGCTCTCATCCAGTTCTTCTTTGACAGGCTGTTGTTGGATGTGATTGATGCCAGTATCATGCACTCTGCACTTGGCATTGAAGAGAGTTTCAAAGTGCTCCGACCAGCGATCCAGGACTGACTCCTTGTCTGTGTGTAGGTCTTGCCATTGGTGTTTCTCAGGGGGTTTTGGGTTTGATATGCTGGTCCATAGACAGATTTTAGTGCTTCATAGAAACTTCTTATATCGCCAGTATCAGCGTACAGTTGAGTTATTTCCGCAAGTGCAATCCACCAGTCATTTCGAAGGTTCCTCAGTTTACATTGAAGGGTGCTGTATGCTTTATGGTAGGCTGTCTTTTTCTCTTAGCTGGTCGGCTGAGCAGGTGAGCCTGATGAGCTGACTTTTTTATTTTTAGCTTATCTTGAATTTCCTTGTCATTTTCATCAAACCAGTCCCTATTCTTCTTGGTGCTGGGTCCGATGACCTCGTTGGAAGTATCCAGTACTGCAGCTTTGATGTGTTCCCAGAGTTCTTCTGGAGTGGAACCAGCAGTGAGATCAGTATGTTCGAGTCTAGTCTGTAAGGTTGTTTGATATCTATCTCTGTAAGATGAGGTTTGCAGGTTGCTGACTCAAAATTTCTTTGATGGATTGTCTCTCAGCCTGTTTTTGGGCTTAGGCTTGAAGTGGAAGTTCAGCTTTGAAGGAATGAGCAGGTGGTCTGTATGACAGTCAGCACTGGGTATGACTCTAGTATGCAGGATGTCCTTTAGGTCACACTGGTGCACCAAAATGTAATCTACCAGGTGCCAGTGTTTAGAGTGGGGATGCATCCATGTGGTCTTCAAGCGATCTTTCTGTTGAAAGAAGGTGTTGGATATGGACAGCTGCTTTTCCGCACAGAGCTCCAAGAGTAAACGTCCATTTTCATTACAGTTTCCAACTCCATGGTTTCCGAGCACTCCCTTCCATGCCAGGCTGTCAAGGCTCACCCTGGCGTTGAAATCGCCAAGAACGACAATTTTGTCCTTGGGAGGGGCATTCTGGATGAGTTCACGGAGATCTGTGTAGAACATATCTTTGTCAGCTGGGTTAGCCTTCAGGGTTGGATCATAAATGCTGATGAGGGTTGCATGCTGCTGGAGGGGGAGGCACAGGCACACGATGCATTAGGACTGGTCAATTGGTAGGCTTGAAATTTTAGTGGCGATAGTCTTCTTCGCCATGAAGCCGACACCAAAGAGGTGTTGTTCACCTTGAGGTCTACCTGACAAAGAGAGGGTGCAGCCACGTTGTGTTCTGTTAGGCTGCCTTGCTCTGAGAAGCGGACCTCACTCAGAGTCGCTATATCAATATCTAGTCTGGCTAGCTCATGGGCCACCAGGGCTGTGTGTTGTTGGGGGAGGCTGATATGTGTGGAAATATAAATATCATGGTCATGAATACAGCAGCTGTGAGCTCTTTTAGCAATGGACTCTGTGAAAGGAATCATGTTGTGATTGATGAAATGGTACATAAAATTTTAGCTGATCAACCAGACTGTAAATTAACTATTGCCCTAACATGGACAGTTCATGCAAAGAATTCTCTATGGATGTTTGGAGGGTATAATTGTGTTCTGTTCTTAGTGATAGTCTTCCTGCTGTGCATGCAGGGAGACAGGTTTTTATGAAGTTTGAGGTTTCAGGGTAAATTCATAAATCACAGAATCACAGAATAACACAGTGCAGAAGAGGCCCTTCGGCTCATCGAGTCTGCATCGATGTATTAAAGACACCTGACCTGTCTACCTAATCCCATTTGCCAGCACTTGGCCCATAGCCTTGAATGTTATGATGTGCCAAGTGCTCATCCAGGTACTTTTTAAAGGATGTGAGGCAACCCGCCTCTACCACCCTCCCAGGCAGTGCATTCCAGACCGTCACCACCCTCTGGGTAAAAAAGTTCTTCCTCAAAACCCCCTTAAACCTCCTGCCCCTCACCTTAACCTTGTGTCCCCTCGTAACTGACCCTTTAACTAAGGGGAACAGCTGCTCCCTATCCACCCTGTCCATGCCCCTCATAATCTTGTACACCTCGATCAGGTCACCCCTCAGTCTTCTCTGCTCCAGCGAAAACAACCCAAGCCTATACAACCTCTCTTCGTAGCTTAAATGTTCCATCCCAGGCAACATCCTGGTGAATCGCATCTGCACCCCCTCCAATGCAATCACATCCTTCCTATAATGTGGCGAAAAGAATTGCACACAGTACTCCAACTGTGGCCTTACCAAAGTTCTGTACAACTCCAACATGACCTCCCTGCTTTTGTAATCTATGCCTCGATTGATAAAGGCAAGTGTCCCATCTGCCTTTTTCACCACCCTATTAACCTGCCCTTCTGCCTTCAGAAATCTATGGACAAACAGCCAAGGTCCCTTTGTTCCTCGGAACTTCCCAGTGTCAGACCATTCATTGAATACTTCCATGTCACATTACTCCTTCCAAAGTGGATCACCTCACACTTTTCAGGGTTAAATTCCATCTGCCACTTTCCTGCCCATTTGACCATCTATATCTTCCTGTAACCTAAGACACCCAGCATCACTGTTAACCACGCGGCCAATCTTTGTGTCATCCGCAAAACACTGAGGCATCACATTAGACCATCTGAGACAGAGTTTACTTCAGGAGATTTGATACACTGTAAAAGGGAGCATCATAGGGAATGGAAATGCCCCGACAAGGTAATAGATCGTGAAGGTACGACAGTATTTATGAAACATGGCAATCAAATTGTTGAGGCTCATTCCTCATAATTCATCAGAATTAATTGCAAAATGTTGGACTCTGAAAAACTGATAGAATAAAACGAGGCAACTGTACCCCAAATGTTCCCTCACTCTGTGTACAGTCCCACACTGTAAGTGTGTTTATGTAGAGTTCCCTCACTCTGTGTACAGTCCCACATTGTCACTGTGTTTATGTAGAGTTCCCTCACTCTGTGTACAGTCCCACATTGTCACTGTGTTTATGTAGAGTTCCCTCACTCTGTGTACAGTCCCACACTGTAACTGTGTTTATGTAGAGTTCCCTCACTCTGTGTACAGTCCCACATTGTCACTGTGTTTATGTAGAGTTCCCTCACTCTGTGTACAGTCCCACACTGTAACTGTGTTTATGTAGAGTTCCCTCACTCTATGTACAGTCCAACACTGTAACTGTGTTTATGTACAGTTCCCTCAGTCTGTGTACAGTCCCACACTGTAACTGTGTTTATGTAGAGTTCCCTCACTCTGTGTACAGTCCCACACTGTAACTGTGTTTATGTACAGTTCCCTCACTCTGTGTACAGTCCAACACTGCAACTGTGTTTATGTAGAGTTCCCTCACGCTGTGTACAGTCACACACTGTAACTGTGTTTATGTAGAGTTCCCTCACTCTGTGTACAGTCCCACATTGTCACTGTGTTTATGTAGAGTTCCCTCACTCTGTGTACAGTCCCACACTGTAACTGTGTTTATGTAGAGTTCCCTCACTCTATGTACAGTCCAACACTGTAACTGTGTTTATGTAGAGTTCCCTCACTCTGTGTACAGTCCCACACTGTAACTGTGTTTATGTAGAGTTCCCTCACTCTGTGTACAGTCCCAGACTGTAAACTGTGTTTATGTAGAGTTCCCTCACTCTGTGTACAGTCCCACACTGTAACTATGTTTATGTAGAGTTCCCTCACTCTGTGTACAGTCCCACACTGTAACTGTGTTTCTGTACAGTTCCCTTACTCTGTGTACAGTCCCACACTGTAACGTGTTTATGTAGAGTTCCCTCACTCTGTGTACAGTCCCACACTGTCACTGTGTTTATGTACAGTTCCCTTACTCTGTGTACAGTCCCACACTGTAACTGTGTTTATGTACAGTTCCCTTACTCTGTGTACAGTCCCACACTGTAACTGTGTTTATGTAGAGTTCCCTCACTCTGTGTACCGTCCCACAATGTCACTGTGTTTCTGTACAGTTCCCTTACTCTGTGTACAGTCCCACACTGTAACTGTGTTTATGTAGTGTTCCCTCACTCAGTGTACAATCCAACAGTGTAACTGTGTTTCTGTACAGTTCCCTCACTCTGTGTACCGTCCCACACTGTAACTGTGTTTATGTAGAGTTCCCTCACTCTGTGTACAGTCCCACACTGTCACTGTGTTTCTGTACAGTACCCTTACTCTGTGGAGTGTCTCACACTGTCACTGTATTTATGTAAGATTCTCTCACTCTGTGTACAGTCCCACACTGTCACTGTGTTTCTGTACAGTTCCGTTACACTGTGGTGTGTCTCACACTGTCACTGTATTTATGTAGAGTTCCCTCACTCTGTGTACAGTCCCACACTGTAACTGTGTTTATGTAGAGTTCCCTCACTCTGTGTACAGTCCCACACTGTCACTGTGTTTCTGCACAGTTCCCTTACTCTGTGGAGTGTCTCACACTGTCACTGTATTTATGTAAGATTCTCTCACTCTGTGCACAGTCCCACACTGTCACTGTGTTTCTGTACAGTACCCTTACTCTGTGGTGTGTCTCACACTGTCACTGTATTTATGTAGAGATCCCTCACTCTGTGTACAGTCCCACACTGTCACTGTGTTTCTGTACAGTTCCCTTCCTCTCACACTGTCACTGTATTTATGTAAGATTCTCTCACTCTGTGTACAGTCCCACACTGTCACTGTGTTTATCTGGAGTTCCCTCACACTGTCTACAGTCCCACACTGTCACTGTGTTTCTGTACAGTTCCCTTACTCTGTGTACAGTCCCACACTGTAACTGTGTTTATGTAGAGTTCCCTCACTCTGTGTACAGTCCGACACTGTAACTGTGTTTCTGTGCAGTTCCCTCACTCTGTGTACAGTCCCACACTGTAACCGTGTTTATGTAGAGTTCCCTCACTCAGTGTACAGTCCAACCCTGTAACTGTTTCTGTACAGTTCCCTCACTCTGTGTACAGTCCCACACTGTAACTGTGTTTCTGTACAGTTCCCTCACTCTGTGTACAGTCCCACACTGTCACGGTGTTTCTGTACAGTTCGCTCACTCTGTGGAGTGTCTCACACTGTCACTGTATTTATGTAAAATTCTCTCATTCTGTGCACAGTCCCACACTGTCACTGTGTTTCTGTACAGTTCCCTTACTCTGTGTACAGTCCCACACTGTAAAGTGTTTATGTAGAGTTCCCTCACTCTGTGTACAGTCCCACACTGTCACTGTGTTTATGTACAGTTCCCTCACTCTGTGTACAGTCCCACACTGTAACTGTGTTTATGTACAGTTCCCTTACTCTGTGTACAGTCCCACACTGTAACTGTGTTTATGTAGAGTTCCCTCACTCTGTGTACCGTCCCACAATGTCACTGTGTTTCTGTACAGTTCCCTTACTCTGTGTACAGTCCCACACTGTAACTGTGTTTATGTAGTGTTCCCTCACTCAGTGTACAGTCCAACACTGTAACTGTGTTTCTGTATAGTTCCCTCACTCTGTGTACTGTCCCACACAGTAAACTGTGTTTCTGTACTGTTCCCTTACTCTGTGTACAGTCCCACACTTTCACTGTGTTTCCGTACAGTTCCCTTACTCTGTGTACAGTCCCACACTGTAACTGTGTTTATGTAGAGTTCCCTCACTCTGCGTACAGTCCCACACTGTAACTGTGTTTCTGTACAGTTCCCTTACTCTGTGTACAGTCCCACACTGACACTGTGTTTCTGAACAGTTCCCTCACTCTGTGTACAGTCCCACACTGTCACTGTGTTTCTGTACAGTTCCCTTAATCTGTGGAGTGTCTCACACTGTCACTGTATTTATGTAAGATTCTCTCACTCTGTGTACAGTCCCACACTGTAACTGTGTTTATGTAGAGTTCCCTCACTCTGTGTACAGTCCCACACTGTAACTGTGTTTCTGTGCAGTTCCCTTACTCTGTGTACAGTCCCACACTGTAACCGTGTTTATGTAGAGTTCCCTCACTCAGTGTACAGTCCAACACTGTAACTGTGTTTCTGTACAGTTCCCTTACTCTGTGTACAGTCCCACACTGACACTGTGTTTCTGTACAGTTCCCTCACACTGTGTACATTCCCACCCTGTCACTGTGTTTCTGTACAGTTCCCTTACTCTGTGGAGTGTCTCACACTGTCACTGTATTTATGTAAAATTCTCTCACTCTGTGCACAGTCCCACACTGTCACTGTGTTTCTGTACAGTTCCCTTACTCTGTGGAGTGTCTCACACTGTCACTGTATTTATGTAAAATTCTCTCACTCTGTGTACAGTCCCACACTGTCACTGTGTTTCTGTACAGTTTCTTCACTCTGTGTACAGTCCCACACTGTCACTGTCTTTCTGTACAGTTCCCTCACTCTGTGTACCGTCCCAAACTGTCACTGTGTTTCCGGACAGTTCCCTCACTCTGTGTACCATCCCAAACTGTCACTGTGTTTATGTAGAGTTCCCTCACTCGGTGTACAGTCCCACATTGTCACTATGTTTCTGTACAGTTCCCTCACTCTGTGTACCGTCCCAAACTGTCACTGTGTTTATGTACAGTTCCCTTACTCTGTGGAGTGTCTCACACTGTCACTGTATTTATGTAGAGTTCCCTCACTCTGTGTACAGTCCCACACTGTCACTGTGTTTCTGTACAGTTCCCTCACTCTGTCTACAGTTACACACTGTCACTGTGTTTCTGAACAGTTCCCTCACTCTGTGTACAGTCCCACACTGTCACTGTGTTTCTGTACAGTTCCCTTACTCTGTGTACAGTCCCACACTGTAACTGTGTTTATGTAGAGTTCCCTTACTCTGTGTACAGTCCCACACTGTAACAGTGTTTCTGTACAGTTCCCTCACTCTGTGTACAGTCCCACACTGTCACTGTGTTTCTGTACAGTTCCCTCACACTGTGTACATTCCCACCCTGTCACTGTGTTTCTGTACAGTTCCCTTACTCTGTGGAGTGTCTCACACTGTCACTGTATTTATGTAAAATTCTCTCACTCTGTGTACAGTCCCACACTGTCACTGTGGAACAGGAAAGGAGCAGTCACCTTGATGGGAGTTTTCTATAGGCCCCCCAATAGCAGCAGGGAGGTGGAAGAGCAGATTGGGAAACAGATTTTGGAAAGGAGCAGAAGTCACAGGGTAGTAATTATGGGGGATTTCAACTTCCCAAATATTGATTGGCAACTCTTTAGATCGAATAGTTTGGATGGGGTAGTGTTTGTGCAGTATGTCCAGGAAGCTTTTCTGACTCAGTATGTAGACTGCCCGACCAGAGGGGAGGCAATATTGGATTTGGTACTAGGTAATGAACCAGGGCAAGTGATAGAGCTGTTGGTGGGCGAGCACTTTGGAGATAGTGATCACAATTCTGTAGCATTCACTGTGGTAATGGAGAGGGATAGGTATGTGCAACAGGGCAAGGTTTACAATTGGGGGAATGGTAGATATGATGCTGTCAGGCAGGAACTGAGGAGCATAAGTTGGGAGCATATGCTGGCAGGGAAGGGCACGGTCGAAATGTGGAACTTTTTCAAGGAGCAGATAGTAGGGGCCATTGATAAGCATGTCCCTGTCAGACAGGGAAGGGATGGTCATGTGAGGGAACCGTGGTTGACAAGAGAGGTTGAGAGTCTTGTTAGGAAGAAGAAGGATGCGTATATAAAGTTGAGGAAAAAGGGCACAGGCATAGCTCTGGAGGGATACAAGTTGGCCAGGAAGGATCTGAAGAAAGGGATTAGGAGAGCTAAGAGAGGGCATGAAAAATGCTTGGCGGGTAGGATAAAAGAAAACCCCAAGGCCTTTTACGCGTATGTCAGAAATATGAGGATGACTAGGGGGACCATAGGTCCGGTCAAGGACAATAGCGGGAGACTGTGTGTTGAGCCGGAAGAGATAAGTGAGGTTTTGAATGAGTACTTCTCTTCGGTATTTACGAATGAGAAGGGGTGTATTACTGAAGAGGACGGTGGGAAGCAGACTGGTAAGCTCGAGGAAGTGCTCGTTAGGAGGGAAGATGTGTTGGGGTTTTTGAATAACTTGAAGATAGACAAGTCTCCCGGGCCTGACGGGGTATATCCAAGGATGTTATGGGAAGCAAGGGATGAAATTGCAGAGCCGCTGGCAATGATCTTTTCATCTTCTCTGCTGACGGGGGTGGTACCAGGTGATTGGAGGGTGGCAAATGTTGTGCCCCTGTTCAAGAAAGGGAATAGGAACAACCCTGGGAATTACAGGCCAGTTAGTCTTACTTCGGTGGTAGGCAAGTTGATGGAAAAGGTGCTGAGGGATAGGATTTCTGAGCATCTGGAAAGACACTGCTTGATTCGGGACAGTCAGCACGGTTTTGTGAGGGGTAGGTCTTGCCTCACAAGCCTGATTGAATTCTTTGAGCAGGTGACCAAGCAAGTGGATGAGGGTAAACCAGTGGATGTGGTGTACATGGATTTTAGTAAGGCATTTGATAAGGTCCCCCATGGTAGACTTATGGAGAAAGTCAGGAGGCATGGGATAGTGGGGAATGTGGCCAGTTGGATTAAGAATTGGCTAACTGATAGAAGGCAGAGAGTGGTCTTAGATGGTAAATACTCAGCCTGGAGCCCAGTTACCAGTGGCGTGCCGCAGGGATCAGTTCTGGGTCCTCTCCTGTTTGTGATTTTTATTAACGACTTGGATGAGGAAGTCGAAGGGTGGGTCAGTAAATTTGCAGATGATACAAAGGTTGGTGGAGTTGTGGATACCGAGGAGGGCTATTGTCGTCTGCAAAGGGACTTGGATAGGTTGCAGTGCTGGGCTGAAAAGTGGCAGATGGAGTTTAACCCTGAAAAGTGTGAGGTCGTCCATTTTGGAAGGACAAACATGAATGCAAAATACTGGGTTAACGGTAGGGTTCTTGGGCATGTGGAGGAGCAGAGAGACCTTGGGGTCTATGTGCATAGATCATTGAAAGTTGCAACTCAAGTGGATAGGGCTGTGAAGAAGGCATATGGGGTGTTAGCGTTCATTAGCAGAGGGATTGAATTTAAGAGCCGTGAGGTGATGATGCAGCTGTACAGGACCTTGGTAAGGCCTCATTTGGAGTACTGTGTGCAGTTCTGGTCGCCTCATTTTAGGAAGGATGTGGAAGCCTTGGAGAGGGTGCAGAGGAGATTTACCAGGATGTTGCCTGGAATGGAGAATAAGTCTTACGAGGAAAGGCTGAACATTCTAGGCCTCTTCTCATTAGAAAGGAGAAGGATGAGGGGTGACATGATAGAGGTTTATAAGATGATCAGGGGAATAGATAGGGTAGACAGTCAGAAACTTTTTCCCCGGGTGGAGCAAAGCGTTACAAGGGGTCATAAATTTAAGGTGAAGGGTGGGAGATATAAGGGGGATGTCAGGGGAAGGTTCTTTACCCAGAGAGTGGTCGAGGCATGGAATGCCTTGCCCGGGGAAGTTGTTGAGTCAGAAACTTTAGGGACTTTCAAAAGGCTTTTGGATAGGTATATGGATAAAGGAGAATGATGGGGTATAGATTAAATTGTCCTTGACAGAGGACAAAGGATCGGCACAACATTGTGGGCCGAAGGGCCTGTTCTGTGCTGTATGTTCTATGTTCTATGTTCTATGTCACTGTATTTATGTAAAATTCTCTCACTCTGTGCACAGTCCCACACTGTCACTGTGTTTCTGTACAGTTCCCTTACTCTGTGGAGTGTCTCACACTGTCACTGTATTTATGTAAAATTCTCTCACTCTGTGTACAGTCCCACGCTGTCACTGTGTTTATCTGGAGTTCCCTCAGTCTGTGTACAGTCCCACACTTTCACTGTGTTTCCGTACAGTTTCCTTACTCTGTGTACAGTCCCACACTGTAACTGTGTTTATGTAGAGTTCCCTCACTCTGCGTACAGTCCCACACGGTAACTGTGTTTCTGTACAGTTCCCTTACTCTGTGTACAGTCCCACACTGACACTGTGTTTCTGAACAGTTCCCTCACTCTGTGTACAGTCCCACACTGTCACTGTGTTTCTGTACAGTTCCCTTACTCTGTGGAGTGTCTCACACTGTCACTGTATTTATGTAAAATTCTCTCACTCTGTGTACAGTCCCACACTGTCACTGTGTTTCTGTACAGTTTCTTCACTCTGTGTACAGTCCCACACTGTCACTGTCTTTCTGTACAGTTCCCTCACTCTGTGTACCGTCCCAAACTGTCACTGTGTTTCCGGACAGTTCCCTCACTCTGTGTACCATCCCAAACTGTCACTGTGTTTATGTAGAGTTCCCTCACTCTGTGTACAGTCCCACATTGTCACTATGTTTCTGTACAGTTCCCTCACTCTGTGTACCGTCCCAAACTGTCACTGTGTTTATGTACAGTTCCCTTACTCTGTGGAGTGTCTCACACTGTCACTGTATTTATGTAGAGTTCCCTCACTCTGTGTACAGTCCCACACTGTCACTGTGTTTCTGTACAGTTCCCTCACTCTATCTACAGTTACACACTGTCACTGTGTTTCTGAACAGTTCCCTCACTCTGTGTACAGTCCCACACTGTCACTGTGTTTCTGTACAGTTCCCTTACTCTGTGTACAGTCCCACACTGTAACTGTGTTTATGTAGAGTTCCCTTACTCTGTGTACAGTCCCACACTGTAACAGTGTTTCTGTACAGTTCCCTCACTCTGTGTACAGTCCCACACTGTCACTGTGTTTCTGTACAGTTCCCTCACACTGTGTACATTCCCACCCTGTCACTGTGTTTCTGTACAGTTCCCTTACTCTGTGGAGTGTCTCACACTGTCACTGTATTTATGTAAAATTCTCTCACTCTGTGTACAGTCCCACGCTGTCACTGTGTTTATCTGGACTTCCCTCAGTCTGTGTACAGTCCCACACTTTCACTGTGTTTCCGTACAGTTCCCTTACTCTGTGTACAGTCCCACACTGTAACTGTGTTTATGTAGAGTTCCCTCACTCTGCGTACAGTCCCACACGGTAACTGTGTTTCTGTACAGTTCCCTTACTCTGTGTACAGTCCCACACTGACACTGTGTTTCTGAACAGTTCCCTCACTCTGTGTACAGTCCCACACTGTCACTGTGTTTCTGTACAGTTCCCTTACTCTGTGGAGTGTCTCACACTGTCACTGTATTTATGTAAAATTCTCTCACTCTGTGTACAGTCCCACACTGTCACTGTGTTTCTGTACAGTTTCTTCACTCTGTGTACAGTCCCACACTGTCACTGTCTTTCTGTACAGTTCCCTCACTCTGTGTACCGTCCCAAACTGTCACTGTGTTTCCGGACAGTTCCCTCACTCTGTGTACCATCCCAAACTGTCACTGTGTTTATGTAGAGTTCCCTCACTCTGTGTACAGTCCCACATTGTCACTATGTTTCTGTACAGTTCCCTCACTCTGTGTACCGTCCCAAACTGTCACTGTGTTTATGTACAGTTCCCTTACTCTGTGGAGTGTCTCACACTGTCACTGTATTTATGTAGAGTTCCCTCACTCTGTGTACAGTCCCACACTGTCACTGTGTTTCTGTACAGTTCCCTCACTCTATCTACAGTTACACACTGTCACTGTGTTTCTGAACAGTTCCCTCACTCTGTGTACAGTCCCACACTGTCACTGTGTTTCTGTACAGTTCCCTTACTCTGTGTACAGTCCCACACTGTAACTGTGTTTATGTAGAGTTCCCTTACTCTGTGTACAGTCCCACACTGTAACAGTGTTTCTGTACAGTTCCCTCACTCTGTGTACAGTCCCACACTGTCACTGTGTTTCTGTACAGTTCCCTCACACTGTGTACATTCCCACCCTGTCACTGTGTTTCTGTACAGTTCCCTTACTCTGTGGAGTGTCTCACACTGTCACTGTATTTATGTAAAATTCTCTCACTCTGTGCACAGTCCCACACTGTCACTGTGTTTCTGTACAGTTCCCTTACTCTGTGGAGTGTCTCACACTGTCACTGTATTTATGTAAAATTCTCTCACTCTGTGTACAGTCCCACGCTGTCACTGTGTTTATGTAGAGTTCCCTTACACTGAGGTGTGTCTCACACTGTCACTGTATTTATGTAGAGTTCCCTCACTCTGTGTACAGTCCCACACTGTAACTGTGTTTATGCAGAGTTCCCTCACTCTGTGTGCAGTCCCACACTGTAACTGTGTTTCTGTACAGTTCCCTTACTCTGTGTACAGTCCCACACTGTAACTGTGTTTATGTAGAGTTCCCTCACTCTGTGGACATTCCCACACTGTCACTGTGTTTCTGTACAGTTCCCTTACTCTGTGGAGTGTCTCACACTGTCACTGTATTTATGTAAGATTCTCTCACTCTGTGTACAGTCCCACACTGTCACTGTGTTTCTGTACAGTTCCCTGACTCTATGGTGTGTATCACACTGTCACTGTATTTATGTAGAGTTCCCTTACTCTATGGTGTGTATCACACTGTCACTGTATTTATGTAGAGTTCCCTCACTCTGTGTACAGTCCCACACTGTCACTGTGTTTCTGTACAGTTCCCTTACTCTATGGTGTGTATCACACTGTCACTGTATTTATGTAGAGTTCCCTCACTCTGTGCACAGTCCCACACTGTCACTGTGCTTCTGTACAGTTCCCTTACTCTCACACTGTCACTGTATTTATGTAAGATTCTCTCACTCTGTGTACAGTCCCACACTGTCACTGTGTTTATCTGGAGTTCCCTCAGTCTGTGTACAGTCCCACACTTTCACTGTGTTTCCGTACAGTTCCCTTACTCTGTGTACAGTCCCACACTGTAACTGTGTTTATGTAGAGTTCCCTCACTCTGCGTACAGTCCCACACTGTAACTGTGTTTCTGTACAGTTCCCTTACTCTGTGTACAGTCCCACACAGACACTGTGTTTCTGAACAGTTCCCTCACTCTGTGTACAGTCCCACACTGTCACTGTGTTTCTGTACAGTTCCCTTAATCTGTGGAGTGTCTCACACTGTCACTGTATTTATGTAAGATTCTCTCACTCTGTGTACAGTCCCACACTGTAACTGTGTTTATGTAGAGTTCCCTCACTCTGTGTACAGTCCCACACTGTAACTGTGTTTCTGTGCAGTTCCCTTACTCTGTGTACAGTCCCACACTGTAACCGTGTTTATGTAGAGTTCCCTCACTCAGTGTACAGTCCAACACTGTAACTGTGTTTCTGTACAGTTCCCTCATACTGTGTACATTCCCACCCTGTCACTGTGTTTCTGTACAGTTCCCTTACTCTGTGGAGTGTCTCACACCGTCACTGTATTTATGTAAAATTCTCTCACTCTGTGCACAGTCCCACACTGTCACTGTGTTTCTGTACAGTTCCCTTACTCTGTGGAGTGTCTCACACTGTCACTGTATTTATGTAAAATTCTCTCACTCTGTGTACAGTCCCACGCTGTCACTGTGTTTATGTAGAGTTCCCTTACACTGAGGTGTGTCTCACACTGTCACTGTATTTATGTAGAGTTCCCTCACTCTGTGTACAGTCCCACACTGTAACTGTGTTTATGCAGAGTTCCCTCACTCTGTGTGCAGTCCCACACTGTAACTCTGTTTCTGTACAGTTCCCTTACTCTGTGTACAGTCCCACACTGTAACTGTGTTTATGTAGAGTTCCCTCACTCTGTGGACAGTCCCACACTGTCACTGTGTTTCTGTACAGTTCCCTTACTCTATGGTGTGTATCACACTGTCACTGTATTTATGTAGAGTTCCCTCACTCTGTGCACAGTCCCACACTGTCACTGTGCTTCTGTACAGTTCCCTTACTCTCACACTGTAACTGTATTTATGTAAGATTCTCTCACTCTGTGTACAGTCCCACACTTTCACTGTGTTTACGTACAGTTCCCTTACTCTGTGTACAGTCCCACACTGTAACTGTGTTTATGTAGAGTTCCCTCACTCTGCGTACAGTCCCACACTGTAACTGTGTTTCTGTACAGTTCCCTTACTCTGTGTACAGTCCCACACTGACACTGTGTTTCTGAACAGTTCCCTCACTCTGCGTACAGTCCCACACTGTCACTGTGTTTCTGTACAGTTCCCTTAATCTGTGGAGTGTCTCACACTGTCACTGTATGTATGTAAGATTCTCTCACTCTGTGTACAGTCCCACACTGTAACTGTGTTTATGTAGAGTTCCCTCACTCTGTGTACAGTCCCACACTGTAACTGTGTTTCTGTGCAGTTCCCTTACTCTGTGTACAGTCCCACACTGTAACCGTGTTTATGTAGAGTTCCCTCACTCAGTGTACAGTCCAACACTGTAACTGTGTTTCTGCACAGTTCCCTTACTCTGTGTACAGTCCCACACTGACACTGTGTTTCTGTACAGTTCCCTCACACTGTGTACATTCCCACCCTGTCACTGTGTTTCTGTACAGTTCCCTTACTCTGTGGAGTGTCTCACACTGTCACTATATTTATGTAAAATTCTCTCACTCTGTGCACAGTCCCACACTGTCACTGTGTTTCTGTACAGTTCCCTTACTCTGTGGAGTGTCTCACACTGTCACTGTATTTATGTAAAATTCTCTCACTCTGTGTACAGTCCCACACTGTCACTGTGTTTCTGTACAGTTTCTTCACTCTGTGTACAGTCCCACACTGTCACTGTCTTTCTGTACAGTTCCCTCACTCTGTGTACCGTCCCAAACTGTCACTGTGTTTCCGGACAGTTCCCTCACTCTGTGTACCATCCCAAACTGTCACTGTGTTTATGTAGAGTTCCCTCACTCTGTGTGCAGTCCCACATTGTCACTATGTTTCTGTACAGTTCCCTCACTCTGTGTACCGTCCCAAACTGTCACTGTGTTTATGTACAGTTCCCTTACTCTGTGGAGTGTCTCACACTGTCACTGTATTTATGTAGAGTTCCCTCACTCTGTGTACAGTCCCACACTGTCACTGTGTTTCTGTACAGTTCCCTCACTCTGTCTACAGTTACACACTGTCACTGTGTTTCTGAACAGTTCCCTCACTCTGTGTACAGTCCCACACTGTCACTGTGTTTCTGTACAGTTCCCTTACTCTGTGTACAGTCCCACACTGTAACTGTGTTTATGTAGAGTTCCCTTACTCTGTGTACAGTCCCACACTGTAACTGTGTTTCTGTACAGTTCCCTCACTCTGTGTACAGTCCCACACTGTCACTGTGTTTCTGTACAGTTCCCTCACACTGTGTACATTCCCACCCTGTCACTGTGTTTCTGTACAGTTCCCTTACTCTGTGGAGTGTCTCACACCGTCACTGTATTTATGTAAAATTCTCTCACTCTGTGCACAGTCCCACACTGTCACTGTGTTTCTGTACAGTTCCCTTACTCTGTGGAGTGTCTCACACTGTCACTGTATTTATGTAAAATTCTCTCACTCTGTGTACAGTCCCACGCTGTCACTGTGTTTATGTAGAGTTCCCTCACTCTGTGTACAGTCCCACACTGTCACTGTGTTTCTGTACAATTCCCTTACTCTGTGTACAGTCCCACAATGTAACCGTGTTTATGCAGAGTTCCCTCACACAGTGTACAGTCCAACACTGTAACTGTGATTCTGCACAGTTCCCTTACTCTGTGTACAGTCCCACACTGTAACTGTGTTTATGTACAGTTCCCTCACTCTGTGTACATTCCCACCCTATCACTGTGTTTCTGTACAGTTCCCTTACTCTGTGGAGTGTCTCACACTGTCACTGTATTTATGTAAAATTCTCTTACTCTGTGCACAGTCCCACACTGTCACTGTGTTTCTGTACAGTTCAATTACTCTGTGGAGTGTCTCACACTGTAACTGTGTTTATGTAGAGTTCCCTCACTCTGTGTACAGTCCCACACTGTCACTGTGTTTCTGTACAGATCCCTTACTCTGTGGAGTGTCTCACACTGTCACTGTATTTATGTAAAATTCTCTCACTCTGTGTACAGTCCCACGCTGTCACTGTGTTTATGTAGAGTTCCCTTACACTGAGGTGTGTCTCACCCTGTCACTGTATTTATGTAGAGTTCCCTCACTCTGTGTACAGTCCCACACTGTAACTGTGTTTATGCAGAGTTCCCTCACTCTGTGTGCAGTCCCACACTGTAACTGTGTTTCTGTACAGTTCCCTTACTCTGTGTACAGTCCCACACTGTAACTGTGTTTATGTAGAGTTCCCTCACTCTGTGGACATTCCCACACTTTCACTGTGTTTCTGTACAGTTCCCTTACTCTGTGGAGTGTCTCACACTGTCACTGTATTTATGTAAGATTCTCTCACTCTGTGTACAGTCCCACACTGTCACTGTGTTTCTGTACAGTTCCCTTACTCTATGGTGTGTATCACACTGTCACTGTATTTATGTAGAGTTCCCTCACTCTGTGCACAGTCCCACACTGTCACTGTGCTTCTGTACAGTTCCCTTACTCTCACACTGTCACTGTATTTATGTAAGATTCTCTCACTCTGTGTACAGTCCCACACTGTCACTGTGTTTATTAGGAGTTCCCTCAGTCTGTGTACAGTCCCACACTTTCACTGTGTTTCCGTACAGTTCCCTTACTCTGTGTACAGTCCCACACTGTAACTGTGTTTATGTAGAGTTCCCTCACTCTGCGTACAGTCCCACACTGTAACTGTGTTTCTGTACAGTTCCCTTACTCTGTGTACAGTCCCACACTGACACTGTGTTTCTGAACAGTTCCCTCACTCTGTGTACAGTCCCACACTGTCACTGTGTTTCTGTACAGTTCCCTTAATCTGTGGAGTGTCTCACACTGTCACTGTATTTATGTAAGATTCTCTCACTCTGTGTACAGTCCCACACTGTAACTGTGTTTATGTAGAGTTCCCTCACTCTGTGTACAGTCCCACACTGTAACTGTGTTTCTGTGCAGTTCCCTTACTCTGTGTACAGTCCCACACTGTAACCGTGTTTATGTAGAGTTCCCTCACTCAGTGTACAGTCCAACACTGTAACTGTGTTTCTGTACAGTTCCCTTACTCTGTGTACAGTCCCACACTGACACTGTGTTTCTGTACAGTTCCCTCACACTGTGTACATTCCCACCCTGTCACTGTGTTTCTGTACAGTTCCCTTACTCTGTGGAGTGTCTCACACTGTCACTGTATTTATGTAAAATTCTCTCACTCTGTGCACAGTCCCACACTGTCACTGTGTTTCTGTACAGTTCCCTTACTCTGTGGAGTGTCTCACACTGTCACTGTATTTATGTAAAATTCTCTCACTCTGTGTACAGTCCCACACTGTCACTGTGTTTCTGTACAGTTTCTTCACTCTGTGTACAGTCCCACACTGTCACTGTCTTTCTGTACAGTTCCCTCACTCTGTGTACCGTCCCAAACTGTCACTGTGTTTCCGGACAGTTCCCTCACTCTGTGTACCATCCCAAACTGTCACTGTGTTTATGTAGAGTTCCCTCACTCTGTGTACAGTCCCACATTGTCACTCTGTTTCTGTACAGTTCCCTCACTCTGTGTACCGTCCCAAACTGTCACTGTGTTTATGTACAGTTCCCTTACTCTGTGGAGTGTCTCACACTGTCACTGTATTTATGTAGAGTTCCCTCACTCTGTGTACAGTCCCACACTGTCACTGTGTTTCTGTACAGTTCCCTCACTCTGTCTACAGTTACACACTGTCACTGTGTTTCTGAACAGTTCCCTCACTCTGTGTACAGTCCCACACTGTCACTGAGTTTCTGTACAGTTCCCTTACTCTGTGTACAGTCCCACACTGTAACTGTGTTTATGTAGAGTTCCCTTACTCTGTGTACAGTCCCACACTGTAACTGTGTTTCTGTACAGTTCCCTCACTCTGTGTACAGTCCCACACTGTCACTGTGTTTCTGTACAGTTCCCTCACACTGTGTACATTCCCACCCTGTCACTGTGTTTCTGTACAGTTCCCTTACTCTGTGGAGTGTCTCACACCGTCACTGTATTTATGTAAAATTCTCTCACTCTGTGCACAGTCCCACACTGTCACTGTGTTTCTGTACAGTTCCCTTACTCTGTGGAGTGTCTCACACTGTCACTGTATTTATGTAAAATTCTCTCACTCTGTGTACAGTCCCACGCTGTCACTGTGTTTATGTAGAGTTCCCTCACTCTGTGTACAGTCCCACACTGTCACTATGTTTCTGTACAATTCCCTTACTCTGTGTACAGTCCCACAATGTAACCGTGTTTATGCAGAGTTCCCTCACACAGTGTACAGTCCAACACTGTAACTGTGATTCTGCACAGTTCCCTTACTCTGTGTACAGTCCCACACTGTAACTGTGTTTATGTACAGTTCCCTCACTCTGTGTACATTCCCACCCTATCACTGTGTTTCTGTACAGTTCCCTTACTCTGTGGAGTGTCTCACACTGTCACTGTATTTATGTAAAATTCTCTTACTCTGTGCACAGTCCCACACTTTCACTGTGTTTCTGTACAGTTCAATTACTCTGTGGAGTGTCTCACACTGTAACTGTGTTTATGTAGAGTTCCCTCACTCTGTGTACAGTCCCACACTGTCACTGTGTTTCTGTACAGATCCCTTACTCTGTGCAGTGTCTCACACTGTCACTGTATTTATGTAAAATTCTCTCACTCTGTGTACAGTCCCACACTGTCACTGTGTTCCTGTACAGTTTCTTCACTCTGTGTACAGTCCCACACTGTCACTGTCTTTCTGTACAGTTCCCTCACTCTGTGTACCGTCCCAAACTGTCACTGTGTTTATGTACAGTTCCCTTACTCTGTGGAGTGTCTCACACTGTCACTGTATTTATGTAGAGTTCCCTCACTCTGTGTACAGTCCCACACTGTCACTGTGTTTCTGTACAGTTCCCTCACTCTGTCTACAGTTACACACTGTCACTGTGTTTCTGAACAGTTCCCTCACTCTGTGTACAGTCCCACACTGTAACTGTGTTTATGTAGAGTTCCCTTACTCTGTGTACAGTCCCACACTGTAACTGTGTTTCTGTACAGTTCCCTCACTCTGTGTACAGTCCCACACTGTCACTGTGTTTCTGTACAGTTCCCTCACACTGTGTACATTCCCACCCTGTCACTGTGTTTCTGTACAGTTCCCTTACTCTGTGGAGTGTCTCACACCGTCACTGTATTTATGTAAAATTCTCTCACTCTGTGCACAGTCCCACACTGTCACTGTGTTTCTGTACAGTTCCCTTACTCTGTGGAGTGTCTCACACTGTCACTGTATTTATGTTAAATTCTCTCACTCTGTGCACAGTCCCACACTGTCACTGTGTTTCTGTACAGTTCAATTACTCTGTGGAGTGTCTCACACTGTAACTGTGTTTATGTAGAGTTCCCTCACTCTGTGTACAGTCCCACACTGTCACTGTGTTTCTGTACAGATCCATTACTCTGTGCAGTGTCTCACACTGTCACTGTATTTATGTAAAATTCTCTCATTCTGTGTACAGTCCCACACTGTCACTGTGTTTCTGTACAGTTTCTTCACTCTGTGTACAGTCCCACACTGTCACTGTCTTTCTGTACAGTTCCCTCACTCTGTGTACCGTCCCAAACTGTCACTGTTTTTCCGGACAGTTCCCTCACTCCGTGTACCGTCCCAAACTGTCACTGTGTTTATGTAGAGTTCCCTCACTCTGTGTACAGTCCCACATTGTCACTATGTTTCTGTACAGTTCCCTCACTCTGTGTACAGTCCCACACTGTCACTGTGTTTCTGTACAATTCCCTTACTCTGTGTACAGTCCCACAATGTAACCGTGTTTATGCAGAGTTCCCTCACACAGTGTACAGTCCAACACTGTAACTGTGATTCTGCACAGTTCCCTTACTCTGTGTACAGTCCCACACTGTAACTGTGTTTATGTACAGTTCCCTCACTCTGTGTACATTCCCACCCTATCACTGTGTTTCTGTACAGTTCCCTTACTCTGTGGAGTGTCTCACACTGTCACTGTATTTATGTAAAATTCTCTCACTCTGTGCACAGTCCCACACTGTCACTGTGTTTCTGTACAATTCCCTTACTCTGTGTACAGTCCCACAATGTAACCGTGTTTATGCAGAGTTCCCTCACACAGTGTACAGTCCAACACTGTAACTGTGATTCTGCACAGTTCCCTTACTCTGTGTACAGTCCCACACTGTAACTGTGTTTATGTACAGTTCCCTCACTCTGTGTACATTCCCACCCTATCACTGTGTTTCTGTACAGTTCCCTTACTCTGTGGAGTGTCTCACACTGTCACTGTATTTATGTAAAATTCTCTCACTCTGTGCACAGTCCCACACTGTCACTGTGTTTCTGTACAGTTCAATTACTCTGTGGAGTGTCTCACACTGTAACTGTGTTTATGTAGAGTTCCCTCACTCTGTGTACAGTCCCACACTGTCACTGTGTTTCTGTACAGATCCCTTACTCTGTGCAGTGTCTCACACTGTCACTGTATTTATGTAAAATTCTCTCACTCTGTGTACAGTCCCACACTGTCACTGTGTTTCTGTACAGTTTCTTCACTCTGTGTACAGTCCCACACTGTCACTGTCTTTCTGTACAGTTCCCTCACTCTGTGTACCGTCCCAAACTGTCACTGTGTTTCCGGACAGTTCCCTCACTCTGTGTACCGTCCCAAACTGTCACTGTGTTTATGTAGAGTTCCCTCACTCTGTGTACAGTCCCACATTGTCACTATGTTTCTGTACAGTTCCCTCACTCTGTGTACAGTCCCACACTGTCACTGTGTTTCTGTACAATTCCCTTACTCTGTGTACAGTCCCACAATGTAACCGTGTTTATGCAGAGTTCCCTCACACAGTGTACAGTCCAACACTGTAACTGTGATTCTGCACAGTTCCCTTACTCTGTGTACAGTCCCACACTGTAACTGTGTTTATGTACAGTTCCCTCACTCTGTGTACATTCCCACCCTATCACTGTGTTTCTGTACAGTTCCCTTACTCTGTGGAGTGTCTCACACTGTCACTGTATTTATGTAAAATTCTCTCACTCTGTGCACAGTCCCACACTGTCACTGTGTTTCTGTACAGTTCAATTACTCTGTGGAGTGTCGCACACTGTAACTGTGTTTATGTAGAGTTCCCTCACTCTGTGTACAGTCCCACACTGTCACTGTGTTTCTGTACAGTTCCCTTACTCTCACACTGTCACTGTATTTATGTAAGATTCTCTCACTCTGTGTACAGTCCCACACTGTCACTGTGTTTATCTGGAGTTCCCTCTCTCTGTGTACAGTCCCACACTTTCACTGTGTTTCCGTACAGTTCCCTTACTCTGTGTACAGTCCCACACTGTAACTGTGTTTATGTAGAGTTCCCTCACTTTGTGTACAGTCCCACACTGTAACCGTGTTTATGTAGAGTTCCCTCACTCAGTGTACAGTCCAACACTGTAACTGTGTTTCTGTACAGTTCCCTTACTCTGTGCACAGTCCCACACTGTAACTGTGTTTATGTAGAGTTCCCTTACTCTGTGTACAGTCCCACACTGTAACTGTGTTTCTGTACAGTTCCCTCACTCTGTGTACAGTCCCACACTGTCACTGTGTTTCTGTACAGTTCCCTCACACTGTGTACATTCCCACCCTGTCACTGTGTTTCTGTACAGTTCCCTTACTCTGTGGAGTGTCTCACACCGTCACTGTATTTATGTAAAATTCTCTCACTCTGTGCACAGTCCCACACTGTCACTGTGTTTCTGTACAGTTCCCTTACTCTGTGGAGTGTCTCACACTGTCACTGTATTTATGTAAAATTCTCTCACCCTGTGTACAGTCCCACACTGTCACTGTGTTTATGTAGAGTTCCCTCACTCTGTGTACAGTCCCACACTATCACTGTGTTTCTGTACAATTCCCTTACTCTGTGTACAGTCCCATAATGTAACCGTGTTTATGTAGTGTTCCCTCACACAGTGTACAGTCCAACACTGTAACTGTGATTCTGCACAGTTCCCTTACTCTGTGTACAGTCCCACACTGTAACTGTGTTTATGTACAGTTCCCTCACTCTGTGTACATACCCACCCTATCAGTGTGTTTCTGTACAGTTCCCTTACTCTGTGGAGTGTCTCACACTGTCACTGTATTTATGTAAAATTCTCTCACTCTGTGCACAGTCCCACACTGTCACTGTGTTTCTGTACAGTTCAATTACTCTGTGGAGTGTCTCACACTGTAACTGTGTTTATGTAGAGTTCCCTCACTCTGTGTACAGTCCCACACTGTCACTGTGTTTCTGTACAGATCCCTTACTCTGTGCAGTGTCTCACACTGTCACTGTATTTATGTAAAATTCTCTCACTCTGTGTACAGTCCCACACTGTCACTGTGTTTCTGTACAGTTTCTTCACTCTGTGTACAGTCCCACACTGTCACTGTGTTTCTGTACAGTTCCCTCACTCTGTGTACCGTCCCAAACTGTCACTGTGTTTCCGGACAGTTCCCTCACTCTGTGTACCGTCCCAAACTGTCACTATGTTTATGTAGAGTTCCCTCACTCTGTGTACAGTCCCACATTGTCACTATGTTTCTGTACAGTTCCCTCACTCTGTGTACCGTCCCAAACTGTCACTGTGTTTATGTACAGTTCCCTTACTCTGTGGAGTGTCTCACACTGTCACTGTATTTATGTAGAGTTCCCTCACTCTGTGTACAGTCCCACACTGTCACTGTGTTTCTGTACAGTTCCCTCACTCTGTCTACAGTCCCACACTGTCACTGTGTTTCTGAACAGTTCCCTCACTCTGTGTACAGTCCCACTCTGTCACTGTGTTTCTGTACAGTTCCCTTAATCTGTGGAGTGTCTCACACTGTCACTGTATTTATGTAAAATTCTCTCACTCTGTGTACAGTCCCACACTGTCACTGTGTTTCTGTACAGTTCCCTCACTCTGTCTACAGTCCCACACTGTAACTGTGTTTCTGAACAGTTCCATCACTCTGTGTGCAGTCCCACACTGTCACTGTGTTTATGTAGAGTTCCCTCACTCTGTGTACAGTCCCACAATGTCACTGTGTTTCTGTACAGTTCCCTTACTCTGTGTACAGTCCCACACTGTAACCGTGTTTATGTAGTGTTCCCTCACTCAGTGTACAGTCCAACACTGTAACTGTGTTTCTGTACAGTTCCCTCACTCTGTGTACCGTCCCACACTGTAACTGTGTTTCTGTACAGTTCCCTTACTCTGCCTACAGTCCCACACTGTAACTGTGTTTATGTAGAGTTCCCTCACTCTGTGTACATTCCCACACTGTCACTGTGTTTCTGTACAGTTCCCTTACTCTGTGGAGTGTCTCACACTGTCACTGTATTCATGTAAGATTCTCTCACTCTGTGTCCAGTCCCACACTGTCACTGTGTTTCTGTACAGTTCCCTTACACTGTGGTGTGTCTCACACTGTCACTGTATTTATGTAGAGTTCCCTCACTCTGTGTACAGTCCCACACTGTAACTGTGTTTATGCAGAGTTCCCTCACTCTGTGTGCAGTCCCACACTGTAACGGTGTTTATGTACAGTTCCCTTACTCTGTGTACAGTCCCACACTGTAACTGTGTTTATGTAGGGTTCCCTCACTCTGTGGACATTCCCACACTGTCACTGTGTTTCTGTACAGTTCCCTTACTCTGTGGAGTGTCTCACACTGTCACTGTACTTATGTAAGATTCTCTCACTCTGTGTACAGTCCCACACTGTCACTGTGTTTCTGTACAGTTCCCTTACTCTATGGTGTGTATCACACTGTCACTGTATTTATGTAGAGTTCCCTCACTCTGTGTGCAGTCCCACACTGTCACTGTGCTTCTGTACAGTTCCCTTACTCTCACACTGTCACTGTATTTATGTAAGATTCTCTCACTCTGTGTACAGTCCCACACTGTCACTGTGTTTATCTGGAGTTCCCTCAGTCTGTGTACAGTCCCACACTTTCACTGTGTTTCCGTACAGTTCCCTTACTCTGTGTACAGTCCCACACTGTAACTGTGTTTATGTAGAGTTCCCTCACTCTGCGTACAGTCCCACACTGTAACTGTGTTTATGTAGAGTTCCCTCTCTCTGTGTACAATCCCACACTGTCACTGTGTTTCTGTACAGTTCCCTTACTCTGTGGAGTGTCTCACACTGTCACTGTATTTATGTAAAATTCTCTCACTCTGTGTACAGTCCCACACTGTCACTGTGTTTCTGTACAGTTTCTTCACTCTGTGTACAGTCCCACACTGTCACTGTGTTTCTGTACAGTTCCCTCACTCTGTGTACCGTCCCAAACTGTCACTGTGTTTCCGGACAGTTCCCTCACTCTGTGTACCGTCCCAAACTGTCACTGTGTTTATGTAGAGTTCCCTCACTCTGTGTACAGTCCCACACTGTCACTATGTTTCTGTACAGTTCCCTCACTCTGTGTACCGTCCCAAACTGTCACTGTGTTTATGTACAGCTCCCTTACTCTGTGGAGTGTCTCACACTGTCACTGTATTTATGTAGAGTTCCCTCACTCTGTGTACAGTCCCACACTGTCACTGTGTTTCTGTACAGTTCCCTCACTCTGTCTACAGTCCCACACTGTCACTGTGTTTCTGAACAGTTCCCTCACTCTGTGTACAGTCCCACACTGTCACTGTGTTTCTGTACAGTTCCCTTAATCTGTGGAGTGTCTCACACTGTCACTGTATTTATGTAAAATTCTCTCACTCTGTGTACAGTCCCACACTGTCACTGTGTTTCTGTACAGTTCCCTTACTCTGTGGAGTGACACACACTGTCACTGTATTTATGTAGAGTTCCCTCACTCTGTGCACAGTCCCACACTGTCACTGTGTTTCTGTACAGTTCCCTTACTCTGTGGAGTGTCTCACACTGTCACTGTATTTATGTCAGATTCTCTCACTCTGTGTACAGTCCCACACTGTCACTGTGTTTATTGGAGTTCCCTCACTCTGTGTACAGTCCCACACTGTCACTGTGTTTCTGTACAGTTCCCGTATTCTGTGTACAGTCCCACACTGTAACCGTGTTTATGTAGTGTTCCCTCACTCGGTGTACAGTCCAACACTGTAACTGTGTTTCTGTACAGTTCCCTCACTCTGTGTACCGTCCCACACTGTAACTGTGTTTCTGTACAGTTCCCTTACTCTGCGTACTGTCCCACACTGTAACTGTGTTTATGTAGAGTTCCCTCACTCTGTGTACATTCCCACACTGTTACTGTGTTTCTGTACAGTTCCCTTACTCTGTGGAGTGTCTCACACTGTCACTGTATTTCTGTAGAGTTCCCTCACTCTGTGTACAGTCCCACACTGTCACTGTGTTTCTGTACAGTTCCCTCACTCTGTCTACAGTCCCACATTGTCACTGTGTTTCTGAACAGTTCCCTCACTCTGCGTACAGTCCCACACTGTCACTGTGTTTCTGTACAGTTCCCTTAATCTGTGGAGTGTCTCACACTGTCACTGTATTTATGTAAAATTCTCTCACTCTGTGTACAGTCCCAGACTGTCACTGTGTTTCTGTACAGTTCCCTCACTCGGTCTACAGTCCCACACTGTCACTGTGTTTCTGAACAGTTCCCTCACTCTGTGTACAGTCCCACACTGTCACTGTGTTTCTGCACAGTTCCCTTAATCTGTGGAGTATCTCACACTGTCACTGTATTTATGTAAAAATCTCTCAGTCTGTGTACAGTCCCACACTGTCACTGTGTTTCTGTACAGTTCCCTCACTCTGTGTACCGTCCCACACTGTAACTGTGTTTCTGTACAGTTCCCTTACTCTGTGTACAGTCCCACACTGTAACTGTGTTTATGTAGAGTTCCCTCACTCTGTGTACCGTCCCACACTGTAACTGTGTTTCTGTACAGTTCCCTTACTCTGCGTACAGTCCCACACTGTAACTGTGTTTATGTAGAGTTCCCTCACTCTGTGTACAGTCCCACACTGTAACTGTGTTTATGTAGAGTTCCCTCACTCTGTGTACCGTCCCACACTGTAACTGTGTTTCTGTACAGTTCCCTTACTCTGCGTACAGTCCCACACTGTAACTGTGTTTATGTAGAGTTCCCTCACTCTGTGTACATTCCCACACTGTCACTGTGTTTCTGTACAGTTCCCTTACTCTGTGGAGTGTCTCACACTGTCACTGTATTCATGTAAGATTCTCTCACTCTGTGTACAGTCCCACACTGTCACTGTGTTTCTGTACAGTTCCCTTACACTGTGGTGTGTCTCACACTGTCACTGTATTTATGTAGAGTTCCCTCACTCTGTGTACAGTCCCACACTGTAACTGTGTTTATGCAGAGTTCCCTCACTCTGTGTGCAGTCCCACACTGTAACTGTGTTTCTGTACAGTTCCCTTACTCTGTGTGCAGTCCCACACTGTAACTGTGTTTATGTAGAGTTCCCTCACTCTGTGGACATTCCCACACTGTCACTGTGTTTCTGTACAGTTCCCTTACTCTGTGGAGTGTCTCACACTGTCACTGTACTTATGTAAGATTCTCTCACTCTGTGTACAGTCCCACACTGTCACTGTGTTTCTGTACAGTTCCCTTACTCTATGGTGTGTATCACACTGTCACTGTATTTATGTAGAGTTCCCTCACTCTGTGTACAGTCCCACACTGTCACTGTGCTTCTGTACAGTTCCCTTACTCTCACACTGTCACTGTATTTATGTAAGATTCTCTCACTCTGTGTACAGTCCCACACTGTCACTGTGTTTATCTGGAGTTCCCTCAGTCTGTGTACAGTCCCACACTTTCACTGTGTTTCCGTACAGTTCCCTTACTCTGTGTACAGTCCCACACTGTAACTGTGTTTATGTAGAGTTCCCTCACTCTGCGTACAGTCCCACACTGTAACTGTGTTTATGTAGAGTTCCCTCTCTCTGTGTACATTCCCACACTGTCACTGTGTTTCTGTACAGTTCCCTTACTCTGTGGAGTGTCTCACACTGTCACTGTATTTATGTAAAATTCTCTCACTCTGTGTACAGTCCCACACTGTCACTGTGTTTCTGTACAGTTTCTTCACTCTGTGTACAGTCCCACACTGTCACTGTGTTTCTGTACAGTTCCCTCACTCTGTGTACCGTCCCAAACTGTCACTGTGTTTCCGGACAGTTCCCTCACTCTGTGTACCGTCCCAAACTGTCACTGTGTTTATGTAGAGTTCCCTCACTCTGTGTACAGTCCCACACTGTCACTATGTTTCTGTACAGTTCCCTCACTCTGTGTACCGTCCCAAACTGTCACTGTGTTTATGTACAGTTCCCTTACTCTGTGGAGTGTCTCACACTGTCACTGTATTTATGTAGAGTTCCCTCACTCTGTGTACAGTCCCACACTGTCACTGTGTTTCTGTACAGTTCCCTCACTCTGTCTACAGTCCCACACTGTCACTGTGTTTCTGAACAGTTCCCTCACTCTGTGTACAGTCCCACACTGTCACTGTGTTTCTGTACAGTTCCCTTAATCTGTGGAGTGTCTCACACTGTCACTGTATTTATGTAAAATTCTCTCACTCTGTGTACAGTCCCACACTGTCACTGTGTTTCTGTACAGTTCCCTTACTCTGTGGAGTGACACACACTGTCACTGTATTTATGTAGAGTTCCCTCACTCTGTGCACAGTCCCACACTGTCACTGTGTTTCTGTACAGTTCCCTTACTCTGTGGAGTGTCTCACACTGTCACTGTATTTATGTAAAAATCTCTCAGTCTGTGTACAGTCCCACACTGTCACTGTGTTTATCTGGAGTTCCCTCACTCTGTGTACAGTCCCACACTGTCACTGTGTTTCTGTACAGTTCCCGTATTCTGTGTACAGTCCCACACTGTAACCGTGTTTATGTAGTGTTCCCTCACTCAGTGTACAGTCCAACACTGTAACTGTGTTTATGTAGAGTTCCCTCACTCTGTGTACATTCCCACACTGTCACTGTGTTTCTGTACAGTTCCCTTACTCTGTGGAGTGTCTCACACTGTCACTGTATTTCTGTAGAGTTCCCTCACTCTGTGTACAGTCCCACACTGTCACTGTGTTTCTGTACAGTTCCCTCACTCTGTCTACAGTCCCACACTGTCACTGTGTTTCTGAACAGTTCCCTCACTCTGCGTACAGTCCCACACTGTCACTGTGTTTCTGTACAGTTCCCTTAATCTGTGGAGTGTCTCACACTGTCACTGTATTTATGTAAAATTCTCTCACTCTGTGTACAGTCCCACACTGTCACTGTGTTTCTGTACAGTTCCCTCACTCGGTCTACAGTCCCACACTGTCACTGTGTTTCTGAACAGTTCCCTCACTCTGTGTACAGTCCCACACTGTCACTGTGTTTCTGTACAGTTCCCTTAATCTGTGGAGTGTCTCACACTGTCACTGTATTTATGTAAAAATCTCTCAGTCTGTGTACAGTCCCACACTGTAACCGTGTTTATGTAGTGTTCCCTCACTCAGTGTCCAGTCCAACACTGTAACTGTGTTTCTGTACAGTTCCCTTACTCTGTGTACAGTCCCACACTGTAACTGTGTTTCTGTACAGTTCCCTTACTCTGCGTACAGTCCCACACTGTAACTGTGTTTATGTAGAGTTCCCTCACTCTGTGTACAGTCCCACACTGTAACTGTGTTTCTGTACAGTTCCCTTACTCTGCGTACAGTCCCACACTGTAACTGTGTTTATGTAGAGTTCCCTCACTCTGTGTACATTCCCACACTGTCACTGTGTTTCTGTACAGTTCCCTTACTCTGTGGAGTGTCTCACACTGTCACTGTATTCATGTAAGATTCTCTCACTCTGTGTACAGTCCCACACTGTCACTGTGTTTCTGTACAGTTCCCTTACACTGTGGTGTGTCTCACACTGTCACTGTATTTATGTAGAGTTCCCTCACTCTGTGTACAGTCCCACACTGTAACTGTGTTTATGCAGAGTTCCCTCACTCTGTGTGCAGTCCCACACTGTAACTGTGTTTCTGTACAGTTCCCTTACTCTGTGTACAGTCCCACACTGTAACTGTGTTTATGTAGAGTTCCCTCACTCTGTGGACATTCCCACACTGTCACTGTGTTTCTGTACAGTTCCCTTACTCTGTGGAGTGTCTCACACTGTCACTGTACTTATGTAAGATTCTCTCACTCTGTGTACAGTCCCACACTGTCACTGTGTTTCTGTACAGTTCCCTTACTCTATGGTGTGTATCACACTGTCACTGTATTTATGTAGAGTTCCCTCACTCTGTGTACAGTCCCACACTGTCACTGTGCTTCTGTACAGTTCCCTTACTCTCACACTGTCACTGTATTTATGTAAGATTCTCTCACTCTGTGTACAGTCCCACACTGTCACTGTGTTTATCTGGAGTTCCCTCAGTCTGTGTACAGTCCCACACTTTCACTGTGTTTCCGTACAGTTCCCTTACTCTGTGTACAGTCCCACACTGTAACTGTGTTTATGTAGAGTTCCCTCACTCTGCGTACAGTCCCACACTGTAACTGTGTTTATGTAGAGTTCCCTCTCTCTGTGTACATTCCCACACTGTCACTGTGTTTCTGTACAGTTCCCTTACTCTGTGGAGTGTCTCACACTGTCACTGTATTTATGTAAAATTCTCTCACTCTGTGTACAGTCCCACACTGTCACTGTGTTTCTGTACAGTTTCTTCACTCTGTGTACAGTCCCACACTGTCACTGTGTTTCTGTACAGTTCCCTCACTCTGTGTACCGTCCCAAACTGTCACTGTGTTTCCGGACAGTTCCCTCACTCTGTGTACCGTCCCAAACTGTCACTGTGTTTATGTAGAGTTCCCTCACTCTGTGTACAGTCCCACACTGTCACTATGTTTCTGTACAGTTCCCTCACTCTGTGTACCGTCCCAAACTGTCACTGTGTTTATGTACAGTTCCCTTACTCTGTGGAGTGTCTCACACTGTCACTGTATTTATGTAGAGTTCCCTCACTCTGTGTACAGTCCCACACTGTCACTGTGTTTCTGTACAGTTCCCTCACTCTGTCTACAGTCCCACACTGTCACTGTGTTTCTGAACAGTTCCCTCACTCTGTGTACAGTCCCACACTGTCACTGTGTTTCTGTACAGTTCCCTTAATCTGTGGAGTGTCTCACACTGTCACTGTATTTATGTAAAATTCTCTCACTCTGTGTACAGTCCCACACTGTCACTGTGTTTCTGTACAGTTCCCTTACTCTGTGGAGTGACACACACTGTCACTGTATTTATGTAGAGTTCCCTCACTCTGTGCACAGTCCCACACTGTCACTGTGTTTCTGTACAGTTCCCTTACTCTGTGGAGTGTCTCACACTGTCATTGTATTTATGTAAAAATCTCTCAGTCTGTGTACAGTCCCACACTGTCACTGTGTTTATCTGGAGTTCCCTCACTCTGTGTACAGTCCCACACTGTCACTGTGTTTCTGTACAGTTCCCCTATTCTGTGTACAGTCCCACACTGTAACCGTGTTTATGTAGTGTTCCCTCACTCAGTGTACAGTCCAACACTGTAACTGTGTTTATGTAGAGTTCCCTCACTCTGTGTACATTCCCACACTGTCACTGTGTTTCTGTACAGTTCCCTTACTCTGTGGAGTGTCTCACACTGTCACTGTATTTCTGTAGAGTTCCCTCACTCTGTGTACAGTCCCACACTGTCACTGTGTTTCTGTACAGTTCCCTCACTCTGTCTACAGTCCCACACTGTCACTGTGTTTCTGAACAGTTCCCTCACTCTGCGTACAGTCCCACACTGTCACTGTGTTTCTGTACAGTTCCCTTAATCTGTGGAGTGTCTCACACTGTCACTGTATTTATGTAAAATTCTCTCACTCTGTGTACAGTCCCACACTGTCACTGTGTTTCTGTACAGTTCCCTCACTCGGTCTACAGTCCCACACTGTCACTGTGTTTCTGAACAGTTCCCTCACTCTGTGTACAGTCCCACACTGTCACTGTGTTTCTGTACAGTTCCCTTAATCTGTGGAGTGTCTCACACTGTCACTGTATTTATGTAAATATCTCTCAGTCTGTGTACAGTCCCACACTGTAACCGTGTTTATGTAGTGTTCCCTCACTCAGTGTCCAGTCCAACACTGTAACTGTGTTTCTGTACAGTTCCCTTACTCTGTGTACAGTCCCACACTGTAACTGTGTTTATGTCGAGTTCCCTCACTCTGTGTACCGTCCCACACTGTAACTGTGTTTCTGTACAGTTCCCTTACTCTGCGTACAGTCCCACACTGTAACTGTGTTTATGTAGAGTTCCCTCACTCTGTGTACATTCCCACACTGTCACTGTGTTTCTGTACAGTTCCCTTACTCTGTGGAGTGTCTCACACTGTCACTGTATTCATGTAAGATTCTCTCACTCTGTGTACAGTCCCACACTGTCACTGTGTTTCTGTACAGTTCCCTTACACTGTGGTGTGTCTCACACTGTCACTGTATTTATGTAGAGTTCCCTCACTCTGTGTACAGTCCCACACTGTAACTGTGTTTATGCAGAGTTCCCTCACTCTGTGTGCAGTCCCACACTGTAACTGTGTTTCTGTACAGTTCCCTTACTCTGTGTACAGTCCCACACTGTAACTGTGTTTATGTAGAGTTCCCTCACTCTGTGGACATTCCCACACTGTCACTGTGTTTCTGTACAGTTCCCTTACTCTGTGGAGTGTCTCACACTGTCACTGTATTTATGTAAGATTCTCTCACTCTGTGTACAGTCCCACACTGTCACTGTGTTTCTGTACAGTTCCCTGACTCTATGGTGTGTATCACACTGTCACTGTATTTATGTAGAGTTCCCTCACTCTGTGTACAGTCCCACACTGTCACTGTGCTTCTGTACAGTTCCCTTACTCTCACACTGTCACTGTATTTATGTAAGATTCTCTCACTCTGTGTACAGGCCCACACTGTCACTGTGTTTATCTGGAGTTCCCTCAGTCTGTGTACAGTCCCACACTTTCACTGTGTTTCCGTACAGTTCCCTTACTCTGTGTACAGTCCCACACTGTAACTGTGTTTATGTAGAGTTCCCTCACTCTGCGTACAGTCCCACACTGTAACTGTGTTTATGTAGAGTTCCCTCACTCTGTGTACATTCCCACACTGTCACTGTGTTTCTGTACAGTTCCCTTACTCTGTGGAGTGTCTCACACTGTCACTGTATTTATGTAAGATTCTCTCACTCTGTGTACAGTCCCACACTGTCACTGTGTTTATGTAGAGTTCCCTCACTCTGTGTACAGTCCCACACTGTCACTGTGCTTCTGTACAGTTCCCTTACTCTCACACTGTCACTGTATTTATGTAAGATTCTCTCACTCTGTGTACAGGCCCACACTGTCACTGTGTTTATCTGGAGTTCCCTCAGTCTGTGTACAGTCCCACACTTTCACTGTGTTTCCGTACAGTTCCCTTACTCTGTGTACAGTCCCACACTGTAACTGTGTTTATGTAGAGTTCCCTCACTCTGCGTACAGTCCCACACTGTCACTGTGTTTCTGTACAGTTCCCTTACTCTGTGGAGTGTCTCACACTGTCACTGTATTTATGTAAGATTCTCTCACTCTGTGTACAGTCCCACACTGTCACTGTGTTTATGTAGAGTTCCCTCACTCTGTGTACAGTCCCACACTGTAACTGTGTTTCTGTGCAGTTCCCTTACTCTGTGTACAGTCCCACACTGTAACCGTGTTTATGTAGAGTTCCCTCACTCAGTGTACAGTCCAACACTGTAACTGTGTTTCTGTACAGTTCCCTTACTCTGTGTACAGTCCCACACTGTCACTGTGTTTCTGTACAGTTCCCTCACACTGTGTACATTCCCACCCTGTCACTGTGTTTCTGTACAGTTCCCTTACTCTGTGGAGTGTCTCACACCGTCACTGTATTTATGTAAAATTCTCTCACTCTGTGCACAGTCCCACACTGTCACTGTGTTTCTGTACAGTTCCCTTACTCTGTGGAGTGTCTCACACTGTCACTGTATTTATGTAAAATTCCCTCACTCTGTGTGCAGTCCCACACTGTCACTGTGTTTCTGTACAATTCCCTTACTCTGTGTACAGTCCCACAATGTAACCGTGTTTATGTAGAGTTCCCTCACACAGTGTACAGTCCAACACTGTAACTGTGATTCTGCACAGTTCCCTTACTCTGTGTACAGTCCCACACTGTAACTGTGTTTATGTACAGTTCCCTCACTCTGTGTACAGTCCCACACTGTAACTGTGTTTATGTAGCGTTCCCTCACTCTGTGTACAGTCCCACACTGTAACTGTGTTTCTTCACAGTTCCCTTACTCTGTGTACAGTCCCACACTGTACTGTGTTTATGGAGAGTTTCCTCACTCTGTGTACAGTCCCACACTGTCACTGTATTTCTGTACAGTTCAATTACTCTGTGGAGTGTCTCACACTGTAACTGTGTTTATGTAGAGTTCCCTCACTCTGTGTACAGTCCCACACTGTAACTGTGTTTATGTAGCGTTCCCTCACTCTGTGTACAGTCCCACACTGTAACTGTGTTTCTTCACAGTTCCCTTACTCTGTGTACAGTCCCACACTGTACTGTGTTTATGGAGAGTTTCCTCACTCTGTGTACAGTCCCACACTGTCACTGTATTTCTGTACAGTTCAATTACTCTGTGGAGTGTCTCACACTGTCACTGTATTTATGTAAAATTCTCTCACTCTGTGTACAGTCCCACACTGTCACTGTGTTTCTGTACAGTTCCCTTACTCTGTGGAGTGACACACACTGTCACTGTATTTATGTAGAGTTCCCTCACTCTGTGCACAGTCCCACACTGTCACTGTGTTTCTGTACAGTTCCCTTACTCTGTGGAGTGTCTCACACTGTCACTGTATTTATGTAAAAATCTCTCAGTCTGTGTACAGTCCCACACTGTCACTGTGTTTATCTGGAGTTCCCTCACTCTGTGTACAGTCCCACACTGTCACTGTGTTTCTGTACAGTTCCCGTATTCTGTGTACAGTCCCACACTGTAACCGTGTTTATGTAGTGTTCCCTCACTCAGTGTACAGTCCAACACTGTAACTGTGTTTATGTAGAGTTCCCTCACTCTGTGTACATTCCCACACTGTCACTGTGTTTCTGTACAGTTCCCTTACTCTGTGGAGTGTCTCACACTGTCACTGTATTTCTGTAGAGTTCCCTCACTCTGTGTACAGTCCCACACTGTCACTGTGTTTCTGTACAGTTCCCTCACTCTGTCTACAGTCCCACACTGTCACTGTGTTTCTGAACAGTTCCCTCACTCTGCGTACAGTCCCACACTGTCACTGTGTTTCTGTACAGTTCCCTTAATCTGTGGAGTGTCTCACACTGTCACTGTATTTATGTAAAATTCTCTCACTCTGTGTACAGTCCCACACTGTCACTGTGTTTCTGTACAGTTCCCTCACTCGGTCTACAGTCCCACACTGTCACTGTGTTTCTGAACAGTTCCCTCACTCTGTGTACAGTCCCACACTGTCACTGTGTTTCTGTACAGTTCCCTTAATCTGTGGAGTGTCTCACACTGTCACTGTATTTATGTAAATATCTCTCAGTCTGTGTACAGTCCCACACTGTAACCGTGTTTATGTAGTGTTCCCTCACTCAGTGTCCAGTCCAACACTGTAACTGTGTTTCTGTACAGTTCCCTTACTCTGTGTACAGTCCCACACTGTAACTGTGTTTATGTCGAGTTCCCTCACTCTGCGTACAGTCCCACACTGTAACTGTGTTTATGTAGAGTTCCCTCACTCTGTGTACATTCCCACACTGTCACTGTGTTTCTGTACAGTTCCCTTACTCTGTGGAGTGTCTCACACTGTCACTGTATTTATGTAAGATTCTCTCACTCTGTGTACAGTCCCACACTGTCACTGTGTTTATGTAGAGTTCCCTCACTCTGTGTACAGTCCCACACTGTCACTGTGCTTCTGTACAGTTCCCTTACTCTCACACTGTCACTGTATTTATGTAAGATTCTCTCACTCTGTGTACAGGCCCACACTGTCACTGTGTTTATCTGGAGTTCCCTCAGTCTGTGTACAGTCCCACACTTTCACTGTGTTTCCGTACAGTTCCCTTACTCTGTGTACAGTCCCACACTGTAACTGTGTTTATGTAGAGTTCCCTCACTCTGCGTACAGTCCCACACTGTCACTGTGTTTCTGTACAGTTCCCTTACTCTGTGGAGTGTCTCACACTGTCACTGTATTTATGTAAGATTCTCTCACTCTGTGTACAGTCCCACACTGTCACTGTGTTTATGTAGAGTTCCCTCACTCTGTGTACAGTCCCACACTGTAACTGTGTTTCTGTGCAGTTCCCTTACTCTGTGTACAGTCCCACACTGTAACCGTGTTTATGTAGAGTTCCCTCACTCAGTGTACAGTCCAACACTGTAACTGTGTTTCTGTACAGTTCCCTTACTCTGTGTACAGTCCCACACTGTCACTGTGTTTCTGTACAGTTCCCTCACACTGTGTACATTCCCACCCTGTCACTGTGTTTCTGTACAGTTCCCTTACTCTGTGGAGTGTCTCACACCGTCACTGTATTTATGTAAAATTCTCTCACTCTGTGCACAGTCCCACACTGTCACTGTGTTTCTGTACAGTTCCCTTACTCTGTGGAGTGTCTCACACTGTCACTGTATTTATGTAAAATTCCCTCACTCTGTGTGCAGTCCCACACTGTCACTGTGTTTCTGTACAGTTCCCTCACACTGTGTACATTCCCACCCTGTCACTGTGTTTCTGTACAGTTCCCTTACTCTGTGGAGTGTCTCACACCGTCACTGTATTTATGTAAAATTCTCTCACTCTGTGCACAGTCCCACACTGTCACTGTGTTTCTGTACAGTTCCCTTACTCTGTGGAGTGTCTCACACTGTCACTGTATTTATGTAAAATTCCCTTACTCTGTGTACAGTCCCACACTGTACTGTGTTTATGGAGAGTTTCCTCACTCTGTGTACAGTCCCACACTGTCACTGTATTTCTGTACAGTTCAATTACTCTGTGGAGTGTCTCACACTGTAACTGTGTTTATGTAGAGTTCCCTCACTCTGTGTACAGTCCCACACTGTCACTGTGTTTCTGTACAGATCCCTTACTCTGTGCAGTGTCTCACACTGTCACTGTATTTATGTAAAATTCTCTCACTCTGTGTACAGTCCCACACTGTCACTGTGTTTCTGTACAGTTCCCTCACTCTGTGTACCGTCCCAAACTGTCACTGTGTTTCTGTACAGTTCCCTCACTCTGTGTACCCTCCCAAACTGTCACTGTGTTTCCGGACAGTTCCCTCACTCTGTGTACCGTCCCACACTCTAACTGTGTTTATGTAGAGTTCCCTCACTCTGTGTACAGTCCCACACTGTCACTATGTTTCTGTACAGTTCCCTCACTCTGTGTACCATCCCAAACTGTCACTGTGTTTATGTACAGTTCCCTTACTCTGTGGAGTGTCTCACACTGTAACTGTGTTTATGTAGAGTTCCCTCACTCTGCGTACAGTCCCACACTGTAACTGTGTTTATGTAGAGTTCCCTCACTCTGTGTACATTCCCACACTGTCACTGTGTTTCTGCACAGTTCCCTTACTCTGTGAAGTGTCTCACACTGTCACTGTATTTATGTAAGATTCTCTCACTCTGTGTACAGTCCCACACTGTCACTGTGTTTATGTAGAGTTCCCTCACTCTGTGTACAGTCCCACACTGTAACTGTGTTTCTGTGCAGTTCCCTTACTCTGTGTACAGTCCCACACTGTAACCGTGTTTATGTAGAGTTCCCTCACTCAGTGTACAGTCCAACACTGTAACTGTGTTTCTGTACAGTTCCCTTACTCTGTGTACAGTCCCACACTGTCACTGTGTTTCTGTACAGTTCCCTCACACTGTGTACATTCCCACCCTGACACTGTGTTTCTGTACAGTTCCCTTACTCTGTGGAGTGTCTAACACCGTCACTGTATTTATGTAAAATTCTCTCACTCTGTGCACAGTCCCACACTGTCACTGTGTTTATGTAGAGTTCCCTCACTCTGTGTACCGTCCCACACTGTAACTGTGTTTCTGTACAGTTCCCTTACTCTGCGTACAGTCCCACACTGTAACTGTGTTTATGTAGAGTTCCCTCACTCTGTGTACATTCCCACACTGTCACTGTGTTTCTGTACAGTTCCCTTACTCTGTGGAGTGTCTCACACTGTCACTGTATTCATGTAAGATTCTCTCACTCTGTGTACAGTCCCACACTGTCACTGTGTTTCTGTACAGTTCCCTTACACTGTGGTGTGTCTCACACTGTCACTGTATTTATGTAGAGTTCCCTCACTCTGTGTACAGTCCCACACTGTAACTGTGTTTATGCAGAGTTCCCTCACTCTGTGTGCAGTCCCACACTGTAACTGTGTTTCTGTACAGTTCCCTTACTCTGTGTACAGTCCCACACTGTAACTGTGTTTCTGTAGAGTTCCCTCACTCTGTGGACATTCCCACACTGTCACTGTGTTTCTGTACAGTTCCCTTACTCTGTGGAGTGTCTCACACTGTCACTGTACTTATGTAAGATTCTCTCACTCTGTGTACAGTCCCACACTGTCACTGTGTTTCTGTACAGTTCCCTTACTCTATGGTGTGTATCACACTGTCACTGTATTTATGTAGAGTTCCCTCACTCTGTGTACAGTCCCACACTGTCACTGTGCTTCTGTACAGTTCCCTTACTCTGTGTGCAGTCCCACACTGTAACTGTGTTTCTGTACAGTTCCCTTACTCTGTGTACAGTCCCACACTGTAACTGTGTTTCTGTAGAGTTCCCTCACTCTGTGGACATTCCCACACTGTCACTGTGTTTCTGTACAGTTCCCTTACTCTGTGGAGTGTCTCACACTGTCACTGTACTTATGTAAGATTCTCTCACTCTGTGTACAGTCCCACACTGTCACTGTGTTTCTGTACAGTTCCCTTACTCTATGGTGTGTATCACACTGTCACTGTATTTATGTAAGATTCTCTCACTCTGTGTACAGTCCCACACTGTCACTGTGTTTATCTGGAGTTCCCTCAGTCTGTGTACAGTCCCACACTTTCACTGTGTTTCCGTACAGTTCCCTTACTCTGTGTACAGTCCCACACTGTAACTGTGTTTATGTAGAGTTCCCTCACTCTGCGTACAGTCCCACACTGTAACTGTGTTTATGTAGAGTTCCCTCTCTCTGTGTACATTCCCACACTGTCACTGTGTTTCTGTACAGTTCCCTTACTCTGTGGAGTGTCTCACACTGTCACTGTATTTATGTAAAATTCTCTCACTCTGTGTACAGTCCCACACTATCACTGTGTTTCTGTACAGTTTCTTCACTCTGTGTACAGTCCCACACTGTCACTGTGTTTCTGTACAGTTCCCTCACTCTGTGTACCGTCCCAAACTGTCACTGTGTTTCCGGACAGTTCCCTCACTCTGTGTACCGTCCCAAACTGTCACTGTGTTTATGTAGAGTTCCCTCACTCTGTGTACAGTCCCACACTGTCACTATGTTTCTGTACAGTTCCCTCACTCTGTGTACCGTCCCAAACTGTCACTGTGTTTATGTACAGTTCCCTTACTCTGTGGAGTGTCTCACACTGTCACTGTATTTATGTAGAGTTCCCTCACTCTGTGTACAGTCCCACACTGTCACTGTGTTTCTGTACAGTTCCCTCACTCTGTCCACAGTCCCACACTGTCACTGTGTTTCTGAACAGTTCCCTCACTCTGTGTACAGTCCCACACTGTCACTGTGTTTCTGTACAGTTCCCTTAATCTGTGGAGTGTCTCACACTGTCACTGTATTTATGTAAAATTCTCTCACTCTGTGTACAGTCCCACACTGTCACTGTGTTTCTGTACAGTTCCCTTACTCTGTGGAGTGACACACACTGTCACTGTATTTATGTAGAGTTCCCTCACTCTGTGCACAGTCCCACACTGTCACTGTGTTTCTGTACAGTTCCCTTACTCTGTGGAGTGTCTCACACTGTCACTGTATTTATGTAAACATCTCTCAGTCTGTGTACAGTCCCACACTGTCACTGTGTTTATCTGGAGTTCCCTCACTCTGTGCACAGTCCCACACTGTCACTGTGTTTCTGTACAGTTCCCGTATTCTGTGTACAGTCCCACACTGTAACCGTGTTTATGTAGTGTTCCCTCACTCAGTGTACAGTCCAACACTGTAACTGTGTTTATGTAGAGTTCCCTCACTCTGTGTACATTCCCACACTGTCACTGTGTTTCTGTACAGTTCCCTTACTCTGTGGAGTGTCTCACACTGTCACTGTATTTCTGTAGAGTTCCCTCACTCTGTGTACAGTCCCACACTGTCACTGTGTTTCTGTACAGTTCCCTCACTCTGTCTACAGTCCCACACTGTCACTGTGTTTCTGAACAGTTCCCTCACTCTGCGTACAGTCCCACACTGTCACTGTGTTTCTGTACAGTTCCCTTAATCTGTGGAGTGTCTCACACTGTCACTGTATTTATGTAAAATTCTCTCACTCTGTGTACAGTCCCACACTGTCACTGTGTTTCTGTACAGTTCCCTCACTCGGTCTACAGTCCCACACTGTCACTGTGTTTCTGAACAGTTCCCTCACTCTGTGTACAGTCCCACACTGTCACTGTGTTTCTGTACAGTTCCCTTAATCTGTGGAGTGTCTCACACTGTCACTGTATTTATGTAAAAATCTCTCAGTCTGTGTACAGTCCCACACTGTAACCGTGTTTATGTAGTGTTCCCTCACTCAGTGTCCAGTCCAACACTGTAACTGTGTTTCTGTACAGTTCCCTTACTCTGTGTACAGTCCCACACTGTAACTGTGTTTATGTCGAGTTCCCTCACTCTGTGTACCGTCCCACACTGTAACTGTGTTTCTGTACAGTTCCCTTACTCTGCGTACAGTCCCACACTGTAACTGTGTTTATGTAGAGTTCCCTCACTCTGTGTACATTCCCACACTGTCACTGTGTTTCTGTACAGTTCCCTTACTCTGTGGAGTGTCTCACACTGTCACTGTATTCATGTAAGATTCTCTCAATCTGTGTACAGTCCCACACTGTCACTGTGTTTCTGTACAGTTCCCTTACACTGTGGTGTGTCTCACACTGTCACTGTATTTATGTAGAGTTCCCTCACTCTGTGTACAGTCCCACACTGTAACTGTGTTTATGCAGAGTTCCCTCACTCTGTGTGCAGTCCCACACTGTAACTGTGTTTCTGTACAGTTCCCTTACTCTGTGTACAGTCCCACACTGTAACTGTGTTTATGTAGAGTTCCCTCACTCTGTGGACATTCCCACACTGTCACTGTGTTTCTGTACAGTTCCCTTACTCTGTGGAGTGTCTCACACTGTCACTGTATTTATGTAAGATTCTCTCACTCTGTGTACAGTCCCACACTGTCACTGTGTTTCTGTACAGTTCCCTGACTCTATGGTGTGTATCACACTGTCACTGTATTTATGTAGAGTTCCCTCACTCTGTGTACAGTCCCACACTGTCACTGTGCTTCTGTACAGTTCCCTTACTCTCACACTGTCACTGTATTTATGTAAGATTCTCTCACTCTGTGTACAGGCCCACACTGTCACTGTGTTTATCTGGAGTTCCCTCAGTCTGTGTACAGTCCCACACTTTCACTGTGTTTCCGTACAGTTCCCTTACTCTGTGTACAGTCCCACACTGTAACTGTGTTTATGTAGAGTTCCCTCACTCTGCGTACAGTCCCACACTGTAACTGTGTTTATGTAGAGTTCCCTCACTCTGTGTACATTCCCACACTGTCACTGTGTTTCTGTACAGTTCCCTTACTCTGTGGAGTGTCTCACACTGTCACTGTATTTATGTAAGATTCTCTCACTCTGTGTACAGTCCCACACTGTCACTGTGTTTATGTAGAGTTCCCTCACTCTGTGTACAGTCCCACACTGTAACTGTGTTTCTGTGCAGTTCCCTTACTCTGTGTACAGTCCCACACTGTAACCGTGTTTATGTAGAGTTCCCTCACTCAGTGTACAGTCCAACACTGTAACTGTGTTTCTGTACAGTTCCCTTACTCTGTGTACAGTCCCACACTGTCACTGTGTTTCTGTACAGTTCCCTCACACTGTGTACATTCCCACCCTGTCACTGTGTTTCTGTACAGTTCCCTTACTCTGTGGAGTGTCTCACACCGTCACTGTATTTATGTAAAATTCTCTCACTCTGTGCACAGTCCCACACTGTCACTGTGTTTCTGTACAGTTCCCTTACTCTGTGGAGTGTCTCACACTGTCACTGTATTTATGTAAAATTCCCTCACTCTGTGTACAGTCCCACACTGTCACTGTGTTTCTGTACAATTCCCTTACTCTGTGTACAGTCCCACAATGTAACCGTGTTTATGTAGAGTTCCCTCACTCAGTGTCCAGTCCAACACTGTAACTGTGTTTCTGTACAGTTCCCTTACTCTGTGTACAGTCCCACACTGTAACTGTGTTTATGTCGAGTTCCCTCACTCTGTGTACCGTCCCACACTGTAACTGTGTTTCTGTACAGTTCCCTTACTCTGCGTACAGTCCCACACTGTAACTGTGTTTATGTAGAGTTCCCTCACTCTGTGTACATTCCCACACTGTCACTGTGTTTCTGTACAGTTCCCTTACTCTGTGGAGTGTCTCACACTGTCACTGTATTCATGTAAGATTCTCTCAATCTGTGTACAGTCCCACACTGTCACTGTGTTTCTGTACAGTTCCCTTACACTGTGGTGTGTCTCACACTGTCACTGTATTTATGTAGAGTTCCCTCACTCTGTGTACAGTCCCACACTGTAACTGTGTTTATGCAGAGTTCCCTCACTCTGTGTGCAGTCCCACACTGTAACTGTGTTTCTGTACAGTTCCCTTACTCTGTGTACAGTCCCACACTGTAACTGTGTTTATGTAGAGTTCCCTCACTCTGTGGACATTCCCACACTGTCACTGTGTTTCTGTACAGTTCCCTTACTCTGTGGAGTGTCTCACACTGTCACTGTATTTATGTAAGATTCTCTCACTCTGTGTACAGTCCCACACTGTCACTGTGTTTCTGTACAGTTCCCTGACTCTATGGTGTGTATCACACTGTCACTGTATTTATGTAGAGTTCCCTCACTCTGTGTACAGTCCCACACTGTCACTGTGCTTCTGTACAGTTCCCTTACTCTCACACTGTCACTGTATTTATGTAAGATTCTCTCACTCTGTGTACAGGCCCACACTGTCACTGTGTTTATCTGGAGTTCCCTCAGTCTGTGTACAGTCCCACACTTTCACTGTGTTTCCGTACAGTTCCCTTACTCTGTGTACAGTCCCACACTGTAACTGTGTTTATGTAGAGTTCCCTCACTCTGCGTACAGTCCCACACTGTAACTGTGTTTATGTAGAGTTCCCTCACTCTGTGTACATTCCCACACTGTCACTGTGTTTCTGTACAGTTCCCTTACTCTGTGGAGTGTCTCACACTGTCACTGTATTTATGTAAGATTCTCTCACTCTGTGTACAGTCCCACACTGTCACTGTGTTTATGTAGAGTTCCCTCACTCTGTGTACAGTCCCACACTGTAACTGTGTTTCTGTGCAGTTCCCTTACTCTGTGTACAGTCCCACACTGTAACCGTGTTTATGTAGAGTTCCCTCACTCAGTGTACAGTCCAACACTGTAACTGTGTTTCTGTACAGTTCCCTTACTCTGTGTACAGTCCCACACTGTCACTGTGTTTCTGTACAGTTCCCTCACACTGTGTACATTCCCACCCTGTCACTGTGTTTCTGTACAGTTCCCTTACTCTGTGGAGTGTCTCACACCGTCACTGTATTTATGTAAAATTCTCTCACTCTGTGCACAGTCCCACACTGTCACTGTGTTTCTGTACAGTTCCCTTACTCTGTGGAGTGTCTCACACTGTCACTGTATTTATGTAAAATTCCCTCACTCTGTGTACAGTCCCACACTGTCACTGTGTTTCTGTACAATTCCCTTACTCTGTGTACAGTCCCACAATGTAACCGTGTTTATGTAGAGTTCCCTCACACAGTGTACAGTCCAACACTGTAACTGTGATTCTGCACAGTTCCCTTACTCTGTGTACAGTCCCACACTGTAACTGTGTTTATGTACAGTTCCCTCACTCTGTGTACAGTCCCACACTGTAACTGTGTTTATGTAGCGTTCCCTCACTTTGTGTACAGTCCCACACTGTAACTGTGTTTCTTCACAGTTTCCTTACTCTGTGTACAGTCCCACACTGTACTGTGTTTATGGAGAGTTTCCTCACTCTGTGTACAGTCCCACACTGTCACTGTATTTCTGTACAGTTCAATTACTCTGTGGAGTGTCTCACACTGTAACTGTGTTTATGTAGAGTTCCCTCACTCTGTGTACAGTCCCACACTGTCACTGTGTTTCTGTACAGATCCCTTACTCTGTGCAGTGTCTCACACTGTCACTGTATTTATGTAAAATTCTCTCACTCTGTGTACAGTCCCACACTGTCACTGTGTTTCTGTACAGTTCCCTCACTCTGTGTACCGTCCCAAACTGTCACTGTGTTTCTGTACAGTTCCCTCACTCTGTGTACCCTCCCAAACTGTCACTGTGTTTCCGGACAGTTCCCTCACTCTGTGTACCGTCCCACACTCTAACTGTGTTTATGTAGAGTTCCCTCACTCTGTGTACAGTCCCACACTGTCACTATGTTTCTGTACAGTTCCCTCACTCTGTGTACCATCCCAAACTGTCACTGTGTTTATGTACAGTTCCCTTACTCTGTGGAGTGTCTCACACTGTAACTGTGTTTATGTACAGTTCCCTCACTCTGCGTACAGTCCCACACTGTAACTGTGTTTATGTAGAGTTCCCTCACTCTGTGTACATTCCCACACTGTCACTGTGTTTCTGCACAGTTTACTTACTCTGTGAAGTGTCTCACACTGTCACTGTATTTATGTAAGATTCTCTCACTCTGTGTACAGTCCCACACTGTCAGTGTGTTTATGTAGAGTTCCCTCACTCTGTGTACAGTCCCACACTGTAACTGTGTTTCTGTGCAGTTCCCTTACACTGTGTACAGTCCCACACTGTAACCGTGTTTATGTAGAGTTCCCTCACTCAGTGTACAGTCCAACACTGTAACTGTGTTTCTGTACAGTTCCCTTACTCTGTGTACAGTCCCACACTGTCACTGTGTTTCTGTACAGTTCCCTCACACTGTGTACATTCCCACCCTGTCACTGTGTTTCTGTACAGTTCCCTTACTCTGTGGAGTGTCTCACACCGTCACTGTATTTATGTAAAATTCTCTCACTCTGTGCACAGTCCCACACTGTCACTGTGTTTCTGTACAGTTCCCTTACTCTGTGGAGTGTCTCACACTGTCACTGTATTTATGTAAAATTCCCTCACTCTGTGTACAGTCCCACACTGTCACTGTGTTTCTGTACAATTCCCTTACTCTGTGTACAGTCCCACAATGTAACCGTGTTTATGTAGAGTTCCCTCACACAGTGTACAGTCCAACACTGTAACTGTGATTCTGCACAGTTCCCTTACTCTGTGTACAGTCCCACACTGTAACTGTGTTTATGTACAGTTCCCTCACTCTGTGTACATTCCCACCCTGTCACTGTGTTTCTGTACAGTTCCCTTACTCTGTGGAGTGTCTCACACTGTCACTGTATTTATGTAAAATTCTCTCACTCTGTGCACAGTCCCACACTGTCACTGTGTTTCTGTCCAGTTCAATTACTCTGTGGAGTGTCTCACACTGTCACTGTATTTATGTAAAATTCTCTCACTCTGTGTACAGTCCCACACTGTCACTGTGTTTCTGTAGAGTTCCCTCACTCTGTGTACAGTCCCACACTGTAACCGTGTTTATGTAGAGTTCCCTCACTCTGTGTACAGTCCCACACTGTAACTGTGTTTATGTACAGTTCCCTTACTCTGTGTACAGTCCCACACTGTAACTGTGTTTATGTAGCGTTCCCTCACTCTGTGTACAGTCCCACACTGTAACTGTGTTTCTTCACAGTTCCCTTACTCTGTGTACAGTCCCACACTGTACTGTGTTTATGTAGAGTTTCCTCACTCTGTGTACAGTCCCACACTGTCACTGTATTTCTGTACAGTTCAATTACTCTGTGGAGTGTCTCACACTGTAACTGTGTTTATGTAGAGCTCCCTCACTCTGTGTACAGTCCCACACTGTCACTGTGTTTCTGTACAGATCCCTTACTCTGTGCAGTGTCTCACACTGTCACTGTATTTATGTAAAATTCTCTCACTCTGTGTACAGTCGCACACTGTCACTGTGTTTCTGTACAGTTCCCTCACTCTGTGTACCGTCCCAAACTGTCACTGTGTTTCTGTACAGTTCCCTCACTCTGTGTACCCTCCCAAACTGTCACTGTGTTTCCGGACAGTTCCCTCACTCTGTGTACCGTCCCACACTCTAACTGTGTTTATGTAGAGTTCCCTCACTGTGTGTACAGTCCCACACTGTCACTATGTTTCTGTACAGTTCCCTCACTCTGTGTACCATCCCAAACTGTCACTGTGTTTATGTACAGTTCCCTTACTCTGTGGAGTGTCTCACACTGTAACTGTGTTTATGTAGAGTTCCCTCACTCTGCGTACAGTCCCACACTGTAACTGTGTTTATGTAGAGTTCCCTCACTCTGTGTACATTCCCACACTGTCACTGTGTTTCTGTACAGTTCCCTTACTCTGTGGAGTGTCTCACACTGTCACTGTATTTATGTAAGATTCTCTCACTCTGTGTACAGTCCCACACTGTCACTGTGTTTATGTAGAGTTCCCTCACTCTGTGTACAGTCCCACACTGTAACTGTGTTTCTGTGCAGTTCCCTTACTCTGTGTACAGTCCCACACTGTAACCGTGTTTATGTAGAGTTCCCTCACTCAGTGTACAGTCCAACACTGTAACTGTGTTTCTGTACAGTTCCCTCACACTGTGTACATTCCCACCCTGTCACTGTGTTTCTGTACAGTTCCCTTACTCTGTGGAGTGTCTCACACCGTCACTGTATTTATGTAAAATTCTCTCACTCTGTGCACAGTCCCACACTGTCACTGTGTTTCTGTACAGTTCCCTTACTCTGTGGAGTGTCTCACACTGTCACTGTATTTATGTAAAATTCCCTCACTCTGTGTACAGTCCCACACTGTCACTGTGTTTCTGTACAATTCCCTTACTCTGTGTACAGTCCCACAATGTAACCGTGTTTATGTAGAGTTCCCTCACACAGTGTTCAGTCCAACACTGTAACTGTGATTCTGCACAGTTCCCTTACTCTGTGTGCAGTCCCACACTGTAACTGTGTTTATGTACAGTTCCCTCACTCTGTGTACATTCCCACCCTGTCACTGTGTTTCTGTACAGTTCCCTTACTCTGTGGAGTGTCTCACACTGTCACTGTATTTATGTAAAATTCTCTCACTCTGTGCACAGTCCCACACTGTCACTGTGTTTCTGTCCAGTTCAATTACTCTGTGGAGTGTCTCACACTGTCACTGTATTTATGTAAAATTCTCTCACTCTGTGTACAGTCCCACACTGTCACTGTGTTTATGTAGAGTTCCCTCACTCTGTGTACAGTCCCACACTGTAACCGTGTTTATGTAGAGTTCCCTCACTCTGTGTACAGTCCCACACTGTAACTGTGTTTATGTACAGTTCCCTTACTCTGTGTACAGTCCCACACTGTAACTGTGTTTATGTAGAGTTCCCTCACTCTGTGTACAGTCCCACACTGTAACTGTGTTTCTTCACAGTTCCCTTACTCTGTGTACAGTCCCACACTGTACTGTGTTTATGTAGAGTTTCCTCACTCTGTGTACAGTCCCACACTGTCACTGTATTTCTGTACAGTTCAATTACTCTGTGGAGTGTCTCACACTGTAACTGTGTTTATGTCGAGTTCCCTCACTCTGTGTACAGTCCCACACTGTCACTGTGTTTCTGTACAGATCCCTTACTCTGTGCAGTGTCTCACACTGTCACTGTATTTATGTAAAATTCTCTCACTCTGTGTACAGTCCCACACTGTCACTGTGTTTCTGTACAGTTCCCTCACTCTGTGTACCGTCCCAAACTGTCACTGTGTTTCTGTACAGTTCCCTCACTCTGTGTACCGTCCCAAACTGTCACTGTGTTTCCGGACAGTTCCCTCACTCTGTGTACCGTCCCAAACTGTCACTGTGTTTATGTAGAGTTCCCTCACTCTGTGTACAGTCCCACACTGTCACTATGTTTCTGTACAGTTCCCTCACTCTGTGTACCGTCCCAAACTGTCACTGTGTTTATGTACAGTTCCCTTACTCTGTGGAGTGTCTCACACTGTTACTGTATTTATGTAGAGTTCCCTCACTCTGTGTACAGTCCCACACTGTCACTGTGTTTCTGTACAGTTCCCTCACTCTGTGTACAGTCCCACACTGTAACTGTGTTTCTGTCCAGTTCCCTTACTCTGTGGAGTGTCTCACACTGTCACTGTATTTATGTAAAATTCTCTCACTCTCTGTACAGTCCCACACTGTCACTGTGTTTATGTCTAGTTGCCTCATTCTATGTAAAGTCGCACAGTGTAACTGTGTTTATGGAGAGTTCCCTCACTTTGTGTACATTCCCACAATGTCACTGTGTTTATGTAAAATTCTCTCACTTTGTGTACAGTCCCACACTCTAACTGTGTTTATGTAGAGTTTCCTGACTGTGTGTACAGTCCCACACTGTCACTGTGTTTGTGTAGAGTTCCCTCACTCTGTGTACAGTTCCACATTGTAACTGTGTTTTTGTAGAGTTCCCTCACTTTGTGTACAGTCCCACACTGTAACTGTGTTTATGGAGAGTTCCCTCACTCTGTGTACAGTTCCACACTGTAACTGTGTTTATGTCCAGTTCCCACACTCCATGTACAGTCCAACAGTGTAATTGTGTTTATGTACAGTTCCCTCACACTGTGAACAGTCCCACACTGTAACTGTGTTTATGTAGTTTCCCCAGTCCATCTTTGTGATAAAACCGGCCAACACCGTTAAATTGAGATGATAAATCTCTCTGTACAATAACCCAATTTGTTATCCATACCTTCCTCAGTACATGTTTAACAGGAGATTTTGAACGTTAACTGTGGGTTTGAGTCAGCTCTGAGGTGAGGATGAAATCTTGATGTTGGAGATCTTTTGCCCATTAGTTTCAGTTCTGCCAGTCTGTCCCCTTTCGGTAAATATAAACCTGTTTGTTGGTGCAAAGAACAAAATCAGAATTGTATTTCCATATCTAAAGCAGCGTGCTTATTCTTTTTAGTAACATTGTTCCTCTGGGAGGTCCCCCTGCTCAGATTAAACTGGACTGTGATCTCTGAGAGGAAGTGTAATGAGAAGGAACTAGTCTTGATGTTATCGCTGAGTTTCGGACATCTGTTAAATATTAATAACAAATAGACACTGTGCTTCTAGTAAACGAGGGCTGCTCATCGAGGGCTTTCTGGAGCATTCATTCAGGATTAATTTGAACACCAGAATGCCAGTTTTCCATGATACATAAAGTAAACAGTTCACTTTCTCTGTAATCCCACTAGACTGTCCCATTTGAACACTCCTAGGGCAGGCATAGCACACATTAGATAGAGGCCTTCCGCAACTGATGGGCACCGCAGGGTCTGGAGTGCATCATTGATGCAGAGAATGCTATTTTAATTTGAGTTTTTGTTTATTGATCCACTTTTAAATATAGTTATTTTTATAAATTGTGTATCATGGGGGCCTGAGAAATAAAGGCCCCTTCACCAAATATACATAACAGGGGCCTGTAGTATAAAGGCCACCTTCAGATTAAAAGGTTAGATAGAGAGCAAAGCTCCCTCTACAATATCCCAATGAAATCTGGCAGGACAGATACACAACAGGTTCCAATTTTTTTCATAGCATGTGAGCATTGATGGCAACACCTGCATTTGTTGCCCATCACTAATTGTCCATAAGAAGGTGGTGGTGAGTCGTCTTCTTGAACTGCTGTATTCTATGGGGTACAGGGACATCTGCAGTGCTGTTAGGAAGGGAGTTCCAGGATTTTGACACAGCAACAGTGAAGGAATGGTGATATAGTTCCAAGTCAGGTTGGTATGTCAGGAGGAGGTGGGCGACCGTCTCTTCCCCACCACAGCCACCACGGGGGCATTGTGCGGAGAGGGCGAGACTTCGGGTATGCATGAAGGATCTGACGGGGGTATGGGCCAGACCTGCGCCACGTAGAGCAACAACGTGAGCGCCTCGCACCTGATGACCAGGTTCTTACCCACAATGGAGAGAGATCGCTGCCCCCACATGCCCAACTTTTGTCGTACCTTGGCTACTCGCTCCTCCCAGGTTTTGGTGCATGCCCCGGCCCTTCCGAACCATATCCCCAGCACCTTCAGGTAGTCTGACCTGACGGTGAAGGGGACAAAGGATCGGTCAGCCCAGTTCCCAAAGAACATGGCCTCGCTCTTGCCGTGGTTAACTTTGGCTCCCGAGGCCAGTTCGAACTGGTCGCAGATGCTCATCAGTCTGCGCACGGACAGCGGATCCGAGCAGAAGACGGCGACGTCATCCATGTACAGGGAGGTTTTAACCTGAGTGCCTCCGCTGCCTGGGATTGTCACCCCTCTTACGCTCGCATCCTTCCTAATAGACTCAGCAAAGGGTTCAATACATCAAACAAACAAGACTGGGGAGAGAGGACAGCCCTGTCTGACTCCAGATTGAATCGGGAAACTTTCCGATTCCCACCCATTGATTGAGACTGCGCTACTGATGTTTGTGTAGAGCAGTTGGATCCAATTGCAGATTCCCTCCCCAAACCCCACTTTGGAAAGCACGTCCATCATGTAGGTGTGCGATATCCTGTCAAAAGCCTTCTCCTGGTCCAGGCTGATGAGGCAGGTGTCCACCCTCCTGTCCCGTACGTAGGCGATCGTATCCCTGAGTAGCGCGAGACTATCAGAGATCTTCCTGCCGGGTACAGTACAAGTCTGGTCAGGGTGAATCACCAACTCCAGAGCAGACTTGACTCGACTGGCTATGACTTTGGACAGAATTTTGTAGTCAATATTAAGCAGTGAGATGGGCCGCCAATTTCTGATTTCTGCCCTCTCCCCCTTCCACTTGTAAATGAGGGTGATGATGCCTTTCCTCATGGATTCTGACATGCTGCCGGCCAGGAGCATACTCTCCTATACTTCCAGCAGGTCCGGGCCGACCCAGTCCCACAGGGCCGAGTACAACTCGACCGGTAAGCCGTCGCTTCCAGGAGTTTTACTCGTCTCGAAGGACTCGACGGCCTTTGTCAGCTCGTCCAGAGTTAGCGGCTTGTCCAGTCTCTCCCTCCTGCTGTCATCTAAGACCTCTGTGATAGATGACAGGAAGGACTGGGAGGCTCTGCTGTCTTTGGGCTTCGCGTCATACAGCCCAGCATAAAAGGATTTGCTGATCCTTAGTATGTCGGACTGCGAAGACGTTACCGAGCCATCTTCTTCCTTCAGGCTGCTGATAACAGCTCTCTCTGTGTACCTTTTGGAAGAAGTAACGCGAGCACGTCTCATCCTGCTCGATGGAGCGGACTCTGGACCGGAAGATGATCTTGGAGGCCTCCTTGGCAAAGAGCGAGGCCTGCTGGCTCTTCACCTCTTGGAGGTCCTCCTTGACCTCGACCCCCATTGACTGCAACCGGAGCAGATTTTGCATACTTTTCTGGAGTCGGGACATTTCCCTCTGTCTCTCTCTCGCCCTCTGAACACCTTTGTGGATGAAGAACCTCTTGATGTTCTCCTTGATCGCTTCCCACCAGTGAACTGGAGACTCAAAGAGGGGTTGCACGGTCCTCCAACCTTTGTAATCCCTTTTGAGTTCCTCAACATTCTCTGGGGTCAGCTGTGGAGCATTGAGCTTCCATGTCCCTCTGCCAACCCGCTGGTCGTCCTGTAAGTGACAGTCGGCCAGTAAGAGGCAGTGGTCGGAGAACACCGGCTTGATGTCGGTGGATCCGACCGTGACAGCACGGGACACAAACAGGAAGTCAATCCTGGAACGGGCAGACCCGTCCGATCTTGACCATGTGTATCTGCGCTGCGCTCCGTCTGCAGACGTCGTGCAGTTTGGCATCTTTAACTGTTTCTATTAGGAATCTGGATGTAGCGTCCAGTTTGCTGTCGTCACTGCCGGATCGTCCAGCCGCATCGATGATGCAGTTGAAGTCACCGCCTTGGATGACCGGCCTGGACGTCGCCAGCAGCAGTGGGAGCTGCTGGAAGACGGTCAGCCGCTCGCTGTGTTGTACCGGGGCATACAAGTTGATCAACCGGAGCGGAGTGTTGTTGTACATCACGTCTGCTACGAGGAGGTGACCGCCCACCACCTCCTTAACTTCGGAGATGGTGAAGTTACCTCCCCGCAGCAGAATACCCAGGCCGGAGGAACGGCAATCATTACCCCCCGACCAGATCGATGGTCCGTGGGACCACCATCGTGACCACTGCCTGTAGGTGCTAAGGTGTGGTATTCCACACTCCTGCAGAAACAGTAGGTCACCTTTGACCTTGGCGAGGTAATCCAAGGTTGAAACACATCGTGTAGTGGATTTAATGCTACGCACATTAATGGAAGCAATTCTTACACCCATTTTTTTAAAATTAGTTGTTGCTTCCCATACCATTTGTCCTTGCTAGTCCCAGTCCTTTGGGATGTTCCTGCATACCCATCGTGTGCGCGAGCAGTTTCACATTGGTTGGGCTCAGAAACCCCTCCTGGTTTTTCATGCAGGGGTTTTTCCGCTGGGGTGACATCGTGGGGGGGTCTTGTAGGCAGCAAAGGTTGGGTTATCCTCTGCTGCTTCCATCTGTTCCTCCTCGAAAACATCACTGCTCCCGGCCTCCAGGAGCTGAGGTGCGCCAGACATGTCTTTGCTCTCGGTGTCCCGGAGCTGAGAAGCGTTGGCCACGTCGTTACATGTGGCGCTTTGGGTTTGGGGCACGACGGGCCCATCACAGCTTCCAGTGCCCGGGGGCTGGGATGCTTTATCTTCCATCTCCTTGGAGCTCTGCCACCTCTTTTGAAGGGGCTGTCGTTCCAGCATTCCCCCGTCCAGTGAAGAGGAGTTGTTGCAGTCTGATTCAGAAGGTAGCCTCCTCTTGCCACTGGTTTGGCTGGTGGCCTGTTCCTCTTTTGGATGTTTTTTCTTTGTGGTTTTCCTCTGGACCACTTGCCACTGACCTGTTTGTCCATCTGCTGCCTCATCCTCCATTGATTCTGTCTGTGGAGGAGGGGTTTCCGGGCTCTGGGTAGGTGCTGGGTCGCTGGTTTCAGCTGCCTCCCCTTCCTTCTCCTTCTCAGGTTGATGTTCCTCACTGCGGTGAAGGTTGCTGGTCTCCTTTCGAACACCGGACGCCTTCGTCGTATCTTCTCCCAGCTTTTCCTTGGACCTTGCCGCCTGAGCATAACTGAGGCAGCGTTTGGGGCAGGTTTTGTAGAGATGGCCTGCCGCACCGCACAAGTTACAACACTTAGCCTGCTTACACTCCTTGGTCTGATGGCCTTCCTCCTTGCAGTTCTTGCAAACAACCGTGCTGCAGTTGGCCGCCACGTGACCAGATTTGCCACAGGTGCGGCAAACTCTGGGCTGCCCAGCGTAGACCAAGAAGCCTCGACTTCCCCCGATAGCAAAGCTGGAGGGAGAGTGGATGATGGCTCCACTGGGATCGACCTTCAAGGTCACCTTGACCTGCCGCTTGCTGGTCCAAATCCCAAAGGGGTCCTTGACATCAGTGCTGCTGCCGGCCACCTCGACGTACCTGGTGAGAAAGGTGAGTACATCCACCACAGGAACATGGGGGTTGTAGAGGTGAATCGTCACCACCCGGTCCCATTGTGACGGAAGCGTGAAGAGCGGCTCCGCTGTGAGGATCGACAGTGGCGCCCGGTCCCCTTTCTCCTTGAACGCCTTCAGGAACTTGATGCATTCCGCCACGTTCTGGAACGTCACGTCGAAGTGTCCACTGCTGGGGAAATCCTGCAGGCAGAAGATGTCTGTAGCTTGAAATCCACAGCAATCAAAGAGAATTTTCTTGATGAAGAAGGTGCGATCAACCGATGCATCTCCTTCCTTGTCCTTCATGACCACCTGAACGGTGTTGCGCACTCCCTGGCCCGAAGCTCGAAGATTGGTTATAGCCATTTTACTCAAAGCTTCCCCAGGATCAAAAGGCAATGATCATGGTCTCTTCTCAATCAAATAAGCACTGATAAGAACAGATACTACACTTGATCTTAGCCAAAAGGCCGAGAAGCAGAGTAAAGCTCCCTCTGCACTGTCCCATCAAACACTGCAGGATAGTGACAGTACAGGCAAGAGAGACAGTAAATCAGTAAATCTCAATCTACCCTGTCCTGTCAAACACTCCCAGGACAAGAACAACATAGGTGAGATTAGGAGGAAAGTTCCCTCTACACTGTCCCCATCAAACACTCCCAAGACAGGTACAGCATGGGGTGAGACACAGAGTCAAGCTCCTTTTACATTGTCCCAAATAAAAATGGGTTACAGGAAATAAAAAAAGGGGAAAAAAAGAAAAAAATGGGGTTAGATACACAGTAAATCTCCCTCGACACTGTCCCCATCAAAAAAAAAATGGGGTTAGATACAGAGTAAAGCTCCCTCCACACAGTCCCCATCAAACACTCCCAGGACAGGTACAGCACTGGGATTGGCTGGTCAATTTGGAGCACTTCCTGCCAGCAATCAGGGGGAGCAGCTGCACCTGTGTTGCAGCAATTGCAGAGTGGAGAGTGGAGACTGCAGCAACTGGGGAGAGGAGAGTGGAGACTGGAAACTGCAGCAACTGGAGAGAGAGACTGGAGAAAGGTGAATACAGAGTGGAGACTGCACCAACTGGGGAGAGGGACTGGAGAAAGGTGAATACAGAGTGGAGGGAAACCATCAAGGAAGGCTGCAATTTTTCTGGAGAGGTGGGTGTCAGGGCACCTGAAAGACTATTAAGTTTAAACTGTTTGGGGGAGGGAGAAGAGGCCTGAAGACTCAGGGGTGGGGCAGCCAAATCCAGTAGGGGCCCCTGTGTTTGTATTGGTGTTTGCACACAGGGAGCTCCCTCCCCACCCCAACTGCCTGCTCGGGACAGCTGGAGTTGCCCGGGTGAAGACTGTCTTGTTAAAATCAGAAGAGGAGAGTACCGGGCGGCTCCAGCCGTCCCGGGCGAAGAAGCCTCCCCCAACTGGAAGACAACAAACAAGTTTGGACTAATTGTGATAAAGGTGCTCCAACTGGCAGTTGGAACAAACATCCTTTTCAGCCTTTCTCTCCCTTCCTCCACTCAGTCGCCTCAGTCACCTATCCTCCCCTTTTCCTTTACCATCCTACGCCATCCTCCTCTACTCCCACTCCAACTTGTTTAAAGTTTGCTTTTTTTTAAAATTGTGTAAATTTGTTTTGTTTCTTGGGAGTGGACGTAGCTCTTGGAGCCCATGGCAAGCCCCTCTTCGCCGGTGGCGGGGCCTTCCCGTTCATATGCTGCTGCGGCTGCTGCAGCTGCACCTGTTGCCCCGTCACCGTTTGCTTTATTAACAACGAAGCATGGGGTCAAGAGCTACGTCCACCCGAACATGACTATAGAGGCATGCGTGAAAGCAATGGCCGGGGTTGTCGGCCCTTCGGCCATTGTTGCAGCCTCTAAAATGTACGGGAAGGCAGTGTTTTTCCTGAAGACCGAGCAGGCGGTGTCCCTGGCTCTGAGCAAGGGGCTCACCGTGGGCGGGACCTTTCTGCCAGTGGACCCCCTGGAGGCCACTGCGCAAAGGCTCCTTTTATCCAATGTCCCGCCCTTCATCCCTGGTGAGCTCCTCCTTCCCCACCTGCACCATCTGGGGGAGGTAAAGACGGGGCTCACCCCAGTCCCGCTCGGTCTTCGGGAGAACAGCCTCCGACACGTGTACTCCTTCCGCCGCCAGTTATTCATGCAGCTGGCGCGGGAGGAGGTGACAGAGGGCCACTTCAATGCAGAATTCCAGGGGACGGCCTACCGCGTCTTCTGGACCTTGGACGGGGTGCGGTGCCATGTCTGTAAGGGGGTGGGGCATGTTCGTAAGAACTGCCCCAACCTCCCGGCTGCCAACTCCAACTCCAACTCAGCGGCCCAGGGTGGCGACGCTGCACCTCCTCCCACCACCACTACACCACCACCAGATACCATTCAGTCGGTACCGGAGGCTGTGGTTTTCACGGCCTCCGGCAGGGAGGGGGGTGACCGTCCAAGTGGAAGGAAGGCGCGGAGGAGAAATAAACATCGAGAGGCGCGTCCCCTGGATATCGTGACACTACCCGAGCCTGAGCTCAGCCCAAGGCCCAATCTCGGGAAGTCAACTTGCCCCAGGGCTGGGCTCAGGCCCAGGATGAATTAAAAAAAGGAGAGTGTGGAGGTGGAGGCCTCTGATGATATGGAGGTCTCTGAGCCTCCGCACACAACTGGGAAAAAGAGAAGGCACCCCTCCACAGAGGTAACAAGGGGCCCTGAGGCGCAGGGCCCATCTGTTGGAGGGGAGCTGTCTCCTGTTTCAGGTCCCCAGGTTTCCCCTACCGCCACCACCAAGGCTGCAAAGTCAGGGCAGGTGCTCCCTATTCCTCAGGACAGAGGGGAGGGGATGGCCCCGGTACATGAGGCCCCTCCTGAAGGAGTAAGTGGGGCCCTGCTTGTGGTGGGGGAGCCTGGGGAAGCCGCCCATTCTGCCACTGCTACTGGGTCGGGTGTCCTGAATGAAGGGGAGGGCGAGGCCCCAGAGGGTCGGGCCTCCCAGCCGGAGTCCACCACCAACCAGGAGACCCCCGACCCAGTTATAACTGAGAATGCTGCCCCATCTGCTGGGCCTGTGGGTGCTGGCGGAGCAGGAGATGGCCTCCTCTCGCCACCTCCAGTCTCGGCTCTGGCTGGTTTCCCGGAGTCCGGAACTTCTGTCTCCCCTGGACCACTCATTGGCCTGGGGACGGAGGTGGAGGGGGGTCCTGTTTCACAATAGAACCCAGAGAGGACTCCTCCGCCATCGATCCTGGGGGTGGGATCGTGACGGAGGCGGGACCAGCTGGCGCGGCCGGGACGTCCGCCACACAGTGTGTGGTAGATGTGTCGTCCGCTGGCGGTGACGACCCGGAGGAGGATGGGGATTCGGTGCGGGGCACGGAGGATGATCTTGATTCCATCGCCAGTGAGGTGGTGGAGTCCCTCGTGCCTCCCACCGAATCTCCTCTCATCCCCACGGCGGAACTCCGGGATTTCCTCGCGGCTTGCAGAGGTTGCCGCAATAAAGTTCAGCTGGCCCTCGACCGTTGGTCGAATCTGGCGCTGATCATCCAGTCTGTCCGTGCCGCCCTTAAGATAGTGGGCAAGCGCGCGGACGTGAAACTGGTTGAGAGGCGCCGTTTTAATGTGTTCCTCAATGGGTTGCTGGGGGAGTGGAGGGCCAGGTGCACTTCCACTCCCTCCTCACAGTGAGGTGTTGGTGACGGGTTTTAAGTACCTTTGACATGAAGATAACCATAGCCAGCCTCAACATCAACGGCAGCAGAGGGGCTCACCGCAGATTTCATAATCTCTCAGTCCTTAGGGAAGGGAGATACGCGGTGAGCTTTCTGCAGGAAACCCACACCGTTCCGGGAGACGAAGCCACCTGGCTCCTGGAGTGGCAGGGTGGGGTCTACATGAGTCACCTCACCCCTATTTCTAGTGGGGTGGCTATCTTGTTGGCCCCGACTTTTCAGCCGGAGATCTTGGGGGTTAAGGAGCTAGTGCCGGGCCGCTTGCTCCACCTCGCCATTCGCCTGGGTAGCGTGCCGCTCCACTTTGTGAATGTGTACGCGCCCAGGCCCGGCGCTTTGCAAGCGCGCTTCTTTGAAGAAGTGTCCGCTCTCTTGAGCTCCATCGATAGCGGCGAGTGCATCATCCTCGGGGGGGATTTTAACTGCACCCTCGAGGTGGGGGATTGCTCCGGTCCCCAGCGCGGCCAAGCGTCGGTGGAGAAGTTGAGGGGACTGATCAGCTCCCTTAACTTGGTGGACGTCTGGCGGAATCTCCATCCTGACTCCAGCGCCTTCACGTGGAGGTCTGGAGGAGGGGGGTCGCGAATCGACCGCCTCTACATTTCACAGGCGTACGTCTCCCGCGTTTCGGCGGCCTCCATGCGGCTGGTGCCGTGCTCGGACCACCGCCTGGTGTGGGCGGAGTTCACTCCGCTCCGCACGCGGGCGGGGTCCGCGTACTGGCACTTTAACAACCGGCTGCTGGAGGACGTGCGATTTCGGGACTCGTTCTGTCGATTCTGGGCCGACTGGAGAAGGAAGCAGGGGGGCTTCCCCTCCTTGAGGCTATGGTGGGATGTGGGCAAGACTCACATCCGCGTCTTCTGTCAGGAGTACGCGAGGGGGTCGACCAAGAGGCGGGAAGCCGAGATCGGGCGCCTTGAGAGGGAGTTGCTCGACTTGGAGTCCCGCCTCGGTCATGCCGTCGTGGACCCGGCCCTGTGGCAGGCGTACAAAGAGAAGAAGGGCGCGCTGAGGAACCTGCAGCTCATAGGGTCCCGAGGCGCGTACGTGAGGTCGCGGATCCAGATCCTGGAAGATTTGGACCGCGCCTCACCCTTCTTCTACTCGCTGGAAAAATGGCGGGGGGTCCGTAAGCAGCTCGTCGAGCTGCTGGCCGACGACGGATCCTCCATCACGGATCCGGAGGGAATGGGCCTCCTGGTCCGGACTTATTACAGTGCGTTGTTCTCTCCGGATCCGTCCAGCGAGGATGCGCGCAGAGTTTTGTGGGAGGACCTGCCGCAGGTCAGCCCGGAGGGCGCCGAAGGATTGGAGGCTCCGTTCACGTTGGCGGAGCTGACTGGCGCCCTCCACCAGCTCTCGAGGGGCAAATCCCCAGGGCTGGATGGGTTGACCGTGGAGTTCCTCAGGGCGTTCTGGGACGTCCTGGGGGACGATTACGCGCGGGTCCTGGGGGAAAGCCTGGCGATCGGGGAGATGCCCCTCTCGTGGCGCAGGGCGGTCATTGTCCTGCTGCCGAAGAGGGGCGATCTCCGCCTGCTTAAAAACTGGCGTCCGGTCTCCCTCCTCAGCACGGATTATAAGATCTTTGCCCGGGCTATGTCTACCCGCCTGGGCTCCGTGCTGGCCCACATGATCCACCCCGACCAGTCCTACACGGTCCCGGGCCGGTCCATCCAGGACAACATCCACCTGGTCCGGGACCTGATCCATCTTTCCCAGAGGACTGGTCAGTCGGTCGCCTTTCTCTCCCTCGATCAGGAGAAGGCGTTCGACAGGGTGGATCACGATTACCTTTTCGGGACTCTGCGCACTTTCGGACTCGGGCCGCATTTCGTGGCCCGGGTCCGACTTTTATACGCCGCCGCAGAGTGGCTAGTCAAAGTTAACGGGTCCTTGAAGGCGCCCCTTCGATTTGGGAGAGGAGTGCGTCAGGGGTGCCCCATGTCCGGCCAATTGTATACCATCTGCGTGGAGCCCTTCCTGTGCCTGCTTCGCAGGAGGTTGACGGGATTGGCTCTGCGCGAGCCGGCCATGCGGGTCGTCCTCTCGGCTTACACCGACGACGTGCTCCTCGCAATCACAGTTCCCGTTGACTTGCGGAGGATGCGCGACTGCCAGCAGACCTTTTCTGCCGCGTCCTCCGCGAGGATCAATTGGGAGAAATGTTCCGGACTCCTGGTTGGTCAGTGGCGGGTGGACTCCCTGCCGGAGGAGATGACACCTTTTGCGTGGAGCACCACGCACCTCCTCTATCTGGGAGTCCACCTTAGCCCCGCTGAGGAAGCCTGGCCGGCAAACTGGCAGGAGTTGGAGGCGAAAGTCACCGCTCGGCTGGGGCGCTGGACAGGACTGCTCCGAGTGCTTTCCTACAGGGGCCGAGCGTTGGTCATAAACCAACTGGTGGCCTCCATGCTGTGGTACCGGTTGGTCACTTTGGCCCCACCCCCTGTATTTGCCACCAAGATCCAGAAGAAACTCGTCGATTTCTTCTGGGGCAAGAGGAAACACTGGGTCTCTGCCACGGTCCTGAGTCTCCCGATCGAGGAGGGCGGTCAGTCGCTGGTGTGCGTCCGCACCCAGGCTGCGACTCTCCGCCTTCGGACCCTGCAGAGATACCTGTACGTCGAGCGTCCTCCCAGATGGTGTGCGCTGGCGACGTATTTTTTCCGCCAGTGTCACTGCCTTCAAGAGGACACGCAGCTCCCGGTGGAGTCTGTTAGCCGCGCCTCTCTGAGGGAGTTGCCTGTCTTTTACCGGGATCTTTTCCGAGTCTGGAACATGGTCGCCTCCAGTCAGGGCGCTCCCCCGCCGGCGGAGGAGAGCGCCTCGGCTGTCCGGGCGGCCGACTCCGGGGACGGTCCGGCGGGCGGAGGAGTAGCCGAAACCCCCGGGACGCCCCTCACTGCGGGTGGCGAGGGGGCTCGGGAGTGCGGAGCGATCCCGGCCGAGCTGACCCCCACTCGGCCGGAACTGCTCATCGGACCCAGGCCCCGAAACCCTCCTCGGGAGCCGGTCCCGCACAACCCGAGCCGCCTCTCGGAAATGCCCTCCGTGCCATTCCAATCGGCGCGGAGGGGTTTCCTGTACGGGCTGCTCCTGCACACTCTCCACTTCCTCGCCCTCATCAGCCGGCCGGACACGCCCTGGCGGTCCGCGTTGCCATCTGGCGGCGAGGGGAAACCCCGATGGAGGTCTCTCTACGCGGGAGTCTTCCCCCTTTACATCGGGGACCTGGGGTGGAGGGTGCTGCACAGTGCAGTCCCGTGCAATAGGCTTTTAAGTAGGTTCACGGACTCCCAGACCAGCTGTACTTTCTGCGGCCTGGACGAGTCCGTGTTCCACATTTATACGGAGTGTGCGAGGTTGCAGCCCCTATTTGAGTATCTGAAGGGGCTGCTCCTCAAATTCTGGCTGCACTTCAGTCCCACGCTCCTGATCTTTGGGCACCCGGTGCGGAGGGGCTTGGGCCGGGAGGAGGATCTCCTCGTCGGTCTGGTCCTGGGCCTGGCCAAGGTGGCAATTCACAGGTCCAGGTTGCGGGCCGTCGGGGGGTCCGTCCTCCCCGATTGCCTGCCCTCTTCCGCGGTTACGTTCGCGCCCGGGTGTCCCTGGAAAAGGAGCATGCGGTGTCCGCCGGTACGCTTGAGGCCTTCCGCGACCGGTGGGCACCGCAGGGACTGGAGTGCATCGTCGACGCCGAGAATGGCATTTTAATTTGAGTTTTTTTGTTTATTTATCTGGTTTTAATAAAGTTATTTTAAAAATATAAAAAAAAAAATGGGGTTAGATACAGAGTAAAGCTCCCTCTACGCTGTCCCCAGCAAACACTCCCAGGACAGGTACAGCAGAGAGGAAGGTTTTAGTAGCTGATACATTGAGGAAGAGGTGGAGAAATGCAGTGTTACTGAGAAGGAAGTAAGCAGTCTTTGTGATGGAGAGGATATGGGATTGGAAGTTCAACTCAGAATCAAACAGGATGCCAATGATCAGGAAGAGGCGAGTTCAGTCAGGGAGGGAGGTGGAACAAGTGGCTGGAGAACAGAATTTGTGGTGGAAGCTGAAGACAATGGCATTGATCTTCCCAATTCAAATGGGAGCAGGGAATGAGGTACTTCAGTTATGTGGAGAGACTAGAGAAGCTGGGATTGTTGTCTTTAGAGCAGAGAAAGTTGAGAGTCTTCAATATTATGAAGGTTCTTGATAGAGTAAATCGAGAGAAACCGACTCCATTGGCAGGAGGGTTGATAAACAGAGAACACAGATTGGGGGTAATTTTCAATAAAACCAGAGGGAAGATGAGGTGAATTTCTTTAACACAGCAAGTTGTTATGATCTTGAACACACTGCCTGAAAGGGTGGTAGAAGCAGATTCAACTGTAACTTTCACAAGTGAATTATATAAATATTTGAAGAAAAAAACACTGTAGGGCTTTAGAGAAAGAGCAGGGGAATGGGAATAATTGGGTAGCTCTATCTCACACACACAATGGGCCGAATGGCCTCCTTCTGTGCTGTGTGACTGCGTTTAATTGGAGGAAATTGTCGCTCATTGAGGATTGGATTTCTGACAAGCAGTTAAACAACACAAAGGCAGTGGATGGGTGAGAGAGGTGCTGATGAGGTAGAGCTGGGTATTGTGAACATACATGTGGAACATCGCGTCATGTCTTTGGATGATGTCACCGAGGGGCAGCATGTAGATGATAAATAGGAGGGAAGCCAAGGATAGATCCTTGGTTAACTCCAGAGGTAATGGTGTGGGGACAGGAAGAGAAACCATTGCAGGTGATTGTTTGGCTACAACTGGATAGGTAAGAGTGGGACCAGATGAGGGCAGTCCCACTCTGCTGGACAAATGAGGAGAAGAATTGGAGCAGGATGGTGTGGTCAACAGTGTCAAAGGCTGCAGACATGTTGAGAAGGATGAGGAGGGATCGTGCACCATGGTGACAGAGACAGAGGATGTCATTTACATCAATCACAAAGCTGATTGAAATAAATATTCCATAAGGGGAGTTACTGTGTTCAGTTCTGGGCACCGCACCTCAGGAAGGATGTATTGGCCTTGGAGATGAGGCAGTGCAGATTCACCTGACTCCATAGACTAGACTTGTATTCTCTCGAATATAGAAGTTTAAAGGGTGATCTAATTGAGGTGGTTAAGATGATTAAAGGATTTGATAGGGTAGATAGAGAGAAACTATTTCCTCTGGTGGGGGGAGTCCAGAACAAGGGGCATAACATTAAAATTAGAGCAAGGCCATTCAGGGGTGCTGTCAGGAAGCACCTCTTCACACAAAGGGGAGTGGAAATGGGGAACTCTCTCCCCTGAAAAGCTGTTGAGGCTGGGAGAGTCAATTGAAAATTTCAATATTGAGATTGACAGAATTTTGTTAGTTTACGCGTATTAAAGGATATGGAACCAAGGTGGGTAAATGGAGTTCAGATACAAAGCTGCCATAATCTAATTAAATGGTGGACAGGATCGAGGGGCTGAATGGTCGACTCCTGTTCCGACATTCCTATGTATAGGACAAATTTGAACACAATCTCTCAATGTGCAGCTGTTGATTTACCAGAAAGCGGTTTGATATTTTCATTCTTCGTTGACAGATGTGCGAAACTTGGCAACAACCTCAGGTCTATTTCCTTCTACTTAAGCTTCCTGTAGGAGTTCACAGCACCGTTTAAACTGAACAGGGGACCTCCCAGAGGGAACCATGTTACTAAAAAGAATAAGCACAGTGTTTTACATATGGAAATATGGTTCTGATTTAGTGAACGACCCCAAAGAACAGTTTCACTTGCTCAGAGCCGATGACATTTCTAATTTTTGCCAGTTCTGATGAAAGGTCACTGACATGAAATGTTAACTCTGCTTCTCTCTCCACAGATGCTGCCAGACCTGCTGAATATTTCCAGCACTTTCTTTTTTATTCCATGTACAATCCACACTGTCCTGGGACTACCCACCCATTTAATCTCCTTCCACAGTCCATGCACAATCTACACTGTCCTGGGACTACCCACCTGTTTAATCTCCTTCCACAGTCCATGTACAATCCACTCTGTCCTGGGACTACCCACCCATTTAATCACCTTCCACAGTCCATGTACAATCTACACTGTCCTGGGACTACCCACCCATTTAATCACCTTCCACAGTCCATGTACAATCTACACTGTCCTGGGACTACCCACCCATTTAATCACCTTCCACAGTCCATGTACAATCTACACTGTCCTGGGACTACCCACCCATTTAATCACCTTCCACAGTCCATGTACAATCTACACTGTCCTGGGACTACCCACCCATTTAATCACCTTCCACAGTCCATGTACAATCTACACTGTCCTGGGACTACCCACCCGTTTATCCCCTTTCACATACTATGTACACTCTCCCCGTCATCAACTGTACCCATTGTATTTAATCGTCTGAGGAAAATCTCTGTCGAAAAGCTCCCCGACTGCCAAATACAATTAAAGAAATCTCCTGAATAATCATCAATCCTCACATCTCCATCAAGCATGTGTCTGGATCATTCCCCCCTGACAGGATCCATTCTGTCCCTTGCAGTACTGATTGTCTCTATCAGAACCTGCCCCTGAACTACTGGAATAATAATATTCACCCAGCTCCTTCCTTCAGTTCTGTGCTTACATTCCAGTTGAATAATTTGTTTATAACTGGATTGTGGATGGTTGTTTATATCCTAAAGCTGTGGATCAGTTGAAAGCAAGTTGTATTCCACAAATCCGAGCATTTAAAACCCCACCTCTCAACATGATTTTTATCAATTTAAACTGAATTTCGAATTCTCAGACTGGTGGGATTTATGAATTTACTGGATTAATCCAGGCTTCTGGATTCCGGGTCCGGTAACACAACCACTGCAGCACTGCACCCCATTGTGAGGAACACTGTCCATTACATCAACCCTTGTCAAACATACTGGGGAAAAGATCCCACTCTCCTTAAATCCCATCAGTAATGGGTTAGTCGAACTTGGGGCAGCCTCAGTGAGCCCTGGGCCAGGCTTCACAACACAGCCTAAACGGAAACAGGATGGAAAACACAGGAGGTGGGACATTCCAGGCTGGGTATCACAGGCAGCTTAGAAACTCCAGCCCAGTCAGGGAAACATTTAGAGTGCGGTTTCTATCAATCATTGCTGCTGGAGTGAGTTTAGTTTAGTTCTGGGTGACTGTGTGTTGCTGCTTGTTGCTGATAAGGACTCTGTCTAAACAGGCGTTTCCGCTGTTGATCTTGAGGACAGCAGTGACCGGTTCTGTGAGCAACCCACTGACCTGTGTCTGGGTGGGTGATCGGTAAAAGGTACCTCTTCCTCCTGGTTCTGAACCCCGGCACAATTCTGCAAATCAGTAACAGCTACTGGAAATTCAACAGTGAAATTGTAATGGGGAATGTTCCACATAATAATGAACCTATTTGGAGACTCGCACATCTTATATAAATAAATACATAATGAGAGAATGAGCGAAAGAGAGAGAGAAACATAGATGTAGATAGACAGAATATTACCTTAGACAGTGTTACTGGTATGTGTGTGTGTGATACACGGGCTGATAAGTGGCAAGTAACATTCACGCCACCCAAGTGCCAGGCAATGACCATCTCCAATGAGAGAATCTAACCATCTCCCCTTGACATTCAGGGAATTCTGCTGTGAGTAACTCACCTCCTGACTCCCCAAAGCCAGTCCACCAATTGCAAGGCACAAGTCAGGAGTGTGATGAAATAGTTACCTGGATGGGTGCAACTCCAACAACACTCAAGGATCTCGACACCATCCAGGACAAAGCAGCCCACTTGATAGGCACCCCATTCATCACATTAAACGTTCACTCCCTCCACCACTGACGCACAGTGGCAGTAGTCTGTATACCATCTATAAGATCCACTGCAGCAACTCACCAAGGCTCCTTCGACAACACCTTCCAAACCCGCCACCTCTACTACCTAGAAGGACAAGGGCAGCAGACGCATGGGAACACCACCACCTGCAAGTTTCTTTCCAAATCATCCACCATCCTGACTTGGAACCATATCGCTGTTCCTTCACTGTCACTTAGTGAAAAACCTGTAACTCCCTTCCTAACAGCACTGTGGATGCACGTACACCAGATGGACTGCAGCAGTTCAAGGAAGCAGTTCACCACCACCTTATCAAGGGCAATTAGGGATGGGCAGTAAATGTTGGCCTTGACAGCAATGCTCACAAGCCATGAAAGAATATTTAAAAAAACACCCGGTGCTTTTACTGCTGCAGGTATAGTACGAATACTTTAGACAGTGTTCCTGGTGTGGGTGTGTTATTCAGATATCTGATGGTGTCACTGAAGCAGGTCATCACACATTATAATGGTAAATGTCCTCCTGTCAATGGGAACAGTCGATTGATGCTCACCTTTACTTGTTATTTTATCATCATGTACACCTATCACATATCCTTTGTTACAGTCCGGGTCTGCCATAGATCCCTTCCCAGGTTCAATATCAGTAATCACATTGAGCCATCTGACCATCTTGTTATGAAGGTAGTTGGCTCTCACTGTCGAGTATCTACATTAGAGCATTAAAACATCAGAAATAGGAGCAGGAGGAGGCCATTTGACCGTTCAAGCCTGCTCCACCATTCAATATGATCATGACTGACCTTTTACCTTTCTGCACTTTTCCAATATCCCTTAATCCGCTTCGTACTGTCATGCAGACCCCCACCTGCCAAGAATGAGGCATATTAATTTTCTCACATGAACATTGATTTTAAACTGTTGCGGGAGTGAAGAAAGGACTTGTTAAAAAATCACCAGACACTTGGCTGAAAGGACATTTGCGCACGAACAGACAGTGCTTGTGGAGACAAAGGGCTATTGCCTGGTCCACTTAATCTACAATGGATTTTGATCACCAGACATTGAAGGTGTAAGGGACAGCATTCCAGAGACTGCTAAGGTGATACAATCTACAGAAGCCAGGACTGGTTAAACCAGCTGGTTACATGACTAACTGGCAGGTCCAGGGTTTTTTTTTGAACTAGCCACAGAGAATTTGAAGTCAGAAAGATTGTTTGCTCCTGGAGTGAGCAGACCTCTCCTGTCTGCTCCCATCTCTTTCTCACAAGCCTCTGGACCCACTAAGGACACATGAACTTCAAGAGAGAAAGGTCAAGGTTTAAGAAGAATACTGGGCCCCAATGAAAAGCAAGACCTACCTGCAATCAAGGACTTTACAGCGAGCTCGAAGAACAGTAACCAAAACCATCTTCAGCTATTTCCTCAAGCTTTTCCACTTTATTTCTTCTGCTCTTTTCTGTCTCTATCTGTATGTGTGTATCGCATATATATTGCTAGATTGGGCACATCACATATCCTTAGGTGTTAACCGAATTAGAGTTTAAGTTTAATAAAGTACATCCTTCCTTAGGTAAGGAGACCAAAACTGTACACGGTACTTCAGGTGTGGTCTCACCAAGACCCTATACAACTGTAGTAAGACTTCTTCACTCTTATACTCCAATCCCTTTGTAATTAAGGCAAACCTACTATCTGCTTTCCCAATTGATTGCTGCACCTGCATGTTAACTTTCTGTGATTCATGTACAATAACACCCAGGTCCCTCTAAATACCAACTTTTTTTTATTTCCAAAATATACTTTATTCATAAAAATCTGTAAAAATTACATTGCCAAACAGTTTCCAAACAGCACCAAAAAATACAAACATTGCAAAAGAGATCAGTTTCTTTCAATAATGTCATGAGTTTCTTCCCAACCCTTCCGTTTCACAATTGTCATGTCAATTACAGTTTTACATTTACAGCAATTGAGAATATTAACGATACAGTTCGAGGGGTTTCCCATGAATCCAGCCCCTCAGTCCAGCTTGGTGGGGGAACCTTACACTGTGGTCTTTCCCCATTGAGCCTTTGCTGCGGCTGCCCCAAGCTTTAGTGCGTCCCTCAGCACGTAGTCCTGGACCTTGGAATGTGCCAGTCTGCAACATTCGGTGGTGGACAACTCTTTGCGCTGGAAGACCAGCAAGTTTCGGGCAGACCAAAGGGCGTCTTTCACCGAATTGGTCCCTCTAAATACCAACATTTCCCAGTTTTTCACCAATTACTTGGTATTCTGCTTTTCTATTTTTCCTTCTGAAGTGGATAACTTCACACTTCCCCACATTTTACTCCATCTTCCCCAATCACTTATTCTGTCCATGTCCCTTTGCACCCTCTTTCTATTCTCCACTATATTCACTGGTTTCCCCTGATCTAACCTGCGAGTTACACCCTCAAAAACTCTAGCGGAATTGTAAAACACAATTTCCCATTTATAAATCCGCGTTGACTCTGCCAAATCAAATATTATGATTTTCTAAGTGCTCTGTTATCACGTTCCTGATAATAGATTCTAGCATTTTCCCTAATACTGATGTCAGGCAATTTGGTCGACAGCTCCCGGTTTTCTCTCTCCCTTGTTTCTTGAATAGTGAGGTTATATTTTACTGCCTTCCAATCCATGGGAACCGTTCTAGAATCGAGGAAATTCTGGAACATTAAAACCAATACATCCACCATCTCTACAGCTACCTCTTTTAAAACCCGAGGATGCAGGTCATCAGATCCAGGGATTTGTCGATTTTTAAGTCCCGTTAATTTCTCCTGTACTAATTTTTTACTGATACTAATATCCCTAAATTCCTCATTCTCATTAGACCCTTCGTTCCCACTACTTCCAGAATTTGTTTTGTGTCTTCGACCATGAAGGCAGAGACAAAGTATTTGTTTAATGTCTGCTTTTTCCTTATTCCCTGTTATAATTTCTCCTGTCTCTGCCTCTAAGACACTTATGTTCATTCTCGTTAATCTTTTCCTTTTTACATACCTACAGAAACTTTTATAATCTGTTTTGTGTCTTTTACTAGTTGAGTCTCATATTCTATTTTCTCTTTCTTTATTATTTTCTTGGTCATCATTTCCTGAATTCTAAAATCCACCCAATCCTCAGGCTTACTATTCTTTTCTAATCAAATACCGTCTTTAATTTCTCTTGTCTACCATGGTATGCCCACTTTTCCCTTTTTTTAGTCTTTACTGGAATGTATATTTGTTGCATATTATGAATTAACTCTTTAAATGTTTGCCATTGCTTATCTACCATCATATCTTTTAATCTATTTTCCCAATCTATCTGAGCCAACTCACCCCCATACCTACATAGTTTGCTTTGTTCAGATTTAAGATCTACTCATACCATAGGAAGACCTGAGGTTGTAACAGTGATATCCCCTTGTGAACCACACCCGACACTCATGACCTTCGTGCCTGTATCACCTCAGCCTTGGCTCAATGGTATCACTCTTGACTCTGACTCAGATGGTTGAAGTCCCACTCCACAGAATTGAGCCCATAATCTCGGCTAAAACTCTCAGTGCAGTCCTGAGGAAGCATTGCACCATCGTAAGTGCTGTCTCTGGGATCAGATGTTAAAGTGAGCCCCTGTCTGTCCAGTCAGGTGGATGTAAAAGAGCTGGGGCGTTCTCCCAGTGTCCTGGGCCAACATTTATCCCTCAAACAACATCATTAAAACTAGATTATCTGGTCAGAAGTTTCCCGATCAAATCTGGAGTCAGACAGGGCTGTCCTCTCTCCCCGGTCTTGTTTGTTTGCTGTATTGAACCCTTTGCTGAGTCTATTAGGAAGGATGTGAGCATAAGAGGGGTGACAATCCCAGGCAGCGGAGGCACTCAGGTCAAAACCTCCCTGTACATGGATGACGTCGCCGTCTTCTGCTCGGATCCGCTGTCTGTGCGCAGACTGATGAGCATCTGCGACCAGTTCGAACTGGCCTCGGGAGCCAAAGTTGACCACGGCAAGAGCGAGGCCATGTTCTTTGGGTACTGGGCTGACCGATCCTTTGTCCCCTTCACCGTCAGGTCAGATTACCTGAAGGTGCTGGGGATCTGGTTCGGAAGGGCCGGGGCATGCACCAAAACCTGGAGGAGCGAGTAGACAAGGTACGACAAAAGTTGGGCATGTGGGGGCAGCGATCTCTCTCCATTGGGGTAAGAACCTGGTCATCAGGTGCAAGACGCTCACGTTGTTGCTCGACGTGGTGCAGGTCTGGCCCATACCCCACTCCTGCACTGTGGCAGTCACCCGAGCCATTTTCCGCTTCATCTGGGGATCTAAAATGGACCGGGTCCGGAGGGACACGATGTTCAAATCTCTGGACAAGGACAGGAAAAATGTACCCAACGTGTCCCTCATCCTGATGACCACCTTCGTGTGCGGCTGCATCAAGCTGTGTGTAGACCTCCAGTACGCAAACTCCAAGTGTCACTACGTGCTGAGGTTCTATCTGTCCCCGGTGTTGCGAAGGATAGGCCTGGTCACATTGCCGCGGAACGCTCCATGCAGTTGGGCCGTGCCGTACCACCTATCCTTCGTGCAGCAGTTTCTGCGGGAAAACACTTTTGACCACCGGTCCATCAGGCAGTGGTCTGCACGGAATATCCTCAAGGCCCTACGGGAAAAGGAGACGGTGGATCCTGTCGGATGGTTCCCCGAGCAGACCGTCACAGTCATTTGGCGGAATGCCTCATCACCAGAACTTTCAAACAAGCACCAAGACGTAGCTTGGCTGGTGGTGAGAAGGGCCCTCCCCGTCAGATCCTTCATGCACACCCGAAGTCTCGCCCTCTCCGCACAATGCCCCCGCGGTGGCTGTGGTGGGGAAGAGACGGTTGCCCACCTCCTCCTGGAATGTGTCTTTGCAAAGCAGGTGTGGAAAGAGATGCAGTGGTTTTTGTCGAGGTTCATCCCAAGCAGCTCTGTAACACAGGAGTCTGTGCTCTACGGGCTGTTCCCAGGGACGCACACCGAGACAAACATCAACTGCTGCTGGAGGACTATCAATTCGGTGAAAGATGCCCTTTGGTCTGCCCGAAACTTGCTAGTCTTCCAGCGCAAAGAGTTGTCCACCACTGAATGTTGCAGACTGGCACATTCCAAGGTCCAGGACTACGTGCTGAGGGACACACTAAAGCTTGGGGCAGCCGCAGCAAAGGCTCAATGGGGAAAGACCACAGTGTAAGGTCCCGCCACCAAGCTGAACGGAGGGGCTGGATCCATGGGAAACCCCTTGAACTGTATCGTTAATATTCTCAATTGCTGTAAATGTAAAACTGTAATTGGCAGGAAAATTGTGAAATGGAAGGGTTGTGAAGAAACTCACGATAGTATCGAAGGAAACTGATCTCCCTTGCAACGTTTGTATTTTTTGGTGCTGTTTGAAACTGTTTGGCAATGTAATTTTTACAGATTTTTATGAATGAAGTATATTTTGGAAATAAAAAAAAAATCTCATTGCTGTTTGCAGAACTTTGCTGTGTGCAATTTGACACCTGCCTTTCCCACACTGCAACAGTGATTACACTTCAAAAAGTACTTTTTAAAAATTCATTTCATCGGATGTGGGCATCACTGGTTAGGCCAGCATTTATTCCCCATCCCTAACTGCCCATGAGAAGGTGGTGCTGAGCTGCCTTCTTGAACCACTGCAGTCCATGTAGGGTGGGTACACCCACAGTGCTATTAGAATTAGAATTAGAATTAGAACATTACAGCGCAGTACAGGCTCTTCGGCCCTCGATGTTGCGCCAACCTGTGAAACCATCTGACCTACACTATTCCATTTTCATCCGTGTGTCTATCCAATGTCCACTTAAATGCCCTTAAAGTTGGCGAATCTACTACTGCTGCAGGCAGGGCGTTCCACGCCCTTACTACTCTCTGAGTAAAGAAACTACCTCTCACATCTGTCCTATATCTATCACCCCTCAACTTAAAGCTATGTCCCCTCGTGTTTGCCATCACCATCCGAGGAAATAGACGCTCACTATCCACCCTGTCTAACCCTCTGATTATCTTATATGTCTCTATTAAGTCACCTCTCCTCCTCCTTCTCTCCAACGAAAACAACCTCAAGTCCCTCAGCCTTTCCTCGTAAGACCTTCCCTCCATACCAGGCAACATCCTAGTAAATCTCCTCTGCACCCTTTCCATAGCTTCCACATCCTTCCTATAATGCGGTGACCAGAACTGCACGCAATACTCCAGGTGCGGTCTCACCAGAGTTTTGTACAGCTGCAGCATGACCTCGTGGCTCCGAAACTCGACCCCCCTACTAATAAAAGCTAACACACCATATGCCTTCTTAACAGCCCTATTAACCTGGTTAGCAACCTTCAGGGATTTATGCACCTGGACACCAAGATCTCTCTGTTCATCTACACTACCAAGGATCTTCCCATTAGCCCAGTACTCTGCATTCCTGTTACTCCTTCCAAAGTGAATCACCTCACACTTTTCCACATTAAACTCCATTTGCCATCTCTCAGCCCAGCTCTGCAGCCTATCTATGTCTCTCTGTACCCGACAACATCCTTCGGCACTATCCACAACTCCACCGACCTTCGTGTCATCTGCAAATTTACTAACCCACCCTTCTACACCCTCTTCCAGGTCATTTATAAAAATGACAAACAGCAGTGGCCCCAAAACAGATCCTTGCGGTACACCACTAGTAACTAAACTCCAGGATGAACATTTGCCATCAACCACCACCCTCTGTCTTCTTTCAGCTAGCCAATTTCTGATCCAAAGCTCTAAATCACCTTCAACCCCATACTTCTGTATTTTCTGCAATAGCCTACCGTGGGGAACCTTATCAAACGCCTTACTGAAATCCATATACACCACATCCACTGCTTTACCCTCATCCACCTGTTTGGTCACCTTCTCGAAAAACTCAATAAGGTTTGTGAGGCACGACCTACCCGTCACAAAACCGTGCTGACTATCTCTAATGTACTTATACTTTTCAAGATGATTATAAATCCTGTCTCTTATAACCTTTTCCAACATTTTACCCACAACCGAAGTAAGGCTCACAGGTCTATAATTACCAGGGCTGTCTCTACTCCCCTTCTTGAACAAGGGGACAACATTTGCAATCCTCCAGTCTTCCGGCACTATTCCTGTCGACAATGACGACATAAAGAGCAAGGACAAAGGCTCTGCAATCTCCTCCCTAACTTCCCAGAGAATCCTAGGATAAATCCCATCTGGCCCAGGGGACTTATCTATTTTCACACTTTCCAAAATTGCTAACACCTCCTCCTTGTGAACCTCAATCCCATCTAGCCTCGTAGCCTGAATCTCAGTATTCTCAACAACATTTTCTTTCTCTACTGTAAATACTGACGCAAAATATTCATTTAACACTTCCCCTATCTCCTCTGATTCCACACACAACTTCCCACTACTATCCTTGATTGGCCCTAATCTAACTCTAGTCATTCTTTTATTCCTGATATACCTATAGAAAGCCTTAGGGTTTTCCCTGATCCGATCCACCAATGACTTCTCGTGTCCTCTCCTTGCTCTTCTTAGCTCTCCCTTTAGATCCTTCCTGGCTAGCTTGTAGCTCTCAAGCGCCCTAACTGAGCCTTCACGTCTCATCCTAACATAAGCCTTCTTCTTCCTCTTGACAAGCGCTTCAACTTCTTTAGTAAACCACGGCTCCCTCGCACGACAACTTCCTCCCTGCCTCACAGGTACATACTTATCAAGGACACGCAGTAGCTGCTCCTTGAATAATCTCCACATTTCGATTGTTCCCATCCCCTGCAGTTTCCTTCCCCATCCTACGCATCCTAAATCTTGCCTAATCGCATCATAATTTCCTTTCCCCCAGTTATAACTCTTGCCCTGCGGTATATACCTGTCCCTGCCCATCGCTAAGGTAAACCTAACCGAATTGTGATCACTATCACCAAAGTGCTCACCTACATCTAAATCTAACACCTGGCCGGGTTCATTTCCCAGTACCAAATCCAATGTGGCATCGCCCCTGGTTGGCCTGTCTACATACTGTGTCAGAAAACCCTCCTGCACACACTGGACAAAAACTGACCCATCTAAAGTACTCGAACTATAGTATTTCAGTCGATATTTGGAAAGTTAAAGTCCCCCATAACAACTACCCTGTTACTCTCACTTGCTGTTAGGAAGGGAGCTCCAGGATTTTGATGCAACGACAGTGAAGGAACGGCGATATAGTTCCAAGTCAGGATGGTGTGTGACATAGAGGGGAACTTGTAGGTGATAATGTTCCCACTTCATTGGCTGTGAAGAGGTTTGGGATGTCCTGAGGTTGTGAAAGCCACTCTGTGAATGCAGGTTACCATGAAGGGAGGTGAAATAAAAACAGAAATTTCTGGAAAAACTCAGAAGGTGAACTTTGATTTGTGAGTTAGAATCATAGAACCATGCAGCACAGAAGGAGGCCATTCAGCCTGTCGTGTCTGTGCTGGATCTTAGTCCCACATCCCTGTTGTTTTTCTGTAATCCTGTAAGTTCCTCCTCCTCAAGTAGATATCAAATTCCCTTTTCCAATTATTTATGGAATCAGCTTCCAGCACCTTATCAGGTAAAGAGTTCAGATCCCAACAACTCTCAAAGTGAAAACATTTCTCCTCATCTCCCCTCTCGATCTTTTGCCAATGATTTTAAATCTATGGCCTCTGGTTATTGACCCACTCACCAGAGGGAACAGTTTTTCTCTATCTATCCAATCAAAACCTCTCCCCATCTGTTAGGGCACCTCTTAACCTTCTCTGTTCCAACAACAACAACAACTTGTCTTTATATAGCACCTTTAATGTAATAACACACTTCCAGCTGCTTCACAGGAATGGTATGTAATGAAATTTAACACCAAGCCACATCAGGAGATATTAGGTGGGATGACCAAAAGTTTGGTTAAAGACTTAAGTTTTAAAGAGTGTCTGAAAAGAGGAGAGAGTTAGAGAGTTTTAAGGAGGGAATTCCAGACCTTCCAAAGTCAACAGCCTAACTTTCCCAACTTCTCCTCAGAACTGAAGTCCCTCATCACTGGTAACATCCTGGTAAACCTCCTCTGTATTCTTTCTCAGGTCTTTACACCTTTCCTGAAGTGTGGTGTCCAGAATTGTGTTTCCAGCAGCATTTGGCTGCCCACCTAACTGAGGAACCTTCGGTTTTCAAAAGCCCGACTGACCCTCGTGGTGTCTGTGTTCTGTTACCAAAAGCTCTGCATCAAAAGACCTGCTCCTCTCACAGACTGACAGAGATCAAAGGGGTTTCTAACACAATGGTGAGAGGTGTCTGACCCAATATCCAGACAAATGTAAAACTTATTGTCTAGATACTGGGAGAGACAACTCATGATCAGTATATAATCCACCTTCCATCTGAATATCTCTGTTTTTATTCATTAGATTAGATTAGATTAGAGATACAGCACTGAAACAGGCCCTTCGGCCCACCGAGTCTGTGCCGAACATCAACCACCCATTTATACTAAATCCTGCACTAATCCCATATTCCTACCAAACATCCCCACCTGTCCCTATATTTCCCTACCACCTACCTATACTAGTGACAATTTATAATGGCCAATTAACCTATCAACCTGCAAGTCTTTTGGCTTGTGGGAGGAAACCGGAGCACCCGGAGAAAACCCACGCAGACACAGGGAGAACTTGCAAACTCCACACAGGCAGTACCCGGAATCGAACCCGGGTCCCTGGAGCTGTGAGGCTGCGGTGCTAACCACTGCGCCACTGTGCCGCCCATCATTCTCGGGATGTGGGTGCCGCAGGCAAAGCCAGCATTTATTGTCTGTCCCTAATTGTCCCGGGAATGTAATGGGCCTTTGTCTTGAATCACTAGCAGTGATTTTATACAAACTGAATGGCTTGCTCGTTCACTTCAGAGGCAACCAGGTTGGTGTTGGGACTGGAGTGACGTGGAGGCTGGACTGGGGAAGGGCGGCAGGTTCCCCAAAGGGAGTTAGTGAACCAGTTGGAATTTTAATGATAATTTTACGGCTTTGCGGTCACTTTTACTGATTGAGTTTTTTATTTCCAGATTTAGTTTTGAACTGAATTCAGTTTTTCAAAGTGCTGTGGTGCGATTTGAACTCACATTCTCTGGGTTATTAATCCAGGCATCTGGTTTACTGATCGAAGTGTTCAAAATCATGCGGGATCTGGACACAGCAGTGAGGGAGAAACTGTTACCATTGGTGAGTCGAGATCCAAATGACACCGATTTCAGGTGAAAGGCAAAAGAACCAACGGTGACAATAATTTGAAGAGAATTGAAATCTCTGCTGGAGGCGGGGACAGGAAGCTGTGCCTCTGGTTTCAGTGGGTGGAGCTGCTGTTTAAACTGTGGGACCCTCACTCACTCACTCACTCCGCTTCCCTATTTAAACAGCACTGACTCCAGATCCAAACAAAGCCGCCCTGAAGCAGCCGATTTCTGGTCTGTCTGAGTCTGGGTGAATACACAGGGCGATGGGGATTGCTCCTTATCTCTGTGTCCTTCTGGCCTGTCTAACCGGTGAGTGGTCCCGCAGCTTTATTCCCTCACAGTGCGGCTGCTTATTCGCAGACTCTTTAACCCTCTGTTTATACAACGGGTTTATTAAAGTGAACTCTTCTTTTTCTCTTTTATTAACAGGTGTCCGGTCCAATATCGTGTTGACCCAGCCCGATTCAGCTGTGAAAAAGCTCGGGGAGTCTCACAAATTGTCCTGTGGAGTGAGTGGGTTCAGCCTCAGCAGCTACGGCATGCACTGGGCGAAACAGGTCCCCGGGAAAGGGCTGCAGTGGGTCGCGGTTATAGCTTCTTCTGGTAGCAAGTATTACGCATCTGGAGTTCAAGGCCGATTCGAAGTTTCCAAGAGCGGCAACACCGCCTATCTACAACTGAATAATCTGAGAGTTGAGGACACTGCCATGTATTACTGTGCGAGATATACTGGGTGGCACAGTGTGAGAGATGGGGGCTCCCTTCATTCAAAAACCTGCCACATGAAAGCTATTTGAACTGGACTCTTCAGATGATATCACCGGCTTTTACCTCATGTCCAGTGGATATAAATCAGATCCTGATTCAATAATCCGGATGTGTGAACAACTTTCTTTGAAGATATTAGTTGAAAAAGAGGAAACAGTGCCGAGTAACAGCTCTGGGATGAAGATGTTGATAGTATACAGAACACACAGTGAGCTGTGGGATATTTCAAGTGGCGATGGTCCTTTAGGAGACTAGTGCAAAGAAGAAAATGTGAAGAATTCAATAAATCATTATCTTCCCAGTCCAATGAAAATGAAACTGGGAGGGGTGAAGTACATGTTGTGTAGAAACGATCCCTAACCTGCAGAAAGAGGTGGACTTCTGTTACTTCTTCTGATTCAAGGGTTGTTCTGCCACTGCAAACTAACCATCTTCCTTGACAGGGAATCATCATCAACAACTTTCATTTATATAGCGCCTTTAATGTCGTAAAATGTCCCATGGTGGTTCACAGGAGTTAAACCAGGGAAAAATTGACACTGGGTCAAAAAAGGAGATATTTGGACATGCGAACAAAAGCGAGGGATTTTAAGGACTGTCGAAAGGAGGAGAGAGAGGTGACAGGTCACTGAGGTTTAGAGAGTGAGGTCCAGAGATTAGGAACTGGACGGCTGAAGGCATGGCCACCAATACTGGAGCAAAGGGAGCAGAGGATGTCCAAGAGGCCAGAGTTGGGCAGAGTTTTCGGAGGGTTGTTGGGCTGGAGAAGATTACAGAAATAGAGAGAGGTGAGGCCATGGCGAGATGTGAACATTAGGATAAGAATTTTAACATTGAGACAATCCAAATAGAGAAAGGAAGAAAACACTTGCATTTATATAGCACCTTTCACAAACATAGGACATCCCAAAGATCTTTACAGCCAATGAAGTACTTTTGAATTGTAGTCACTATTGTAAGGTAGGAAATGTGGGAGACAGTTTATGCACAGCAAGCCCCAACAAAAAGCAATGTGATAATGACCACGTATTCTGTTTTTGAAACGTTGAATGAGGGATAAATATTGGCCAGAACACCGGGAGTAACTCCCCTGCTCTTCAAAATAGTGCCTGAGACCTTTTATATCCACATGAGGAGGAGGATGTGGCCTTCGTTTCATGCCTTATCCAAAAGGCAGCACCTCTGACAGTGCAGCACTCCCTCACTACCACACAGGAGTGTCAGCTTCGATTTTTGTGCTCAAGCAGGACTTGAACCCAGAACATTCGACCTGTGGGGTAAAAGTGCTACGAACTGAATGACAACTGACCTGTCTAAAAGGAAAGGACTCCTCATTGATTCAGTTATCAATCGATCCACAGCCCCACACATGGGCTGTGAGTGAAAAAGCATTTATTGAATTGTTTCTTTTGTTAAGCAGTCTGGATCTCTCTCTCACTCCATTTCACAAACTGAAGATTGCATTTTATTGACATTGTCACATCTAAATGTTGCTCAGCCCAACAACTCCATTCTAGTCCTCACTGTGAACCTTTTGCTCATATTTAGGACAGGAGGTGGTGGCGTAGTGGCATTGTCACTGGCTTAGTAACCCAGAGACCCAGGGTATTGCTCTGGGGACATGGGTTCAAATCCCACCACAGCAGAAGGTGGAATTTGAATTCAATTAATAAATCTGGAATTAAAAAGCCAGTCTAATGATGGCCATGAAACCATTGTCGATTGTTGTAAAAACCCATCTGGTTCACTAATGTCCTTTAGGGAAGGAAATCTGCTGTATTTACCTGGTCTGGCCTACATGTAATTCCAGACCCACAGCAATGTGGTTGACCCTTACATGCCCTCTGAAATGGCCTAGCAAGCCACTCAGTTAGGGCAATTAGGGATGGGCAATAAATGCTGGCCTGGCCAGCGACGCCCACATCTCATGAATTAATTTTAAAAATGGACAAACGGGTTCAAAAAAGATCCGTCGGATTCTTGATGCTCTGATTATGTTTTCTCGGTCAAAACTTGAAAATCAAGAATTGAAAGACATTGTTTAAATAACCCTGTGATTTTCGAATGTTCAATTTGTGACAAATTTAGATGGCAAGTGGCTTGATCCAGTATCAGCTCAAGATATTATCGGTTCAGTTTAAAGTCACTTCTGTCCTCACCTTCCATCGCTTATGATCAGGAAGGTTTCCTGTAAAAGTCTGAAGCTTGGTGACACCAGACAATGTCAATTCTTCTGATGTGTAACCTTTCCTATTCCTAGAAATGTCTCTCTTTATTCAAAAGCCTTCTATTGAAGAGGTTTGGATCAACAAGACTGCTACCCTGGTGTGTACAGTGGTCTGTTCTGATCCGAGCAAGGTCCAAATCTCCTGGAATGTGAATAGGAAGAAGAGAAGTGAAGGGGTAACGACTCAGCGCCCAACAGAGGAAGGGACTCAATACATCATCATCAGCCAACTCCGAACCAGTGCGGAGGAGTGGGGCAGCGGAGTGGAATTTGTGTGCTCTGCCCAAAGTGCTTCCTCGTCCTCACCCGTGTCAAAACGGGTAAAGAATGTAAAAGGTGGGCAAGAGATCAGAAATTAAATGCTTGGCTTTGTTAATCTTGAGGGAAGGAGTTTAACACCTTCTTTCTTTACCTGTCTGTTCCAGCCAAGCCAAAAAGTCCCATGGTCAGATTACTGCCTCCACCAGAGACCAAGAATGAGAGCACGGCCACCCTTGAGTGTGTGATCACTGGATTCTACCCGGACCTCATACACGTCTCCTGGGAGAAAGACGGTGCTCCGATCACATCCAACACCCGCGCTGGACTCACCGCTCTGGAACAGGAGGGAACATTCAGTGTCACTCACTACCTGACTGTGAGTACAGAGGAGTGGACGAAAGGTTCAAGCTTCACCTGTACAGTGTCTCATCCACCTTCCAGCTACAAAACCAGCAAGGAGGTGAAGAACATCGAAGGTAGGATCCTGGGCCTGAATCCAATATTAACATAACTTAAAAACATGACAAGAGTCAGACAAGTTCAACACTAATGACAGAGGTATGGTAATGTAGTGGTTATGTATGTGGACAATAATCCAGAGGCCAAGGCAAGTAAAGAAAGAAACAATTGCATTCATGTAGCTCCCTTCACAACCTCAGGACATCCCAAAGTGCTTTGCAGCCAACAAAGTATTTTTGTTTTGAAGTGTAGTCACTGTTGTAATGTAAAAACACATCAATTAATTTGCAGACAGCAAGGTCCCACAAACAGCAATGTGGTGCTGACCAGATTATCTGTTCTCGTGTTGCTGGTTGAGGGATAAATGTTAGACAGCCACAGAGAAGATCTCCCCTTCTCTTCTTAGAAATACTGTCTGCAGGATCTTTTTGTTCCACCTGAGAGGGTAGACGTTGCCTCGGTTTATTGTCACATCTGAAAGATGGCACGTCCAACAGTGCAGTGCTCCCTTAGTCCTGACACCAAGATTGGTGGCCTGGATTATATGCTCATGTCTCTGGTGTGGGATTTGAACACATGGCCTTCTGACATAGTGGAGAGAGTCCTTCTAGTTAATAATCAGGAGAAATAAGATCAGATCTCACCAAGGCAGTTTGAGAATTTGAATTCCGTTTTAAAGTAAGAACTGGAAATAAACAACTAGTATCAGTAAAAGTGAAAACTCCGGAGGTTGAAATATTTGTTCCCTGCATTAGTTTTGAATTGCCATCCTACTCCCTTCAAGCACAGGTCATGTCCTCTGATCCTACTGTTCTGGTCAAGGTGAAGCAGCTTGTCATGGTCCTCATGATCGAGAAACATGAGGATCCTAAAAATACAGGATGGAGCAGAGTTCAGGGCCGTGTGGAGCTCCCAATTTCCTAGCATGGGGGAGGGGAGGTGAAATTGTATAACACTTAAATCTGCAACTCTTCCAATTCCAGGTGGAAATGTAAATCTTCCTGTTCCAGGTGGAAACACTCCCTGCACTTGTCCTCCTTCCTCTTGTTCTGGGTGTATGCCAAAGCTTGTTTACCAGACTGACCTTAATGTGACCCTTGAAAATGGAGGTCAGCTCCAATATAACTGTCACCAACAAGCGTGCAAAATAAAGTGATTGGTTGTGAATGGAATTGGCCGTTGAATTTTATTACAAACCATTTGGTAGGTTTAAATCCAGCCCATGGTGTCTGTCTGGGTGAAAGTGTAAACAGTGTGAGAAGTTACAGCCCGAGCTTGGGTTCCTCACCCAACCCACTCCTTGTATAAATGGTCATTTTCTTTTTGTGACCTGTGGTGGATCAGGTTGGATAGGGTCTCGGCCACACCACTTGACCATCACCTCTCAGGAATGACTCTAGTTCACAAAAATTGGAAGCCTCTTTGTTACCCAGCGAGGCCGTGGGGGGGTTGGGACGTGGTGAGGGAGGAGGCAGGGTGATGAGAAATATCACCTTGATCCAGTAACAGGGAGGATTAACCCTCAATGATGGTGGTCCTGAGGCAAATTGGTGATTCAGGACACAAAGATTTAACTGGTGCCATGAACGACCTGGTAGGTTTTAAATAAAAACTCTGATCAGCAGAAAAAGAAAGAGTTCCCTTCACTCCCCAAACCTAGGTACTGATGTCAGCAGGGGGAGGTGGTGGCAGCGTAGTAGAATATCACTAGATTAGTAAACCAGAGCCCCAGGCTAATGCCCTGGGGAAATGGGTTCAAATCCTTCCACGTCCTGTGCACAAAAAGCAGGACAAATCCAACCTGGCCAATTAGCACCCTATCAGTCTACTCCCGATCACCAGCAAAGTGATGGAACGGGTCGTTGACGGTGCTATCGGACGGCACTTGCTCAGGAATAACCTCCTCACTGACGCTCTGTTTGGGTTCTGCCAGAGCCACTCAGCTGCTGACCTCATTATAGATTTGATCCAAGCGTGGACAAAAGAGCTGAACTCCAGAGGTGAGGATGAGAGCGATTGCCCCTGATATCAAGGCAGCTTTTAACTGAGTATAGCATCAAGGAGTGGAGACAATGGTAATCAGGGGGGAAAGTCTCTGTTGGTTGGAGTCATACCTAGCACAAAGGAAAATGGTTGTGATTGTTGGAGGCCAGTCATCTCATTCCCAGGACATCACTGCAGGAGTTCCTCAGGGTAGTGTCCTAGGCCCCACCATCTTCAACTTTTTCATCAATGACCTTGTCCCCAGCATAAGGTCAGAAGTGGGGATATTCACTGATTATTGCACAATGTTCAGCACCATTCGTGACTCCTCAGATACTGAAGCAGCTCGTGTCCATATGCATCAAGACCTGGACAACACCCAGGCTTGGACTAATAAGTGGCAAGTAACATTCACGCCACGCCACACAAGTGCCAGGCAATGACCATCTCAAACAAGAGTGGATCTAGCCATCTCTCCTTGACGTTCAATGGCATTACCATTGCTCAATTCCCCCACTATCAACATCCTGGGGGCCCCATTGACCAAACACTGAACTGGACCAGCCACATAAATGCTGTGGCTACAAGAGCAGGGCAGAGGCTGAGAATTCTGCAGCAAGTAACTCACCTCCTGTATCCCCAATGTCTGTCCACCATCTACAAGGCACAAGTCAGGAGAGTGATGGAATACTCTCCACTTGCCTGGTTGGGTGCAGCTCCAACAACACGCAAGATGGTCGAAACCATCCAGGACAAAGCAGCCCTCTTGATTGGCACCCCATCGACTACCTTAAACCTTCAACTCCCTCCGAAGCTGACAAATGGTGAAAAATGGATATGGGACACTTGCCTTTGCCTTTATCAATCGAGGCATAGATTACAAAAGCGGGGAGGTCATGTTGGAGTTGTACAGAACTTTGGTAAGGCCACAGCTGGAGTACTGTGTGCAATTCTTGTCGCCACATTATAGGAAGGATGTGATTGCATTGGAGGGGGTGCAGATGCGATTCACCAGGATGTTGCCTGGGATGGAACATTTAAGCTACGAAGAGAGGTTGGATAGGCTTGGGTTGTTTTCGCTGGAGCAGAAAAGACTGAGGGGTGACCTGATCGAGGTGTACAAGATTATGAGGGGCATGGACAGGGTGGATAGGGAGCAGCTGTTCCCCTTAGTTAAAGGGTCAGTTACGAGGGGACACAAGGTTAAGGTGAGGGGCAGGAGGTTTAAGGGGGATTTGAGGAAAAACATTTTTACCCAGAGGGTGGTGACGGTCTGGAATGCCCTGCCTGGGAGGGTGGTAGAGGCAGGTTGCCTCACATCCTTTAAAAAGTACCTGGATGAGCACTTGGCACGTCATAACATTCAAGGCTATGGGCCAAGTGCTGGCAAATGGGATTAATGCATCGGTGCAGACTCGATGAGCCGAAGAGCCTCTTCTGTACTGTATTATTCTGTGATTCTAAATTATTGATTATACACAGTGTATATGAAACCTACATAGTGTATATCAAACCTAGGTTTTTAAAATTATTTACCATATATGGTGTACATTAAACCGAGGTTTACAAATCATTGACTAGACATTGTGTATACTAAACCTTGGTTTACAGATAACTGAATATAGACAGTGTATACTAAACCAAGGTTTACAAATCATTGACCACACACAGTGTATATTAAACCTAGATTTACAAATTAGTGACTACTTATGGTGTATATTAAATCCAGGTTTACCATTCTTGACTATATCCGATGTATATTAAACATAGGTTTACAAATCATTGACAATAGAGAGTGTATATGAAACCTAGGTTTACAAATCATTGACAATATACAGTGGATATGAAACCTAGGTTTACAAATCATTGACAATAGAGAGTGTATATGAAACCTAGGTTTACAAATCATTGACAATATACAGTGGATATGAAACCTAGGTTTACAAATCATTGACAATAGAGAGTGCATATGAAACCTAGGTTCACAAATCATTGACAATATACAGTGGATATGAAACCTAGGTTTACAAATCATTGACAATAGAGAGTGTATATGAAACCTAGGTTTACAAATCATTGACAATAGAGAGTGGATATGAAACCTAGGTTTACAAATCATTGACAATAGAGAGTGTATATGAAACCTAGGTTTACAAATCATTGACAATATGCAGTGGATATGAAACCTAGGTTTACAAATCATTGACAATAGAGAGTGTATATGAAACCTAGGTTTACAAATCATTGACAATATACAGTGGATATGAAACCTAGGTTTACAAATCATTGACAATATACAGTGGATATGAAACCTAGGTTTACAAATCATTGACAATAGAGAGTGTATATGAAACCTAGGTTTACAAATCATTGACAATATACAGTGGATATGAAACCTAGGTTTACAAATCATTGACAATAGAGAGTGCATATGAAACCTAGGTTCACAAATCATTGACAATATACAGTGGATATGAAACCTAGGTTTACAAATCATTGACAATAGAGAGTGTATATGAAACCTAGGTTTACAAATCATTGACAATAGAGAGTGGATATGAAACCTAGGTTTACAAATCATTGACAATAGAGAGTGTATATGAAACCTAGGTTTACAAATCATTGACAATATGCAGTGGATATGAAACCAAGGTTTACAAATCATTGACAATAGAGAGTGTATATGAAACCTAGGTTTACAAATCATTGACAATATACAGTGGATATGAAACCTAGGTTTACAAATCATTGACAATATACAGTGGATATGAAACCTAGGTTTACAAATCATTGACAATAGAGAGTGTATATGAAACCTAGGTTTACAAATCATTGACAATATACAGTGGATATGAAACCTAGGTTTACAAATCATTGACAATATACAGTGGATATGAAACCTAGGTTTACAAATCATTGACAATAGAGAGTGTATATGAAACCTAGGTTTACAAATCATTGACAATATACAGTGGATATGAAACCTAGGTTTACAAATCACTGACAATATACAGTGTATATGAAACCTAGGTTTACAAATCATTGACAATAGAGAGTGTATATGAAACCTAGGTTTACAAATCATTGACAATAGAGAGTGTATATGAAACCTAGGTTTACAAATCATTGACAATATACAGTGTATATGAAACCTAGGTTTACAAATCATTGACAATAGAGAGTGTATATGAAACCTAGGTTTACAAATCATTGACAATATACAGTGGATATGAAACCTAGGTTTACAAATCATTGACAATATGCAGTGGATATGAAACCTAGGTTTACAAATCATTGACAATATACAGTGGATATGAAACCTAGGTTTACAAATCATTGACAATAGAGAGTGCATATGAAACCGAGGTTTACAAATCATTGACAATAGAGAGTGTATATGAAACCTAGGTTTACAAATCATTGACAATATACAGTGGATATGAAACCAAGGTTTACAAATCATTGACAATATACAGTGGATATGAAACCTAGGTTTACAAATCATTGACAATATACAGTGGATATGAAACCTAGGTTTACAAATCATTGACAATAGAGAGTGTATATGAAACCTAGGTTTACAAATCATTGACAATATACAGTGTATATGAAACCTAGGTTTACAAATCATTGACAATATACAGTGGATATGAAACCTAGGTTTACAAATCATTGACAATATACAGTGGATATGAAACCTAGGTTTACAAATCATTGACAATATACAGTGGATATGAAACCTAGGTTTACAAATCATTGACAATAGAGAGTGTATATGAAACCCAGGTTTACAAATCATTGACAATATACAGTGGATATGAAACCTAGGTTTACAAATCATTGACAATAGAGAGTGTATATGAAACCTAGGTTTACAAATCATTGACAATATACAGTGGATATGAAACCTAGGTTTACAAATCATTGACAATATACAGTGGATATGAAACCTCGGTTTACAAATCATTGACAATAGAGAGTGTATATGAAACCTAGGTTTACAAATCATTGACAATAGAGAGTGCATATGAAACCTAGGTTTACAAATCATTGACAATAGAGAGTGTATATGAAACCTAGGTTTACAAATCATTGACAATATACAGTGTATATGAAACCTAGGTTTACAAATCATTGACAATATACAGTGGATATGAAACCTAGGTTGACAAATCATTGACAATAGAGAGTGTATATGAAACCTAGGTTGACAAATCATTGACAATAGAGAGTGTATATGAAACCTAGGTTTACAAATCATTGACAATATACAGTGGATATGAAACCTAGGTTTACAAATCATTGACAATAGAGAGTGTATATGAAACCTAGGTTTACAAATCATTGACAATAGACAGTGGATATGAAACCTAGGTTTACAAATCATTGACAATAGAGAGTGTATATGAAACCTAGGTTTACAAATCATTGACAATATACAGTGGATATGAAACCTAGGTTTACAAATCATTGACAATAGAGAGTGGATATGAAACCTAGGTTTACAAATCATTGACAATATACAGTGGATATGATACCTAGGTTTACAAATCATTGACAATAGAGAGTGTATATGAAACCTAGGTTTACAAATCATTGACAATAGAGAGTGTATATGAAACCTAGGTTTACAAATCATTGACAATAGAGAGTGTATATGAAACCTAGGTTTACAAATCATTGACAATATGCAGTGGATATGAAACCTAGGTTTACAAATCATTGACAATAGAGAGTGTATATGAAACCTAGGTTTACAAATCATTGACAATATGCAGTGGATATGAAACCTAGGTTTACAAATCATTGACAATATACAGTGGATATGAAACCTAGGTTTACAAATCATTGACTTCAGACAGTGACAGTGAGATCAGTCTCAATCTGTCACTTTTTTGCAAGGATATTGCTCATCATTCTGCTTCAAAGGTGGGGGAGAGAAAGTGAGAACATCTCAAGTTAATAAAAGACAGTCTTGTCGGACACTGTGCATTGAACATCATCTGAAACTGCAGCTGGAGGAAGTAATTCTCAGAGCTCATTAAAGTATTTGATCCTGATACAATGATAGTCATCCTTCCTGCTGCACCCAACTTTTAACTTATCATTATATGGAGGGGGAACAGTTGTGATCTGCAGCACTCCCTTATACTGGCACCGAGAGTGTCTGCATGGATCAAGTGCTCAGGTCTCTGGAGTAGATTTTGAACACACAAACCTTCAGACATAGAGGAGAAGTTCCTACCAAATAACCATGGCTAACATATCCATTTAATAATCCAGAGAACTGAGTTCAAATCACACCAAGGCAGTTTGAGAATTTGAATTTGCTTTGAAAAGGAAACAGGAAGATGTGCAGGAGTCTTTGTGGTATGTGCCACTTTCAGACTAGTACTCAGCACTGGAGACTGAATGAGTGTAGTCCAGACGATGGCAGCAGTGGGCAAGGAACTGCACAGGGAAGAACAGCAAAGCATAGAAATACAGTTGCTTTAGGAGATTCCATAGTTAGGGGGTCAGACAGGCATTTCTGTAACCTTCATCATGAGTCCTGCATGGTTTGTTGCCTCCCTGGTGCCAGGGTAAAGGACATCACAGAGAAAGTGCAGAATAGTCTGCAGTGGGAGGGGAGTGAGGCAGAAGCTGTGCTGCATGTCGGTATCAGCAACATAGAGAGGGAAGGTATTGAGGTCCTATGGTCAGACATTCAGGAATTAGAGAGGAAGTTTACAAAGTAAGACCTCGAAGGTAGTAATCGCTGGATTACGCCCAGAGTCATGCGCCAGTGAGAGTAGAAATATGAAGGGAGGGAAGATCAATGTGTGGCTTGAGGCAGAATGCAGGAAGAAGGGCTTCAGATTCTTGGGGCTTTGGGACCAGTTCACGGGCAGGAGGCATCTGTTCAAAAGGGACGGGTTACATCCAAAGAGGACTGGACCAATGTCATCACAGGGAGGTTCACTGGTGTCATTGGGAAGGGTTTAAACTAAATTGGAAGGGGCCTGCACACCTGCATATCAAAGTAGAAAAGAGAAATAATGTACATAAAGGAGTGGGAGTCTTGGATAGTGCTCGAGAAGGAAGTAGTACGACATCAGATAGAAGCAGATCAAAAAAAAGGAAGATGAAGAATACAAAGACAGGTTTAGAAAACATGTATGTAACGCACAAAGTGTGGTGAATAGGGAAGATAAACTACACGTGCAAATAGCCATGTGGGAATATGATGTCGTGGTAATAACAGAAACGTGGCTTAAAAATGTTGCGACTAGACATTGAATCGTCAAGGATAGAAAGTGCTCAGAAAAGATAAGGAAGGAAAAAAGGAAGATGGTGTGACAGCACTGTTTAGGGAAGATATTGTAGTGTTGAAAGGAGAGGATGTCCTTGAGTGGGCAAGGACGGAATCCATTTGTTTAGATTTGAGAAGCTAAAAGTGTATGATCACACTACTGGGGAGGGGATTCTATTTGCCTCCGAATTGTGAGAGAGAGACAGAGGAGCAAATCTGCAGGAAAATCACAGAAATGTGCAAGAACAATAGAGTGGTGATACTGGGGGGCTTTGATTACCCAAATATTGATTGGGATCATGTTAGAGTAAAGGGAAAGGAGCAGGAGGAATTTCTGAAATGTGTTCAGGAGAATTTCCTTGACCAGTATGTTTTTGTCCAACCAGGCTGGATTTAGTGCTGAGGAATGAGATGGGCCAAGTGGACAAAGTGTCTGTGGGAGAACACTTGGGGATGAGTGATCATCGTATCATAAGGTTTAGATTAATAATGGAGAAGAGCAAAGAACAATCGAAAGTAAAACTTCTAAATTGGAAGAGGGCTAACTTGAATGGGATGAGAGGGGATCCAGCCAGGGTAAAATGGAACCAAAGTTTGACAGGAAAAACTGTAACGAAACAAAGGATGATCTTTAAGGAAGAGATATTTCAGGTATAGGTTGGGTACATTCTAACAAGTGGGAAAAGCAGGGGAACAAAAGCTAGGGTTCGTTGGATGACGAAGGAGACAGATAATATGATGAAACAAAAAACAAGGGTGGATGATGCACATCAGGTGAAATCTTCAAGTGAGAACCAGGCCAAATAAGTTGAGAGGGGAAGTGAAGAGGAAAATGAGACTGGAAAAGATCAGACAGGCTGTTGAAGGTAACAGAGATAGGGAGAGGTGAGGCCATCGATCCACGGCCCCACACGGGGGCTGCAAGTAAACAAGCATTTATTCAGCTGTTTCTTTTGCTGAGCATCTGTCTCTCTCTCTCTCTCTCTCTATCAGTCCATTTCACAAACTGGACATTGCATTTTATTAACATCACCACATCTAAATGTCACTCAGCCCCACAATTCAATTGCAGTCCCCAGTGAGGATCTATTGGTCACAGTTGTGACAAACTGATTCAAAACAGATCTGGTGGGTTCCAGATGCTCTCATTATGTTTTCTCAATCAAAACATAAAAGCTAAGAAATTCAAGATAACTTTTAAATAACCCTGGGATTTTCTAATGTTCAATTTGCTACAAATTTAGCTGCAGTATCGCTTGATCCAATATCAGCCCAAGATATTATCTATTATAAAGGATTCTGTCTTCACCTTCCATCACATCATCTTTTTTATTCATTTCATGGGATGTGGGCATCACAGGCAAGGCCAGCATTTGCTGCTCATCCCTAATTGCCCCTGAGAAAGTGAAGGTGAGCTGCCTTCTTGAACTGCTGCAGAGCATCTGGTGCAGGTACACCCACAGGGCTGTTAGGGAGCAAGTTCAAGGACTTTGATCCAGCGACAGTGAAGGAACCGCAAAATATTTCCAACTCAGGATGGTGTGTGGTTCAATTGAACAATAGAAAAGTCTAAAATTCTGAAGCCTGCTGACATCAGACAATGTCAGTTCTTCTGAAGTTTTCCGTTTCCCATTCTCAGAAATGTCTGTCTTTATCCAAAATCCTTCGATGGAAGAGGTTTGGATCAACAAGACTGCTACCCTGGAGTGTGCAGTGCTCTGTTCTGATCCCAGCCATGTTCAGATCTCCTGGGAGGTGAGCAGGAAGAAGAGAAGTGATGGGGTTAAGACTCAGCGACCGACAGAGGAAGGGACCCTACAGATGGTCATCAGCCAACTTCAAACCAGCGTGGAGGAGTGGGACAGCGGGGTCGAGTTTGAGTGCTCTGCCCAACATGCTTCCTCATCCTCAACTGTGTCAAAACGGATAAGCAGTGAAAAAGGTGGGCAAGAGATCAGAAATTACACACCTAACTTTGTTAAACTTGAAGGAAAAAGTTTAACACTTCCTTTGTTTGCCTCTATATTCCAGTCGAGCCAAAAAGTCCCATTGTCAGACTGCTGCCTCCACCAGCCCAAGAGACCAAAAGAAAGAGCACAGTCACACTCGAGTGTGTGATCACTGGATTCTACCCAGACCTCATACACGTCTTCTGGGAGAAAGACGGTACTCCGCTCTCCTCCAACACCCGCGCTGGACTCACTGCTCTGGAGCAGGTGGGAACGTTCAGTGTCAGTCACTACCTAACTGTGAGTACAGAGGAGTGGAGGAAGGGTTCAATCTTCAACTGCACAGTGTCTCATCCACCCTCCAACTACAAAACCAGCAAGGAGGTGAACAATGTCCAAGGTAGGATCCTGGGCCTGACTCCAATATTAATATCATTTGTCCCGATGGCTATAAACTCAATTAGGTCCAGACAAGTTCAAAACGTGCAGTAATGTAGTGGTTCTGTAAGTGGACTAGAAAGCCAGAGGACTGGACAAAGAAAGAAATAATAGCATTTTTGTTGCATCTTTCACATCCTCAGGACATTCCAAAACACTTGACAGCCAACAAAGTATTTTTTTGAAGTGCAGTCACTATTGTAATACAAGGAGCGCGTCAAATAATTTGTGTACAAGGTCCCACAGACAGCAATATGATGATGACCAGATAATCTGTTTCAGTGTTGTTGAATTTGAGATAAATCTTGACCAGGCCACGGAGGACATCTCCCCTTCCCTCTTTTGAATCATGGCCATAGGATCACTTTGGTCCACCTGAGAAGGCAGAGTAGGCCTTGGTGTAACATCTCATCTGAAAGACGGCAGGTCTGACAGTGATGCACTCCCTCAGTCCTGGCTCCGGGTACGTCGGTCTTGATTATGTGCTCAAGTGTCTGGAGTGGAGCTTAAACACACAACCTTCCGACATAGAGGAGAGGGCCCTACCAATGAGCCAAGATTGACAGGTACAGTTCATAATCCTGAGAACTGAGTTCAAATCCCACCGAGGCAGTTTGAGAATTTGAATTCAGTTTGAAAAGTAAAATTTGGAAATAGAAAGTTGGTTTCAATAAAAGTGACCATGAAGCTGTCGGATGGTCATAAAAACCCAACTGGTTTGTGAATGTTCCTTTGGGAAAGGATACCTGTTGCCTTTACCCTGGTGGTTCTAGTCCCATACCACTGTGCTTGACACATAACTCCCCTCTGAAGTAGCCAAGCTAACCACTCAGTTGTATCTCTGGAGATGAGCATGAAATGCCAGCATTGCAAGTGAAGCCGACATCCCATTATGGAATCAGAAAATAATATTGTAATATTTCTCCCAGATGAATGTTTGGACACTGGGATCTCGGTCATCTTAAGCAAGCCTCTTTTTGAAGAGATCTGGAGGAACAGGATGGCGACAATTCTTTGTGAGGTACTTCATGGTGATTTAGAGGGGGTCAGGGTAACCTGGCAGGTGGATGGAAGTGAGAGAGAAGATGGAGTGAAGACTCAGGGTCCCGAGAGGATTGGAGATAAAGACGTGATCTTCAGCAGACTGACGGTCCCTGCTGCAGAGTGGGAGAGTGGGGTTGAGTATTTGTGTTTGGTGGAGGACAAGAGTTTGCCAACGCCGGAGAAGAGGTCAATCAGGAAAGCTCAAGGTACGTGTGGATGGAACTGTGAGTCTGTTCTTAGCAAATTAAGTGATTTATTAATATCTAACAGTAAGCTGTTTAATCCGGGGTGTCAGACTGTGTTAAAGACCAAGAGATGTGCAAACACTGCCAAGAAATAGATCAAATAAAACCTCAAATCACCACAACAGCCTCACTCCAAATCACACTGACTCCCATGGAATCAGTTCACGGTTATGGAATAAACAGAGAGGGATTAGCAGCTTTCACAACATTAGAAAGATCCCGAGTCAAGTCAGCCATTGGAATGGTGAGGGAGATCGTCTGTCTGAGGAGTAGGTTGAAGCCGAGCAAATCCATTAAGAGGAAGGGGAGATGAAGCAGACACCACAGGACGAGAATAATCCCTGAAGCCTAACTCTCAACAACAGTAAGCAGGGGCTGGGAAGTGGATCTCTGATGTTTCTCATAGAATCATATAACACAGAAGGAGGCCATTCAGTCCATCACCCCTGGGCCAGCTCTTTGAAAGAGCTATTCAATAATCTCACACCCGATCTACTCTTCCCCAATAGCCTTGCAGTTTTCTCTCTTTCAACCAGATATACAATTCCCTTGTGAAAGTTGCTAATTAATCTGTTTCCACCACCCCCTTTCAGGCAGTGCTTTCCAGATCATCAGAACTCGCTGAGCAAAAGAAGATTCTCCTCTCTTTTCCTCTGGTTGTTTTCCAATTCTCTAAAATGACTGCCCTCTATTTCCTGACTCTCGTACCAGTGGAAACACTTTATCCTTATTTATTCCATTAAAATCCCTCACGATTTTAAGAATTTTGATTAAATTGATCATTCAAAGAACAGTCCATCCTCATTAAACATTCGGACACTTTTTCTGCAGAGTCCCAGTTGTTCACTGGCTCCAAATGTTTAAACTGAACAAGTTATTCTCACTGGTTATAAAATCAGCATGATTGAAGATTCCATCCCATGCACCCTCTACTCCAACAATGAACAAAGAGAGAAATGCTTTTACTTTCTGATATAGGAGGGGTTCTTGGGGATGCAAAAGTTCCTAGGTTTGTAGAAGAATAGAACATGTTAGGTAAATACAGGATGAGTGAAAGACTCAGTCTAACCCAGGTTGTCTCTGTTTCCAGTTGATGTTCAGACTCATCCTCAAGTCTACCTCCTCCCCCCTTCATCACATGAGATGGAGACGGATCAGACGGCAACCCTGGTTTGTCTGGTCACCGGATTCTCCCCCGCAGAGATCTACCTGGCCTGGATGGCCAATGACACGCTTCTGAAGTCAGGGTTTGTGAACCAGCCAGTGACCGAGGATGGCAGAAGTGGCTGGAACTCAGGCAGTCAGTTGACAGTCTCTGCAGAGGAGTGGAACAGCGGAACCACTTATTCCTGTGTGGTGGGACACGAGTCCGTCACAACCAGTTTGTTCAGAAGCATCAATAAATCTCATAACAAACCCACCTTGGTCAATGTCTCACTTGTTCTAACTGATAGCTTTAAATCCTGTTCATAACATCTACTGATTCAATCAATCACCTATTTCTCTAATCCCTGTAAATGTATGGTTAACCCAACCAGAGGATTGTTGTGATCGCGATGAAATCTTTCTTCTGGCAGTAACTGAGGAAAAAAAATATCCATTGATCAAATTAGACAATAAACATCCTTTTCTCCAAATGTCTGAATGTCCAGAGTTCTTTTTGAAACCTTCTTGTGCTGTGTTTGAGCAAGTGTGAAACTTGTATGGGACCCCATGAAGGGTTAAATGTATTAGTAAATTGTTAATGTACTGATCCAATTTCAATAAACGAGATGTGAAAAGGTTTTAGTTTTGGGTGTTCATTATTGCTGTGTTTTGGGAGACAGTAAATGAGAAACTTGGGACATGAGGTGTGGGGGGTGTAGCATGTTTGGGAGGAACAGGGGACTTTGGACCTACAGTTTCCAAAGTTCTCCACCACTGGGATTTATCACTGCATGTCTGGGTCTGTTGTAGATGAATCAATAAGAGATTGATTGATATGATTAGTTCACAACTCCATCATCATTGTATCACACGAATATCAGGATGGCAGAAGGCAAACTCGATGGACTTTGGTCATTCATTGTTGAGCAATTTCAGTTTGTGCAAAGCAAGATCCCACAATAAGAGCTGTGAGAATGACCACATCATCTGTTTTTAGATGTTTGTGGAGGGATTAAATGTTGTCTCAGAACACTGGAGAATTCCACTGCTTTTCTTTTAATAACGCTGTGGGATTATTTACATCCACCTGAGGGGCCATTATTTAACGTCTCATCTGAAAGACAACACCTGACAGTTCAGCACTTCCTCAGTCCTCCACTGGAGTGTCGACCTATATTATGGGCTGAAGTCTTTGGAGTGGAACCCATAACCTTCAGACTCAGAGGCAAACATGCTTCCCACAAAGCCACCTGTGTCAGGTGAGGGATGTCCCTGTTTGAGGTGCTCAGGCACCTCGGTGCTGCTCAACCAGGTGTGGATGGATGAGGTTGAATGAAAGAAGTCGTGTGTTTAGACACTGGTCACTTTTCAAACCAATGGTTTAGTGAAACGTCTGTCTGTCAATACCAAACTAAATCTCACTTATAACACTTGACCAATAAGCTATCCTGTGGAAAACTGTAGTTAATAGTATCGCAATGACAGAGGGTTCTGTAGCAATGAGGCTGGTAGATCCCCTCATGTTTGCACACTGACCATCACTGGATTACTTCCCGTTATTACATTACAGTGATCCATCAATCGCAGGCTTTCACATCCCATTTGGTCCCTCACTCACTCACATCACCGCTCAGAAGAGTTTATGTCATTGAGCAGATGAGGCCATTGACTCCTTTGAATTTAAAAGTTCATTTAATGCAGCCTCAGAAAATTTTATGTTGATGACAACTTTATATAGAAGCAGAGAATCAGAAAGAACAACATTTTTCAAGTTGCAATGCATCTCATCCTGGCTACAGGGATAATCTGAGAGTGCTTCATAATCAATGGGTTTGTTTGTCGGTCACTGACTGTTAATGAAGCCAAGGAGTCAGCAACTCGTGTTTGAGTTGATAGGTTGGATAACACAACAGGGAAATGAAGAATCAAGGGGAGACGGAAGGACCGAGGTTTTGGAAGTGATTTAATGTCCATCAGATGTTTGTGCATGAGTTTGAGAGTATCAGTGAGTGAGACAAAGAGAGGGAGAAATTATGAGAGCGACAGTAAAATAGAGAGAGGGGGACAGAATATGTGAGATAGAGGGAAGGAAGTGAGAGAGACAGAAAGACAGAGACAAAGAGGGAGACAGAACCAGAGAGAGAGACAGACTGAGAAAGTGACAAAGACAGACAAGATAGAGATAAAGACTGTCTAATGATTCACTGCCCCCAGTGCTGCTCCATCATAACCTCCTCCCTCGCTGTATCATCTTCAAACTATTGAGATGTTGTTGACCTTCAGGAAATGTCCACAATGAACTTTAACAACCCCAATTTCTCATTTCTTTCAGATAACCTTTCAGACCTGGAAGGGAAGGAAGAAGCGGGAGATTGGGATGGAGACGACAACGTGCTAACAGTCGCTGCCTTTGCCATTCTGTTTATTCTAAGTTTCCTCTACAGTACCTTTGTTACTGTTGTCAAGGTAACCAGACTTTTAACTATCAAATGAACAACAACACAGACATCCTAAAAAGAGCCAGTGATTACCTTCAATTTATCACCACATCTTATTATCTGACTCTGAGATTCCAACTATCACATTAGGAACAGACGAACAGTGCAGTGAGGAGCCCTTCACAACCATTGGGACTTTGAAGCTTTTCTCTTCACCTGTCCCGAGGGCCTGGATGCACCACAGAAGGTCAGACCGCCACTCTTTAGGGTCCATCTCCCAGAATAAGGTCAGATCACCTGTCCTTTATACACCCAGCATAAGGACAGAATACTTGTCCTTTCAGACCCAACTTCAAGAATAAGAACAGAACATTTATCCTTCAGTGCCCATCTCACTGAATAAGGTCACATGGCATGTCTTTTAGGGTCCATCTCCCGGAACAGAGTCAGACTGCCGTTCCTTTAGGATCCATCTCCAGAATAGTGTCAGACTGCCTTTCCTCCAGGGTCCATCTCCCAGAATAGGGTCAGACTGCCTTTCCTTTAGGGTCCATCTCCCAGAATAGGATCAGACTGCCTTTCCTTTAGGGTCCATCAGCCATAAAGGGTCAGACTGCCTTTCCTTTAGGGTCCATCGGCCATAAAGGGTCAGACTGCCTGTCCTTTAGGGTCCATCTCCCAGAATAGGGTCAGACTGCCTATCCTTTAGGGTCCATCTCCCAGAATAGGATCAGACTGCCTTTCCTTTAGGGTCCATCGGCCATATAGGGTCAGACTGCCTGTCCTTTAGGGTCCATTTCCCAGAATAGGGTCAGACTGCCTGTCCTTTAGGGTCCATCAGCCATATAGGGTCAGACTGCCTGTCCTTTAGGGTCCATCTCCCAGAATAGGATCAGACTGCCTTTCCTTTAGGGTCCATCGGCCATAAAGGGTCAGACTGCCTTTCCTTTAGGGTCCATCGGCCATATAGGGTCAGACTGCCTGTCCTTTAGGGTCCATTTCCCAGAATAGGGTCAGACTGCCTGTCCTTTAGGGTCCATCTCCAAGACTAGGGTCAGACTGCCTGTCCTTTAGGGTCCATCTCCAAGACTAGGGTCAGACTGCCTGTCCTTTCGGGTCCATCTCCCAGAATAGGGTCAGACAGCCTGTTCTTTAGGGTCCCTCTCCAAGACTAGGGTCAGACTGCCTGTCCTTTCGGGTCCATCTCCCAGAATAGGGTCAGACTGCCTGTCCTTTCGGGTCCCTCTCCAAGAATAGGGTCTGACTGCCTGTCCTTTCGGGTCCATCTCCCAGAATAGGGTCAGACTGCCTGTCCTTTCGGGTCCATCTCCCAGAATAGGGTCAGACTGCCTGTCCTTTCAGGTCCATCTCCCAGAATAGGGTCAGACTGCCTGACCTTTCGGGTCCCTCTCCAAGAATAGGGTCAGACTGCCTGTCCTTTAGGGTCCCTCTCCAAGACTAGGGTCAGACTGCCTGTCCTTTCGGGTCCATCTCCCAGAATAGGGTCAGACTGCCTGTCCTTTCGGGTCCCTCTCCAAGAATAGGGTCTGACTGCCTGTCCTTTCGGGTCCATCTCCCAGAATAGGGTCAGACTGCCTGTCCTTTCAGGTCCATCTCCCAGAATAGGGTCAGACTGCCTGTCCTTTCGGGTCCATCTCCCAGAATAGGGTCAGACTGCCTGTCCTTTCGGGTCCCTCTCCAAGAATAGGGTCAGACTGCCTGTCCTTTAGGGTCCCTCTCCAAGACTAGGGTCAGACTGCCTGTCCTTTCGGGTCCATCTCCCAGAATAGGGTCAGACTGCCTGTCCTTTCGGGTCCCTCTCCAAGAATAGGGTCTGACTGCCTGTCCTTTCGGGTCCATCTCCCAGAATAGGGTCAGACTGCCTGTCCTTTCGGGTCCATCTCCCAGAATAGGGTCAGACTGCCTGTCCTTTCAGGTCCATCTCCCAGAATAGGGTCAGACTGCCTGACCTTTAGGGTCCATCTCCCAGAATAGGGTCAGAATGCCTGTCCTTTAGGATCCCTCTCCAAGAATAGGGTCAGACTGCCTGTCCTTTCGGGTCCATCTCCCAGAATAGGGTCAGACTGCCTGTCCTTTCAGGTCCATCTCCCAGAATAGGGTCAGACTGCCTGACCTTTCAGGTCCATCTCCCAGAATAGGGTCAGACTGCCTGACCTTTAGGGTCCATCTCCCAGAATAGGGTCAGAATGCCTGTCCTTTAGGATCCCTCTCCAAGAATAGGGTCAGACTGCCTGTCCTTTCGGGTCCATCTCCCAGAATAGGGTCAGACTGCCTGTCCTTTCAGGTCCATCTCCCAGAATAGGGTCAGACTGCCTGACCTTTAGGGTCCATCTCCCAGAATAGGGTCAGAATGCCTGTCCTTTAGGATCCCTCTCCAAGAATAGGGTCAGACTGCCTGTCCTTCAGGGTCCATCTCCCAGAATAGGCTCAGACTGCCTGTCCTTTAGGGTCCATCTCCCAGAATAGGGTCAGACTGCCTGTCCTTTAGGGTCCCTCTCCCAGAATAGGGTCAGTCTGCCTGTCCTTTAGGATCCCTCTCCAAGAATAGGGTCAGACTGCCTGTCCTTCAGGGTCCATCTCCCAGAATAGGCTCAGACTGCCTGTCCTTTAGGGTCCATCTCCCAGAATAGGGTCAGACTGCCTGTCCTTTAGGGTCCCTCTCCCAGAATAGGGTCAGACTGCCTGTCCTTTAGGGTCCATCTCCAAGAATAGGGTCAGACTGCCTGTCCTTTAGGGTCCCTCTCCCAGAATAGGGTCAGACTGCCTGTCCTTTCGGGTCCATCTCCCAGAATAGGGTCAGACTGCCTGTCCTTTAGGGTCCATCTCCCAGAATAGGGTCAGACTGCCTGTCCTTTAGGGTCCATCTCCAAGAATAGGGTCAGACTGCCTGTCCTTTAGGGTCCATCTCCAACAAAATGGTCAGACTGCCTGTCCTTCAGGGTCCCTCTCCAAGAATAGGGTCAGACTGCCTGTCCTTTAGGGTCCCTCTCCAAGAATAGGGTCAGACTGCCTGTCTATTAGTGTCCATCTCCAAGAATAGGGTCAGACTGCCTGTCCTTTAGGGTCCCTCTCCAAGAATAGGGTCAGACTGCCTGTCCACTAGTGTCCATCTCCAAGAATAGGGTCAGACTGCCTGTTCTTTAGGGTCCCTCTCCAAGAATAGGGTCAGACTGCCTGTCCATTAGTGTCCATCTCCAAGAATAGGGTCAGAATGCCTGTCCTTTAGGATCCCTCTCCCAGAATAGGGTCAGACTCCCTGTCCTTCAGGATCCCTCTCCAAGAATCGGGCCAGACTGCCTGTCCTTTAGGGTCCCTCTCCAAGAATAGGGTCACAATGCCTGTCCTTTAGGGTCCCTATCCCAGAATAGGGTCAGACTGCCTGTCCTTTAGGGTCCATCTCCCAGAATAGGGTCAGACAGCCTGTCCTTTAGGGTCCATCGGCCATATAGGGTCAGACTGCCTGTCCTTTATGGTCCCTATCCCAGAATAGGGTCAGACTGCCTGTCCTTTAGGGTCCATCTCCCAGAATAGGGTCAGACAGCCTGTCCTTTAGGGTCCATCGGCCATATAGGGTCAGACTGCCTGTCCTTTAGGGTCCATCCCCAAGAATAGGGTCAGACTGCCTTACCTTTCGGGTCCCTCTCCAAGAATAGGGTCAGACTGCCTTACCTTTAGGGTCCCTCTCCAAGAATAGGGTCAGACTGCCTGTCCTTTGGGGTCCCTCTCAAAGAATGGGGTCAGACTGCCTGTCCTTTCGGGTCCATCCCCAAGAATCGGGTCAGACTGCCTTACCTTTAGGGTCCCTCTCCAAGAATAGGGTCAGACTGCCTGTCCTTTGGGGTCCCTCTCCAAGAATAGGGTTAAACTGCCTGTCCTTTCGGGTCCATCTCCCAGAATAGGGTCAGACTGCCTATCCTTTAGCGTCCATCTCCCAGAATAGGGTCAGACTGCCTGTCCTTTAGGGTCCATCGGCCGTATAGGGTCAGACTGCCTGTCCTTTAGGGTCCATCTCCAAGAATAGGGTCAGATTGCCTTACCTTTAGGGTCCCTCTCCTAGAATTGGGTCAGACTGCCTGTTCTTTCGGGTCCCTCTCCAAGAATAGGGTCACGTCGCTTGTCCTTTACGGTTACACTACCTGTTCTACTGTGGCACACACAAGCATCTTACTCTGCTGTCTGTATTACAGGTTCAGCAATGACCAGCTGATGCACGCTCCTCACATTCAGACCTGTCAAGATGTGAATTGTCCAGAAGTGTCCCCGTGATATTTGGGAATGGGACCTTTCCATTGCGCACTGGGAAATGTTCAGCGACTGCACTGCAACAGCATATTCTGGCAGATGAAACTTCAGATGGACTGGCGGAGATTAAGAGAGAAAGGGGTGGAGGGGAGAGGGTAGGGAGTGAGGAGTGGGGAGGGAAATGGGGGAGGGGAGGAGCATGGGAACAGGGGAAGGGAATGGGAGGGGATTACTGCCTGCAGCTTTCTTTTAACAAGTTTTTCACTGATGTAAAAGTTTTTGTTTGAAACTAAATCAATAAAAACCAAAATGTGAAATGAAATATGCTGTGGTGTAAATGGGGAGGGGGATGAAACTAAGGGAGACTGAGTACAGTCATTGGGCAAATATACCCAAGGATCAGATATTGAAGGAGATTTACAGTCCCATGTGTGAGTGAATTCCCCCAAGTGCAGTTATTGGGGAATAAACCTCAGGAGCAGATATTGGAGGAGATTCACAGTCCCATGTATGAATGAATTCCCCCAAGTAGTTATTGGGGAATGCACCACAGGAGCAGATATTGGAGGAGATTTACAGTCCCATGTGTGAGTGAATTCCCCCAAGTAGTTATTGGGGAATATACCCCAGGAGCAGATATTGGAGGAGATTTACAGTCCCATGTGTGAGTGAATTCCCCCAAGTAGTTATTGGGGAATGCATACCAGGAGCAGATATTGGAGGAGATTCCCAGACCTATGTATAAGTGAATCTCCTGAAGTACAGGTAACAGGTTTGAGGATTTTGCTGGAGTCAACAGGGAAATAGACCCAGGACCTGACATTGGGAGAGAATCTTAGTAACAAAATTTGAGGGAATACACAGCTGTATATTCACAGGAGTGTTTCAGCCCAGGATCTGATATTGGGGGAATGTTTCCTAGGAACAGATATTGGAGTGATTTCCAGTCCCAGGCATGAAACAATTGCCCCCCAAGCACATTAACTGGGGGGAGAAGACCCCATGAACAGATGTGGGGTGAAATCACAGTCCCATCGACCAAGTACAAAGAGTAAGGGAATGCGTCTGTGAACCATAAAAGATTCCTAGTCGCATGTACGAGAGAATCCACACCTGAGTACAAATAGTGAGGGTATGGACACCAGGGGCATATATTGGGGAAAGTCCCAATCTAATGTATGAGGGAAATGTCCCCATCATGTACAGTCTTTGGGGAATACACCATGGGACCAGAAATTGCGAGAGATTTTCAGTAACATGTATTTAGAAATCATCCCATACAGAGTTCAGGAATGCCACTGAGGATAATATACCGGTGGAGATTCCCAGTAACATGCATGAGGGATTGTTCCACAGGAAATGCACCCCAGGACCAGATACTAGAGGTGAAACCAGGCCCATGTATGTGACCAAACGAACATATGAATTAGGAGCAGGAATAGGACACTCAGCCCCTGGAGACTGCTCCACCATTTAATCAGATCACGACTGATCTGTTTGTAACCTCGACTCGACATTCCCGCCTACCTCTGATAACCTTTCACCCCCTTGTTTATCAAGAATCTATCTAGCTCTGCTTTAAAAATATTCAAAGACTCTTCTTCCACCGTCTTTTGAGGAAGAGAGTTCAAAAGACTCACGACTCTCAAAGAGAAAAAAATTCTCCTCATCTCTATCTTAAATGGGTGACCCCTTATTTTTAAACAGTGACCCCTTGTTCTAGATTCTCCCACAAGGAGAAACATCCTTTCCACATCCACCCTGTCAAGACCCCTCAGGATCTTATATATTTCAATTAAGTCGCCTCTTCCTGTTGTGAACTCCAGCAGATAGATGCAAGCCTAGCCTATCCAACCTTTCCATGAAAGACAACCCTCCCAATCCAGGTATCAGTCCAGTAAACCGTCTCTGAACTGCTTGCAACACATTTACATCCTTCCTTAAATAAGGAGACCAATACTGTACACAGTACTCCAGATGTGGGAGACCCCAGATGCGTCCTTTGGCGAGTACAACCCAGCACCAAATATTGGGGGAATATGCCACAGAATCTGCTATTTGAGGAGATTCCCATGTATGAGGGATTCCCGTCAGTGGAGTCATTCAGAAAATAAAGCCCAGAGCCAGATACTGGGGGTGATACCAGTCCCATTGAAGAGGGTTAACTAGAACAGCCAGTGGTGGAATACACCCAGGACCGGATATTGGAAGTTTCCCAGTGCCCCCCATGAATCTTCCCCAAGCACATTCATTGGGCCAAAATACCTCAGGATCAGACATTGGGATGAGGATGGGGGTGATGGATTAAGAGCCCCAAGTAGGAGAGAATCCACCCAGTACAGACCTTGGTTCAATATATCCGAGGAGCAGATACGGGGGGAGAACATCAGTAATAGGATTGAGGGTATTCCCCCCAGTACAGTCAATGGAGAAGTAACCCCTAGGACCTGATATTGGGGGACAATCCTAGTCACAGAAATTGCAGGAATACCCCAGCTATATAGTTACATGAGTATTAAACCCAGGAACTGATATCGGGGAAATCAGTTCAGGAACAAATATTGGGAATGGGTCCAATTACCCTGTCCGAATTTCATCCAAAGTACATTCATTGGGGAATAAACCCCAGAGACTGGCATGGGTGGGGGGTGGGTGCGGTTACCGAGTTTCATGTATGGCGGAATATCCTCCAGTGGAAGGAGTGAGGAAGGCACACAATATCATTTATTAGTTGGATATTACCAGTCCCATGTATGAGGGAATCCAACCTGTACCGTCATTAAAGAAATACACACCAGTGCCAGATATTAGTGAAATACACACCCAGGAGCAGACATGAGGAGAGATTTCCAGTTGCATATTCGAGGTAATCCATATTCGAGTGCAAAGATGTTGGAGGAGACGCCAACAACACAGATAAGGGAATTGCCCCCACCACCCACAAAATAGTTTCTTTTTATTCTTTCAGGGGATGTGAACATCGCTGGCAAGTCCAGCATTTATTGCCTATCCCTAATTTTTTTTTAATTCTTTCATGGGATGTAGGTATTGCTGGCTAGGCCAACATTTATTGCACATCCCTAATTGCCCTTGATAAGGTGGTGATCAGCTGCTTTCTTGAACGCTGCAGTCCATGTGGTGTGGGTACACCCACAGTGCTGTTAGGAAGAGTGTTCCAGGATTTTGACGCAGTGACAGTGAAGGAACAGCAATATAGTTCCAAGTCAGGATGGTGTGTGACTTGGAGGGTAACTTGCAGGTGGTGGTGTCCCCATGCATGTGCTACCCTTGTCCTTCTAGGTGGTAGAGTTCACGGTTTTGGGAGGTGCTGTCGAAGGAGCCTTGGTGAGTTGTTGCAGTGCATCTTGTAGATGGTACACACTGCTACCACTGTCCGTCGATGGTAGAGGGAGTGAATATCAAAGGTGGTGGATGTTGTGCCATTCAAGCAGGTTGCTTTGTCCTGGATGGTGTCGAGCTTCTTGAGTGTTGTTGGAGCTGCACCCATCCAGGCAAGTGGAGATTATTCCATCACACTCCTGACTTGGGGCTTGTAGATGCTGGACAGGCTTTGGGGAGTCATGAGATGAATTACTTGCCACAGAATTGGCAGTTTTTGACCTGCCCTTCTGACCACAGTACTTATATGGCTACTCCAGTTCTGTTTCTGATCAATGGTAACGGCCAGAATGTTGATAGTAGGGGACTCAAGTGATGGTAATGCCATTGAATGTCAAGGGGAAATGGTTGGATTCTCTTGTTGGAGATGGTCATTGCCTGGCACTTGTGTGACGCGACTGTAACTTGCCACTTATCAAGCCAAGCCTGGATATTGTCCAGTTCTTGCTGCATATGGACATGGGCTTCTTCAGTTTCTGAGGAGTCATGAATGGTGCTGAACATGGTGCAATCATCAGCGAACATCCTCACTTCTGATCTTATGTTTGAAGGAAGGTCATTGATGAAGCAGCTGAAGGTGGTTGGGCCTAGGACACTATCCTAGTCATAGAGTTTAAGAGTTTTACAGCACAGAAACAGGCCCTTCGGTCCAACGCGCCTGCGCCGACCATCAAGCACCCGTCCTAACTAATCCCATTTCCCCGCACTAGGCCCATAGCCTTGTATGTTATGGCATTTCATCTAAATACTTCTTGAATATCATGAGTGTTCCTGCCTCTACCACCTCAAGGCAGTGTGTTCCAGGTTCCAACCACCCTCTGGGTGAAAAAATTTCTCCTCAACTCCCCTCCAAACCTCCTGCACCTTACCTTAAATCTATGCCCCCTAGTTATTGACCTCTCCGCGAAGGGAAAAAGGTTCTTCCTATCTATCCTTCCCTCATTTTGTATACCTCAATCAGGTCCCCCCTCAGTCTTCTCCGCTCCAAGGAAAACAACCCTAGCCGATACAGTCTGTCTTCATAACTGAAATGCTCCAGCCCAGGCAACATCCTGGTGAATCTCCTCTGCACCCTCTCCAGTGCAATCACATCCTATAGTGTGGTGACCAGAACTGTACACAGTACTCCAGCTGTAGCCTAACCAGCGTTTTATACAGCTCCATCATAACCTCCCTGCTTTTATATTCTATGCCTCGGCTAACAAAGGCAAGTATCCCGTATGCCTTCCTAACCACCTTATCTACCTGTGCTGCTGCCTTCAGTGATCTATGGACAAACACCCCAAGGTCCCTCTGACCCAATGTACTCCCTAGGGTCCTGCCATCCATTGCCTTGTTCGTCCTCCCAAAGTGCATCACCTCACACTTCTCAGGATTAAACTCCATTTGCCACTGCTCTGCCCATCTTACCAGCCCATCTAGATCGTCCTACAGTCTAAGGCTTTCCTCCTCACTATTTACGACACCACCAATTTTCTTGTCATCTGCGAACTTACTGATCAAACCTCCTATATTCACGTCTAAATCATTAATGTACACTACAAACAGTAAGGGTCCCAGCACCGATCCCTGCGGTACACCACTAGTCACAGGCCTCCATTCACCAAAACAACCCTCTACCTTCTCTTTCCACAGATGCTGCTAGACCTGCTGAGTGATTCCAGCATTTCTTGTTTTTGTTTCCTCTACCATCACCCTCTGTTTCCCTCCACTGAGACAATTTTGAATCCAATTTGCCAAATTATCCTGGATCCCATGGGCTTTTACTTTCTTCAGCAATTTCCCATGTGGGACCTTATCAAAAGCCCAAAAGCCCATGAAGTCCATATAGACTACATCAACTGCGTTGCCCTCATTTACACATCTACTCACCTCCTCGAAAAATTCAATCAAGTTTGTTAGACATGATCTCCCCCTGACAAAGCCATGCTGACTATCCCTGATTAATTCCTGCCTCTCCAAGTGGAGAGTAATCCTGTCTCTCAGAATTTTTCCAATAATTTCCCTACCACTGATGTTGGACTCACCAGCCTGTAATTACCTGGTTTATCCCTGCTACCCTTCTTGAATAATGGTACCACATTTGCTGTCCTCCAGTCCTCTGGTACCTCTCCTGTGGCCAGAAAGGATCTGAAAATTTGTGTCAGAGGCCCCGCTATCTCCTCCCTTGCTCACATAGCAGCCTGGGATACATTTCGTCTGGGCCTGGGGATTTATCCATCCTTAAGCCTGCGAATACAGCCAATATTTCCTCCTTTACAATGCTAATTTGATCAAGTATATCATAATCCCCCTCCCTGATCACTACACCTACATTGTCCCTCTCCATAGTGAACACAGATGAAAAGTAATCGTTCAAAACCTCCCTATGTCCTCCGGCTACACACACAGATTGCCTCTATGATCCCTAATGGGCCCCACTTTTTCCCTGGTTATCCTCTTGCCCCGAACACACTTATAAAATGCCTTGGGATTTCCCTTTATATTGTCTGCCAGTGAATTTTCATGCCCCCTCTTTGCTCTCCTAATTACTTTTTAAAGTACTCCCCTGCACTTTCTATACTCCTCTAGGGACTCCGCTGTTTTCAGCACTTTGAATCTGCCATGCGCCTCCTTTTTTTACCTTCTCCAATCCTCTATATCCCTTGACATCCAGGGTTCCCTTGATCTATTGGTCCGACCCTTCACCTTTACAGGAACATGCTGCACCTGAACCCTCACCATTTCCCTTCTAAATGACTCCCACTGGTCTGATGTAGACTTTCCTATAAGAAGCTGCTCCCAGTTCACTTTGGCCAGATCCTGTTTTAGCATATTGAAATCTGTCTTCCCCCAATTCAGTACTCTTATTTCTGGTCCCTCTATGTCCTTTTCCATAACAACCTTAAATCTTACAGAGTTATGGTCACTATCCCTGAAATGCTCCCCCTCTGACACTTCTACCACTTGTCTGGCTTCATTCCCTAGGATTAGGTCCAGTACTGCCCCTCCTCTTGTAGGACTCTCGACATGCTGGCTCAAAAGGGCTCTCCTGAATGCACTTGGAAGAATTCTGCCCCCTTTAAGCTTTTTGCACTAATACCACCCCCTCTAATATAGGGGTAGTTGAATAGCCTACTATTATTACCCTATTATTTTTTCACCTCTCTGAGATTTGCCTACATATCTGCTCCTCTACTACTGCCTGACTGTTTGGAGACCTGTAGTACACTCCCAGCCAAGTGATTGCCCCCTTTTTGTTTTGAAGTTCTACCCATATGGCCTAATTCGACGAACCTTCCAGGATATCATCCCTCCTTACTGCAGGAATTGACTCCTTAATCAATAGTGCAATGCCACCTCCTCTTTTACCCCCTCCCCTATCACGTCTGAAGATTCTATACCTTGGGATATTAAGCTGCCAGTCCTGCCCTTCCCTCAACCACGTCTCAGTGATAGCAATAATATCATATTCCCATGTGTTAATCAACGCCCTCAATTTCTCTGCCTTACTAGTCAGACTCCTTGCATTAAAATAGATACAATCCAGCCTTGCATTCTTTGCCTGAGCCTTAACAGGTCTACATTTACTCTGTCCTCCGGACTGACTTAACTTCACATTTATATTTGATGGTACAACACCCCCGACAGTGCTTCCACTCTGTATCCCATCGCCTTGCCAAATTAGTTTAAACAGCCCCCACCAACAGCACTCGCAAACCTCCCAGCAAGGATGCTGGTCCCGTTCTGGTTCAGGTGCAACCCGTGCATCTTATAAAGATCCCACCTCCGCCAGAGACAGGCACAGTGATCCAAGAATCTAAAGCCCTCCCTCCTGCACCATCTGCCCAACCATGCATTCATCGGCTCCAACCTCCTATTCATATGCTCACTGGGCCGTGACACTGGACAAAACCCAGAGATTACAACATTTGAGCTCCTACTTTTTAATCTGCTGCCTAGCTCTGTAAATTCTTTTTGCAGGACTTCATCCCTCTTTCTACCTATGTCATTGGTACCAACGTGGACCACGACCTCCGGCTGTGCATCCTCACCCTCCAGAATACTCTGTACCCGCTCAGTGATATCCATGATCCTTGCACCAGGGAGGCAACATGGAATCATGTCTGCAACCACAGAAACGCCTATCTGTTCCTCTAACCATAGAATCCCCGACCACTATTGCCCTCTTGTCCCTTTTTCTCCATCCCAGCACAGCCGAGTCAGCCATGACATTCCAGTCATGAGCCTCGGTGCATTCTCCAGAGGAAACCTCTCTCTCATCGTTACTCAGAACTGAGTACCAGTTAGAAAGTGGGATGTCTTCTGGGGACTCCTGCACTACCTGCCCTGACTTCTTAGTCCGTCCGGCAGCCACCCAGTCAACCCCCAACTGTGATTGCCTGGGCACCAGCTTAACTACCTCCTGAAACGTGCCATCCACGTAGTCCTCCACCTCGCGGATGCGCCTCAGTACTCCAGCTGCCGCTCGAGCTCTGAAACCCGAATCTCAAGCTTCTGCAACCGGAGACAGTTTCTGCAGACATGTTTGCCAAGGTCACATAGCACGTCCACGACTTAACACATGGCACAGGAGGTACATTCTGCTTGGCCAAGCTGTCCCGCCATTATTTTTACAATGCGAAAAAAAACTTGCTTGTGTAATATCTTACCAGCTATTTACAATCAACTTTCCTCCCCTGTACCTCTGAGGCTGAGAAAGATAAAGATCAAAGAGCACCTTCCACTGCCCTCAGCCAACGAAAATACCGACACTTAACTTACAGCTTCACTCCATGCAAACAGCAATAGTATAGCCAGTAAATACTAAAAATTTATCCCAGGGCTTTAATTTAAAAAGAATCTTTTTTTTAACTCCAATCAATCACAGTTATCCCCAGACAATAACAGCTGCCACCCACCGACCAATCAGTGCACAGAATTTCAGTGATGTCACTGTTCTTTTTTTACACTAAATCCAACAGAGCGCGTGCAGAAACAGTCAGAGAGTCCGCTGCTGCTGTCCCCAACTTCAGGTTAGTGAAGGGCCTCGAGCCCCGCTCTGTCTTTTATTGGTCTGATTCCACTCCCGACTCCTTCCAGGTCCGCTCCTGCCGTCCCCGACTTCAGGTTAGTGAAGGGTCTTGAGCCCCGCTCTGTCTTTTATTGGTCTGATTCCACTCCCGACTCCTTCCAGGTCCGCTCCTGCCGTCCCCAACTTCAGGTTAGTGAAGGGTCTCGAGCCCCGCTCTTTATTTTATAGGGTCTGATTCCACTCCTGACTCCAGCCGTTTCTTGAGATCATGTGGAGTGAATGGAATTGGCTGAAGACTGGCATCTGTGATGCTGGGGACCTCAGAAAAAGACCGAGATGGATCATCCACTTGTCTTTTGCACTGATGTGCTGAGCTCCTTCAATATCTGATGGGGTTGTTTGTGGAGCCTCCTCCTCCTGTCAGTTGTTTAATTGTCCACCACCATTCACGACTGGATGTGGCAGGACTGCAGAGCTTAGATCTGATTCATAGGTTGTGGGCTTCCTTAGCTCTGTCTATCGTGTGCTGCTTCTGCTGTTGGGCATGCATGTGGTCCTGGGTTGTAGCTTCACCAGGTTGACAACTCATTTTTAGGTATGCCTGGTGCTGCTCCAGGCACGCCCTTCTGCACTCTTTATTGAACCATGGTTGATCCCTCTGCTTGATGTCATGGTAGAGTAGGGGATATGCCAAGGCATGAGGTTGCAGATTGTGGTTGAATACAATTCTGCTGCTGCTGATGACCCACAGCACCTCATGGAATTCCCAGTTTTGTGTTGGTTGATCTGTTCGAAATCTCTCCCATTTAGCATGGTTGTAGTGCCACATAACATGATGGAGGGTATCCACAATGTGAAGAAGGAAATTTGTTTTCACAGGGACTGTGCGGTGGTCACTCCTACCAATCTTCTTCTTTGGCCTCCTTGTCTTGAGAGACAATGGGTAAGCTCCTGGAGGTGGTCAGTGGTTTGTGAAGCAACGCCTGGAGTGGCTATAATGGCCAATTCTAGAGTGAAAGACTCTTCCACAGGTGCTGCAGATAAAGTTGGTTCTCGGGGCTGTTACACAGTTGGCTCTCTCCTTGCACTTCAACTCCTACCAGTACTGTCATGGAAAGATGCATCTGTGACTGGTAGGTTGATGAGGATCTGGTCAAGTAGGTTTTTGCCTCTTTTTGGTTCCCTCACTACCTGCTGCAGACCCAGTCTCGCAACTATGTCCTTTAGGACACGGCCAGCTCAGTTAGTGGTGGTGCTACTGAGCCATTCTTGGTGATGGACATTGAAGTCCCCCACCCAGTGTACATTCTGTGCCCTCATCACCTCATTCCATGACAACATGAAAGGCACAATTCAGCATAGCGGCGCCTGATCAGACCCCTATCCTATCCGGAGTGGCGTGAAACAGGGCTGTGTTCTCACACCTACACTGTTTGGGATCTTCTTCTCCCTGCTGCTCTCACATGCGTTCAAGTCTTCAGAAGAAGGAATTTTCCTCCACACAAGATCAGGTGGCAGGTTGTTCAACCTTGCCCATCTAAGAGCGAAGACCAAAGTACGGAAAGTCCTGATCTAGGAACTCCTCTTTGCTGACGATTTTGCATTAACATCTCACACTGAAGAGTGTCTGCAGAGACTCATCGACAGGATTGCGGCTGCTTGCAATGAATTTGGCCTCACTATCAGCCTCAAGAAAACGAACATCATGAGACAGGACGTCAGAAATGCTCCATCCATCAATATCAGCGACCACGCTCTGGAAGTGGTTCAAGAGTTCACCTACCTAGGCTCAACTATCACCAGTAACCTGCTTCTCGATGCAGAAATCAACAGGCACATGGGAAAGGCTTCCACTGCTATGTCCAGACTGGCCAATAGAGTGTGGGAAAATGGCCCACTGACACAGAACACAAAAGTCCAAGTGTATCAAGCATGGGTCCTCAGTACCTTGCTCCATGGCAGCGAGACCTGGACAACGTATGTCAGCCAAGAGCGATGTCTCAATTCATTCCACCTTCACTGCCTCCAGAGAATACTTGGCACAAGGTAGCAAGACCATATATCCAACACAGAAGTCCTTGAGGCGGCCAACATCCCCAGCATATACATCCAACTGAGCCAGCGGCGCTTGAGATGGCTTGGCCATGTGAGCCGCATGGAAGATGGCAGGATTCCCACTGGCCGTCCATGTCTCCGCTTTAAAGATGTTTGCAAACGCGACATGAAGTCCTGTGACATTGATCACAAGTCGGGGGAGGCAGTTGCCAGTGATCGCCAGAGCTGGCGAGCAGCCATCAAGGAGGGGCTAAAGTGTGATGAGTCGAAGAGACTTAGCAGTTGGCAGGATAAAAGACAGAAGCGCAAGGGGACAGCCAACTGTGTAACAGCCCCGACAAGCAATTTTATCTGCAGCACATGTGGAAGAGCCTGTCGCTCGAGAATTGGCCTTTATCGCCACTCCAGGCGCTGCTTCGCAAACCACTGAACACCTCCAGGCGCTTACCCATTGTCTCTCGAGACAAGGAGGCCAAAGAAGAAGAAGAAGAAGACATCCCAGACCGAGATATTTCGAGTACATCCCAGGAGCAGATTCTGTGTGCGCATATCCCAGGATCAGATATTGTGTGAGTACATCCCAGGATCAGATATTGTGTGAGTACATCCCCGGACCAGATATTGTGTGAGTACATCCCAGGATCAGATATTGTGTCAGGACGTCCCAGGATCAGATCGTGTGTGAGAACGTCCCAGGACCAGATATTCTGTGAGTACATCCGAGGAGCAGATATTGTGTGAGTACATCCCAGGACCAGATATTGTGTGAGTACATCCCAGGACCAGATACTGTGTGAGTACATCCCAGGATCAGATATTGTGTGAGTACATCCCAGGACCAGATATTGTGTGAGTACATCCCAGGACCAGATATTGTGTGAGTACATCCCAGGACCAGATATTGTGTGAGTACATCCCAGGACCAGATACTGTGTGAGTACATCCCAGGACCAGATATTGTGTGAGTACATCCCAGGACCAGATACTGTGTGAGTACATCCCAGGATCAGATATTGTGTCAGTACGTCCCAGGATCAGATCGTGTGTGAGAACGTCCCAGGACCAGATATTCTGTGAGTACATCCGAGGAGCAGATATTGTGTGAGTACATCCCAGGACCAGATATTGTGTGAGTACATCCCAGGACCAGATACTGTGTGAGTACATCCCAGGACCAGATATTGTGTGAGTACATCCCAGGACCAGATACTGTGTGAGTACATCCCAGGATCAGATATTGTGTCAGTACGTCCCAGGATCAGATCGTGTGTGAGAACGTCCCAGGACCAGATATTCTGTGAGTACATCCGAGGAGCAGATATTGTGTGAGTACATCCCAGGATCAGATATTGTGTGAGTACATCCCAGGACCAGACATTGAAAAAAGGAAAGAAGGTACCAGCCCTTCGCTTTGCAAGCTGGAACGTCAGAACTATGTGTCCTGGCCTGTCGGAAGACCTTACACAAATCAACGATTCTCGGAAGACCGCCATCATTAACAACGAGCTCAGTAGACTCAATGTGGACATTGCAGCACTTCAGGAGACTCGCCTCCCCGCGAGTGGCTCTCTAGCAGAGCAAGACTACACCTTCTTCTGGCAGGGCAGGGATCCTGAAGAACCAAGACAGCATGGAGTGGGCTTCGCCATCAGAAACTCCTTGCTCAGCATGATAGAGCCTCCCTCAAATGGCTCGGAACGCATACTGTCCATCCGACTGCTCACCACCTCTGGTCCAGTACACCTACTCAGCATCTATGCTCCAACACTCTGTTCCGCACCTGAAGCTAAAGACCAGTTCTATGAACAACTCCATAACATCATTAGCAGCATCCCCAACACCGAACACCTATTCCTGCTGGGGGACTTTAATGCCAGGGTTGGGGCCGACCATGACTCATGGCCCTCCTGCCTTGGGCGCTATGGCGTTGGAAGGATGAATGAGAACGGGCAGAGACTGCTTGAGTTGTGTACCTATCATAACCTCTGCATCACCAACTCGTTCTTTCACACTAAACCCTGTCACCAGGTTTCATGGAGGCACCCAAGATCACGTCGTTGGCACCAGCTAGACCTCATTGTCACAAGGCGAGCCGCCTTAAACAGTGTTCAAATCACACGCAGCTTCCACAGTGCGGACTGCGACACCGACCACTCCCTGGTGTGCAGCAAGGTTAGACTCAGACCAAAGAAGTTGCATCATTCCAAGCAGAAGGGCCACCCGCGCATCAACACGAGCAGAATTTCTCACCCACAGCTGTTACAAAAATTTCTAAATTCACTTGTAACAGCCCTTCAAAACACTCCCACAGGGGATGCTGAGACCAAGTGGGCCCACATCAGAGACGCCATCTATGAGTCAGCTTTGACCACCTACGGCAAAAGTGCGAAGAGAAATGCAGACTGGTTTCAATCTCATAATGAAGAGCTGGAACCTGTCATAGCCGCTAAGCGCATTGCACTTTTGAACTACAAGAAAGCCCCCAGCGATTTAACATCCGCAGCACTTAAAGCAGCCAGAAGTACTGCACAAAGAACAGCTAGGCGTTGCGCAAACGACTACTGGCAACACCTATGCAGTCATATTCAGCTGGCCTCAGACACCGGAAACATCAGAGGAATGTATGATGGCATGAAGAGAGCTCTTGGGCCAACCATCAAGAAGATCACCCCCCCCCTCAAATCTAAATCGGGGGACATAATCACTGACCAACGCAAACAGATGGACCGCTGGGTTGAGCACTACCTAGAACTGTACTCCAGGGAGAATGCTGTCACTGAGACTGCCCTCAATGCAGCCCAGCCTCTACCAGTCATGGATGAGCTGGACATACAGCCAACCAAATCGGAACTCAGTGATGCCATTGATTCCCTAGCCAGCGGAAAAGCCCCTGGGAAGGACAGCATTACCCCTGAAATAATCAAGAGTGCCAAGCCTGCTATACTCTCAGCACTACATGAACTGCTATGCCTGTGCTGGGACGAGGGAGCAGTACCCCAGGACATGCGCGATGCCAACATCATCACCCTCTATAAAAACAAAGGTGACCGCGGTGACTGCAACAACTACCGTGGAATCTCCCTGCTCAGCATAGTGGGGAAAGTCTTTGCTCGAGTCGCTCTGAACAGGCTCCAGAAGCTGGCCGAGCGCGTCTACCCTGAGGCACAGTGTGGCTTTCGTGCAGAGAGATCGACTATTGACATGCTGTTCTCCCTTCGTCAGATACAGGAGAAATGCCGTGAACAACAGATGCCCCTCTACATTGCTTTCATTGATCTCACCAAAGCCTTTGACCTCGTCAGCAGACGTGGTCTCTTCAGACTACTAGAAAAGATCGGATGTCCACCAAAGCTACTAAGTATCATCACCTCATTCCATGACAATATGAAAGGCACAATTCAACATGGTGGCTCCTCATCAGAGCCCTTTCCTATCCTGAGTGGTGTGAAACAGGGCTGTGTTCTCGCACCCACACTTTTTGGGATTTTCTTCTCCCTGCTGCTTTCACATGCGTTCAAATCCTCTGAAGAAGGAATTTTCCTCCACACAAGATCAGGGGGCAGGTTGTTCAACCTTGCCCGTCTAAGAGCGAAGTCCAAAGTACGGAAAGTCCTCATCAGAGAACTCCTCTTTGCTGACGATGCTGCTTTAACATCTCACACTGAAGAATGCCTGCAGAGTCTCATCGACAGGTTTGCGTCTGCCTGCAATGAATTTGGCCTAACCATCAGCCTCAAGAAAACGAACATCATGGGGCAGGATGTCAGAAATGCTCCATCCATCAATATTGGCGACCACGCTCTGGAAGTGGTTCAAGAGTTCACCTACCTAGGCTCAACTATCACCAGTAACCTGTCTCTAGATGCAGAAATCAACAAGCGCATGGGTAAGGCTTCCACTGCTATGTTCAGACTGGCCAAGAGAGTGTGGGAAAATGGCGCACTGACACGGAACACAAAAGTCCGAGTGTATCAGGCCTGTGTCCTCAGTACCTTGCTCTACGGCAGCGAGGCCTGGACAACGTATGCCAGCCAAGAGCGACGTCTCAATTCATTCCATCTTCGCTGCCTTCGGAGAATACTTGGCATCAGGTGGCAGGACTATATCTCCAACACAGAAGTCCTTGAAGCGGCCAACATCCCCAGCTTATACACACTACTGAGTCAGCGGCGCTTGAGATGGCTTGGCCATGTGAGCCGCATGGAAGATGGCAGGATCCCCAAAGACACATTGTACAGCGAGCTCGCCACTGGTATCAGACCCACCGGCCGTCCATGTCTCCGTTATAAAGACGTCTGCAAACGCGACATGAAATCGTGTGACATTGATCACAAGTCGTGGGAGTCAGTTGCCAGCATTCGCCAGAGCTGGCGGGCAGCCATAAAGACAGGGCTAAATTGTGGCGAGTCGAAGAGACTTAGTAGTTGGCAGGAAAAAAGACAGAGGCGCAAGGGGAGAGCCAACTGTGCAACAGCCCCAACAAACAAATTTCTCTGCAGCACCTGTGGAAGAGCCTGTCACTCCAGAATTGGCCTTTATAGCCACTCCAGGCGCTGCTTCACAAACCACTGACCACCTCCAGGCGCGTATCCATTGTCTCTCGAGATAAGGAGGCCCAAAAGAAAAAGAACATCCCAGGAGCAGATATTGTGTGAGTACATCCCAGGACCAGATATTGTGTGAGTACATCCCAGGACCTGATATTGTGTGAGTACATCCCACGACCAGATATTGTGTGAGTACATCCCAGGACCAGATACTGTGTGAGTACATCCCAGGACCAGATATTGTGTGAGTACATCCCAGGACCAGATATCGTGTGAGTACATCCCAGGACCAGATACTGTGTGAGTACATCCCAGGACCAGATATTGTGTGAGTACATCCCAGGACCAGATATTGTGTGAGTACATCCGAGGACCAGATACTGTGTGAGTACATCCCAGGACCAGATACTGTGTGAGTACATCCCAGGACCAGATATTGTGTGAGTACATCCCAGGACCAGATACTGTGTCAGTACATCCCAGGAGCAGATACTGTGTGAGTAAATCCCAGGATCAGATATTGTGCGAGTACATCTCAGGACCAGATATTGTGTGAGTATATCCCAGGACCAGATACTGTGTGAGTACATCCCAGGACCAGATACTGTGTGAGTACATCCCAGGATCAGATATTGTGTGAGTACATCCCAGGACCAGATATTGTGTGAGTACATCCCAGGACCAGATACTGTGTGAGTACATCCCAGGACCAGATATTGTGTGAGTACATCCCAGGACCAGATACTGTGTGAGTACATCCCAGGACCAGATACTGTGTGAGTACATCCCAGGATCAGATATTGTGTGAGTACATCCCAGGATCAGATATTGTGTGAGTACATCCCAGGACCAGATACTGTGTGAGTACATCCCAGGACCAGATATTGTGTGAGTACATCCCAGGACCAGATACTGTGTGAGTACATCCCAGGATCAGATATTGTGTGAGTACATCCCAGGACCAGATATTGTGTGAGTACATCCCAGGACCAGATACTGTGTGAGTACATCCCAGGACCAGATACTGTGTGAGTACATCCCAGGACCAGATACTGTGTGAGTACATCCCAGGATCAGATATTGTGTGAGTACATCCCAGGACCAGATATTGTGTGAGTACATCCCAGGACCAGATATTGTGTGAGTACATCCCAGGACCAGATATTGTGTGAGTACATCCCAGGACCAGATATTGTGTGAGTACATCCCAGGACCAGATATTCGTCTGCCTGCAATGAATTTGGCCTAACCATCAGCCTCAAGAAAACGAACATCATGGGGCAGGATGTCAGAAATGCTCCATCCATCAATATTGGCGACCACGCTCTGGAAGTGGTTCAAGAGTTCACCTACCTAGGCTCAACTATCACCAGTAACCTGTCTCTAGATGCAGAAATCAACAAGCGCATGGGTAAGGCTTCCACTGCTATGTTCAGACTGGCCAAGAGAGTGTGGGAAAATGGCGCACTGACACGGAACACAAAAGTCCGAGTGTATCAGGCCTGTGTCCTCAGTACCTTGCTCTACGGCAGCGAGGCCTGGACAACGTATGCCAGCCAAGAGCGACGTCTCAATTCATTCCATCTTCGCTGCCTTCGGAGAATACTTGGCATCAGGTGGCAGGACTATATCTCCAACACAGAAGTCCTTGAAGCGGCCAACATCCCCAGCTTATACACACTACTGAGTCAGCGGCGCTTGAGATGGCTTGGCCATGTGAGCCGCATGGAAGATGGCAGGATCCCCAAAGACACATTGTACAGCGAGCTCGCCACTGGTATCAGACCCACCGGCCGTCCATGTCTCCGTTATAAAGACGTCTGCAAACGCGACATGAAATCGTGTGACATTGATCACAAGTCGTGGGAGTCAGTTGCCAGCATTCGCCAGAGCTGGCGGGCAGCCATAAAGACAGGGCTAAATTGTGGCGAGTCGAAGAGACTTAGTAGTTGGCAGGAAAAAAGACAGAGGCGCAAGGGGAGAGCCAACTGTGCAACAGCCCCAACAAACAAATTTCTCTGCAGCACCTGTGGAAGAGCCTGTCACTCCAGAATTGGCCTTTATAGCCACTCCAGGCGCTGCTTCACAAACCACTGACCACCTCCAGGCGCGTATCCATTGTCTCTCGAGATAAGGAGGCCCAAAAGAAAGAACAGCCCAGGACCAGATACTGTGTGAGTACATCCCAGGACCAGATATTGTGTGAGTACATCCCAGGACCAGATACTGTGTGAGTACATCCCAGGACAAGACATTGTGTGAGTACATCCCAGGACCAGATATGGTGTGAGTACATCTCAGGACCAGATATTGTGTGAGTACATCCCAGGACCAGATATCGTGTGAGTACATCCCAGGACCAGATATTGTGTGAGTACATCCCAGGACCGGATATTGCGTGAGTACATCCCAGGACCAGATATTGTGTGAGTACATCCCAGGACCAGATACTGTGTGAGTACATCCCAGGACCAGATACTGTGTGAGTACATCCCAGGACCAGATATTGTGTGAGTACATCCCAGGACCAGATATTGTGTGAGTACATCCCAGGACCAGATGCTGTGTGAGTACATCCCAGGACCAGATATTGTGTGAGTACATCCCAGGACCAGATACTGTGTGAGTACATCCCAGGACAAGATATTGTGTGAGTACATCCCAGGATCAGATATTGTGTGAGTACATCCCAGGACCAGATATTGTGTGAGTACATCCCAGGACCAGATATTGTGTGAGTACATCCGAGGACCAGATACTGTGTGAGTACATCCCAGGACCAGATACTGTGTGAGTACATCCCAGGACCAGATACTGTGTGAGTACATCCCAGGACCAGATATTGTGTGAGTACATCCCAGGACCAGATACTGTGTGAGTACATCCCAGGAGCAGATACTGTGTGAGTACATCCCAGGATCAGATATTGTGCGAGTACATCTCAGGACCAGATATTGTGTGAGTACATCCCAGGACCAGATACTGTGTGAGTACATCCCAGGACCAGATACTGTGTGAGTACATCCCAGGATCAGATATTGTGTGAGTACATCCCAGGACCAGATATTGTGTGAGTACATCCCAGGACCAGATACTGTGTGAGTACATCCCAGGACCAGATATTGTGTGAGTACATCCCAGGACCAGATACTGTGTGAGTACATCCCAGGACCAGATACTGTGTGAGTACATCCCAGGATCAGATATTGTGTGAGTACATCCCAGGATCAGATATTGTGTGAGTACATCCCAGGACCAGATACTGTGTGAGTACATCCCAGGACCAGATATTGTGTGAGTACATCCCAGGACCAGATACTGTGTGAGTACATCCCAGGATCAGATATTGTGTGAGTACATCCCAGGACCAGATATTGTGTGAGTACATCCCAGGACCAGATACTGTGTGAGTACATCCCAGGACCAGATACTGTGTGAGCACATCCCAGGATCAGATATTGTGTGAGTACATCCCAGGACCAGATATTGTGTGAGTACATCCCAGGACCAGATATTGTGTGAGTACATCACAGGACCAGATACTGTGTGAGTACATCCCAGGACCAGATATTGTGTGAGTACATCCCAGGACCAGATACTGTGTGAGTACATCCCAGGACCAAATATTGTGTGAGTACATCCCAGGACCAGATATTGTGTGAGTACATCCCAGGACCAGATACTGTGTGAGTACATCCCAGGACCAGATACTGTGTGAGTACATCCCAGGATCAGATATTGTGTGAGTACATCCCAGGACCAGATATTGTGTGAGTACATCCCAGGACCAGATACTGTGTCAGTACATCCCAGGAGCAGATACTGTGTGAGTACATCCCAGGATCAGATATTGTGCGAGTACATCTCAGGACCAGATATTGTGTGAGTACATCCCAGGACCAGATATTGTGTGAGTACATCCCAGGACCAGATACTGTGTGAGTACATCCCAGGACCAGATATTGTGTGAGTACATCCCAGGATCAGATATTGTGTGAGTACATCCCAGGACCAGATATTGTGTGAGTACATCCCAGGACCAGATACTGTGTCAGTACATCCCAGGAGCAGATACTGTGTGAGTACATCCCAGGATCAGATATTGTGCGAGTACATCTCAGGACCAGATATTGTGTGAGTACATCCCAGGACCAGATATTGTGTGAGTACATCCCAGGACCAGATACTGTGTGAGTACATCCCAGGACCAGATACTGTGTGAGTACATCCCAGGATCAGATATTGTGTGAGTACATCCCAGGACCAGATATTGTGTGAGTACATCCCAGGACCAGATACTGTGTGAGTACATCCCAGGACCAGATATTGTGTGAGTACATCCCAGGACCAGATACTGTGTGAGTACATCCCAGGACCAGATACTGTGTGAGTACATCCCAGGACCAGATACTGTGTGAGTACATCCCAGGACCAGATATTGTGAGAGTACATCCCAGGATCAGATATTGTGTGAGTACATCCCAGGACCAGATATTGTGTGAGTACATCCCAGGACCAGATATTGTGTGACTACATCCCAGGATCAGATATTGTGTGAGTACATCCCAGGATCAGATATTGTGTGAGTACATCCCAGGACCAGATATTGTGTGAGTACATCCCAGGACCAGATATTGTGTGACTACATCCCAGGATCAGATATTGTGTGACTACATCCCAGGACCAGATATTGTGTGAGTACATCCCAGGACCAGATACTGTGTGAGTACATCCCAGGATCAGATATTGTGTGAGTACATCCCAGGACCAGATATTGTGTGAGTACATCCCAGGACCAGATATTGTGTGACTACATCCCAGGATCAGATATTGTGTGACTACATCCCAGGACCAGATATTGTGTGAGTACATCCCAGGACCAGATACTGTGTGAGTACATCCCAGGATCAGATATTGTGTGAGTACATCCCAGGACCAGATATTGTGTGAGTACATCCCAGGACCAGATACTGTGTGAGTACATCCCAGGACCAGATTCTGTGTGAGCACATCCCAGGATCAGATATTGTGTGAGTACATCCCAGGACCAGATATTGTGTGAGTACATCCCAGGACCAGATATTGTGTGAGTACATCCCAGGACCAGATATTGTGTGAGTACATCCCAGGACCAGACACTGTGTGAGTACATCCCAGGACCAGATATTGTGTGAGTACATCCCAGGACCAGATACTGTGTGAGTACATCCCAGGACCAGATATTGTGTGAGTACATCCCAGGACCAGATATTGTGTGAGTACATCCCAGGACCAGATACTGTGTGAGTACATCCCAGGACCAGATACTGTGTGAGTACATCCCAGGATCAGATATTGTGTGAGTACATCCCAGGACCAGATATTGTGTGAGTACATCCCAGGACCAGATATTGTGTGAGTACATCCCAGGACCAGATATTGTGTGAGTACATCCCAGGACCAGATATTGTGTGAGTACATCCCAGGACCAGATATTGTGTGAGTACATCCCAGGACCAGATACTGTGTCAGTACATCCCAGGAGCAGATACTGTGTGAGTACATCCCAGGATCAGATATTGTGCGAGTACATCTCAGGACCAGATATTGTGTGAGTACATCCCAGGACCAGATACTGTGTGAGTACATCCCAGGACCAGATACTGTGTGAGTACATCCCAGGACCAGATACTGTGTGAGTACATCCCAGGACCAGATACTGTGTGAGTACATCCCAGGACCAGATACTGTGTGAGTACATCCCAGGACCAGATACTGTGTGAGTACATCCCAGGATCAGATATTGTGTGAGTACATCCCAGGACCAGATATTGTGTGAGTACATCCCAGGACCAGATACTGTGTCAGTACATCCCAGGAGCAGATACTGTGTGAGTACATCCCAGGATCAGATATTGTGCGAGTACATCTCAGGACCAGATATTGTGTGAGTACAGCCCAGGACCAGATACTGTGTGAGTACATCCCAGGATCAGATATTGTGTGAGTACATCCCAGGACCAGATATTGTGTGAGTACATCCCAGGACCAGATACTGTGTGAGTACATCCCAGGACCAGATATTGTGTGAGTACATCCCAGGACCAGATACTGTGTGAGTACATCCCAGGACCAGATACTGTGTGAGTACATCCCAGGACCAGATACTGTGTGAGTACATCCCAGGACCAGATATTGTGTGAGTACATCCCAGGATCAGATATTGTGTGAGTACATCCCAGGACCAGATACTGTGTGAGTACATCCCAGGACCAGATATTGTGTGAGTACATCCCAGGACCAGATACTGTGTGAGTACATCCCAGGACCAGATATTGTGTGAGTACATCCCAGGATCAGATATTGTGTGAGTACATCCCAGGACCAGATACTGTGTGAGTACATCCCAGGACCAGATATTGTGTGAGTACATCCCAGGACCAGATACTGTGTGAGTACATCCCAGGATCAGATATTGTGTGAGTACATCCCAGGACCAGATATTGTGTGAGTACATCCCAGGACCAGATACTGTGTGAGTACATCCCAGGACCAGATACTGTGTGAGCACATCCCAGGATCAGATATTGTGTGAGTACATCCCAGGACCAGATATTGTGTGAGTACATCCCAGGACCAGATATTGTGTGAGTACATCCCAGGACCAGATATTGTGTGAGTACATCCCAGGACCAGACACTGTGTGAGTACATCCCAGGACCAGACACTGTGTGAGTACATCCCAGGACCAGATATTGTGTGAGTACATCCCAGGACCAGATACTGTGTGAGTACATCCCAGGACCAGATATTGTGTGAGTACATCCCAGGACCAGATACTGTGTGAGTACATCCCAGGACCAGATACTGTGTGAGTACATCCCAGGATCAGATATTGTGTGAGTTCATCCCAGGACCAGATATTGTGTGAGTACATCCCAGGACCAGATATTGTGTGAGTACATCCCAGGACCAGATATTGTGTGAGTACATCCCAGGACCAGATATTGTGTGAGTACATCCCAGGACCAGATACTGTGTGAGTACATCCCAGGACCAGATACTGTGTGAGTACATCCCAGGATCAGATATTGTGTGAGTACATCCCAGGACCAGATACTGTGTGTGTACATCCCAGGACCAGATATTGTGTGAGTACATCCCAGGACCGGATATTGCGTGAGTACATCCCAGGACCAGATATTGTGTGAGTACATCCCAGGACCAGATACTGTGTGAGTACATCCCAGGACCAGATATTGTGTAAGTACATCCCAGGACCGGATATTGCGTGAGTACATCCCAGGACCAGATATTGTGTGAGTACATCCCAGGACCAGATACTGTGTGAGTACATCCCAGGACCAGATACTGTGTGAGTACATCCCAGGACCAGATATTGTGTGAGTACATCCCAGGACCAGATACTGTGTGAGTACATCCCAGGACCAGATATTGTGTGAGTACATCCCAGGACCAGATACTGTGTGAGTACATCCCAGGACAAGACATTGTGTGAGTACATCCCAGGACCAGATATGGTGTGAGTACATCTCAGGACCAGATATGGTGTGAGTACATCCCAGGACCAGATACTGTGTGAGTACATCCCAGGACCAGATATTGTGTGAGTACATCCCAGGACCAGATACTGTGTGAGTACATCCCAGGACCAGATATTGTGTGAGTACATCCCAGGACCAGATATTGTGTGAGTACATCCCAGGACCAGATATTGTGTGAGTACATCCCAGGATCAGATATTGTGCGAGTACATCTCAGGACCAGATATTGTGTGAGTACATCCCAGGACCAGATACTGTGTGAGTACATCCCAGGACCAGATACTGTGTGAGTACATCCCAGGATCAGATATTGTGTGAATACATCCCAGGACCAGATATTGTGTGAGTACATCCCAGGACCAGATACTGTGTGAGTACATCCCAGGACCAGATATTGTGTGAGTACATCCCAGGACCAGATACTGTGTGAGTACATCCCAGGACCAGATACTGTGTGAGTACATCCCAGGATCAGATATTGTGTGAGTACATCCCAGGATCAGATATTGTGTGAGTACATCCCAGGACCAGATACTGTGTGAGTACATCCCAGGACCAGATATTGTGTGAGTACATCCCAGGACCAGATACTGTGTGAGTACATCCCAGGATCAGATATTGTGTGAGTACATCCCAGGACCAGATATTGTGTGAGTACATCCCAGGACCAGATACTGTGTGAGTACATCCCAGGACCAGATACTGTGTGAGCACATCACAGGACCAGATACTGTGTGAGTACATCCCAGGACCAGATATTGTGTGAGTACATCCCAGGACCAGATATTGTGTGAGTACATCACAGGACCAGATACTGTGTGAGTACATCCCAGGACCAGATATTGTGTGAGTACATCCCAGGACCAGATACTGTGTGAGTACATCCCAGGACCAGATATTGTGTGAGTACATCCCAGGACCAGATATTGTGTGAGTACATCCCAGGACCAGATACTGTGTGAGTACATCCCAGGACCAGATACTGTGTGAGTACATCCCAGGATCAGATATTGTGTGAGTACATCCCAGGACCAGATATTGTGTGAGTACATCCCAGGACCAGATACTGTGTCAGTACATCCCAGGAGCAGATACTGTGTGAGTACATCCCAGGATCAGATATTGTGCGAGTACATCTCAGGACCAGATATTGTGTGAGTACATCCCAGGACCAGATATTGTGTGAGTACATCCCAGGACCAGATACTGTGTGAGTACATCCCAGGACCAGATATTGTGTGAGTACATCCCAGGATCAGATATTGTGTGAGTACATCCCAGGATCAGATATTGTGTGAGTACATCCCAGGACCAGATACTGTGTGTGTACATCCCAGGACCAGATATTGTGTGAGTACATCCCAGGACCGGATATTGCGTGAGTACATCCCAGGACCAGATATTGTGTGAGTACATCCCAGGACCAGATACTGTGTGAGTACATCCCAGGACCAGATACTGTGTGAGTACATCCCAGGATCAGATATTGTGTGAGTACATCCCAGGACCAGATATTGTGTGAGTACATCCCAGGACCAGATATTGTGTGAGTACATCCCAGGACCAGATATTGTGTGAGTACATCCCAGGACCAGATATTGTGTGAGTACATCCCAGGACCAGATACTGTGTGAGTACATCCCAGGACCAGATACTGTGTGAGTACATCCCAGGATCAGATATTGTGTGAGTACATCCCAGGACCAGATACTGTGTGTGTACATCCCAGGACCAGATATTGTGTGAGTACATCCCAGGACCGGATATTGCGTGAGTACATCCCAGGACCAGATATTGTGTGAGTACATCCCAGGACCAGATACTGTGTGAGTACATCCCAGGACCAGATATTGTGTAAGTACATCCCAGGCCCGGATATTGCGTGAGTACATCCCAGGACCAGATATTGTGTGAGTACATCCCAGGACCAGATACTGTGTGAGTACATCCCAGGACCAGATACTGTGTGAGTACATCCCAGGACCAGATATTGTGTGAGTACATCCCAGGACCAGATATTGTGTGAGTACATCCCAGGACCAGATACTGTGTGAGTACATCCCAGGACCAGATATTGTGTGAGTACATCCCAGGACCAGATACTGTGTGAGTACATCCCAGGACAAGACATTGTGTGAGTACATCCCAGGACCAGATATGGTGTGAGTACATCTCAGGACCAGATATTGTGTGAGTACATCCCAGGACCAGATACTGTGTGAGTACATCCCAGGACCAGATATTGTGTGAGTACATCCCAGGACCAGATACTGTGTGAGTACATCCCAGGACCAGATATTGTGTGAGTACATCCCAGGACCAGATACTGTGTGAGTACATCCCAGGAGCAGATACTGTGTGAGTACATCCCAGGATCAGATATTGTGCGAGTACATCTCAGGACCAGATATTGTGTGAGTACATCCCAGGACCAGATACTGTGTGAGTACATCCCAGGACCAGATACTGTGTGAGTACATCCCAGGATCAGATATTGTGTGAGTACATCCCAGGACCAGATATTGTGTGAGTACATCCCAGGACCAGATACTGTGTGAGTACATCCCAGGACCAGATATTGTGTGAGTACATCCCAGGACCAGATACTGTGTGAGTACATCCCAGGACCAGATACTGTGTGAGTACATCCCAGGATCAGATATTGTGTGAGTACATCCCAGGACCAGATACTGTGTGAGTACATCCCAGGACCAGATACTGTGTGAGCACATCCCAGGATCAGATATTGTGTGAGTACATCCCAGGACCAGATATTGTGTGAGTACATCCCAGGACCAGATATTGTGTGAGTACATCACAGGACCAGATACTGTGTGAGTACATCCCAGGACCAGATATTGTGTGAGTACATCCCAGGACCAGATACTGTGTGAGTACATCCCAGGACCAGATATTGTGTGAGTACATCCCAGGACCAGATATTGTGTGAGTACATCCCAGGACCAGATACTGTGTGAGTACATCCCAGGACCAGATACTGTGTGAGTACATCCCAGGATCAGATATTGTGTGAGTACATCCCAGGACCAGATATTGTGTGAGTACATCCCAGGACCAGATACTGTGTCAGTACATCCCAGGAGCAGATACTGTGTGAGTACATCCCAGGATCAGATATTGTGCGAGTACATCTCAGGACCAGATATTGTGTGAGTACATCCCAGGACCAGATATTGTGTGAGTACATCCCAGGACCAGATACTGTGTGAGTACATCCCAGGACCAGATATTGTGTGAGTACATCCCAGGACCAGATACTGTGTGAGTACATCCCAGGACCAGATACTGTGTGAGTACATCCCAGGATCAGATATTGTGTGAGTACATCCCAGGATCAGATATTGTGTGAGTACATCCCAGGACCAGATACTGTGTGAGTACATCCCAGGACCAGATATTGTGTGAGTACATCCCAGGACCAGATACTGTGTGAGTACATCCCAGGATCAGATATTGTGTGAGTACATCCCAGGACCAGATATTGTGTGAGTACATCCCAGGACCAGATACTGTGTGAGTACATCCCAGGACCAGATACTGTGTGAGCACATCCCAGGATCAGATATTGTGTGAGTACATCCCAGGACCAGATATTGTGTGAGTACATCCCAGGACCAGATATTGTGTGAGTACATCACAGGACCAGATACTGTGTGAGTACATCCCAGGACCAGATATTGTGTGAGTACATCCCAGGACCAGATACTGTGTGAGTACATCCCAGGACCAGATATTGTGTGAGTACATCCCAGGACCAGATATTGTGTGAGTACATCCCAGGACCAGATACTGTGTGAGTACATCCCAGGACCAGATACTGTGTGAGTACATCCCAGGATCAGATATTGTGTGAGTACATCCCAGGACCAGATATTGTGTGAGTACATCCCAGGACCAGATACTGTGTCAGTACATCCCAGGAGCAGATACTGTGTGAGTACATCCCAGGATCAGATATTGTGCGAGTACATCTCAGGACCAGATATTGTGTGAGTACATCCCAGGACCAGATATTGTGTGAGTACATCCCAGGACCAGATACTGTGTGACTACATCCCAGGACCAGATATTGTGTGAGTACATCCCAGGATCAGATATTGTGTGAGTACATCCCAGGACCAGATATTGTGTGAGTACATCCCAGGACCAGATACTGTGTCAGTACATCCCAGGAGCAGATACTGTGTGAGTACATCCCAGGATCAGATATTGTGCGAGTACATCTCAGGACCAGATATTGTGTGAGTACATCCCAGGACCAGATATTGTGTGAGTACATCCCAGGACCAGATACTGTGTGAGTACATCCCAGGACCAGATACTGTGTGAGTACATCCCAGGATCAGATACTGTGTGAGTACATCCCAGGACCAGATATTGTGTGAGTACATCCCAGGACCAGATACTGTGTGAGTACATCCCAGGACCAGATATTGTGTGAGTACATCCCAGGACCAGATACTGTGTGAGTACATCCCAGGACCAGATATTGTGTGAGTACATCCCAGGACCAGATACTGTGTGAGTACATCCCAGGATCAGATATTGTGTGAGTACATCCCAGGACCAGATATTGTGTGAGTACATCCCAGGACCAGATACTGTGTGAGTACATCCCAGGACCAGATACTGTGTGAGCACATCCCAGGATCAGATATTGTGTGAGTACATCCCAGGACCAGATATTGTGTGAGTACATCCCAGGACCAGATATTGTGTGAGTACATCACAGGACCAGATACTGTGTGAGTACATCCCAGGACCAGATATTGTGTGAGTACATCCCAGGACCAGATACTGTGTGAGTACATCCCAGGACCAGATATTGTGTGAGTACATCCCAGGACCAGATATTGTGTGAGTACATCCCAGGACCAGATACTGTGTGAGTACATCCCAGGACCAGATACTGTGTGAGTACATCCCAGGATCAGATATTGTGTGAGTACATCCCAGGACCAGATATTGTGTGAGTACATCCCAGGACCAGATACTGTGTCAGTACATCCCAGGAGCAGATACTGTGTGAGTACATCCCAGGATCAGATAATGTGCGAGTCCATCTCAGGACCAGATATTGTGTGAGTACATCCCAGGACCAGATATTGTGTGAGTACATCCCAGGACCAGATACTGTGTGAGTACATCCCAGGACCAGATATTGTGTGAGTACATCCCAGGATCAGATATTGTGTGAGTACATCCCAGGACCAGATATTGTGTGAGTACATCCCAGGACCAGATACTGTGTCAGTACATCCCAGGAGCAGATACTGTGTGAGTACATCCCAGGATCAGATATTGTGCGAGTACATCTCAGGACCAGATATTGTGTGAGTACATCCCAGGACCAGATATTGTGTGAGTACATCCCAGGACCAGATACTGTGTGAGTACATCCCAGGACCAGATATTGTGTGAGTACATCCCAGGACCAGATACTGTGTGAGTACATCCCAGGACCAGATATTGTGTGAGTACATCCCAGGACCAGATATTGTGTGAGTACATCCCAGGACCAGATACTGTGTGAGTACATCCCAGGACCAGATACTGTGTGAGTACATCCCAGGATCAGATATTGTGTGAGTACATCCCAGGACCAGATATTGTGTGAGTACATCCCAGGACCAGATACTGTGTCAGTACATCCCAGGAGCAGATACTGTGTGAGTACATCCCAGGATCAGATAATGTGCGAGTCCATCTCAGGACCAGATATTGTGTGAGTACATCCCAGGACCAGATATTGTGTGAGTACATCCCAGGACCAGATACTGTGTGAGTACATCCCAGGACCAGATATTGTGTGAGTACATCCCAGGATCAGATATTGTGTGAGTACATCCCAGGACCAGATATTGTGTGAGTACATCCCAGGACCAGATACTGTGTCAGTACATCCCAGGAGCAGATACTGTGTGAGTACATCCCAGGATCAGATATTGTGCGAGTACATCTCAGGACCAGATATTGTGTGAGTACATCCCAGGACCAGATATTGTGTGAGTACATCCCAGGACCAGATACTGTGTGAGTACATCCCAGGACCAGATACTGTGTGAGTACATCCCAGGATCAGATATTGTGTGAGTACATCCCAGGACCAGATATTGTGTGAGTACATCCCAGGACCAGATACTGTGTGAGTACATCCCAGGACCAGATATTGTGTGAGTACATCCCAGGACCAGATACTGTGTGAGTACATCCCAGGACCAGATACTGTGTGAGTACATCCCAGGACCAGATACTGTGTGAGTACATCCCAGGACCAGATATTGTGTGAGTACATCCCAGGATCAGATATTGTGTGAGTACATCCCAGGACCAGATATTGTGTGAGTACATCCCAGGACCAGATACTGTGTGAGTACATCCCAGGACCAGATATTGTGTGAGTACATCCCAGGATCAGATATTGTGTGAGTACATCCCAGGACCAGATACTGTGTGAGTACATCCCAGGACCAGATATTGTGTGAGTACATCCCAGGACCAGATACTGTGTGAGTACATCCCAGGATCAGATATTGTGTGAGTACATCCCAGGACCAGATATTGTGTGAGTACATCCCAGGACCAGATACTGTGTGAGTACATCCCAGGACCAGATTCTGTGTGAGCACATCCCAGGATCAGATATTGTGTGAGTACATCCCAGGACCAGATATTGTGTGAGTACATCCCAGGACCAGATATTGTGTGAGTACATCCCAGGACCAGATATTGTGTGAGTACATCCCAGGACCAGACACTGTGTGAGTACATCCCAGGACCAGATATTGTGTGAGTACATCCCAGGACCAGATACTGTGTGAGTACATCCCAGGACCAGATATTGTGTGAGTACATCCCAGGACCAGATATTGTGTGAGTACATCCCAGGACCAGATACTGTGTGAGTACATCCCAGGACCAGATACTGTGTGAGTACATCCCAGGATCAGATATTGTGTGAGTACATCCCAGGACCAGATATTGTGTGAGTACATCCCAGGACCAGATATTGTGTGAGTACATCCCAGGACCAGATATTGTGTGAGTACATCCCAGGACCAGATATTGTGTGAGTACATTGCAGGACCAGATATTGTGTGAGTACATCCCAGGACCAGATACTGTGTGAGTACATCCCAGGACCAGATACTGTGTGAGTACATCCCAGGACCAGATACTGTGTGAGTACATCCCAGGATCAGATATTGTGTGAGTACATCCCAGGACCAGATATTGTGTGAGTACATCCCAGGACCAGATACTGTGTCAGTACATCCCAGGAGCAGATACTGTGTGAGTACATCTCAGGATCAGATATTGTGCGAGTACATCTCAGGACCAGATATTGTGTGAGTACATCCCAGGACCAGATACTGTGTGAGTACATCCCAGGACCAGATACTGTGTGAGTACATCCCAGGATCAGATATTGTGTGAGTACATCCCAGGACCAGATATTGTGTGAGTACATCCCAGGACCAGATACTGTGTGAGTACATCCCAGGACCAGATATTGTGTGAGTACATCCCAGGACCAGATACTGTGTGAGTACATCCCAGGACCAGATACTGTGTGAGTACATCCCAGGACCAGATACTGTGTGAGTACATCCCAGGACCAGATATTGTGTGAGTACATCCCAGGATCAGATATTGTGTGAGTACATCCCAGGACCAGATACTGTGTGAGTACATCCCAGGACCAGATATTGTGTGAGTACATCCCAGGACCAGATACTGTGTGAGTACATCCCAGGACCAGATATTGTGTGAGTACATCCCAGGATCAGATATTGTGTGAGTACATCCCAGGACCAGATACTGTGTGAGTACATCCCAGGACCAGATATTGTGTGAGTACATCCCAGGACCAGATACTGTGTCAGTACATCCCAGGATCAGATATTGTGTGAGTACATCCCAGGACCAGATATTGTGTGAGTACATCCCAGGACCAGATACTGTGTGAGTACATCCCAGGACCAGATACTGTGTGAGCACATCCCAGGATCAGATATTGTGTGAGTACATCCCAGGACCAGATATTGTGTGAGTACATCCCAGGACCAGATATTGTGTGAGTACATCCCAGGACCAGATATTGTGTGAGTACATCCCAGGACCAGACACTGTGTGAGTACATCCCAGGACCAGATATTGTGTGAGTACATCCCAGGACCAGATACTGTGTGAGTACATCCCAGGACCAGATATTGTGTGAGTACATCCCAGGACCAGATATTGTGTGAGTACATCCCAGGACCAGATACTGTGTGAGTACATCCCAGGACCAGATACTGTGTGAGTACATCCCAGGATCAGATATTGTGTGAGTACATCCCAGGACCAGATATTGTGTGAGTACATCCCAGGACCAGATATTGTGTGAGTACATCCCAGGACCAGATATTGTGTGAGTACATCCCAGGACCAGATATTGTGTGAGTACATCCCAGGACCAGATACTGTGTGAGTACATCCCAGGACCAGATACTGTGTGAGTACATCCCAGGATCAGATATTGTGTGAGTACATCCCAGGACCAGATACTGTGTGTGTACATCCCAGGACCAGATATTGTGTGAGTACATCCCAGGACCGGATATTGCGTGAGTACATCCCAGGACCAGATATTGTGTGAGTACATCCCAGGACCAGATACTGTGTGAGTACATCCCAGGACCAGATATTGTGTAAGTACATCCCAGGACCGGATATTGCGTGAGTACATCCCAGGACCAGATATTGTGTGAGTACATCCCAGGACCAGATACTGTGTGAGTACATCCCAGGACCAGATACTGTGTGAGTACATCCCAGGACCAGATATTGTGTGAGTACATCCCAGGACCAGATATTGTGTGAGTACATCCCAGGACCAGATACTGTGTGAGTACATCCCAGGACCAGATATTGTGTGAGTACATCCCAGGACCAGATACTGTGTGAGTACATCCCAGGACAAGACATTGTGTGAGTACATCCCAGGACCAGATATTGTGTGAGTACATCTCAGGACCAGATATTGTGTGAGTACATCCCAGGACCAGATACTGTGTGAGTACATCCCAGGACCAGATATTGTGTGAGTACATCCCAGGACCGGATATTGCGTGAGTACATCCCAGGACCAGATATTGTGTGAGTACATGCCAGGACCAGATATTGTGTGAGTACATCCCAGGACCAGATACTGTGTGAGTACATCCCAGGACCAGATATTGTGTGAGTACATCCCAGGACCAGATACTGTGTGAGTACATCCCAGGACCAGATACTGTGTGAGTACATCCCAGGATCAGATATTGTGTGAGTACATCCCAGGATCAGATATTGTGTGAGTACATCCCAGGACCAGATACTGTGTGAGTACATCCCAGGACCAGATATTGTGTGAGTACATCCCAGGACCAGATACTGTGTGAGTACATCCCAGGATCAGATATTGTGTGAGTACATCCCAGGACCAGATATTGTGTGAGTACATCCCAGGACCAGATACTGTGTGAGTACATCCCAGGACCAGATACTGTGTGAGCACATCCCAGGATCAGATATTGTGTGAGTACATCCCAGGACCAGATATTGTGTGAGTACATCCCAGGACCAGATATTGTGTGAGTACATCCCAGGACCAGATATTGTGTGAGTACATCCCAGGACCAGATACTGTGTGAGTACATCCCAGGACCAGATATTGTGTGAGTACATCCCAGGACCAGATACTGTGTGAGTACATCCCAGGACCAGATATTGTGTGAGTACATCCCAGGACCAGATATTGTGTGAGTACATCCCAGGACCAGATACTGTGTGAGTACATCCCAGGACCAGATACTGTGTGAGTACATCCCAGGACCAGATATTGTGTGAGTACATCCCAGGACCAGATATTGTGTGAGTACATCCCAGGACCAGATACTGTGTGAGTACATCCCAGGACCAGATACTGTGTGAGTACATCCCAGGATCAGATATTGTGTGAGTACATCCCAGGACCAGATATTGTGTGAGTACATCCCAGGACCAGATATTGTGTGAGTACATCCCAGGACCAGATACTGTGTGAGTACATCCCAGGATCAGATATTGTGTGAGTACATCCCAGGACCAGATATTGTGTGAGTACATCCCAGGACCAGATACTGTGTGAGTACATCCCAGGACCAGATACTGTGTGAGTACATCCCAGGATCAGATATTGTGTGAGTACATCCCAGGACCAGATACTGTGTGAGTACATCCCAGGACCAGAAATTGTGTGAGTACATCCCAGGACCAGATATTGTGTGAGTACATCCCAGGACCAGATATTGTGTGAGTACATCCCAGGACCAGATATTGTGTGAGTACATCCCAGGACCAGATACTGTGTGAGTACATCCCAGGACCAGATACTGTGTGAGTACATCCCAGGATCAGATATTGTGTGAGTACATCCCAGGACCAGATACTGTGTGAGTACATCCCAGGACCAGATATTGTGTGAGTGCATCCCAGGACCAGATATTGTGTGAGTACATCCCAGGACCAGATACTGTGTGAGTACATCCCAGGACCAGATACTGTGTGAGTACATCCCAGGATCAGATATTGTGTGAGTACATCCCAGGACCAGATACTGTGTGAGTACATCCCAGGACCAGATATTGTGTGAGTACATCCCAGGACCAGATATTGTGTGAGTACATCCCAGGACCAGATACTGTGTGAGTACATCCCAGGACCAGATATTGTGTGAGTACATCCCAGGACCAGATACTGTGTGAGTACATCCCAGGACCAGATATTGTGTGAGTACATCCCAGGACCAGATATTGTGTGAGTACATCCCAGGACCAGATACTGTGTGAGTACATCCCAGGACCAGATACTGTGTGAGTACATCCCAGGATCAGATATTGTGTGAGTACATCCCAGGACCAGATATTGTGTGAGTACATCCCAGGACCAGATATTGTGTGAGTACATCCCAGGACCAGATATTGTGTGAGTACATCCCAGGACCAGATATTGTGTGAGTACATCCCAGGACCAGATATTGTGTGAGTACATCCCAGGACCAGATACTGTGTGAGTACATCCCAGGATCAGATATTGTGTGAGTACATCCCAGGACCAGATACTGTGTGAGTACATCCCAGGACCAGATATTGTGTGAGTACATCCCAGGATCAGATATTGTGTGAGTACATCCCAGGACCAGATATTGTGTGAGTACATCCCAGGACCAGATATTGTGTGAGTACATCCCAGGACCAGATATTGTGTGAGTACATCCCAGGACCGGATATTGCGTGAGTACATCCCAGGACCAGATATTGTGTGAGTACATCCCAGGACCAGATACTGTGTGAGTACATCCCAGGACCAGATATTGTGTAAGTGCATCCCAGGACCGGATATTGTGTGAGTACATCCCAGGACAAGATATTGTGTGAGTACATCCCAGGACCAGATATGGTGTGAGTACATCTCAGGACCAGATATTGTGTGAGTACATCCCAGGACAAGATATTGTGTGAGTACATCCCAGGACCAGATACTGTGTGAGTACATCCCAGGACAAGATATTGTGTGAGTACATCCCAGGACCAGATATGGTGTGAGTACATCTCAGGACCAGATATTGTGTGAGTACATCCCAGGACCAGATACTGTGTGAGTACATCCCAGGACCAGATATTGTGTGAGTACATCCCAGGACCGGATATTGCGTGAGTACATCCCAGGACCAGATATTGTGTGAGTACATCCCAGGACCAGATACTGTGTGAGTACATCCCAGGACCAGATACTGTGTGAGTACATCCCAGGACCAGATATTGTGTGAGTACATCCCAGGACTAGATATTGTGTGAGTACATCCCAGGACCAGATACTGTGTGAGTACATCCCAGCCTCTACCAGTCATGGATGAGCTGGACATACAGCCAACCAAATCGGAACTCAGTGATGCCATTGATTCCCTAGCCAGCGGAAAAGCCCCTGGGAAGGACAGCATTACCCCTGAAATAATCAAGAGTGCCAAGCCTGCTATACTCTCAGCACTACATGAACTGCTATGCCTGTGCTGGGACGAGGGAGCAGTACCCCAGGACATGCGCGATGCCAACATCATCACCCTCTATAAAAACAAAGGTGACCGCGGTGACTGCAACAACTACCGTGGAATCTCCCTGCTCAGCATAGTGGGGAAAGTCTTTGCTCGAGTCGCTCTGAACAGGCTCCAGAAGCTGGCCGAGCGCGTCTACCCTGAGGCACAGTGTGGCTTTCGTGCAGAGAGATCGACTATTGACATGCTGTTCTCCCTTCGTCAGATACAGGAGAAATGCCGTGAACAACAGATGCCCCTCTACATTGCTTTCATTGATCTCACCAAAGCCTTTGACCTCGTCAGCAGACGTGGTCTCTTCAGACTACTAGAAAAGATCGGATGTCCACCAAAGCTACTAAGTATCATCACCTCATTCCATGACAATATGAAAGGCATAATTCAACATGGTGGCTCCTCATCAGAGCCCTTTCCTATCCTGAGTGGTGTGAAACAGGGCTGTGTTCTCGCACCCACACTTTTTGGGATTTTCTTCTCCCTGCTGCTTTCACATGCGTTCAAATCCTCTGAAGAAGGAATTTTCCTCCACACAAGATCAGGGGGCAGGTTGTTCAACCTTGCCCGTCTAAGAGCGAAGTCCAAAGTACGGAAAGTCCTCATCAGAGAACTCCTCTTTGCTGACGATGCTGCTTTAACATCTCACACTGAAGAATGCCTGCAGAGTCTCATCGACAGGTTTGCGTCTGCCTGCAATGAATTTGGCCTAACCATCAGCCTCAAGAAAACGAACATCATGGGGTAGGATGTCAGAAATGCTCCATCCATCAATATTGGCGACCACGCTCTGGAAGTGGTTCAAGAGTTCACCTACCTAGGCTCAACTATCACCAGTAACCTGTCTCTAGATGCAGAAATCAACAAGCGCATGGGTAAGGCTTCCACTGCTATGTCCAGACTGGCCAAGAGAGTGTGGGAAAATGGCGCACTGACACGGAACACAAAAGTCCGAGTGTATCAGGCCTGTGTCCTCAGTACCTTGCTCTACGGCAGCGAGGCCTGGACAACGTATGCCAGCCAAGAGCGACGTCTCAATTCATTCCATCTTCGCTGCCTTCGGAGAATACTTGGCATCAGGTGGCAGGACTATATCTCCAACACAGAAGTCCTTGAAGCGGCCAACACCCCCAGCTTATACACACTACTGAGTCAGCGGCGCTTGAGATGGCTTGGCCATGTGAGCCGCATGGAAGATGGCAGGATCCCCAAAGACACATTGTACAGCGAGCTCGCCACTGGTATCAGACCCACCGGCCGTCCATGTCTCCGTTATAAAGACGTCTGCAAACGCGACATGAAATCGTGTAACATTGATCACAAGTCGTGGGAGTCAGTTGCCAGCATTCGCCAGAGCTGGCGGGCAGCCATAAAGACAGGGCTAAATTGTGGCGAGTCGAAGAGACTTAGTAGTTGGCAGGAAAAAAGACAGAGGCGCAAGGGGAGAGCCAACTGTGCAACAGCCCCAACAAACAAATTTCTCTGCAGCACCTGTGGAAGAGCCTGTCACTCCAGAATTGGCCTTTATAGCCACTCCAGGCGCTGCTTCACAAACCACTGACCACCTCCAGGCGCGTATCCATTGTCTCTCGAGATAAGGAGGCCCAAAAGAAAAGAAAGAAGACATCCCAGGACCTGATATTGTGTGAGTACATCCCAGGACCAGATACTGTGTGAGTACATCCCAGGACAAGATATTGTGTGAGTACATCCCAGGACCAGATATGGTGTGAGTACATCTCAGGACCAGTTATGGTGTGAGTACATCCCAGGACCAGATATGGTGTGAGTACATCCCAGGACAAGATATTGTGTGAGTACATCCCAGGACCAGATATTGTGTGAGTACATCCCAGGATTAGATATTGTGTGAGTACAGCCCAGGACCAGATATTGTGTGAGTACATCCCAGGACAAGATATTGTGTGAGTACATCCCAGGACCAGATATTGTGTGAGTACATCCCAGGACCAGATACTGTGTCAGTACATCCCAGGAGCAGATACTGTGTGAGTACATCCCAGGATCAGATATTGTGTGAGTACATCTCAGGACCAGATATTGTGTGAGTACATCCCAGGACCAGATACTGTGTGAGTACATCCCAGGACCAGATACTGTGTGAGTACATCCCAGGATCAGATATTGTGTGAGTACATCCCAGGACCAGATACTGTGTGAGTACATCCCAGGACCAGATATTGTGTGAGTACATCCCAGGACCAGATACTGTGTGAGTACATCCCAGGACCAGATACTGTGTGAGTACATCCCAGGATCAGATATTGTGTGAGTACATCCCAGGATCAGATATTGTGTGAGTACATCCCAGGACCAGATACTGTGTGAGTACATCCCAGGACCAGATATTGTGTGAGTACATCCCAGGACCAGATACTGTGTGAGTACATCCCAGGATCAGATATTGTGTGAGTACATCCCAGGACCAGATATTGTGTGAGTACATCCCAGGACCAGATACTGTGTGAGTACATCCCAGGACCAGATACTGTGTGAGCACATCCCAGGATCAGATATTGTGTGAGTACATCCCAGGACCAGATATTGTGTGAGTACATCCCAGGACCAGATATTGTGTGAGTACATCCCAGGACCAGATATTGTGTGAGTACATCCCAGGACCAGATACTGTGTGAGTACATCCCAGGACCAGATCTTGTGTGAGTACATCGCAGGACCAGATACTGTGTGAGTACATCCCAGGACCAGATATTGTGTGAGTACATCCCAGGACCAGATATTGTGTGAGTACATCCCAGGACCAGATACTGTGTGAGTACATCCCAGGACCAGATACTGTGTGAGTACATCCCAGGATCAGATATTGTGTGAGTACATCCCAGGACCAGATATTGTGTGAGTACATCCCAGGACCAGATATTGTGTGAGTACATCCCAGGACCAGATATTGTGTGAGTACATCCCAGGACCAGATATTGTGTCAGTACATCCCAGGACCAGATATTGTGTGAGTACATCCCAGGACCAGATACTGTGTGAGTACATCCCAGGACCAGATATTGTGTGAGTACATCCCAGGACCAGATACTGTGTGAGTACATCCCAGGACCAGATACTGTGTGAGTACATCCCAGGATCAGATATTGTGTGAGTACATCCCAGGACCAGATACTGTGTGAGTACATCCCAGGACCAGATATTGTGTGAGTACATCCCAGGACCGGATATTGCGTGAGTACATCCCAGGACCAGATATTGTGTGAGTACATCCCAGGACCAGATACTGTGTGAGTACATCCCAGGACCAGATATTGTGTGAGTACATCCCAGGACCGGATATTGCGTGAGTACATCCCAGGACCAGATATTGTGTGAGTACATCCCAGGACCAGATACTGTGTGAGTACATCCCAGGACCAGATACTGTGTGAGTACATCCCAGGACCAGATATTGTGTGAGTACATCCCAGGACCAGATACTGTGTGAGTACATCCCAGGACCAGATATTGTGTGAGTACATCCCAGGACCAGATACTGTGTGAGTACATCCCGGGACAAGATATTGTGTGAGAACATCCCAAGACCAGATATTGTGTGTGTACATCCCAGGACAGGATATTGTGTGAGTACATCCCAGGACCAGATATGGTGTGAGTACATCTCAGGACCAGATATGGTGTGAGTACATCCCAGGACCAGATATGGTGTGAGTACATCCCAGGACAAGATATTGTGTGAGTACATCCCAGGACCAGATATTGTGTGAGTACATCCCAGGATTAGATATTGTGTGAGTACAGCCCAGGACCAGATATTGTGTGAGTACATCCCAGGACAAGATATTGTGTGAGTACATCCCAGGACCAGATATTGTGTGAGTACATCCCAGGACCAGATATTGTGAGAGTACATCCCAGGACCAGATATTGTGTGAGTACAACCCAGGAACAGATATTGTGCGAGTAAATCCCTGGACCAGATATTGTGAGAGTACATCCCAGGACCAGATATTCTGTGAGTACATCCCAGGAGCTGATATTGTGTGAGTACATCCTTGGAACAGATTTTTGATTAGAGATACAGCACTGAAACAGGCCCTTCGGCCCACCGAGTCTGTGCCGACCATCAACCACCCAATTATACTAATCCTACACTAATCCCATATCCCTACCAAACATCCCCACCTGTCCCTATATTTCCCTACCACCTATCTAGACGAATGACAATTTATAATGGCCAATTTACCTACCAACCTGCAAGTCTTTTGGCTTGTGGGAGGAAACCGGAGCACCCAGAGAAAACCCACGCAGACACAGGGAGAACTTGCAAACTCTACACAGGCAGTACCCAGAATCGAACCCGGGTCCCTGGAGCTGTGAGGCCGCAGTGCTAACCACTGCGCCACTGTGCCGCCCCGCGTGATGAGTACATCCCAGGAGCAGATATTGTGTGAGTACAACCCAGGACCAGATATTGTGTGAGTACATCCCAGGACCAGATCTTGTGTCAGAACATCCCAGGACCTGATATTGTGTGAGTACAACCCAGGACCAGATATTGTGTGAGTACAACCCAGGACCAGATATTGTGTGAGTACATACTAGGACCAGATATTGTGTGACTACATCCCAGGAGCAGATATTGTGTGAGTACATCCCAGGACCAGATACTGTGTGAGTACATACTAGGACCAGATATTGTGTGACTACATCCCAGGAGCAGATATCGTGTGAGTACATCTCAGGACCAGATATTGTGTGAGTACATCCCAGGACCAGATCTTGTGTCAGAACATCCCAGGACCTGATATTGTGTGAGTACAACCCAGGACCAGATCTTGTGTCAGAACATCCCAGGACCTGATATTGTGTGAGTACAACCCAGGACCAGATATTGTGTGAGTACAACCCAGGACCAGATATTGTGTGAGTTCATACTAGGATCAGATATTGTGTGACTACATCCCAGGAGCAGATATTGTGTGAGTACAACCCAGGACCAGATATTGTGTGAGTACATCCCAGGACCAGATCTTGTGTCAGAACATCCCAGGACCTGATATTGTGTGAGTACAACCCAGGACCAGATATTGTGTGAGTACAACCCAGGACCAGATATTGTGTGAGTACATACTAGGACCAGATATTGTGTGACTACATCCCAGGAGCAGATATTGTGTGAGTACATCCCAGGACCAGATACTGTGTGAGTACATACTAGGACCAGATATTGTGTGACTACATCCCAGGAGCCCTTTCCTATCCTGAGTGGTGTGAAACAGGGCTGTGTTCTCGCACCCACACTTTTTGGGATTTTCTTCTCCCTGCTGCTTTCACATGCGTTCAAATCCTCTGAAGAAGGAATTTTCCTCCACACAAGATCAGGGGGCAGGTTGTTCAACCTTGCCCGTCTAAGAGCGAAGTCCAAAGTACGGAAAGTCCTCATCAGAGAACTCCTCTTTGCTGACGATGCTGCTTTAACATCTCACACTGAAGAATGCCTGCAGAGTCTCATCGACAGGTTTGCGTCTGCCTGCAATGAATTTGGCCTAACCATCAGCCTCAAGAAAACGAACATCATGGGGCAGGATGTCAGAAATGCTCCATCCATCAATATTGGCGACCACGCTCTGGAAGTGGTTCAAGAGTTCACCTACCTAGGCTCAACTATCACCAGTAACCTGTCTCTAGATGCAGAAATCAACAAGCGCATGGGTAAGGCTTCCACTGCTATGTTCAGACTGGCCAAGAGAGTGTGGGAAAATGGCGCACTGACACGGAACACAAAAGTCCGAGTGTATCAGGCCTGTGTCCTCAGTACCTTGCTCTACGGCAGCGAGGCCTGGACAACGTATGCCAGCCAAGAGCGACGTCTCAATTCATTCCATCTTCGCTGCCTTCGGAGAATACTTGGCATCAGGTGGCAGGACTATATCTCCAACACAGAAGTCCTTGAAGCGGCCAACATCCCCAGCTTATACACACTACTGAGTCAGCGGCGCTTGAGATGGCTTGGCCATGTGAGCCGCATGGAAGATGGCAGGATCCCCAAAGACACATTGTACAGCGAGCTCGCCACTGGTATCAGACCCACCGGCCGTCCATGTCTCCGTTATAAAGACGTCTGCAAACGCGACATGAAATCGTGTGACATTGATCACAAGTCGTGGGAGTCAGTTGCCAGCATTCGCCAGAGCTGGCGGGCAGCCATAAAGACAGGGCTAAATTGTGGCGAGTCGAAGAGACTTAGTAGTTGGCAGGAAAAAAGACAGAGGCGCAAGGGGAGAGCCAACTGTGCAACAGCCCCAACAAACAAATTTCTCTGCAGCACCTGTGGAAGAGCCTGTCACTCCAGAATTGGCCTTTATAGCCACTCCAGGCGCTGCTTCACAAACCACTGACCACCTCCAGGCGCGTATCCATTGTCTCTCGAGATAAGGAGGCCCAAAGAATGACATCCCAGGAGCAGATATCGTGTGAGTTCATCTCAGGACCAGATATTGTGTGAGTACATCCCAGGACCAGAAACTGTGTGAGTACATACTAGGACCAGATAATGTGTGACTACATCCCAGGAGCAGATATTGTGTGAGTACATCCCAGGACCAGCTATTCTGTGAGTACATCCCAGGAGCTGATATTGTGTGAGGACATCCTTGGAACAGATATTTGATTAGAGATACAGCACTGAAACAGGCCCTTCGGCCCACCGATTCTGTGCCGACCATCAACCACCCAATTATACTAATCCTACACGAATCCCATATCCCTACCAAACATCCCCACCTGTCCCTATATTTCCCTTCCACCTATCTATACGAATGACAATTTATAATGGCCAATTTACCTACCAACCTGCAAGTCTTTTGGCTTGTGGGAGGAAACCGGAGCACCCAGAGAAAACCCACGCAGACACAGGGAGAACTTGCAAACTCCACACAGGCAGTACCCAGAATCGAACCCGAGTCCCTGGAGCTGTGAGGCTGCAGTGCTAACCACTGCGCCACTGTTCCGCCCCGCGTGATGAGTACATCCCAGGAGCAGATATTGTGTGAGTACATCCCAGGAGCAGATATTGTGTGAGTACATCCCAGGACCAGACATTGTGTGAGTACATCCCAGGAGCAGATATTGTGTGAGTACATGCCAGGACAAGATATTGTGTGAGTACATCCCAGGACCAGACATTGTGTGAGTACATCCCAGGAGCAGATATTGTGTGAGTACATGCCAGGACAAGATATTGTGTGAGTACATCCCAGGATCAGATATTGTGTGAGTACATCCCAGGAGCAGATATTGTGTGAGTACATGCCAGGACAAGATATTGTGTGAGTACATCCCAGGATCAGATATTGTGTGAGTACATGCCAGGACCAGATATTGTGTGAGTACATTCCAGGAGCAGAGATTGTGTCAGTCCATCCCAGTTAAATCAGGAGTGTGGTGGAATACCTTCCACTTACCTGGATGGGTGCAGCTCCAACAACACTCAGGAAGCTCGACACCATCCAGGGCAAAACAGCCCGTTTGATTGGCACCCCATCCTCAAACATTCACTCCCTCCACCACCGACACACAGTGACAGCCCTGTGCAACATCTACAAGATGCAATGCAGCAACGGACCAAGGATCTTTAGACAGCACCTTCCATACCCGCGACCTCTACCAACTAGAAGGACAAGGGCAGCAAATGCATGGGAACACCACCATCTGCAAGTTCCTCTCCAAGTCACACTCCACCACGGCTTGGAACTATATCGCCATTCATTCGCTGTCGTTGGGTCAAAATCCTGGAACTCCCTTCCTAACATCACTGTGGGTGTACCGAACTCACATGGACTGCAGCAGTTCAAGAAGGCAGCTCACCACCACCTTCTCAAGGGCAATTAGGGATGGACAATAAATGCTGGCCTAGCCAGCGATGCCCACAACCAATGAATGAATAAAAAAATGAAAAAAGGACCAGATATTTTGTGATTACATCTCAGGACCAGATATCATAGAGCAATAAAGCACTGAAACAGGCTCTTCAGCCCACTGAGTCTGTGCTGTCCAACAATCACCCATTTATACTAACCATGCATTAATCCCATATTCCCTGCCACATTCCCACCATTCTCCTACCACCTACCTACAATAGGGGCAATTTACAATGGCCAATTTATCTATCACCCTGCAATTCTTTGGCTGTGGAAGGAAATCAGAGCACCTGGCAGAAACCCACACAGTCACAGGAAGAACTTGTAAACTCCAAAAAGGCAGTACCCAGAACTGAACCCTGGTTGCCGGAGCTTTGAGACGACAGTGCTGAATGCTGTGCCACTGTGCCGCCCTGCAGCCTGAGCATATCTCAGGACCAGCTATTGTGTGAGTACATCCCAGGATCAGATATTGTGTGAGTACATCCCAGGATCAGATTTTGTGTAAGTACATCCCAGGATCAGATATTGTGTGACTACATCCCAGAACTAGATACTGTGTGAGTACATCCTGGGACCAGATATTGTGTGAGTAGATCTCAGGGCCAGATATTGTGTGAGTACATCCTGGGACCAGATATTGTGTGAGTACATCGCAGGAGCAGATATTGTGTGAGTACATCCCAGGATCAGATATTGTCTGGATACATCCCAGGACCAGATATTGCGTGGTACATTCCAGAACTAGATACTGGATGTGATTCTGAGTCTTTTATATGAGGAAATACCATCATAAGAGCATTAGATCAGAAGTAATAGGAGCAGGAGAAGATCATTCAGTTCCACGTTCCTGTTTTACTGTTCAATACGATCATGGCTGAGTTTCTGCCTCAACTCCACTATTGTACCCATTCTCTTGATAACCTGAGAGACCAAAAATCTAACTAGCCCAGTTTTGAATATACTCAAAGATGGTGCACCCCCAACCTTCTGGGGTGGAGAAATCTAAAGATTCACAATCCCCTGAGTGAATGAATTTCTCCTCATCTCAGACCTAAATAATTGACACCTCATCCTAAGACTGTGCCCCCCCCCCATCCCATGTTCTAGATTGCCCAGCTGGGGGAAACAACCTCTCAGTGTCTGCCCTGTCAAGCCCCTTCAGAATCTTGTATGTTTCAATGAGATCACATCTCATTCTTCTGAACTCCAGAGAATACAGACCCAATTTACTCAGCTTCTTATCATGGGACAACCCACTCATCCCAGGGATCAATCTCATGAAACTTTGTTGTACTCCTTCAAAGGCAAGTATATCCTTCCTTTGGTAAGGAGACAAAAACTGTACACAGTACTCCAGGTAACCAGCTTCAACACCTCAATAAATATTACTCCTTAATCTTCTATACTTGATGGAGAACAAGCCTTGTATATGTAGCCAGTCCACCCGAGGACAACATATTGGGCAGATTCCTTGTTGCATGTTTGAGGGAATCATCCCAATGAAAACATCACCGGATATGGGGGAGTGGGGGGGGGGGGGCGCGGGTGGGGAAATATACCTCAGGACCAGATATTGGATGAGATACCCAGTTCCAAGTATGAGGGAATGTCACCAGTGCACTCAGTGTGGGAATACACCCCAGGACAAGATACTGGGGAGATTCCTTGTTGCAAACATTGGAGGAATATATTCCAGGTCCAGGTATTGCTGGATATTTCTTGTCAAATTTATGAGGGAATTCTCACAGTAAAATCAGTGGGGGAATGGATCCAAGATCAAATTTTGAAGGGAACATATCCCTGCATCAGAGAAGCAGAGTTACCGTTTCAGGTCAGGTCAGTGACCCTTTATTAGAACCTTGATGAAGTGTCACTGACTTGAAACGTTAACTCTGCTCCTGTCTCCACAGATACTGCCAGACCTGCTGAGTATTTCCAGTATTTCTTGTTTTCATTTCAGATTTCCAGCATCTGCAGTATTTTCCTTTTATTTATTATCCCGATAGAAGATACTGCTGGAGTTCCCAGTGTCCCCCCAGTGTATTTCACCCAAGCACATTCATTGTGGGAATACACTCCACGAGCAGGTATTGGGGTTGGGGGTTAATTCAGGGTTCCATTATGTGGGAATTAACCCCAGTAGAGACATACCTTAGGATTAGATGTTTGGGGAATATGACCAGGAACAGAGACTGATGGAGAGTCATGAGAGAATTGCATTCCCCTTTTATAATCAGATGGAGAATACACCACAGGACCACGAATTCAGGATGAATCCCAGTCACATGTAAGAAGGAATCACCCCAAGGACAGTCAGTTGGGGCATAAATCCAAGGATCAGGTATTGGAGGAATGCTCCACAGGACAACATATTGGGGGAATACACCCCAGCACGTTATTAAGAGAATACACTGCAGGTTCAGATATTGTGGTGAGAACAATCCCATGTCATAGTCATAGAGTCATAACGGCACAGAGGGAGGCTATTTGGACCATCGACTCCATGCCAGCTCTCTGCAGAGCAATCTAATCAGTCCCATTCTCCGTCTCTATCACCTTGGCCCTGCAAGTTATTTCCCTCAAGTGTCCATCTAATTTCCTTTTGAAATCGTTCATCAACTCTGCGACCACCCCCTTCACAGGCAGCAAGTTCCAGTCATTCCCGCTCACTGCGTAAAAATTTCTTCCTCACATCCCCCCCCTCCATCCCTTGCCCAAAATGTTAAATCAATGTCCCCTAGTCCTTGTACTGTCAGCTAATGGGAACAGCTTTTCTTTGTCTACCTGCCCAAACCTGTCAGGATCGTGTACACAGATATCAAATCTCCCCTCAATCTCCTTTGCTCCAATAAGAACAACCCCAGCTTTTCCAATCCAATCTAACCTTGCAGCTAAAATCCCTCATCCCTGGAACCATTCTTGTAAATCTCCTCTGCACTCTCTCAACTCACATCCTGTCTAAAGTGTGGTGACCATGTCTGTGGAAATCCCCCAAATACAATCAATTGGGGAATAGTCAAGGAGCAGATATTGGGGAGAATACATCCCAGCACTACATATTGGGGAAATGTGCCACAGGATCACTTATTGGGGCAGATTGTCAATCCCATCTATGATGGAATTCCCCCCAGTAAAATAAATGGGGAAAAACACTCCAGGACAGATATTGAGAGAATGCACCCAAGGACCAGGTCATAGAGTAGTTCTTTGAAGTACAATAGCCTCTTCCGATGCAATAGGCTCTTACAGTGCCCTAGTCCTATATAATGCAATAACCCCTTACAATGCAAGAGCACTTTGCAGTGCAATAATCCTATGCAGTGAAATAGCCGAATAAAATGCAATAACCTTGTGGAATGGAATAGCACGTTGACTCTTGCACTGCAATAGCCCTGTTCAGAGCAGTAACTCCCTGTAATGCAATATGTCCTTGCAATGTAATAAGTCCTTGCAGTGCAATAGTCCCTTCAGCGCAACAGCTCCATGCTGTGCAGTAGCCACTTACAATACAATAGCTCCTTGTCGTGCGATTGTCTTGTGCAATGTAATAACCCCTTACAGTACAAGAGCCCCTTGCAATGCAAGAGCGCCTTGCAGTGTAATGGTGCTGTGCAATGAAATATTCCAATATATTGCAATAGCCTAGTACAGTGAAATAGTCACTTGTACTGCAATACTTCCTCACATTACAATCATCTCTTGCAGTGCAATCGTCCCTTGCAATGCAGTCATCCCTTGCAGTACAACAGTCCTTTGCAATCCAGTAGCCCCTTGCACAACAAAATCTATTGAAATACAATAGAATCTTGCTGTGCAATGACCCCTTGCAATGCAATAGCCCTGTGCAGTGCAATAGTCCCTTGCAGTCCATCACTTTGCACTGTAATAGTCACTTGCAGTGCAATAATCCCATGCAATACAGTAGCCCCTTGCATACACTGGTCCCTTTCAATTCAATAGTCAGTTGCAATGCAATAGTTCGTTGCTGTGCAGTGGCCCCTCATAGTGCAATAGTGCCTTGTAGTGCAACAACCCTGTGTATTTCAATAGCCCCTTACAGTGCAATAATGTTTGCAATGCAATCGTGGTTGGCATCCTTCCACCTATGAGAGTTGATGGACATACAGCAAACAATACATTTAGATGGCTGTGGAGGCCAATCCTTGAGAGGTAGGTTTTGCCACAAGTGCTGCCCATGAAGCCGGGTGATGTTTTGGGTTGTTGCTTTCAGTGTTGACGCCTGCTGTCAAGCTGATTTAGCCACTCGTCATCATGGTGGTGCATGCCAGTGCACTAGAGGTGTCACCATTTCCCTCTTTCGTCAGCTAGTGACTCCCAGGTGCACAAGATAATATTTAGGGCATTCATGTCACTCTTGCAGGCATCCTTGAAGCAGAGCTTTGCACGCCCCACTGGTCATCTGGCTCTGTCTGCCTCACCATTTGGAAGGTCCTTGGGTGTACGACTGTCTTCCATCCTGTGGAAGTGCCCAATCCACCAAAGCCACCTCTGTTTGATTAATGCTAACACACTTGGGAACTCTGCCTTTGCGCAAACTGCTGCAGTCATGATATTTTCCTTCCAGGATATAGCAGCGCCCCACAATTCAATAGCCTCTCTCAGTGGAATAGCTACTTGTAGTGCAATAGACACTTGTAGTGCAATAGCACCTTCCAGAGAAATCGCGCCTTGTAGTGAAATACTCCCTTGCAATTCAACAGCTCCTTGCAGTGCAAAAGGTCCTTGCAAAACAATATTCTCTTCCACTGCACTGGCACTGGGAATGCAATAACTACTTCCAGTGTAATTGCTCCTTGTTGTATAATTGCCCCTTGGTGCGATATTCCTTTAGTACAACAGCCCCTTGCAAAGCAGTATCCTCTGAGTGAAATAGTCCTGTGGAATGCAATAACCACTTATAGTGCCATTGCTCCTTGTAATGTAATTGTTCCTTGCACTGCAATAGTACCTTGCAACAGCCCCTTGCACTGTAATGGCTCCTTGAAGTGCAATAGCCCTTAACAGGGCAATAACCCATACAATGTCTTGTGCAATGAAATGTCATCTTGCAGGGCAATTGCACTATGCAATGCAATAGCCCTAGGCACTGCAATAGCTCCTGCTGTGCAAAATTCCCCTGCATTGCATTAGCTCCTTGTGGTGTGATAGATGGTGCAAAATCCTTTTACAAAACAACAGCCATTTGCAATATAATATCCCCTTAAAGTACAATAGCTCCTTGGAGTGCAATACCTTGCAATGCAAAAGTCTTTTTTTATTTCCAAAATATACTTCATTCATAAAAATCTGTAAAAAAAAATACAATACCAAACAGTTTCAAACAGCACTAAGTCAAAAAATACAAACAGTGCAAAGGTGATCAGTTTCCTTCAATACAGGAGTGAGTTGCCTCACAACCCTTCCATTTCATTTGTCATGCCACATACACTTTCACATTTTACAGCAAATGAAAATTTTCCCCAAACAGTTCGAGGAGTTTCCCATGGATCCAGCCCCTCAGTTCAGCTTGGTGGGGGGACCTTACACAGTGGTCTTTCCCCATTGAGCCTTTGCTGCGGCTGCCCCAAGCTTTAGTGCGTCCCTCAGCACGTAGTCCTGGACCTTGGAATGTGCCAGTCTGCAACATTCGGTGGTGGACAACTCTTTGCGCTGGAAGACCAGCAAGTTTCGGGCAGACCAAAGGGCATCTTTCACCAAATTGATAGTCCTCCAGCAGCAGTTGATGTTTGTCTCGGTGTGCGTCCCTGGGAACAGCCCGTAGAGCTCCTGTGTTACCGAGCTGCTTGGGATGAACCTCGACAAAAACCACTGCATCTCTTTCCACACCTGCTTTGCAAAGATACATTCCAGAAGGAGGTGGGCAACCGTCTCTTCCCCACCACAGCCACCGCAGGGGCATTGTGCGGAGGGGGTGAGACTTCGGGCGTGCAGGAAGGATCTGACGGGGAGGGCTCTTCTCACCACCAGCCAAGCTACATTTTGGTGCTTGTTTGAAAGTTCTGGTGATGAGGCATTCTGCCAAATGACTTTGGCGGTCTGCTCGGGGAACCATCCAACAGGATCCACTGTCTCCTTTTCCCGTAGGGCCTTGCCTTTTGCAATGCAATAGCCCCTGAAATGTAAAGCTCCTTGTTGTGCAATAGACCCTTTTAGTGCAGTAGCTCTTTGCAGTGTAGCAACCCCTTCTAGTGAAATGCCCATTGCAGGGGAGATGGTGCTGTAGTGGTAATGGCCCTGAACTAGTAATCCATAGGCCCAGGCTAATACCCCAGGGAAAAGGGTTCAAATCCCACCACGGTGGCTGGTGGAATTTAAAATTAGTGAATTAACATATTCAATTAATTAATAAAAACCTGGAATTGAAAGCCAATTTCAGTAATAGTGCCATGAAACTATCATTGGTTGTTGTAAAAAACAATCTGGTTCACTTATGCTCTTTAGGGAAGGAAATCTACTGTCCGTACCTGGTCTGGCCTACAAGTGACTCCAGACCCACAACAATGTGGTTGACTCTTAACTGCCCTCTGAAATGGCCTAGCAAGCCATTCAGTTATCAAGGGAAATTAGGGATGGGCAACAAATGCCTTGCCAGTGATGCCCACATCCCACAAAAGAATGAAACAAGATAGCTCCTTGCTGCACAACGGCCTCTTGCAGTGAAATAGCTCCTTTAAGTTTAATAGTCATTTGCAGGGCAATAGATCCTTGCAGGGAAATAGTCCCTTGCAAGGCAACATCCCATTCCAGTGAAATAGACCCATTGAGTGTAAAAAGCCTCCTGCAATACAATAGCTCTTTGTTGTGCAATAGCTCCTTTTGTGTAATCGCGTCTAGTTTCAGATGAGCTTTCCAGTAGTCCCAGTTAATTCCCTCAAAGCATGTTCTTTGGGGTAATACACCCCAGGACCAAATATTGGGCTGGCAGGTGGGACCAGAGTCCCATCTATGAGGAAATCTCACCACTGTAGTGATTTGGCGAATATACTCCAAGAACAGATATTGGGAATATACCCAGGAACAGATATTAAAGGAGATTCCCAGTTGCATGTATGAGGGAATCTTCCCAATACAATCATAAGGAGAATATTGGGGTTAAATCCCAGTACCAGGTAAGAGGGAATCATTTCAAGTACAGTCATTTGGTGAATACACCCCTGGACCAGATTGGAGGAATACATCCCAGGTCCACTGTTTGTGGAACTATGCCCCAGCACCAGATACTGGGGGAGATTCCAACTCTCATGTATGATGGAATGCCCACTGCATACTGGTGAAAAGGATGGTTGCTCTGGGGAGTGCAGCCAGAGCCAACTCCATGGCAGCACAGTTGGCTCAGCTGTATGAGGGTGCAGGAGCAAGATTGGCAAAGCAATAGTGACAGAGGATGCTACAGTTAGGTGAATAGACTGGCGTTTCTGTGGCCACATACATGAATTCAAGATAATATTATGCCTCCCCGGTGCCAGGGTCAAGGGTATCACTGAGTGGCTACAATGCACTCTGTGAACCGCTAGCATTCGTGATCCATATTGGTATCAATGACACAAGAGGAATGAGGGATGAGGTCCTGCAGACAGCTTTTAAGGTTCTAGGAAAGAAACTAGCAAGCAGGACCTCAAAGGTAGTAATCTCCGGATTACTCCTGGTGCCAAGCGCCAGTGAGTATAGAAATAGGAGGGTACAGCAGATGCATGCGTGGCTGGATAGATGGTGCAGGAGGGAGGGCTTTGGATTCCTGGGACATTGGGATCAGTTCTGGAGGTGACAGAAAAGGCTAGGGTTGTTTTCCTTAGAGCAGAGAAGGCTGAAGAGGGACCTGATTGAGGTATACAAAATTATGAGGGGCATACATAAGGTAGATAGAAAGAAATTTTCTCCCTTAGCGGAGGTGTCAATAACCAGGGGGCATAGATTTAAGGTAAAGGGCAGGAGGTTGAGAGGGGATTTGAGGAAAAATCTTTTCACCCAGAGGGTGGTTGGAATCTGGAACACACTGCCTGAAGGGGTGGTAGAAGCAGGAACCCTCACAACATTTAAGAAGTATTTAGATGAGCACTTGTAACGCCATAGCATACAAGGTTCGGGCCAAGTGCTGGAAATGGAATTAGAATAGATAGGTGCTTGATGGCCAAAATGGACACGGTGGGCAGACGGGCCTGTTTCTATGCTGTATAACTCTATGACACCAACCTCACTTGGAACTATATCAGTGTTCCTTCACTGTCACTGGGTTAAATGCCCGAAACTCCCTTCCTAGCAGCACTGTGGGTGTACCTACACCAGATGGGCTGCAGCATTTCAAGAAGGCAGCTCACCACCTTAAGGGCAATTAGGGATGGTCAACAAATGCTGGCCTTGCCAGCAACACGCACATCCCATGATAGAATTAAAAAATCCTGGATACAAGGTGTTCAGGAAAGATGGGAAATGAAAGAAAGGAGCAGGAGTGGAAGTATTGATAAAAGAGAACATTACAGTGCTGGAGAGAGAGGGTGTCCTAGAGGGGTCAAGGGCAGAATCTATTTGGTTAGAGCAAAGAAACAATAGAGGTACCATTACACTGCTGGGTGTATTCTATAGGCAGCCAACTAGTGGGAAAGATATAGCAGAACAAATTCTCAAGAGAATTACAGAGCGGTGCAAAAATTATAAAACTGTTTCAATGGGGGACTTTAATTATCCTAACATGGACTGGGATAGTAATAAAGTAAAAGGTAGAGAGGGGGATAAACCCAAGAGCTAGATACTAGATCAGGATATCCCAGGATAAGATATTGGGGACATCACCCAACACAAAAAATTTGGAAATAACCCAACTGCATAGTCATAGGTGGAATATGAGCTAATTTTCTGCCAAACTTGTTCATTGCTGGAACAAAATCTAGAACAGGAAAATATCACAGGACAATTGGAGCAATTTCACAATCCTAAGTAGGAAGGAATTCTCTCCAGTACAAGCATCGGGAGAATATACGCCAGGATCATCTATTGGTTTAGATTCCCAGTCCTGCCCATCTGTGTAGCCCCCCCCCCAGTTGAGTCATTGAGTGAATACAGCCCAGGACCGGATATTGGGGAATACATTCCAGCAGCTAATATTGGGGAAATATACCCCAGGACACTGCAGATATTGGGGGAGGGCAATTCCCAGTCCCATATGTGAGGGAATTCTACCCACTCCAGTAATGTAAATAGGGAATAGCCTTCCCTCTCTTGCTCTATTGCTCTCTATAATATCATCCTTCAATCCACTTCCTCCTATGCTCTCTCCCACCCTGTATTATTCTCCTTCCCTCCAATTCCACTCAATCTCCATTTTATCCTCCTCCCCCCCTATTTCCTCCTCTCTCTATCTCTCTCTCCCACTCTATCATACCCTCCTTCTGGCTATCACAGCAGTCTGTGTAATAGGCAGCAACAGCATTGTTTCCCAGGTGACAGAGTCTGCTATTGAGTAACCAGAACCCCCTCCATCCTCATAATTCACCTGTCTATAAACCCAATATTAGAGAGGAATTAATGGTGACCTTACACCCTCCATTGCTCACAATTAAGACCCCAACCTCTGCTTCATGTTTTGTGTTTTTTGCTTTTCTCCTGCCAGCCGATTGCCCAGGCAGTCAGTTTATACAAAATACAACCAGCCTGTGAGTGTCAGCATCTGTCCCTGTGCAGAGTTGGTTAGGGAGGGAGATGTGAGGATATACTCCAGGACCAGACATTGTGGGAGATTTCCAGTTCCAAATATGAAGAAATCCATGCCAGTACGAATATTGGGAAAATACACCACAGGACGAGATATTGCTGGGAATATATCACAGAACTGGATATTTGGACAGATACCGAGGCCCATGTATGAGCTCCTCAACTACATTATTTGGCGGAATACATCCAGGATCAGATATTGGAGAATACATGCCATGACCTGATAATGATTTCTAGTAACTAGAAAATCTATTACTAGATTTCTAGTTCCATGTAAGTGGGAACTCTGCCAGGTACAGCCATTGAGGAAAACACCCAAGCACCAGATATTTGGAGAATGGACCCCAGGACCAAATTTTGGGGGAATACATCACAGGGGAAGATATTGGGTAAGTTTCTCAGTCCCAGTTAGCAGGGAATGCAACCTCTGCCCACCCCCCCCCCCACCCGCCCCCATATTCATTGGTGAAATGCAGGTGTTGAGGGAATAAAATCAGGACCAGATTTTTTTACTTGTTTCATGGGATGCGGGCATCATTGGCAAAGCCAGCATTTATTTCCCTTGAAAAGGTGGTGCTGAGCTGCCTTCTTGAACCACTGCAGTCCATCTGGTATAGTCCACCCCAGTGCTGTTAGGGAGGGAGTCCCAGGATTCTGATCCAGTGACAGTGAAGAAACAGTGATACATTTCCAAGTCAGGATGGTGTGTGGCTTGGAGAGGAACTTGCAGATGGTGGTGTCCCCATGCATCTGCTGCCCTGGTTCTTCTTGGTGGAAGAGGTTGTGGGTTTGGAAGGTGCTGTTGAAGGAGGCATGGTGAGTGCGGTGCATCTTGTAGATGGTACACACTGCTGCCACTGTGCGTCGATGGTGGATGAAGTGGATGTTGAAGGTGGTGGATGGGGTGATCATCAAGTGGGTTGCTTTGTTCTGGATTGTGTTGAGCTTCCTGATTGTTGTTGATGATGGACAGGATTTGGGGAGTTAGAAGGTCGGATGCTCACCGCAGAATTCCCAGCCGACTAGACCTTGTCCTCACCAATCTATCTGTCGCAGATGCATTTGTCCATGACAGTATTGCTAGGAGTGACCACCACATGAAAACAAAGTCCCATCTTCACACTGAGGATACCCTCCATTGTGTTGTGTGGTACTACCACTGTGCTATATGGGATAGATTCAGAACAGATCTGCCAGCTCAAAACTGGGCATCCCTGAGGTGCTCTGGGCCATTAGCAGCAACAGAATTGTATTCAAACACAAACTGTAACTTCGTGGCCTGGCATATTCTCACTCGAATATTACCATCAAGCCAAGGGATCAACCCAGATTTAATAAAAAGTGCAGGAGACCATGCCAGGAGCAGCACCAGGCATACCTAAAAATGAGGTGTCAACCCAATGAAGCTACAAGACTGGACTACACACATGCCAAACAGCAGAAGATGCATACAACAGACAGAGCTAAGCAATCCCACAACCAACGGATCAGATCAAAGCTCTGCAGTCACGCCACATCCAGTCCTGAATGGTAGTGGACAATTAAATAACCAACAGGAGGAGGAGGCTGCACAAATATCCCCATCCTCAATGATGGGGGAGCCCAGCACTAGAGTGCAAAAGACAAGTGGATGATCCATCTGGGCCTCCACCTCTGGTCGCCAACATCACAGCTGCCAGTCGTCAGCCAATCCGATTAATTCCGTGTGATATCAAGAAACAGCTGAAGGTACTGGATACTGAAAAGGCTATGGGTCCTGACAACATCCCGGCTACAGTACTGAAGGCTTGTGCTGCAGAACAAGCCACGGCCCAAGCCCAGTTGTTCCAGTACAGCTACAACACTGGCATCTACTCAAGATTGTGGAAAATTGCCCAGGTACACTCTGTACATCACAAAGGACAGATACAATCTGCCAATTACCACCCCATCAGTCTACTCTCAATCAACAGCAAAGTGATGAAAGATGTCGCTGACCGCTATCAAGTGCCAGATAAATAGCAACAACTTGCTCACCGATGTGATCAGTTTGGGTTCTGCCAGGGCCTTTTGGCTGCTGACCTTGGTCCAAACGTGGGACAAAAGAGCTGAACTCAAGAGGTGAGATGAGAGTGATTGGTCTGGACAGCCAGGCAGCATTTGACCGAGTGTGGCATCAAGGTGCCCTACCCAAACTGAAATCAGTCAGAATCAAGGGGAAAGCTCACCACTGGGTGGAGTCATACCTAGCACAAAGGTTCTGGTTGTTGCATGTCAACCATTTGCCTGGATGGGTGCAGCTCCAACAACACTCAAGAAGCTCAACACCATCCAGCACAAAGCAGCTCGCTTGATTGGCATCCCATCCATAAACATTCACTCCCTCCACCATCGACGCACAGTAGCAGCAGTGTGTACCATCTACAAGATGCACTGCAGCAACGCACCAAGGCTCCTTAGACAGCACCTTCCAAACCCACGACCTCTACCGACTAGAAGGACAAGGGCAGCAAATGCATGGGAACATCGCCACCTGCAAGTTCCCCTCCAAGTTCAATCCTGACTTGGAACTATATCGCCGTTCCTTCACTGTTGCTGGATCAAAATCCTGGAACTCCCTTCCTAACAGCACTATGGGTGTACCTACCCCACATGGACTGCAGCAGTTCAAGAAGGCAGCTCAGCACCACCTTCTCAAGGGCAATTAGGGAAGGGCAATAAATGCTAGCCGAGCCAGCGAGGCCCACATCCCATGAATGAATAAAAAGAAAAAAAATGTCAGCCCCAGGACATTGCTGCTGAGTTCCTTAAGGTAGTGTCGTAGGTCCAACCATCTTCAGATGCTTCATTAATGACCTTCCATCATAAGCTCAGAAGTGGGGATGTTCGCTGATGATTGTACAATGTTCAGTACCATTTTCAACTCCTCAGATACTGAAGCAGCCCATGTCCATATGCAGCAAGATCTGGACAACATTTAGGCTTGGGCTGATAAATGGTAAGTAACATTCGTGCCACACAACTGCCAGGCAATGATGATCTCCAATAAGAGAGAATCTAACCATTTCCCCTTGACATTAAACGGTATTACTATTGCTGAATCCCCCACTATCAAGATTCTGGGGCGTTATCATTGACCAGAAACTGAACTGGAGCAGCCAGATAAATACTGTGGCTGCAGGAGCAGGTCAGTGGCTGAGAATTCTGCAGAGCCAAACTCACCTCCTGACTCCCAAAGCCTGTCGACCATCTACAAGGCACAAGTCTGGAGTGTGATGGAATACTCTCCCCTTGCCTGGATGAGTGCGGCTACAACAACAATCAGGAAACTCAACACCATCCAGGACAAAGAAGCCCACTTGATCGTCACCCCATCCACCACCTGAAACATTCACTCCGTCCACCACCAACGCACAGTGGCAGCAGTGTGTACCAGCTACAAGATGCACTACAGCAACTCATGATGCCTCCTCTTCCAGCACTTTCCAAGCACAATCATCTGCAAGTTCCCCTCCAAGCCACACTCCATACTTTCTTGGAAATATATTGCCGTCCCTTCACCGTCGTTGGATCAGAATCCTGGAACTCCGTCCCTAACACCTCTGTGGGTAAAGGTGTGCAATGGAAACCCAACCGAGCCCCAATGCCGGACCCAGAAATCCGACCCGACCTGACCCGGCCTGAACCCGACACGTCGTCGGGACCCGTCCGGGTTGGGTCGGGTAGCAGGCCTTTACCCATGTACTCATGTAAAGGCCTGCTACCCGACCCGGCCCCGACGGGATCTGACGAGATGTGTTGGGTTCGGGCCGGGTCATGTCGGGCTTCCAGGTCCAGCATTCGAACTGGGGTCGGGTTTCCTTTGCACACCTTTAACTGTGGGTGTACCTGCACCAGATGGACTGCAGCAGTTCAAGAAGGCAGCTCACCTTCTCAAGCGCAATTAGGGAAGGGCAACAAATGCTGGCCTTGCCAGGGATACCCAGAACCCATGAAAGAATAAATAAAACACTGCAGACGTACAGGGGAAATTCCCAGTCCCATGAATGAGGGATAAAGGCAAAATACTGCGGATGCTGGAAATCTGAAATAAAAACAAGAAATGCTGGAAATACTCATCAGGTCTGGCAGCATCTGTGGATAGAGAAGCAGAGTTAACGTTTCAGGTCAGTGACCCTTCTTCAGAACTAGAATGAGGGAATTCTACCCCTCCAGTAATGCAATTGGAGCCACATGTCAATGGATTTTATCTAGATACATTTTAATACAAAATACCGATGATCATAATACAATTTAGTGAGGTCGATGTCCCAGTACAATAACATTCCCTCTTGGTCTTTCTTCCACTCTAAAATATCATCATTCAACTCACTTCCTGAAGACGAAGATAATGAGGAAAAAAGGATTGAAGTGGAAGATCGACCAAAATCATATTGAATGGTGGGCAGGCAGAATGGGCTGAATGGCCTACTCCTGCTCCAATGTTCCTCTTGTGCTCTCTCTCCCCACACTCAATATTCCTTTCCTTCCCTTTAATTCCACTCTCCCACTTTATAACACACTCTTCTATTTCCTCCTCCCTCTCTCTCCTACTCTGTAATATTCTACTTCCATCTATCACAGCAGTACATATGACAGGCAGCTGAAGTATCGTTTCCCAGACAACAGCATCTGTTACTGAGCAACCAGAATCCCCTCCCACCTCCACAGTTCACCCATTTATAAACCCAGTATCATTTCAAATAACGGCCTGGGCATCAGCTTCCTGTTTTGAGTTTATTATTTCTCTCCCTGTCAGTGGATTGCCCAAGCAGTCAGTTTATACAAAGTGCTGACAGCCTGTGAGTGCCAGCATCTGTTCCTCTGCAGAGAGGGAGGTGTGGGAATACAATCCAGGAACAGATATTGGGTGGGATTCCCTGTCACATGTTTACGGGAATCCTCCCAGTACAATTAGTGTGAGAATATATTCCAGGACCAGATATTGCGGGTGATTTTCAGTTGCATGTATGAAAGAATCCCCCTAAATTTTAGTCACTGGGTGAATATTTCCCAGGACCAGATATTGGGAGAGGTTCCCGGTCACAAGTAGGAGGGAATCCTGCCAGTAAAATCAGTGTGTGAATACATTCCAGGGCCTGATATTGGGAGAGATTCCTGGTCACATGTTTAAGGGAATCCTCCCAGTAAAATCAGTACGGAAATGAACTCCAGGACCAGATATTGTGGATGATTTTCAGTCACTGTTAGGAGAGAATGCACCCCCTTCCCCAGTATACAGATTTTGGGGGAGTAAATCCCAGGACCAGTTATTGGTCGAGATTACTTGTCCCATGTAAAGGTATCCCAGCAGCAGAATCAATGGGGAAATCGACACAGATATGAAATATTGGAGGAGATTCCTAGTCCATATAAAAACAATAACAATTTGCATTTATATCGCATATTTAATGTCATACAACGTCTCAAGGCTTTTTACAGACAAACAAAATTTGGCACGAGGAGATATTAGGCACGAAGGAGATCAGGAGAACTAATTTGGATCTAAGGAGATATTAGGGCAGATGAACAAATGCTTGATCAATGAGGTAAGATTTTAGGAGAGACTTAAAGAAGCAGAGCGAGATAGAGAGCAGAGAGATTTAGGGACAGAATTCCATAGTTTAGTGCCTTGGCAGCTGAAGGTGCCAAAAGGCCAGAATTGGCAGAGTGCAGAAACCTCGGTGGGTTATAGGGCTGGAGGAGATGATAAAGATAGGAGGGACATATTGGGGCAACACATTAAAAGACCAGTTACTGAGCAAATATACCCCAGGTCCAGATATGAGGGTGGGGAGAACCCAAAGACCAGACACTGAGGTGATTCCTGGTCACATGACTGAGGGAATTCGCCCCACCCCCTCCCCCACCCAATACAATCAGTGTAGGTGTACTTCAGGATGTAAGAACATAGGAATTAAGAGCAGGAGTAGATCATTCAGCCCCTCAAGCCTTCTCCACCATTTAATTAGATCATGGCTGATCTTCTTCCTCAGCTACACCTTCTCACACTATTCCCATACCCCTTGATTCCCTTCTTATCTAAAAATCTGTCGATGTACGACTTGAATATACTCAACGACTGAGCATCCACAGCTCCCATCGGACAGAATTCCAAAGGTCACACTTAGAATATTGCATGCAATTCTGGTCGCCACACTACCAGAAAGACGTGGAGGCTTTGGAGAGGGTACAGAAGAGGTTTACCAGGATGTTGCCTGGTCTGGAGGGCATTAGCTATGAGGAGAGGTTGGATAAACCCGGATTGTTTTCACTGGAACGATGGAGGTGGAGGGGCGACATGATAGAGGTTTACAAAGTTATGAGCGGAATGGACAGAGTGGATAGTCAGAAGCTTTTTCCCAGGGTGGAAGAGTCAGTTACTAGGGTACATGGGTTTAAGGTGAGAGGGGCAAAGTTTTGAGGGGATGTGCGGGGCAAGTTCTTTACACAGAGGGTGGTGAGTGCCTGGAACTTGCTGCCGGGGGAGATGGTGGAAGCAGGTACAATAATGACGTTTAAGAGGCATCTTGACAATACATGAATAGGATGGGAATAGAGGGATACGGTCCCCAGAAGTGCAGAAAGTTCTAGTTTAGGCAGGCATCAAGATCGGCCCATGCTTGGAGGGCCGAATGGCCTGTTCCTGTGCTGTACTGCTCTTTGTTCAGAAATTTCTCCACACCTCATTTCTCTGTGGCTGACCTCAAATTCTAAGATTGTGGGCCCAGGTTCTAGACTCTGTACAGACAGGGGAAACATGTTCCCATCATCTCCCCTGTCAAGTCCATCAAAAGTTTTACATGTTTCAACGAGATCCCCTCTCATTTTTTTAAAGTCTCGGGATATAGGCATTGTTTACCCAATCTCTCTTCATAGAACAATACCATCAGACATTTTGGGGCACAGGCGTCTGGGTGGATTCGCAAACAATGTATGAGTAAATCACCCCAGTATAGTCATTGGGAGAATACACCCAGGACAAAATGCTGGGTGTGAGATCAGTCTAATTTCTGTGAGAAACCTCCAATTACAGGTAGTTAGGGAATACATTTGAGGACCAGATATTGGGGAAATACGTTGGGGAGACCAAACGCAGACTGGGTGACCGCTTTGCAAAACAAAACTGGGTTCCTCCAGGGCCACTCAGCTATTGACCTCATTACAGTCTTGATTCAAACATGAACAAAAGAGCTGAACTCCAGAGGTAAGGTCAGAATGACTGCTCTTGACATCATGGCAGCATTTGACTAAGTATGGCAACAAGAAGCCTGAGCAAAACTGGAATCAATGGGAATCCAGGGGAAAAGGCTTTTCTTGTTGGTTTCATACCTAGCGCAAAGAAAGATGGTTATGATTGTTTGAGGTCAATCATCTCAGCTCCAGGATATCACTACAGGAGTTCCTCAGGATCGTGTCCTAGGCCCAAGAATCTTCAGCTGCTTCATCAATGATCTTCCTTCAGTCATAAGATCAGAAGTGGGGATGTTCGCTGATGATTGCACAATGTTCAGCACCATTCGTGACTCCTCAGATACAGAAGCAGTCCGTGTAGAAATGCAGCAAAACCTGGACAATATCCAGGCTTGGGCTGATAAGTGGCAAGTAACATTCGCACCACACAAGTGCCAGGCAATGGCCATCTCCAACAAAAGAGAATCTAACCATCTCCCCTTGACATTCAATGGCATTACCATCACTGAATCCCCACTAACAACATCCTGGGGTTTACCATTGACCATAAACTGAACTGGAGAAGCCATATAAATACCGAGACTACAATATCAGGTGAGAGGCTAGGAATACGGCGGCGTGTAACTCACCTCCTGACTCCCCAAAGTCCGTCCGCCATCTACAAGGCACTAGTCAGGAGTGTGATGGAATACTCTCCACTTGCCTGGATGGGTGCAGCTCTGACAACACTCAAGACGTTCGACACCATCCAGGACAAAACAGCCCACTTGGTTGGCACCCCATCCACAAACATTCACTCGCTCCAACACCGACGCACAGTGTAACATCTACAAGATGATGTACTGCAGCAATGCACCAAGGCTCCTTAGACAGCACCTTCCAAAACTAGGAACTCTATCACCTAGAAGGACAAGGGCAGCTGATGCGTGGGAACACTGCCACTTGCAAGTTCCCCCCCGAAGCCACACACCATCCTGACTTGGAATTACATTGCCGTTCCTTCACTGTCGCTGGGTCAAAATCCTGGAACTCCCTTCCTCACAGCACTGTGAGAGCACCTGCACCAGATGAACTGCAGCAGTTCAAGAAGGCAGCTCACCTTCTCGAGGGCAATTAGGAAAGGGCAACAAATGCTGGCCTTGCCAGCGACACCCAGAACCCATGAAATAATAAACAATGCACTGCAGACATACAGGGGCAATTCCCAGTCCCATGAATGAGGGAATTCTGCCCCTCTAGTAATGCAATTAGGAACACATGTCAATGGATTTTATCTAGATACATTTTAGTACAATATACCGATGATCATAATACAATTCAGTGAGGTAGATGTCCCAATACAATACCCTTCCCTCTTGGTCTTTCTTCCACTCTAAAATATCATCATTCAACTCACTTCCTGAAGATGATGATAACGTGGGAAAAAGGCATTGAAGTGGAAGATTGACTATAATCATATTGAATGGTGGGGCAGGCAGAATGGGCTGAATGGCCTACACCTGCACCAATGTTCCTATGTTCCTCTTGTGTTCGCTCACCCCACACTCAATATTACTTTCCTTCTCTTTAATTCCACTCTCCCACTTTATAACACACTCTTCTATTTCCACTTCCCTCTCTCTCCCACTCTGTAATACTCTACTTCCATCTATCACAGCAGCACATATGACAGGCAGCTACAGCATCATTTCCTAGGCAACAGCGTCTGTTACTGAGCAACCAGAACCGCCTCTCACCTCCACAGTTCACCCAACTATAAACACAGTATCATTTCAAATAATGGCCTGGGCATCTGCTTCCTCTTTTGATTTTATTATTTCTCTCCCTGTCAGTCAGTTTATACAAAGTGCAGACAGACTGTGAGTGCCGAGATGGGGGTGTGGGAATACAATCCAGGGACAGACATTGGGAAAGATTCCTGGTTCCATGAAGAAGAGGATGCCCCTCAATAATATTCACTGGGCTCTTGTATTCCCGGACCAGATATTGGGAGAGATTCCTGGTCACACGTTTAAGAGAATCCTCCCAGTACAATCACTGCACCTTCTCACACTATCCACATATCCCTTGATTCCTTTCTTATCTAAAAATATGTCGATCTGTGACTTGAATATACTCAAAAACTGAGCATCCACAGCTTCCATCGCAGAGAATTCCAAAGGTTCAGAAATTTCTCCACACCTCATTTCTCTGTTGCTGATTCCTAATTCTAAGATTGTGGGCCCAAGTTCCAGACTCTGTAGCCAGGGGAAACATGTTCCCAGCATCTACCCTGTCAAGTCCATCAAAAATTTTACATGTTTCAATGAGATCAGCTCTCATTTTTTTTAAACTCTCAGGGGTATGTATAGGCATTGTTTACCCAATCTTCATAGGACGATACCATCATCCGAAGAATCAATCTAGTGAACATTCATTTCACTCCCAGTAAGGCAGATATGTTCTTCCTTAGGTAAAGAGACCAAACTGTACACAATACTCCAGGTGTGGTCTCGTCAAGGCACGAGTATCAAGATTAAGGAATAAACCTAAGGACCAGGTATTGGGGGAATACCCCCAAGGCGCAAATAACATCGGAATACAACCCAGAATCACATATTGGAGGAGATTCCTAGTCCCATGTACAAGGGAATAAGCAGGAATAGTCATTGCGAGAATACACCCCTGGAGCAGATATTGGATGTGAATACCAGTCACACATCATATAGAAATCTCCCCAAGCACAGCTTTGGCTGAATATACCCAAGGTCAGGATGTTGGAGGATCTAACAAGTCCCAAGTATGAATTCTACCGCGCCCCCATATCCACCAACATTCATTGGCAGCTCACTTCTCTGGATCAGATATTTGGAGGCACAGGCTTACGGGTGGATTCACATCCCATTGTATGAGTAAATCACCCCAGTATAGTCATTGAGAGAATACACCCAGGACAAAATGCTGGGTGTGAAATCAGTCTAACTTCTGTGAGAAATCCCCCAAGCACAGGTAGTTGGGGAATATATCTGAGGACCAGATATTGGGAGAATATGTCCTGGGATCAGATACTGAGGGAGATTTCCAAGCCAATATTCTTCCCAAAAGACTTGTTGCGAAAAGAGAGCCCAGGGTCAGATATTGGGTAAAATTCCCAATCCCCATATATGAGGCAATCCACTCCACCACAGTATGGTCACTCTGGAAATAGTCCCTGGACCATATATTGGGAAGATTCCCAGTTCCATGTTTCAGGCAATCCCCTCCACTGCAGTACAGTCCAGTATATTTTTTAATTAGTGTAATTTAATAATAATTACTACTAATTATTACTTTTTTTATACCTGGTAAGTAGTGGGTTTTAATGAATCAGAGTCCCTAGTATAAATAATCTCAAATTTTTGAGTAATTTAAGGGTCTAAATTAAGGCTAAGTCATGGCAGGGCAGCTCGGCAGTGTGGAGTGCTCCTCCTGTGCAATGTGGGAAGTCAGGGACACTTCCAGTGTCCAGGGTGAACAGGTGTGCAGGAAGTATCTCCAGTTGCAGCTACTTGAAATCCGTGTTTCGGATCTGGAGCGGCAGCTGGGGACACTGTGGTCATATTGCAGGAAAAGACTGCTCAGGCAGAGTAGAAGAACTAGGCAGGTAGTGCAGGAGTGCCCTGGGTACATCACCCTCTCTAAGATATTCCACTTTGAATATTGTTGGGGGAGATCGCTTCTCATGGGAATGCAGTAAGAGCCAAGTCTGCGGCACCACGGGTGGCTCAGCTGCACAGGAGGGAAGGAAAAAGAGCAGCAGAGCTATAGTGAGAGGGGATTCTATCGTAATGAGTACAGATATGTGTTTTAGTGGCAGCAAACGTGACTCCAGGATGGTATGTTGCCTCCCTGGCGCTCGGATCAAGGATGTCACAATGGGAGGGTGAACAGTCAGAGGTCGTGGTTCACATTGGTACCAACGACATAGGTAGAAAGAGGGATGTGGTCCTGCAACAAGAATTTAGGGAGCTAGGTAACAAATTAAAAAGCAGGGCCTCAAAGGTTGTAATCTCTGGATTACTCCCGGTGCCACATGCCAGTGAGTACAGGAATAGAAGGATACAGCAGATGAATGCTTGGCTGAAGACATGGTGCGAGGAGTGACAGCTTTAGTTTCCTGGATCACTGGGTCTGTTTCTGGTGAAGGTGGGACCTGTGCAAGTTGGACAGGTTGTACCTGAACCGGAACGGAACCAACATCCTTGGTGGGAGGTTTGCTGGTGCTGTTGGGGGGTGGGGGGGTTTAAACTAATTTGGTAGGGGGTTGGGATACCGAGCAGAGGTACAGTAGGGGGTGATGCACAGCCAAATATAGGAGAGAAATTAAGTCAGTCTGGAAGGCACAGCAAATATAGACCTGTTAAGGCACAAGCCAATAAAGCAAGGCTGCATTGCATCTATTTTAACACAAGGAGTCTTACAAGTAAGGCAGATGAATTGAGGGCATTGATTAATACATGGGAATATGATATTATTGCTATCACAGGTTGAGGGAAGGGCAAGACTGGCAGCTCAATATTCCAGGATACAGAATCTTCAGGCGTGACGGGGGTGGGGGGGGGAGTGTAAAAGAGGAGGTGGCATTGCACTATTGATCAAGGAGTCAATTACTGCAGTAAGGAGGGATGATATCTTAGAAGGTTCCTCAAATGAGGCCATATGGATAGAACTTAAAAACAAAAAGGGGGCTAGCACTTGGCTGGGAGTGTACTACAGATCCCCAAATAGTCAGGGAGAGATGGAGGAGCAGTTATGTAGGCAAGGCGGCGCAGTGGTTAGCACTGCAGCCTCACAGCTCCAGCGACCCGGGTTCAATTCTGGGTACTGCCTGTGTGGAGTTTGTAAGTTCTCCCTGTGTCTGCGTGGGTTTCCTCCGGGTGCTCCGGTTTCCTCCCACATGCCAAAGACTTGCAGGTTGATAGGTAAATTGGCCATTATAAATTGCCCCTAGTATAGGTAGATGGTAGGGAAATATAGGGACAGGTGGGGATGTGGTAAGAATATGGGATTAGTGTAGGATTAGTATAAATGGGTGGTTGATGGTCGGCACAGACTCGGTGGGCCGAAGGGCCTGTTTCAGTGCTGTATCTCTAAACTAAACTAAAAAATCTCAGAGAAGTGTAAAAATAATAGGGTAATAATATTAGGGGATTTCAACTGCCCCAATATTAACTGGGATAGTCTTAGTGCAAAAGGCTTAAAGGGGGTGGAATTCTTAAAGTGCAAACAGGACAGCTTTTTGAGCCAGAACGTAGAAAGTACTACAATGGCAGGGCAGTACCGGATCTGATCCTAGGAAATGATGCCGGACAACTGGAAGAAGTGTCAGTGGGGGAGCATTTCAGGGACAGTGACCATAACTCTGTAAGATTTAAGGTAGTTCTGGAAAAGGACAAAGATGGACTGGAAATAAAGGTAATGAATTGGGGGAAGGATGATTTCAATATGATGAAACAGGATCAGGCCAAAGTGGACTGGGAGCAGCTACTTGTCGGAAAGTCTACATCAGACCAGTGGGAGTCATTCAAAAAGTAAAGAATGAGAATTCAGGGCCAACATGTTCCCATAAAGGTGAAGGGTAGGACCAACAACTTCCAGGGAACCCTGGATGTCAAGGGATATAGAGGATTGGGTCAGGAAAAAAATGGAGGCTAATGGCAGATTCAGAGTGCTGAAAACAGCGGAGGTCCTAGAGGAGTATAGAAAGTGTAGGGGGGTACTTAAAAAAGTAATTAGGAGAGCGCAGAGGGGGCATGAAAAAACACTGGCAGGCAAGATAAAGGAAAATCCCAAGGCGTTTTAAAAGTATATTAAGGACAAGAGGATAACCAGGGAAAGAGCAGGGCCCATTCGGGACTAAAGTGGCAATCTGTGTGTGGAGCCGGAGGATGTAGGTGAGATTTAAAATGATTACTTTTCATCTGTGTTCACTATGGAGAAGGGCGAGGTGGGTGTAGAGATCAGGGAGGGGGTTGTGATATACTCCAACAAATTAGCATTGAAAGGGAGGAGGTATTAGCGGTTTTAGCGGCCTTAAAAGTGGAGAAATCACAAGCCTAGATGAGATGAATCCCAGGCTGTTATGTGAGGCAAGGGAGGAGATAGCAGGAACTCTGACACAAATTTTCAAATCCTCTCTGGCCACAGGAGAGATGCCAGAGGACAGTGAATGTGGTACCATTATTCAAGAAGGGTAGCGGGGATAAACCAGGTAATTACAGGCCAGTGAGTCTAACATCAGTGGTAGGGAAACTATTGGAAAACATTCTGACGGACAGAATTAATCTCCACTTGGAGAGGCAGGGATTAATCAAGGATAGTCAGCATGGCTTTGTCAGGGGGAGATCATGTCTAACAGACTTGATTGAATTTTTCGAGGAGGTGAGTAGATGTGTAGATGATGGTACAGCAGTTGATGTAGTCTACATGGACTTCAGTAAGGCTTTTGAAAAGGTCCCACATGGCAGATTTGTCAAAAAGGTAGGAGCCCAAAGGATCCAGGGCAATTTGGCAAATTGGATCCAAAATTGGCTTAGTGGCAGGAGGCAGATGGTGATGGTCGAGGGTTGGTTTTGCGATTGGAAGCCTGTGATCAGTGGTGTACCACAGGGATTGGTGCTGGGACCCTTTCTGTTTGTTGTATACATTAATGATTCAGACGTGAATATAGGAGATATGATAAGTAAGTTCGCAGCTGACGCAAAAATTGGTGTCGTAAATAGTGAGCAGGAAAGCCTTAGATTATAGGACAATATAGATGAGCTTGTAAGTTGGGCAAATGAAATTTAATCCTGAAAAGTGCGAGGTGATACATTTTGGGAGAACTGGCAAGGCAAGGAAATAAACAATGGATGGCAGCACCCCAGGAAGTACAGAGGGTCAGAGGGACCTTGGTGCACTTGTCGATAGATCACTGAAGGCAGCAGAACAGGTAGATAGGAAGGCATATGGGATATTTGCCTTTATCAGCTGAGGCATAGAATATAAGAGGAGAAAGGTTATGATGGAGCTGTATAAAACGCTAGTTAGGCCACAGCTGGACTGCTGTGTCCAGTTCTGGTCGCCACACTATAGGAAGGATGTAATTACACTGGAGAGGATGCACAGGAGATTCAGCAGGATGTTGCCTGGGCTGGAGCATTTCAGCTATGAAGAGAGACTTGATAGGCTAGGGTTGGTTTCCTTAGAGCAGAGAATGCTGAAGGGGTGACCTGATTGAGGTACACAAAATTATAGGGGGCATAAATAGGGTAGATAGGAAGAAACATTTTCCCTTAGCAGAGGTGGCAGTAACCAGGGGGCACAGATTTAAGGTAAGGGGCAGGAGGTTTAGAGCAGATTTGAGGAAAAATACTTTCACCCAGAGGGTGGTTGGAATCTGGAACACACTGCCTGAAGGGGCGGTAGAGGCAGGAACCCTCACAACATTTAAGAAGTATTCCTAGGGTAGGCGGTGGCGTGGTGGTATTATCACTGGACTAGTAACCCAGAGACCCAGGGTATTCTCTGGGGACATGGGTTTGAATCCAACCACAGCAGAAGGTGCAATTTGAATTTAATTAATAAAAATCTGGAATTAAAAGCTAGTCTAATGATAGCCATGAAACCATTGTCGACTGTTGTAAAAACCCATCTGGTTCACTAACGTCCTCTAGGGAAGGAAATCTGCTGTCCTACATGTGACTCCAGACGCACAGCAATGTGGTTAACTCTTACATGCCCTCTGAAATGGCCTAGCAAGCCACTCAGTTGTACCTAACCACGAGGAAGTTAATAAAAAGGAATTCACCACCACCTTCTCAAGGGCAATAAATGCTGGCCTGGCCAGCGTCGTCCACATCCCATGAATGAATTAAAAAAAAAATTAGATGAGCACTTAAATGCCACAACATACAAGGCTACAGGCCAAGTGCTGGAAAATGGGATTAAAACAGATTGGTGCTTGATGGCCATCACGTACACGATGGGCCAAAGGGCCTGTTTCTGTACTGTATAACTCTATGACTCTATGTTTCAGGAAATCTCCTCCACCCCAGTATGATCATTGAGGAAACAGTCCCAGGACCATATATTGGGGAGATTCTTGATCTTATGTTTCAGGGAATTCCCCCAGTACCGTCATTGGGGAATTAGACCCCAGGACCCGATATTGTGGGGAAATTCTCAGTCACGAGTATAACAGTACCTCATAGTAGAGACTATGGGGAATTCAACCGAGGACCAGATAATGGGGAGACAAATACAGGATCATACATTGTGCGAGTTTACCAATCCTGTGTGTTAGGAGGACCCCAACTAGAGTCAATGGGAAATAAAGCTCAGAGTCTGATATTGTGGGAAATTCCCAGTCGTACATATGAGGGAATATCCCACCAATACATTCATAGGGGAAATATATCCAGGAGCTGATACTGGAGGATTAAACTCCAGGACTAGATATTGTGGGTGACTTTTGTGGGAGACTATTGGGGGATGACACCAGTGGACTAGATATTGGAAGAGATTCCCAGTCATAAAAACTGTGGGATTACCTCATCTGTCTAGTCATAAGTGAAAATGCACCAGGAACTGATATTGGGGAATGCACCCCAGGCTCCAGATAATGGGGGAAGTATACAGTTCCATGAATGAGCAAATTTCCCCTCAAGCAGATTCATTTAGTGAATAAACACGAGAAACAGGCATCTGGGGGGTCACAAGTCCCTTGTGTGAGGGAATCCACCCACTGCAATTAATGTGGAAATATACACAAGGATCAGATATTAGGGGAATACACACCATGATCAGATACTGGGGGAGATTACTGCTTGCATGTACGAGACAATACCTCACCGCAGTACTAACAGTGAGGTAATGCACCCAGGATGATAATTGGAGGAGGTTCCCAGTCTACTGGATGAAGAAAATGCCCCCCAAGTTCAGGCATTGGGGAAATACACCCCAAGACCCATTATTGGGGAAGTTGTCCCCAGGACCAGATAGTGGAGGAGATTTCCACCCCATGTATGACAGATATCCCCCCCAAGCACATTTATCAGGGTGTAAATCTTCGGATATTTGGGAAGGAGGAAGGTGGATTCACAGTCCCATGTATCAGCAAATCCTTCCAAAATTGTCACTGGAAAAATACACCCCAGGACCAGATACTGGGAGGTGAGACCAGTCCCATGTATGTGGAGACCCCGAGTGCAGTCAGTCAGCAAATACGCTTAAGGGACAGATATTGGGGGAATACAACCCAGCATCAAATATCGGTGGAGTATGCCTCAGCAGCAGATATTTCCCAGTCCCTCCAATAAATTCCTCCCAAGGGGTGGCATGGAGCCACGGTGCTAGGTTTGAAGCAACTGCCTTGCCCCGGTAAAGTCATTTGGCCGCACATACCCCAAGGCCAGATATTGGGCGAGACGCCCAGTGACACGGATGAGCCCCAGCATCACAGAAGCCAGTCTTCAGCCAATTCCATTCACTCCGTGTGATATCAAGACTGAACGCACTGGATAATGCAAAGGCTATGGGCCCCGACAACATTCCGGCAAAAGTACTGAAGACCTGCGCTCCAGAACTAGCTGCGCCCCTTGCCAAGTTGTTCCAGTACAACCACAACACTGGCATCTACCTGGCAATGTGGAAAATTACCCAGGTATGTCCGATACACAAGAAGCAGGACAAATCCAACCTGGCCAATTACCGCCCATCAGTCTACTCTTGGTCATTAGCAATGTGATGGAAGGTGTCATCGACAGTGCTATCAAGTGACATTTGTTTTGTAATAGCCTGCTCAGTGATGCTCAGTTTGGGTTCCTCCAAGGCCACTCAGCTCCTGACCTCATTACAGTCTTGGTTCAAACATGGACAAAGGACCTGAACTCCAGAGGTGAGGTGAGAGTCATTTCCCTTGACCTCATAGCAGCATTTGATCGAATATGGCATCAAGAAGCCCAAGCAAAACTGGAGTCAATGGGAATCAAGGGAAAAGGCTCTGCTGGCTGGAGTCATACCTAGCGCAAAGAAAGATGGCTGTAGTTTTTGGAGGTCAACCATCTCAGCTCCAGGATATCACTGCAGGAGATCATCAGGGCCGTGTCCTAGGCCCAACCATCTTCAGCTGCTTCATCAATGACCTTCCTTCAGTCATAAGGTCAGAAGTGGGGATGTTCACTGATGATTGCACAATGTTCAGCAGCATTCGTGACTCCTCAGATACAGAAGCAGTCCGTGTAGAAATGCAGCAAAACCTGGACAATATCCAAGTTTGGGCTGATAACTTGCAAGTAACATTTGCGCCACACAAGTGCCAGGCAATGACCATCTCCATAAAGAAAGAATCTAACCTGGATGGGTGCAGCTCCAAGGACACTCAAGAAGCTCGACACCATCCAGGACAAAGCAGCCCGCTTGATTGGCATCCCATCCACAAACATGCACTCCCTCCACCACAGATGCACAGTGGCAGCAGTGTGAACCATCTACAAGATGTACTGCAGCAATGCATCAATGCCCCTTAGACAGCACCTTCTAAACCCGCGACATCTACCACCTAACAGGACAAGGGCAGCAGATGCATGGGAACACCAACACCTGCAAGTTCCCATCCAAGCCACACACCATCCTGACTTGGAACTATATCGCTGTTCCTTCACTGTCACTGGGTCAAAATCCTGGAACTCCCTTCCTAACAGCACTGTGGGTGTACCTGCACCAGATGGAATGCAGCCGTTCAAGAAGGCAGTTCACTTTCTGAAGGGCAATTAGGGTTGGGCAACAAATGCTAGCCTTGCCAGCGATACCCACATCCCATGAACAAATAAATAAAACACTGCAGCCATACAGGGGCAATTCCCAGGCCCATGAATGAGGGAATTCTACCCCTCTAGTAATGCAATTAGGGACACATGTCAATGGATTTTATCTTGATACATGTTAATACAATATACTGATGATCATGATTATAACACACTCCTCTATTTCCTCCTCCCTCTCTCTCCCACCCTGTAATACTCTATTTCCAGCTATCACATATGATAGACAGCGACAGCATCGTTCCCCAGATGACAGAATCTGTTACTGAGCAACCAGAATCCCCTCTCAACTCCACAGTTCACCCAACTATAAACACAGTATCATTTCAAATAATGGCCTGGGCATCTGCTTCCTGTTTTGAGTTTATTATTTCTCTCCCTGTCAGCCGATTGCCAAGCAGTCAGTTTATACAAAGTGCAGACAGCCTGTGAGTGCCAGCATCTGTTCCTCTGCAGAGAGGAAGGTGTTGGACTACAGTCCAGGGACAGATATTGGGGGAGATTACAAGTTCCATGAACGAGAGAATCCTCCCTAATTAAAGTCACTGGGCTAATATATCCCAGGACCAGATCTTGGGAGAGATTCCCCATCACACGTATAAGGGAATGCTGACAGTAAAAGGGCGTGGGAATACATTCCAGGACCATATACTGTGGGAGATTTCAAGTTCCATGGATGAGTAATTCCCGCCCAATTATAGTCACTGGGTGAATATGTCCGAGGACCAGATATTGGGAGATACTCCCACTTATATCTGTGAGAAATCCTCCCAGTAAAATCAGTGTGGGAGTATTGTGCGAGATTACTTGTCCCATCTATGGGTATCCCAGCAGCAGAATCAATGGGGAAATAGACACAAATATGAAATATTGGAGAAGATTCGTAGTCCAATGGCTATTTGCAATTATATAGCACCATGTAAGATTGAGGGAGCTAGGGCTTTTCCCATTGGAGCGAAGAAGGATGAGAGGTGACTTGATAGAGGGGTACAAGATGATGAGAGGCATAGATGGAGTGGATAGCCAGAGACTTTTTCCCAGGGTGGAAAGGACTATCACCAGGGGGCATAATTTTAAGGTGATTGGAGGAAGGTTTCGGGAAGATGTCAGACGTATGTTCTTTACACAGAGAGTGGTGGGTGCGTGGAATGCGCTGCCAGCAGTGGTAGTAGAAGCAGATACATTAGGGGCATTTAAGCGACTCTTGGATAGGTACATGGATGATAGTAGAATGAAGGGTAGGTAGTTAGTTTGATCTTAGAGTAGGCTAAAGGTTCGGCACAACATCGTTGTGCTGTACTGTGCTGTACTGTTCTATGTTCTAATACATGTCTTGAGGCTTTTGCAGACAAACAAAATTTGGCACTAGATATAAGGTGATATTAGGCACTAAGGAGATTCGGAGCAATAATTTGGAACAAAGGAGATATTGGGTCAGATGAACAAATGCTTGATCAATGAGGTAAGATTTTAGGAGAGACTTAAAGAAGCAGAGAGAGTTAGAGAGCGGAGAGAATTAGGGAGAGAATTCCAAAGCTTGGCAGCTGAAGTCACGGCTCCCAATGGTGGAGAATTGAAATCAGGAATAATCAATAGGCCAGAATTGTCAGAGTGCAGAAACCTTGGTGGGTTACAGGACTGGAGGAGATTATAAAGATAGGAGGGATACATTGGGGTAAAACATGAAAAGACCAGTTACTGAGCAAATGTACCCCAGGTCCAGATATGGGGGTGGGGAGAAACCAAAGACCAGATATTGGGAGAGATTCCTGGTCACATGTATGAGGGAACTTGCCCCACCCTCTCCCCAACCCAGTACAATCAATGTAGGTGTACACTTCAGGATGTAAGAACACAGGAATTAAGAGCAGGAGTAGATCATTCAGCCCCTCAAGCCTTCTCCACTATTCAATTAGATCTTGCCTGATCTTCTTCCTCAGCTACACCTTCTTGCACTAACCCCATATCCCTTGATTCCCTTCTTACCTAAAAATCTGTCGACGTCTAACTTGAATATACTCAACGACTGAGCATCCACAGCTCCCATCATACAGAATTCCAAAGTTCAGAAATTTCTCCAAAACTTAATTTCTCTGTGGCTGACCTCAAATTCTAAGATTGTGGGCCCAAGTTCTAGACTCTGTAGCCAGGGGAAACATGTTCCCAGCATCTACCCTGTCAAGTCCATCAAAACGTTTATGTGTTTCAATGAGATCACCTCACACTTTTGAACTCTAGGGGATATAGGCATCGTTTCCCAATCTCTCCTCACAGGACTATACCATCATCCTAACAATCAATCTAGTGAACATTAATTTCAATCCCTCTCAGGCACTTATGATCTTCCTTAAGTAAGGAGACCAAACTGTGCACAGTACTCCAGCTGTGGTCTCACCAAGGCACGAGTATGAAGATTAAGAAATAAACCTAAGGACCAGATATTGGAAGAGTCGCAAGGAGCAAATAACATAGGAATACACCCCAGGATCACCTATTGGAGGAGACTCCTAATCCCACGTACAAGGGAATAACCAGGAACAGTCATTGGGAGAGTACACCCCTGGAGCAGGTATTGGGTGTGAATCCCAGTCACACATTATGTAGAAATATCCCCAAGCACAGCTTTGGTTGAATATACCAAAGGACAAGATGTCGGGGAATACACATCGGTAGATATGTTGGTGGATCTTACAAATCCCAATTATGAATTCCATCGCCCCCCCCCCACATCCAATCACATTCACTGGCAGCTCACATCTCTGGACCAGATATTTGGAGGCACGGGTGTACGGGTGAATTCACATCCCAAGTATGAGTAAATCACCCCAGTACAGTCATTGGGAGAATACACCCAGGACAAAATGCTGGGTGTGAGATCAGTCTAATTTCTGTGAGAAACCCCCAATCACAGGTAGTTGGGGAAAACGTTTGAGGACCAGATACTGGGGAATACGCCCTCGGGAGATTACCAGTCCAACATAGACTTTTTGTGAAAAGAGAGCCCAGGGCCAGATATTGGGTAAAATTTCCAGTACCCATGTATGAGGAAATCCGCTCCTCCACAGTTTGGTCACGATGGAAATATGTCCCAGGACTATTTTTTTATTTTTTTTTATTTGAGAGATACAGCACTGAAACAGGCCCTTCGGCCCACCGAGTCTGTGCCTACCATCAACCACCCATTTATACTAATCCTACACTAATTCCATATTCCTACCACATCCCCACCTGTCCCTATATTTCCCTACCACCTACCTATACTAGGGACAATTTATAATGGCCAATTTACCTATCAACCTGCAAGTCCTTGGCATGTGGGAGGAAACAGGAGCACATGGAGGAAACCCACGCACTATATACTGGGGAGATTCCCAGTCCCCATGTATGAGACAATCACCTCCACCACAGTATGGTCTCCATGGAAACAGTCCCAGGACCATATATTGGGAAGTTTCTCAGTTCCATGTTTCAGGCAATCCCCTCCAGGGCAGTATAATCACTGGGGAAATATGTTCAAGGACCATGTAGAGGGGAGATTCCCAGTCCCATGTTTCAGGAAATACCCCCAGTCATTGGGGAATTACACCCCCGGACCCGATATTGTGAGGAAATTCTCAGTCACGTGCATAACTGTACCTCATAGTGGAGACTATGGAGAATTCAACTGAGGACCAGATAATAGGGAGACAAACACAGGATCATACATTGTGTGAGTTTACCAATCCCGTGTATTCGGATGACCCCAACAGTCAATGGGGAAATAAAGCTCAGAGTCTGATATTCTGGGAAATTCCCAGTTGTACATATGAAGGAATATCCCACCAATATTTTCATAGGGGAAGTATATCTCAGGAACTGATACTGGAGGATTAAACCCCAGGACTAGATATTGTGGGTGATTTTTGTTGGTGATTATTGGGGACTACACCAGTGGACCAGATATTGGAAGAGATTCCCAGTTATTAAAACTGCAGGAATACCATCCATAGTCAGAGGTGAAAACACCCAGGGAACTGATATTGGGGAATGCAGCCCAGCAACTGATGTTGGGGGAATAGACCCTTGGTCCAGATAATAGAGGAGGTACACAGTTCCATAACTGAGCAAATTCCCCCTCAAACACATTCATTTGATGAATAAACACCAGAAACAGGTATCTGGGGGCTGACAAGTCCCTTGTGTGAGGGAATCCATCTACGACAATTAATGTGGAAATATACACAAGGATCAGATAATCGGGAAATACACCCCATGATCAGATACTGGGGGAGATTACTACTCGCATGTACGAGACAATACCTCACTGCAGTACTAACAGTGAGGTAATGCACTCAGGACGATAATTGGAGGAGCTTCCCAGTCTACTGTATGAAGAAAATGCCCCCCAAGTTCCGGCATTGGGGAAATATACCCCAAGACCCACTATTGGGCAAGTCATCCCCAGGACCAGATATTGGAGGAGACTTCCAGGCCTATGTATGACAGATTTCCACCCCAAACACATTTATCAGGGTGTAAATCACCGGATAGTTGGGAGGGAGGAGCGTGGATTCACAGTCCCGTGTATCAGCAAATTCCTCAAGTATCTTCACTGGAAAAATACATCCTGGGACCAATTACTGGAGGTGCGACCAGTCCCATGTTATGTGGGAGACCCCGAGTGCAGTCAGTCAGCAAATACACTTAAGGGGCAGATATTGGGGGAATACAACCCAGCATCAAATATCGGTGGAATATGCCTCAGTAGCAGATATTTCCCAGTCCCGCCAATAAATTTCTCCCAAGGGGTGGCATAGAGTCACAGTTCTAGGTTTGCAGCAACACCCCTGCCCCAGTCTAGTCATTTGGCCAGACATACCCTATGGCCAGATATTGGGCGAGACGCCCAGTGACATGGATGAGCACCAGCATCACAGATGCCAGTCTTCAGCCAAATCCATTCACTCCACATGATAGCAAGAAACGACTGAAGGCACTGGATACTGCAATGGATATGGGCCCTGACAACATTCCGGCAAAAGTACTGAAGACCTGCGCTCCAGAACTAGCTGCGCCCATTGCCAAGTTGTTCCAGTACAACCACAACACTGGCATCTACCTGGCAATGTGGAAAATTACCCAGGTATGTCCGATACACAAGAAGCAGGACAAATCCAACCCGGCCAATTACCGTCCCATCAATCTACTCTTGATCATCAGCAAAGTGACAGAAGGTGTCATCGAATGTGCAATCAAGCAGCACTTGCTTAGCAATAACCTGCTCAATGACGCTCAGTTTGGGTTCCTCCAGGGCCACTCAGCTCCTGACCTCATTACAGTCTTGGTTCAAACATGGACCTGAACTCCAGAGGTGAGGTGAGAGTGATTGCCCTTGCCATCATGGCAGCAGTTGACCGAGTATGGCATCAAGAAGCCCAAGCAAAACTGGAGTCAATGGGAATCAGGGGGAAAAGGCTCTGCTGGTTGGAGTCATACCTAGTGCAAAGAAAGATGCTTGCGGTTGTTGAAGGTCAATCAATTCAGCTCCAGGATATCACAACAGGATTTCCTCAGGGTCGTGTCCTAGGCCCAACCGTCTTCAGCTGCTTCATCAATGACCTTCTTTCAGTCATAAGGTCAGAAGTGAGGATTTTCAGTGATGATTGCACAATGTTCAGCAGATTCATGACTCCTCAGATACTGAAGCAGTCCGTGTAGGAATGCAGCAAAACCCAGACAATATCCAGGTTTGGGGCTGATAAGTGACAAGTAACATTCACATCACACAAGTGCTAGGCAATGACCATCTCCAACAGAAAGAATCTAACCATCTCCTCTTGACATTCAATGGCATCAGGATCGCTGAATCCAACACGAACAACACCCTGGGGGGTACCATTACCCAGAAACTGAACTGGAGTAGCCATATAAATACCGTGGCTACAAGAGCAGGTCAGAGGCTAGGAATCCTGCAGCGAGTAACTCACCTCCTGACTCCCCAAAGCCTGTCCACCATCTACAAGGCACAAGTCAGGAGTGTGATGGAATACTCTCCGCTTGCCTGGATGGGTGCAGCTCCAACAACACTCAAGAAGCTCAACACCATCCAGGACAAAGCAGCCCATTTAATTGGCAGCCCATTCACAAACATTCACTCCCTCCACCACTGACGCACAGTGGCAGCAGTGATTTAGATGTGGGAACTCAATGTAATATCTCCAAATTTGCAGATGACACAAAACTGGGTGGGAGAGCGAGTTGTGAGGACGAAGCAGAGACCTCAGGGTTATTTGGACAAGTTAAGTGTGTGGGCAAATGCATGGCAGATGCAGTATAATGTGGATAAATGTGGATAATATGGATAAAACAGGAAGGCAGATTATTATCTGAACAGCTATAAATTGAGAGAGGGGAATATGCAATGAGACCTGGGCGCTCTCAGACATCAGTCGGTGAAGCATGCAGGTGCAACAGGCAGTAAAAAGGGCAAATGGTATGTTGGCCTTCACAGCAAGAGGATTCGAGTGGAGGAGCAGGGATGTCTTGCTGCAATTATACAGAGCCTTGGTGAGGCCACACCTGGAATATTGTGTGCAGTGTGCAGTTTTGGTCTCCTTATCTGAGGAAGGATGTTCGTGCAATAGAGGGAGTGCAGCGAATGTTTACCAGACTGATTCCTGGGATGGCAGGACTGATGTATGAGGAGAAATTGAGTCGGTTAGAATTATATTCGCTGGAGATCAGAAGAGTGAGGGGGGATCTCATGGAAAGTTATAAAATTCTAACAGGACTTGACAGGGTAGATGCAGGAAGGATGTTCCCGATGATGGGGGAACCAGGGATCATAGTCGAATGATACGGGGTAAACCTTTCAGGACTGAGATGAGCAGAAATCTCTGCACCCAGAGAGTGGTGAACCTCTGGAATTCGTTATCACAGAAAGCAGTTGAGGCAAAACATTGCTTTCAAGAAGGAGTTAGATATAGCTCTTGGGCCGAAAGGGATCAAAGGATATGGGGGGAAAGCGGGAACAGGTTACTGAGTTGGATGATCAGCCATGATCATGATAAATGGCGGAGAAGGCTCGAAGGGCCGAATGGCCTACTCCTGCTCCTATTTTCTATGTTTCTATATCCCAGGAACGGATATTGGAGGATTAAGCTCCAGGACTAGATACTGTAGGTGATTTTTGTGGGTGACTATTGGGAGATTACACCAGTGGACCAGATATTGGGAGAGATTCCCAGTCATTAAAAACTGTTTGATTACCCCGTCTCTATAGTCGAGGGCAAAAACACCCCAGGAAATGATATTGGGGGTCCAGATCATGAGGGAGGTACACAGTTCCATGAATGAGGAAATTTCTCCTCAAGCACATTCACTGGGTGAATAAATGTTAGAAACAGCTACCTGAGGATTACAAGTCCCTTGTGTGAGGTAATCCACTCATTACAATTCATGTGGAAATATACACCAGGATCAGATATTAGGAAAATACACCCCATGAGCAGATACTGGAGCAGATTACTGCTCGCATGTATCAGACAATACCTCACCGCCAGACCAACAGTGAGGTAATGCACCCAGGATGATAATTGGAGGAGCTTCCCAGTCCACTGTATGAAGGAAATGCCCCCCAAGTTCAGGCATTAAGGAAATACACCCCAATACCCATTATTGGGCAAATCGTCCCCAGGACCAGATATTGGAGGAGATTTCCAGGCCCATGTATGACAGATTTCCTCCCCACATTTATCAGGGTGTAAATCCCAGGATATTTGAGAAGGAGGAGGGTGGATTCACAGTCCCATATATCAGCAAATCCCTCCATTATCATCACTGGCTAAATACACCCGAGGACCAAATACTGGGGAATGAGACCAGCCCCATGTATGTGGGAGACCCCAAGTGCAGTCAGTCAGCAAATACACTTAAGGGGCAGATATGGGTGGAATACAACCCAGCATCAAATATCAATGGAATATGCCTCAGCAGCAGAGATTTCCCAGTTCCCCCAATCATATTCATTGGGAGAATACACCCCAGGAGCAGATACCAAGGCAGATTCCCATCCCATGTCCAAGGCAATAACCCAGTATTGTCATTAGGAGAATACACCCCAGGAGCAGATATTGGGAGTGAATCATCGTCACACATTTGTGTGAATCTCTTCAAGCACAATAACTGGGTGAATACAACTAAGCACAAGATATAGGGTAATACAAATCACAAGAGATATTGGAGGAGTTTCCCAGTGCCATGTATGAGTAAATCCCCCCCTCAAGCACATTCACTGGGGAATTACATACCAAGAACAGATATTCGGGGGAAATGGGGTGGATTTACAATCTCATGTATGAGGGAATCACCCCAGTATGGTCAATGAACATAGGAATAGGGGAAAGTCATTTAGCCCATCAAACCTGTTTCACCTTTTCGTCAAATCACAACTGATCTGTGACCAAACTCCAGCGGGAGATTCACAGTCCCATTTAAGAGCAACTCCTCCCTAAGTACAGTCACTGGGCAAAACATCCTAGGATTAGACATTAGGAGAGATTCCCAGTCACGTATTAGAGGTAATCCTCCCAGTACAATCAATCTGGGAATACACTCCACAACCAGACATTGTGGGTGATTTTCAGCCCCTTGTATGAGAGAATCCCACCAAAGTACAGTGATTGGGGAATATACCCTAAGGCCAGATTTTGGGAGAACTTCTCAGTTGCATGCCCATGCAAACAGTCAGGAAATACACTATAGGACTAGATATGACTGGGAATACACTGCTGGACCAGATGTTTTGGGAGGTCCCTGACCCATGTATGAGGAATTCCTCTCTAAGCACAGTATTTGAGGGAATACATCCCATGAGCATGCAATGGGAAATATTCAGGATCATGTTTGAGGGAATCACCCAAGTTCAGTCATTCGGGGAATACACTACAGCACCAGATACTGGGGAAGATTTCTAATCCCATGAAGAGGGATGCAACTTCCAGTACATCGTAAAAACCATGTAGGATCAGAGAAGATCATACAGACCCTCAAGCTTGCCTTGCAATTCATTATAATCATGGCTGATCTTCTGCTTCAACTCCACTTTCCCGCCCACTCCCTCTCTCCCTTGATTCCCTGACAGACCAAAAATCTATCCATCTCAGCCTTGACTATACTCAACGATGGAGCATCCACAATGCTCTGGGTAGAGCAAAGATTCATAACCCTCTGAGTGAAGAAATTTCTCCTGACCTCAGTCCTAAATAATCAACCTCATAGCCTGAAACTGTGCCCCATGTTCTACATTCCCTAGCAAGGGGTGACAACCTTTCCATGCTTACCACTTGTATGTTTCAATGAGAACACCTCTCATTTTTCTGAAGTCGAGAGAGTTTAGGCCCAATTTACGAGGACAGCGCTCTTATTCCCAGTCTAGAGACCTTCATTTTACCACCTCCAAGGCAAGTATATCCTTCCTAAGGTATGGAGAACAAAACAGCTCAGTTCGCCATGTGTAGTTTCACCAAAACCTTATACAATTGTCGCAAGACTTCCTTGTTCTGGTACTCTTTACAATAAAAGTCAACTTGCCACTTGCCTTCCCAATTGCTTGCTGTACCTGCAAGCTAGCTTTCTGTCTTCCTTGTACCAGCAAGTAGATGGGGAGACGGTGGTGCAGTGGCAATCCAGAGGCCTAGACTAATGCCCTGGGGGCAGGTGTTCAAATCCCACCACAGCAGCTTGTGGAATTTTAATTCATAAATTCAATTAATTAATGCAAATCTGGAATTGAAAGCTCGTCTCAGTAATGGTGACATGAAACTATCATCAGTTGTCATAAAAATCCATCTGGTTCACTGATGTCCTTTAGGGAAGGAAATCTTACCTGGACTGGCCTACATGTGACTCCACACCCACAGCAATGTAGTTGACTCTTAAATGCCCTCTGAAGTTGCCTAGCAAGCCACTGAGTTCAAGGGAAATTAGGGATTGGCAATAAATGCTGACCAAGCCAATGACACCCACATCCCACGAACGAATATTAAAAATACAATATACTGGTGGATCAATCCTAATACAATATACCGGTGGATCACTCATAATACAACATACTGGTGGAACACTCATAATACAATATACTGCGAGATCAATCACAATACAATACAGTGGGGTATATGTCGCAATTTAATACCGTTCCCTCCCACTCCCCTTACCACTCTATAATATCATCAGACAATGTACAGTCTCTTTCACTCACTCCCTCTTAATAAGCACTTCTTCCACTCTATCATACTCTTCAGTCCGACACTGCAGCACATGTGACTGGCAGCTGCAGCATCATTTCGCAGGCCTCAGCATCTGTTGCTGAGCAACCAGAACCTCCGCCCACACCCACAATTCACTCATCTACAAACCCAGGACAAGACAGGAATAAATGGCTCTCTTACCATGTCACTGAGCTCTGCTTCCCTGCAACTCCCGACACTGGCTCTTTCTCTCTCTCAGTCAGTGAGTGAATATCGAGGCCTTCAGACCTTCGTATAATTTACACACTCAATTGCTCACAAATAACGGCCAAGGCCTCTGCTTCCTGTTTTCTGCTTTTTTGCTACTCTCCTAACAGTCAATTGCCCAGACAGTGAGTTTGTACAAAATGCAGGCAGTCTGTAAATGCCAGTTTCCGTCCTTGTGCAGGTTCGGCTGGGGAGGGAGGAGAGAGGGAAAGAGGAAGGGAGAGCATGAGGGAGGGAAGGTATTGAGGGAGTCTATTTGTAAACTGTTCCCATTCCTCCACAGGATGGAGTGCGGTGAGAGGGAGGAAGGAAGTTGGTTTGTAGACACTGGGGAGTTTCACAGGGAGGGAGGGAGGGAATCTCACAGGGTGGGGAAATTTCACAAAGGGGGATTTACATGGTGGGAGTTCACAAGTGGGTGTTTCACAGAGCGGAGTGTTGGAGGAGTTTCACAAGGGAGAGTCATATGGGGGGAGTTTCACAAGGTGTTGTTTCACAGAGTGGGGACTGGAGGAATTTCACAAAGAGGATATTCACACGGGAGGAGTCTCACAAGGAGAGATTCAGATGGTGGGAGTTTCACAAGGGGTTGTTTCACGGGGTGGGGTCTCGGTTACGAGGAGTTTCGCAAGGGGAGGTTCACATGGGGGAGTTTCACAAGGGGTTGTTTCACAGAGGCGGGGTGAGTTTGGAGGAGTTTAACAAGGGGAGGTTCACATGGGGGAGTTTCACAAGGCGGTGTTTCACAGAAGGGGGACTGGATGAATTTCACAAAGGGGATATTCACACGGGAGGAGTCTCACAAGGAGACATTCACATGGGGGGAGTTTCACAAGGGGTTGTTTCACGGGGAGGGGGGGTGGGCTTGGAGGAGTTTCACATGGGGAGATTCACATGGGGGTGTTTCACAGTGCGGGGACTGGAGGAATTTCACAAGAGGGATATTCGCACAGGAGGAGCTTCACAAGGGGAGATTCACAGAAGGGGTTTTTCACAAGGGGGTGTTTCACAGAGGATACTTTAGGGTGGGGGGAGCAATTCAAAGTGGGGTCATTATTTGTGATTCGAGGGGTCAGTATCAAAGCAGAGTGCTTCATAGGGGGAGTTGCACAGGGAAGAGTTTCACAGTAGAAAGTGTCACAGGAGGGACATTCACAGCTGGAAAATTCGCAGTGGGGCTGTTTCACAGATCAGAGTCTCACAGTGGGGTTGTTTCACAGATCAGAGTCTCACAGGGCAGAGCGTTTCACAGTGGGGAATGTTTCACAGATCAGAGTCTCACAGGGCAGGGCGTTTCACAGTGGGGAATGTTTCACAGATCAGAGTCTCACAGGGCAGGGCGTTTCACAGTGGGGAATGTTTCACAGATCAGAGTCTCACAGGGAAGGGCGTTTCACAGTGGGGAATGTTTCACAGATCAGAGTCTCACAGGGCAGGGCGTTTCACAGTGGGGAATGTTTCACAGATTAGAGTCTCACAGGGCAGGGCGTTTCACAGTGGGGAATGTTTCACAGGCGGGAGTTTAACTGAGACCTCCAGCCCTACAAACCACCGAGCTATCTGCTCTGCTCCAAATCTGGCATCTTGCACATCCCCAATTTAATTTGGCAGCCATGCCTTCAGCCACTGAAGCCCCTACAGGGTATGGTAACACAGTGGTTGTATTACTAGACCAGTAATTCAGAGGCCTGGACCAACAATCCAGCGACATGAGTTCATATCCCATCACAGCAGTCAAGGAATTTATAGTCAATTAAATAAAATCTGGAATAAAAACTAGTATTAGTTATGGTGACCAGGAAAGTACTGGAGGGTCATAAAACCCACCTGGTTCACTAATGTGCTTCAGGGAAGGAAAATTGCCATCTTTACCTTGTCTGTTCCTTAGTGGCTCCAGACGCATAGCAATGTGGTTGACTCTTAACTGCCTCCTGAAATGGCCTCGTAAGTCACTCAGTTGTTTTAAATCGCTACATGAAAGTCTCATCAGAATAAAACTAGACGGACCACTCAGCATTGACTGAGGAACCGAAACAACAGAGGAACACCTAGTCCAGTCAACCTGGGTGGGTAACTTCAATGTCCATCACCAAGAGTGTTCAGTAACACCACTACTGACTGAGCTGGCTGAGTCCAGAAGGACATATCTGACAGTCTGGGCATACTGCAGGTGGTGAGAGAATCAACATGAGGGAAAAATCTCCTTGAACTTGTCCGCACCAACCTATCTCTCTCAGCTGCATCTGTCCCTGACAATATTGGAAGGAGAAATGACCACACAGTCCTTATGGAGACCCGTCTTCATACTGAGGAAACGCTCATGTTGAGTGGCACTGCCACCATGATAAATGCGTTGGATTTAGAACAGATGAAGCAGCTCTAAACTGGGTGACTATGAGGTGCTGTGGACCATCAGCAGCAACAGAATTGTGCTCCACCACAATCTCTAAACTTATGGCCCGGCATATCCCTCACTCTACCATTACCATCAAGCCAGGGAACCAACCCTGGTTCAATGAGCAGTGTAGGAGAGCATAACAGGTGCAGCACCAGGCATACCTAAATAAGAGGTGCCAACCTGGTGATGCTGCAACACAGGACTACATGCATGCTGAACAGTGGAAGCAACATGTGATAGACAGAGCTAAGGGATCCCACAACTGCGGTTTCAGATCAAAGCTCTGCAATCCTGACATCCAGTCATGAAGTGGACAATTAAACAACTAACAGGAGGAAGAGACTCCATAAACACCCCCATCCTGAATGATGATGGAGCCAAGCAAGTAAGTGTAAAGATCAGGCTGAAGTTTTTGCAACCATCTTCAGCCTGGAGTGCCGAGTGGATGATCCATCTCGGCCTTCTCCTGAGGACCCCAGCATCACAGATGCCAGTCTTCAGCCAATTCGATTCACTTCACATGATATCAAGAAACAGCTGAGCACACTGGATACAGCAAGGCTATGGGTTCCAACAACAACCCAGCTGTAACGCTGAAGACTTGTGCTCCAGAACTAGTTGCACCTCTAGCCAAGCTGTTCCAGTACAACTCCAATACTAGCATCTACCGGACAAAGTGGAATATTACCCAGGTATATCCTGTACACAAAAAGCAGGACAAATCCAACCCAGCAAATTACCACCCTATCACAACTCTCAATCATCAGCAAAGTGATGGAATTGTATTTGACAGTGCTAACAAGCAGCATTTACTCACCAATTTAAAAGCAAAATACTGTGGATGCTGGAAATCTGAAATAAAAACAAGAAATGCTGGAAACAATCAGCAGGTCTGGCAGCATCTGTGGAGAGAGAAGCAGAGTTAACGTTTCAGGTCAGTGCCCCTTCTTCAGAACTGGCAAATATTAGAAATGTAAAAGGTTTTCAGCAAGTAAACTGGGGGTGGGGCAAGAGATAACAGAGGAGAAGGTGTAAATAGGACAAGGTCACAGAATAGCTTACCAGAAGGTCATGGAGCAAAGATATGTTAATGGTATGTTGAAAGACAAAGCATTAGTACAGAAAGGGTGTTAACGGACTGAAATTGAACAACCGCAAGTACAAAGATGAAAAAAACAGTGGGTAAGCAATCTGAACAAACTAAGCTGAAATAAAATAAAATAAGTACACAAAAAAAATTTTTTAATGAAAAAAGAAAAAAATAACTAAAAATAAAACTAAAATGGGGGGCCCGTCATGCTCTGAAATTATTGAACTCAATGTTCAGTCCGGCAGCTGAAGTGTGTATAATCGGTAAATGAGATGCTGTTCCCTGAGCTTGCGTTGATGTTCACTGGAACACTGCAGCAATCCCAGGACAGAGATGTGAGCATGAGAGCAGAGGGAAGTGTTGATTTGGCAAGCAACCGGAAGCTTGGGGTCCTGCTTGTGGACTGAGCGGAGGTGTTTCACAAAGCGGTCACCCAGTCTATGTTTAGTCTCCCCATTATAGAGCAGACCACATTGTGAGCAGCGAATACAGTATACTACATTTACTCACCAATAATCTGCTCACTAATGCTCAGTTTGGGTTCCACAAAGAATATTCAGCACCAGACCTCATTGCAGCCTTGGTCTAAATATGGACAAAAGAGCTGAATTCCAGAGGTGAGGTGAGAGTGATTATCCTTGACATCAAGGCAGTATTTGACCAAGCATGGCATCAAGGAACTGTATTAAAATGAAGTCAATGAGAATCTGGGAGAAAACTCCAATGGCTGGAGTCATACCCAGCACAAAGGAAGATGGTTGTGGTTGTTGGAGGCCAATCATGTCATTGCTGCAGGATTCCTAAGGGCAGTAACCACATCCAAACCATCTATGAATGGTATCAATGACCTTCCCTCCATCATAAGGTCAACTGTGGGATGTTCGCTTAGGACTGCACAGTTTTCTGTTCCATTTGCAACTTCTCAGATAAGGAAGCAGTCCATACCCACATGCAGAAAGACCTGGACAACATTCAGATTTGGACTGATAAGTGGTAAGTAACATTCGCGCCACACAAGTGCCAACATCCCCAACAAGATAGAGGCTACCATCTCCCCTTTACACTGAACAGGACTATCTTTGCAGAATAACTCACCATCAGCATCCGAGAGTCACCACTGATCACAAAATCACAACTAGCCAATCACAACAGCTGAGTATTCAACCGCAAGTAACTCACCTTCTAATTCCCCAACCTTTCCACAATCTACAAGGCACAAGTCAGGAGTGTAATGGAATACTCTCCATTTTCTTGGATAAATGCATCGCCAACAACACTCAAGAAGCTCAACACCATCCAGGACAATGGGCCCACTTGTTTGACATCTCATCCACCACCTTCAACATTCCCTCCATCCACCATAGACACACAGTGGCAGCAGTATGCACCATATACAAGATGCACTGCAGCAACTCGCCAAGGCTCCTTTGACAGCACCTTCCAAAACTGTCACCCCGACCACTTGGAAAAACAAGGGCAGCAAATGCACGGGAACAATGCCACCTGCAAGTTTCCATCCAACTCATAGAGCAATAAAAACAAGAAATGCTGGAACCACTCAGCAGGTCTGGCAGCATCTGTGGAAAGAGAAGCAGAGTTAACGTTTCGGGTCAGTGACCCTTCATCGGAACTGACAAATATTAGAAAAGTCACAGGTTATAAGCAAGTGAGGTGGGGGTGGGGCAAGAGATAACAAAGGAGGTCTAGATTGGACCAGGCCACATAGCTGACCAAAAGGTCACGGAGCAAAGGCAAACAATATGTTAATGGTGTGTTGAAAGACAAAGCATTAGTACAGATTAGGTGTTAATACACTGAATATTGAACAGCAGCAAGTGCAAACCTGAAAAAAAACAGTGGGTAAGCAAACTGAACAAACTAAGATGAAATGAAATAAATGCACAAAAAAAGATTGTAAAAAACGAAAAAAAGAATGTAAAAAAAAGGACGAATAAATAACTAAAAATGAAAGTAAAATGGGGGTGCTGTCATGCTCTGAAATTATTGAACTCAAGTCATACAGCATCCTGTCTTGGAACTATATCAACGTTCCTTCTCTGTCACTGGATCAAAATCCTGGAACTCCCTTCCTAACAGCACTGTGGGCGTACCTACACCACATGGACTGGTTCAAGAAGGCGGCTTACCACCACTTCCTCGAGGGCAATCAGGGACAGGCAATAAATGCTGGATGATGCTTATCTCATATATTTGATTTGATTTAGAGATACAGCACTGAAACAGGCCCTTCGGCTCACCGAGTCTGTGCCGACCATTAACCACCCATTTATACTAATCCTGCACTAATCCTATATTCCTACCACATCCTCACCTGTCCCTATATTCCCCTACCACCTACCTATACTAGGGGCAATTTATAATGGCCAATTTATCAATCAACCTGCAAGTCTTTTGGCTGTGGGAGAAAACCGGAGCACCCGGAGGAAACCCACACAGACACAGGGAGAACTTGCAAACTCCACACAGGCAGTACCCAGAATTGAACCCAGGTCGCTGGAGCTGTGAGGCTGCGGTGCTAACCACTGCGCTACTGTGCCGCCCTGGAAATATCCTCCAATATTTGGTCCTGTGGATATTGGTCCAGTATCTCGTCCTGGGGTGCACTGTTTGTACTGGGGTGATTCCCTTCGAATTGGGACTTGGATTTCCACAGTGTTTGTTCCTGGGATGTATTCTTCAATGACTATAAGTTAGGGGATTCCCTCAAACTTGTAACTGGAATGCTTCTTCAATAGCTGATCCTGCGAATGATGGTAAGTCCACCACTTGACTGCAAAAAGACAAGAGTATGGGGACTGACAACATCTTGGTTGCAGTACTGAAGACGTGTGCTCCAGAACTTGCTGTGCCTCTAGCCAAGCTGTTCCAGTACAACAACAATACTGGCATCTGCCCGACAATGTGTAAAATTACACAGCTATTCTCGGTCCACAAAAAAAGACAACTCCAATCCGGCCAATTAGTCTACTCGCAATAATCAGCAAGTGATAAAAGGTGTTGTTGACAGTGCTATCAAGTGGAATTGATCAATAACCTGTACACTGAAGCTCACTTTGGCCTCCACCAGGGTCACTTGATTCCAGATCCCATTGCACACTTGGTCCAAAGATGGACAAAAGGGATGAATTCCAGAGGTAAGGTGAGAGTTACTGCCCGTGGGATGTTGGTGTCGTTTGCAAGGCCCCATCCCCCCAGTAGAAGCATTGGGGGAGTGCACCCCAAAACCTGATCTGTTCCCCAGGCAATGTATAAGGGAATTCCTCAAGCCCAGTAATTGAAGGAGTACATCCAGTGACCAGATTTTGGGGGAATACACCTCAGGAACAGATACTGAGTGAAGGAAATCCCAGGAACAGGTCTGGGATATACCCCATTCAAAGAAGAACAAAGAACAAAGATAATTACAGCACAGGAACAGGCCCTTCGGCCCTCCAAGCCTGCGCCGATCCAGATCCTCTCTCTAAACATGTCGCCTATTTTCTAAGGTTCTGTATCTCTTTTCTTCCTGCCCATTCATGTATCTGTCTAGAAACATCTTAAAAGACGCCATCGTGCCCGCATCTACCACCTCCGCTGGCAACGCGTTCCAGGCACCCACCACCCTCTGCGTAACGAACTTTCCACGCATATCCCCCCTGAGCTTTTCCCCTTTCACTTTGAACTCGTGTCCTCTAGTAATTGAATCCCCCACTCTGGGAAAAAGCCTCTTGCTATCCACCCTGTCTATACCTCTCATGATTTTGTACACCTCAATCAGGTCCCCTCTCAACCTCCGTCTTTCTAATGAAAATAATCCTAATCTACTCAACCTCTCTTCATAGCTAGCGCCCTCCATACCAGGCAACATCCTGGTGAACCTCCTCTGCACCCTCTCCAAAGCATCCACATCCTTTTGATAATGTGGCGACCAGAACTGTACGCAGTATTCCAAATGTGGCCGAACCAAAGTCCTATACAACTGTAACATGACCTGCCAACTCTTGTACTCAATACCCCGTCCGATGAAGGAAAGCATGCCGTATGCCTTCTTGACCACTCTATTTACCTGCGTTGCCACCTTCAGGGAACAGTGGACCTGAACACCCAAATCTCTCTGGACATCAATTTTCCCCAGGACTTTTCCATTTACTGTATAGTTCACTCTTGAATTGGATCTTCCAAAATGCATCACCTCGCATTTGCCCTGATTGAACTCCATCTGCCATTTCTCTGCCCAACTCTCCAATCTATCTATATTCTGCTGTATTCTCTGACAGTCCCCTTCACTATCTGCTACTCCACCAATCTTAGTGTCGTCTGCAAACTTGCTAATCAGTCCACCTATACTTTCCTCCAAATCATTAATGTATATCACAAACAACAGTGGTCCCAGCACGGATCCCTGTGGAACACCACTGGTCACACGTCTCCATTTTGAGAAACTCCCTTCTACTGCTGCTCTCTGTCTCCTGTTGCCCAGCCAGTTCTTTATCCATCTAGCTAGTACACCTTGGACCCCATGCGCCTTCACTTTCTCCATCAGCTTGCCATGGGGAACCTTATCAAACGCCTTACTGAAGTCCATGTATATGACATCGACAGCCCTTCCCTCATCAATCAACTTTGTCACTTCCTCAAAGAATTCTATTAAGTTGGTAAGACATGACCTTCCCTGCACAAAACCATGTTGCCTATCACTGATAAGCCCATTTTCTTCCAAATGGGAATAGATCCTATCCCTCAGTATCTTCTCCAGCAGCTTCCCTACCACTGACGTCAGGCTCACCGGTCTATAATTACCTGGATTATCCCTGCTACCCTTCTTAAACAAGGGGACAACATTAGCAATTCTCCAGTCCTCTGGGACCTCACCCGTGTTTAAGGATGCTGCAAAGATATCTGTTAAGGCCCCAGCTATTTCCTCTCTCGCTTCCCTCAGTAACCTGGGATAGATCCCATCCGGACCTGGGGACTTGTCCACCTTAATGCCCTTTAGAATACCCAACACTTCCTCCCTCCTTATGCCGACTTGACCTAGAGTAATCAAACATCTGTTCCTAACCTCAACATCCGTCATGTCCCTCTCCTCGGTGAATACCGATGCATGAAGGTGTCTCCCCAGTCGACTTATTGGGGAAACACACCCAATATTTAGGAAATATTCCCCAGAACGGTCATTGGGAACGATTTCCAGTCCCATGTATGAGGGAATTCCACCCCCATTCCGGTAATTCAAATAGGGACCACATGTCAATGGTATTTATATGGATACCTTTCAATGCACAATAATGGTGGATTAATCATGATACAATAATCTGGAGGATCAATTACAATACAATATACTGGTGGATAAATCATATTGCAATCCCTTTTGCTCTCTTCCACCCTCTAACACCATCATTCAATGTATTTCCCCTCATGCTCTCACTCTCATCCACTTGATGACACATGCCTGTCCTCTAATTTCTCCTCTGTCTCTCTCTCCCACTCTGTAATACTGTCTTTCTGTCTATCACAACAGTGCGGGTGACAGGCAGCTGTTACTGAGCAATCAGAACCCTTGCACACACCCACAATTCATCAATCTACAAATCCAATATAAGAGAGGAATAAATAGTTACCTTACACACTCCATCGCTCATCAGTAACGGCCTGAGTCTCTGCTTCCTGCTTTGTGTTTTTTGCTTCACTCCTGTCAGCCAATTGCCCAGGCAGTCCGTTTGTGCAAAGTGCAGCCAGCCTGTCAGTGCCAGCTTCTGTCTATGCAGGGTGGTCTGGGGAAAGAAGAGGGAGGGAGGGAGAGAGGGAAAGAAGGGTGGGAGAGGGAGGGAGGATGTATCAAGAGGAAAGGAAAGATGAGAGCGAGGGAGGGGTAAAGGGAATGGGAGTGGGAGGAGAGACGAAGACAGAAAGGGAGAGACAGAGATGGGATAAGGGAGACAGGGAGTCTGTTTGTGCAAAGTGCAGCCAGCCTGTCAGTGCCAGCTTCTGTCTATGCAGGGTAGACTGGGGAAAGAAGAGGGAGAGAGGGAAAGAAGGGTGGGAGAGGGAGGGAGGAGGGAGAATGCATCGAGAGGAAAGGAGAGAGCAAGGGAGGGGGAGAGGGAATGGGAGCGGGAGGAGAGACGAAGACAGAAAGGGAGAGAGAGAGAGAGGTGGGATAAGGTAGACAGGGAGTCTATTTGTACAAAGTGCAGCCAGCCTGAAAATTACAGCTTCTGTCCCTGAAGAGGGTGGGTGTGGAGTGGGATGGAAAGAGAGAGAAAGAGAGATAACATAAGAACATAAGAAAAAGGAGCAGGAGTAGGCCATTCAGCCCGTCAAGCCTGCTTTGCCATTCTATAAGATCATAGCTGATCTTCTACATCAATTCCCCCTTCCCACACTATCCCCATATTCAATCATTCCCATCGTACCCACAATCTCTCAATCTCTGTCTTAATATAGTCAATGACTGAGCATCCATCACTCTCTAGGTAAAAAAGTTCCACAGATTAAGTGAAGAAATTTCTCCTCATCTAACTCCCAAATGACCAACTACCTATTCTGAGACTGTGACCACTAGTTCTGGGTCCCCCTACAGCAAGGGGAAACAACATCCAAATATTTACTAGGCCTCTGAAGAATTTTATGGGCACGAGATTCGTATCTATAGCACCGCTTGATATGCACTGTAAAAGCCAAAAGTGCTCCAGCAGCTTCCACCATGACCTGCACAGCACGCCATGCTGAGACAGGTGCTCACAAAGACCTCCCCTGCATACAGCGAAGCATCTGAACTGGTGCTGTCATGACATCAATCAGTCTCACTGGCGAATTTGCCGCTGTAATTGCAAACTTGGAACACGCAGGTCCATTCAACGCATTCACTTGTCACTCACCAAAGGGCATTCTGCTGCAATAGAGGCCCAAGACCAGCATTAATTAACGGGCCAGGCAGTAACTTGCAGGTGAGGTGTTTTTGTCTTACTTCTGCTTCTGCTGGGTTTGTGGAAGTACTGTGCAGTATTTTTGAAGGTCCTTTTTGCGAGCTGGTGCTTAAAATCAGGGAGGACACAGGAATTGCTGCCCAAGGTATAGGGGCTGTGGTTGCAATGTCTCTTGGTCTGTAACATAACCATGGGATTGTGCAGAGGCTGTAGAGAGGGGAAGCTCTGCAATTTGGGAGAAGGAGGAGGAGGGCCCTACACAGAAGGCCCGAGCCTCCAAGGGTTTTTCAAGAGCACTTCTCCGACCTACACCTGGCTTAGGAGCAGTGCCTGAGCTGACTCACGTTCAACAAGTTGGTGATCGATGAACTGTGCCACCTGCTACAACCTGATCTGGAGCCTCACAGCAGGGTGAGGATGGTCCTGCCAGTGTCCATCAAGGTCACCGTCACCTTAATGTTTTATGCATCTAGATCTTTCTAGAAGGTATTAGGGAACATGACGGACAACCAGGAGAGGCCCAGGAACCACAAGCGGTTCCATTCCATAAATGTGCAGTTGGTGTGCGGCTATGCCAGGGACATCATGTCAGTGAATGCCCACTTTCTAGAAGCAGCCACGATGCATTCATCCTGCACCAGTCGGCCCTACCCCCTGTTTTCAATCCTTCTAGAGGAACTAGAGACTGGCTGCTCGGGGACAAGGGCTACCCCCCCCGCCCCCTTCCCCCTCTGCACAAGGCTGATGACACCCCTCCCACAATCCATCATGCTAGGTCACACAGACAATGAAATCCACACAAAACATCGTGTATAGACAATAGGCCTGTTGAAACAACGGTCCCAGTGCTTTGACCGTTTGGGGGAGAGCCCTACAGTACACCCGAGAGCAGGTCACAATGTTCGTAGTGGTCTGCTGCATTCTACACAACATCGCTGTTATGAGGGTGCAGCCATTGCCTGCAGGCATCTGGCAGACACTTCGGGGGCAGGAGGGGGAGGAGGAGGAGGCGGAGAAGTAACAGAAGCAGGAAAAGAAGGAAACAGAGAGGAGACATACTGGACCCTTTTTAACCAGTTGGGCTGTCAGAGAGTGCATTATCAGACTCCGTTTTTCATGAAATACTTCCCCTGACCACCATGAACCTATCAGACCCCACCTTCACATCCATCTGAGATGCCCCGTCACAGTGTCCCCTTGGCCACCATCCAACAATAAATGCCTCCCACAAAAACCTCCTCATGAACATCTTTATCCAACAACACATTCAATTATGCAAACTGAAATGAACTTGTGCAATCCCTTATCATGCAGGTGCCCTTGCCTGGTCCAGTGCCCCTACACAGGGCTAATCCAGTGGTTGCAGCATGACAGGTGGAAGGCTGCTGACTTGCACTTTGGGGTTTAGCAGATGACCTTGCAGGTCACCCTCGAGCAGCTCTGGGCCTGAGGGGCCTGCTTAGGACTGCACCACTTCAGCAGCAGTCTGAGCTGGCTGAAGGGCAACAGCAAGGACACAAGTGGAGTGGCAGTGGTGGGAACACAAATGTTGTCATCCTGAGAGAGAACAGCAGATTCGTGCTTCACAGTGCATTGCCACTCCCACAGGGTGGAACCTCTGTAATCCTGATGGAACACAGATTGCTGGACTGCAGCAACAACCTGCATGTCCCTTTGAGCACTGAGATCTGCAGCCAAGATGGCAGCAGTCTGAGCCTGCATGGCAGCAAGCAGGGATCTCATGGCTTTCGTCTGAGCTTCCACTCCAGCTCTAAAACGTTGGGTGAGGTCCACTTGTGCTGGAGTAAAAACTCAGACAGCGAACACCAGATGCACCACCACAGTTAGTCTGCTTGTGCTGTCATGAGTTGACCACCACTTCCAAAGGATAGGCTCTAAGTTCTCTGGTGCTCGCTGTCACGTTATAGCCAGACTCCTCCAGGCTCCATGACAATGGCAGGAGGCTGACTGGCAGGCCTTCCAATGCACCAAGCAACTCAGTGTACATATTCTTATTTTTATATTCATTCATAAGATGTGGGTATCGCTGACTAGGCTAGCATTTATTGCCCATCCCTAATTCCCCTGAGGAAGGTGCTGGTGAGCTGCCTTCTTGAACCGCTGCAGTCCTTGGGGTGTACATACACCCACAGTGCTGTTTGGAAGGGAGTTCCAGGATTTTGACCCAGTGGCAGTGAAGGAACAGGGATATAATTCCAAGTCAGGATGGTGTGTGGCTTGGAGGAGGATTTGCAGGTGATGGTGTTCCCATGCGTGTGCTGCCCTTGTCTTTCTAGGTGGTAGAGGTCGTAGGTTTGGAAGGTGCTGTCGAAGGAGCCTTGGTGAGTTGCTACAGTGCATCTTGTAGATAGTACACACTGCTGCCACTGTGCATCGGTGGTCGAGGGAGTGAATGTTGAAGGTGGTGGATGGGATTCCAATCAAGCGGGCTGCTTTGTCCTAGATGGTGTTGAGCTACTTGAGTGTTGTTGGAGCTGCATCCATCCAGGCAATTGGAGAGTATTCCATCACACTCTTGACTTGTGCCTTGTAGATGGTGGACAGGTATTGGGGAGTCAGGAAGTGAGTTACTCACTACAGAATTCCCAGCCTCTGACCTGCTCTTTTAGCCACAGTATCTATGTGGTTGCTCCAGTTCAGTTTCTGGTCAATGCTGACCCCAAGGTTGTTGATAGTGGGGGATTCAGCTATGGTAATGCCATTGAACATCAAGAGGAGATGGTTAGATTCTCTCTTGCTTGTGATGGTCATTGCCTGGCACTTAAGTGGCATGAATGTTACTTCCCACTTATCAGCCCAAGCCTGCATGTTGTCCAGGTCTTGCTGAACCTGGACACGGGCTGCTTTAGTATCTGAGGAGTTGCAAATGGTGTTGAACATTGTGCAAACATCAGCGAACATCCCCACTTCTGACCTCATGATGGGGAGGTCATTGATGAAGCAGCTGAAGATGCTTGGTACTAGGACACTACCCTGAGGGACTCCTGCAGTGATGTTCTGGGACTTAGGTGATTGACCTCCAACAACCACAACCATCTTCCTTTGTGCTAGGTATGACTCCAACCAGTGGAGAGTTTTCCCCTGATTCCCACTGACTGCAGTTTTGCTCGGGCTCCTTGATGCCATACTTGGTCAAATGCTGCCTTGATGTCAAGAGCGGTCACTCTCAATTCACCTCTGGAGTTGAGCTCTTTTGACCATGTTTAGACCAAAGCTGTAATCAGGAGCTGAGCGGCTGTGACAGAACCCAAACTAAGCGTAAGTGAGCAGGTTATTCCGAAGCAAGTTCCACTTGATAGCACTGTCGACAACCCCTTCCATCACTGTGCTGATGATCGAGAGTAGACTGATGGGGCGGTAATTGGCCAGGTTGCATTAGTCCTGTTTTTTGTGTACAGAACATACCTAGGCAATTTTCCACATTGCTGGGTAGATGACAGTATTGTAGCTGTACTGAAACAGCTTGGCTAGGGGTGCGGCTAGTTCTGGAGCACAAGTCTTCTGTACAGTTTCTGGAAGATTGGCAGGGCCCATAGCCTTTGCAGTATTCAGTGTCTTCAGCTGTTTTTTGATATCATATGGAATGAATTGGATTGTCTGAAGACTGGCATCTATGATGCTGGAGACCTCAGGAGGAGGCCGAAATGGATCATCCACTCGGTACTTAAGGCTGAAGATGGATGCAAATGCTTCAGCCTTGTCTTTTGCACTGATCTGCTGGGCTCCCTCACATTGAGGATGGGGATATTTGTGTAGCCTCCTCCTCCTGTTAGTTGTTTCATTGTCCACCACCATTCACGACTGGCAGGACTGCAGAGCTTAGATCTGATCAGTTGGTTGAGGGATCGCTTATCACATGCTGCTTTTGCTGTTTGGCAGGCAATTAGCTCTGTGTTGTAGCTTCACCAGGCTGACTCCTCATTTTTTGGTATGCCTGGTTTTGAGTTGCTAGATCTGTTCGAAATCTATCCCATTTAGCACAGTAGTAGTGCCACACAACACGATGATGGGTTTCCTCAATGTGAATACAGGACTTCATCTCCACAAGGACTGTGAGGTGGTCATTCCTACCAATATCGTCATGGACAGATGCATCTGCGACAGGCAGATTTATGAGGACAAGGTCAAGTAGGTTTTTCCCTCACCAATTACACAGACCCAGTCCAGCAGCTATGTCCTTTAGGATTCGGCCAGCTTGCTCAACAGTGATGCTGTCGAGCCACTCTTTGTGATGGAGATTGAAGTCCACCACCCAGACTACAATCTGTGCCCTTGCTACCCTTAGCACGTCTTCCAACTGGTGTTCAACCTGGAGTAGCACTGATTCATCAGCCAAGGTGGTGCAGTAGGTGGTAATCAACAGGAGGTTTCCTTGCCCATGTTTGTCCTGATGCCATGAGACTTCCTGGGGTCCGGAGTCAATGTTGAGGACTCCCAGGGCAACACCCTCCCGACTGTATACCACTGTGCCACCGCCACCTCTGGTAGTTCTGACCTGCCAGTGGGACAGGACATAACCAGGGATGGTGATGGTCAGGGACATTGCCTGTAAGGTATGATGCTGTGAGTATGACTATGTCAGGTTGTTGCTTGACTAATCTGTGGGCCAGCTCTCCCAATATTGGCACAAGTCCCCAGATGGTAGTAAGGAGGACTTTGCAGGGTCGATAGGGCTGGGATTTCCGTTTTCGTTTCCAATGCCTAGGTCGATGCTGGGTGGTCCGTCCGGTTTCACTCCTTTTCTTATACTGAAGTGGTTTGCTAGGCCATTTCATAGGGCAGTTAAGAGTCAACCATGTTGCTATGAGTCTGCAGTCACATGCAGGCCAGAACAGGTAAGGACGGCAGGTTTCTTTCCCTGAAGGGAATTAGTGGAACTAAAGATGTGTTTTTCCAACAATCAACAATGACTTCATGGACACCATTAGACTAGCGTTTAATGCCACAATTTTATTAATTGAATTCAAATTCCACCATCTCCCGTGGTGGAATTTGAACCCACATCCCCAGAGCATTAGCCTAGGCATCTGGATTACTAGTTCAGTGACATTACGACAGCGTCACTGCCTCCCCTGCATTACCATTCACCTGCAGGGAGCCCTCGAAGTTCTCCTCTGATTCCCCTGTAGCAGAAATCATTTCTGACCTCACCCTCTGGTGAGCTGGCACACGAACTATCGTTTCTCCCTGGCCTGGCTGCAGTCCACTTGTGCATGGTGACTCACCATGTGCAGATGCTGACTCTATACAATCCTCTAAAATTCATGCATTGGCAGTACCTGAGCTGGTGGTTGCAAGTGTCAGATCAAGTGATGGAACATCCTCAGCAATGGTGTGGGGTTACTCTCCCTGTGTGTGTCAACTGGCCAAGCGGAGTTCTTGGGTATTTGAAAATAGAAAGAGAAGGTCGGAATGAGGGATGCTGAGAGGAGGTTTCCCCTTGTAGGGGAGTCTAGAACTGGGGGACACAGCTTAAAAATTAGAGGTCTCTCATTAAAGACCGACATGAGGAGAATTTGTTTTCTCTCAGAGGGCTGTTAGTGTTTGGAATTCTCTTCCCCAGAGAACAGTGGAGGTTGGGTCATTGCATATATTCAAGGCCGAGTTGGATAGATTTTTGATCCACAAGTGAGTCAAGGGTTGTGGGAGAAGGCAGGAAAGTGATCAGATCAGCCATGATCTTATCGAATGGTGCAGCAGCTTGAGCAGCTGAATGGCCTACTCCTAGTTCTTGTGGAAGAGGGTGGGGAGGATAGCAGCAGGTCCATGGTCACAACACTTGCCTCAGCAATGCCGAATGCCACAGACTCCGCCACAGCTGGCTCCAGGATTCCCAGCACCATCTGCTCCCTAGGGCTTAGTGAATGGAGTAATGCAGGCCTACCTCTGGTTCTCTGGTTCATCCTCTTATTATGGGTGACTTTGTCCTGCAAGAGAGATGGCAGAATTTCAGTGATTGTGTTTGGGTGATATGCCTACCATAGCTGAATATCTGGAGGCATGAGGAGGCAGTGAGAGACGGGTGTGAGGCTGACATCATTGGAAGGTGTCTGTGGGTGAGGTGGAGTATGTAAATGTTAGGTGTCAGTCCTGAGTGCGACTGAGTTTTGCTGGGTTTGGTGCATTGAGCAGTCGGAGAGGCTGGTGTAAAAACAGAAAGTGCTGGAAATGCTCCGCAGGTCTGGCAGCATCTGTGGAGAGAGAAGCAAAGTTAACATTTCAGGTCTGTGACCTTTCATTAGATGATAGGTAACTGACCTGAAACATTAACTCTGTTTCTCTCTCCACAGATGCTGCCAGACCTGCTGAGTATTTCCAGCATTTCTTGTTTTTATTTCAGATTTCCAGCATCTGCAGTATTTTGCTTTTATTTTAGAGGAAGGAAGTCAGTTAGACGCAATGTGGAGTTACACAAAGAGGGAATTTCACTGGGCTGGGGGTGTATCACAAGGGGTCTTTTCACACCGGGGGGTTTCACATGGAAGGGAGTTTCACAGTAATTTTTTTCACAGTGATGAGTTTTACGGGGGTTTTTTCCACAGCCGGGGCATTTTGCAGGGGAGGGGGCAGATCGCAGGGGAAAGGTGGAATTTCACAGGGCAAGCAGTTTCACAGGGGAGGGAGTTTTAAAGAAGGTGAATTTCACAGGGGAGGGAGTTTTAAAGGGGAAGGAGTTTCACAGCAGAGGGTGGAGTTTCAGGAATTTTCACCAGGATGGAGATTCATCAATTGGGAATTTCACAAGCAGGGAGTTTCACATGTCAATGTGCTTCAGTCAGGGTTAATCTCGCTCTCTGTATCCATGTGAGTCACTGTACCGCAGGCTGTTTTTAGTCAGCTCTCCCATTAATTATTTTTATCACACGAGCAGTGTGGATCCCATTACTCCATTATACTGCCTCAGGGGTCAGCCTAATGGATGGAATAGTCATTTTATACTCTTTCCTTTCCTTTTTTTAATATTTACAAACAGACACCTTTAGATACCAACAACACCTTGCAAATATATAGCACCTTTAACATAGGAATACTCCCAAGATGCTTCACAGGAGAGTAAGATAGCAAGGGGTAAGAACATAGAACATAGAACAGTACAGCACAGTACAGGCCCTTCGGCCCACGATGTTGTGCCGAACCTTTAACCTACTCTAAGATCTAAGTAACTACCTACCCTTCATTCTAACCTGCTCAACAACAAGTTCTTGCAGGGCAGAAACTATCCCAACAGCACAGCAACATGGCTCAGACGCAGCAACAGCCAGCAACGCAGCACCAGCAGAGTCTGGCACCTCAGGAACAGCATTTAAGGCTGATGAGTCAACAACCGATTGCAGTTGGTCAACAGCAAGGCCTCCTTGGACATCAGCAATCCCACCAACAGGGTTTTGCAAGTCAGCCAAAACCTCCGCGACCCCAGCAAGGTCTTATGGCCCAGCAGTTGGCACACCAGCAAGGTCTTGCAGGTCAACAGCAAGTCCTGACTTCTCAACAGCAGCAACAGAATCTGGTTTTACAGCAACAGGCATCCAGTGCTCCATTGCAACAGCAAGGGCTCGTAGGGCATCAGCAAGGGGTTGTTTCTCAGAGTCAGCAATTGGGAACAATGACATAACTGCAACAGCATCACCTTCAAGCAGTATCAGGACAACTCCACCCACAAAGTGTTATCAGGCAGAACAATATCCTGAGACTTGCCACACCCTTCCAAGGCCAACTGCAAAGCACAATTGGACATCAAACTCGAGTGCAGGGTATAATGAGGCAGCAATCTCAAGATGTTTTGGGCCAGCACCCAGCAACACAAGGCATAATGGGGCAGCAGTCCCCACTGCAAGTCCTAAGGCACTAGCTGCCAGGCATAATAGGGTAAGATGGTGGGAGGGTGAGATGGTGGGAGGGTGAGATGGTGGGAGGGTGAGATGGCAGGAGAGCAAGATGGGTGAAATTCAACATCAGCAAACATAAGTTGATACTAGAATAGGTGACCAAAAGCCTGATCGAAGAGTTGGTTTAAGCAGTGTCTTGAAGGAAGAGAGAAAGAGGGAGAAGTGGAAAAGCGGAGAGGTTTAAGGAGGGAATTCCAGAGCTTTGGGCCTAGTAAACGAAGTCACAGTTGCCAATGGTATTAATTTCTCTGAATTAAAATCAGAGATGTGCAGGAATGGAACTAGGCAGCGCAGTTGCCCCTAACGGGATGATAGAGGAGAGACATTGGAGTAGGATGGTTAGGATGGTCCGGTCAACCATGTCAAAGGCTGCTGACAGGTCAAGAAGGATATAAAGGGAAAGTTTACCATGGTCACAATCATAGAGGATGCAATTTGTCACTTTGATAAGGGCCATTTCAGTGCTGTGGCATAGGCAGAAACATGATTGGAGATGTTCTACTGTGGAGTTACAGGAAAGATGCGCATGGGTTTGGGAGGCAATCACACATTCAAGGAACTTGGTGAACGAAGCAAAATTGGAGATGAGCCGATAATTTGCAAGTACAGAAGGGTCAAAGGAGGGTTTTTTAAAGTGATGATTACAGACTTGTACACAAGAGGGACATTACTGGAGGAGAAGTAACCATGTATAATGGTAGTTAACATACAGAGCAGGAAGGAAGGTTGGGTTGTCAACAGTTTAATGAGAATAGGGGCACGGGAGCAGAAAGTGGGTCTCATCGACAAGATGAGCTCAGAAATGGCATGAGGGAAAATGGGAGATGAACGAGAGATAGAGAGAAGTTCAAAGTTACCTTTGTGTGTCTGTATCACTGTACTCATTCAGACCTTTATCTCCCTCTGCTGGTGTCTCTCTGTTCTTCTTCTTCTTCTTTGGCCTCCTTGTCTCGAGAGAAAATGGGTAAGCACCTGGAGGTGGTCAGTAGTTTGTGAAGCAGCGCCTGGAGCGGCTATAAAGGCCAATTCTCGAGTGACAGACTCTTCCACAGGTGCTACAGATAATATTGGTTGTCGGGGCTGTTACACAGTTGGCTCTCCCCTTACGCTTCTGTCTTTTTTCCTGCCAACTGCTAAGTGTCTTCGACTCGCCACATTTTAGCCCCGCCTTTATGGCTGCCCGCCAGCTCTGGCGATCGCTGACAACTGACTCACACGACTTGCAATCAATGTCACAGAACTTCATGTCGCGTTTGCAGACATCTTTAAAGTGAAGACATGGACGGCCGGTGGGTCTGATACCAGTGACGAGCTCGCTGTACAATGTGTCCTTGGGGATCCTGCCATCTTCCATGCGGCTCAAATGGCCAAGCCATCTCAAGCGCCGCTGGCTCAGTAGGGTGTATATGCTGGGGATGTTGGCTGCCTCGAGGACTTCTGTGTTGGAGATACTGTCCTGCCACTTGATGCCAAGGATTCTCCGGAGGCAGCGAAGATGGAATGAATGGAGACGTCGCTTTTCGCTGACATACATTGTCCAGGCCTCGTTGCCGTCGAGCAAGGTACTGAGGACACAGGCTTGATACACTCGGACATTTGTGTTCCGTGTCAGTGCACCATTTTCCCACACTCTCTTGGCCAGTCTGGATATAGCAGTGGAAGCCTTTCCCATGCATCGAGAGACAAGTTACTGGTGATAGTTGAGCCTAGGTCAGTGAACTCTTGAACCACTTCCAGAGCATGGTCGCCGATATTGATGGATGGAGCATTTCTGACGTCCTGTTGTCCCATGATGTTCGTTTTCTTGAGGCTGATGGTTAGGCCAAATTCGTTGCAGGCAGCCGCAAACCTGTCGATGAGACTCCGCAGACACTCTTGAGTGTGAGATGTTAAAGCAGCATCGTCAGCAAAGAGGAGTTCCCTGATGAGGATTTTCCGTACTTTGCTCTTCGCTCTTAGACGGGCAAGGTTGAACAACCTGCTACCTGATCCTGTGTGGAGGAAAATTCCTTCTTCTGAAGACTTGAACGCATGTGAGAGCAGCAGGGAGAAGATCCCAAAAAGTGTAGGTGTGAGAACACAGCGCTGTTTCATGCCACTCAGAATAGGAAAGGGGTCTGATGAGGCGCCGCTATGCTGAATTGTGCCTTTCATATTGTCATGGAATAAGGTGATGATACTTAGCTTTGGGGGACATCCGATCTTTGCTAGTATTCTGAAGAGACCACGTATGCTGACGAGGTCAAAGGCTTTGGTGAGATCAATGAAAGCAATGTAGAGGGGCATCTGTTGTTCACAGCATTTCTCCTGTAGCTGGCGAAGGGAGAACAGCATGTCAATGGGCAATCTCTCTGATCGAAAGCCACACTGTGCCTCAGTGTCGACACGCTCAGCCAGCTTCTGGAGCCTGTTTAAAGTGACTCGAAAGAAGACTTTCCCCACTATGCAGAGCAGGGAGATTCCACGGTAGTTGTTGCAGTCACCGCGGTCACCCTTGTTTTTATAGAGGGTGATGATATTGGCATCGCGCATGTCCTGTGGTACTGCTCCCTTGTCCCAGCACAGGCAAAGCAGTTCTGAAAGTATAGCAGGCTTGGCACTTGACACTGATTATTTGAGGGGTAATGCCGTCCTTCCTGGGGCTTTTCCACTGGCTAGAGAATCAATGGCAATATTGAGTTCCGATTTTGTTGGCTGTACGTCCAGCTCATCCATGACTGGGAGAGATTGGGCTGCATTGAGGGCGGTCTCAGTGACAACATTTTCCCTGGAGTACAGTTATAGGTAGTGCTCCACCCAGCGGTCCATTTGCTTACGTTGGTCAGTGATTGTGTCCCCTGATTTAGATTTGAGGGGGGCGATCTTCTTGATGGTTGGCCCAAAAGCTCTCTTAATGCCATCATACATTCCTCTGATGTTTCCGGTGTCAGAGACCAGCTGAATATGAATGCATAGGTGTTGCCAGTAGTCATTTGCGCAGCGCCTGGCTGTTCTTTGTGCAGCGCTTCTGGCTGCTTTAAGTGCTACGGATGTTAACTCGCTGGGGGCTTTCTTGTAGTTCAATGAGCTTCGCGGCTATGACAGGTTCCAGCTTTTCAAAGTGAGCTTGAAACCAGTCTGCATTCTGCTTCTCACGTTTGCCATAGGTGGTCATTGCTGAGTCATAGATGGCGTCTCTGATGTGGGCCCACTTGGTCTCTGCATCCCCTGCAGGAGTGTTTTGAAGGGGTTTTTCAAGTGAATTTAGAAACTTAAGTAACAGCTGTGGATGAGAAATTCTGCGAGTGTTGATGCGCAGGCGGCCCTTCTGCTTGGAGTGATGCAGCTTCTTTGGTTTGAGTCGAACCTTGCTGCACACCACGGAGTGGTCAGTGTCGCAGTCCACACTGTGGAAGCTGCGTGTGATTTGAACGCAGTTTAAAGAGGCTCGCCTTGTGATGATGAGGTCCAGCTGGTGCCAATGACGCGATCTTGGGTGCCTCCAAGAAACCTGGTGACAGGGTTAAGTGTGAAAGAACGAGCTGGTGATGGAGAGGTTATGATAGGTACACAACTCAAGCAGTCTTTGTCCATTCTCATTCATCCTTCCAATGCCATAGCGCCCAAGGCAAGAGGGCCATGAGTCATGGTCGGCTCCAAACCTGGCATTAAAGTCCCCCAACAGGAACAGGTGTTCGGTATTGGGGATGCTACTAATGATATTATGGAGTTCCTCATAGAACTGGTCTTTAGCTTCAGGTGGGGAGCAGAGTATTGGAGCATAGATGCTGAGTAGGTGTACTAGACCAGAAGTGGTGAACAGTCAGATGGACAGTATGCGTTCTGAGCCATCTGACGGTGGCTCAATCATGCTGAGCAAAGAGTTTCTGATGGCGAAGCCCACTCCATGCTGTCTTGATTCTTCAGGATCCCTCCCCTGCCAGAAGAAGGTGGAGTCTTGCTCTCTTAGAGATCCGCTCGCAGGGAGGCGTGTCTCCTGAAGTGCTGCAATGTCCACATTGAGTCTACTGAGCTCGTTGTTAATGATGGCGGTCTTCCAAGAATCGTTGATTTGTGTAAGGTCTTCCAACAGGCCAGGACACATAGTTCTGACGTTCCAGCTTACCAAACGAAGGGCTGGTACCTTCTTTCCTTTTTTTGTCGTACTGTTTGGTGCAATGTTACAGTCCACTTGTCGGGCAATGACCCTGAGCTCCAAGCACCCATTGAAGCAGGTGGACTGTGGCGGAACAGAACCTTACTGACCGGGGGCTGCCCGGTTTGAGGCGGGCAGTAGCTGTCCAGTGAGATGCGATGACCTCTCCATCTGATAAAGGCAACCTGTGGCGCCCAATCTCTACACCAATTGAGCTGGACTTAGAACACGTAACTGCTGCCTTCCATGTTGTTTTGGTCGCTGTGAGGCAACTATGGAGTGACCTCTTCATGGCGCATGCCTGGGCGGATGTATGGAGGTTGTGAGTTGCCCAAGCGTCAAAACCCCCCTCTCGGCCTTCCTGGTGGGGTCCAAAGCAGTGCAGAGCACAACGTTTGGCACCGGTATGGCTGCAGGAACTGCCGGAAACATGTCTCTCTGTATTACTGTGCTAAGTCTCATCTTTATCTCTCTCCCTCTGTTGGTGTCTTTCGATATTACTGTGCTCAGTCTCATCTTCACCTATCTCCATCAGCTGGTGTCTCTCTGTATCACTCACTGTGCTCAGTCTCACCTTTATCTCTCTGAATCACTGTACTCGATCAAATATTTATCTATCTCCCTGTCGGTGTCTCTCTGTATCACTTGTACTCAGCCTCAGCTTTACTTCCCTCTACTGGTTTCCCTCTGTCAGTACAAAAGACAAGGCTGAAGCATTTGGAAACATCTTCAGCCAGAAGTACCAAGTGGATGATCCAACACAGTCGCCTCCTGTGGTCCCCAGCATCACAGATACCAGTCTTTAGCTAAATCAATTCACTACACATGAAATCAAGAAATGGCTGAAGGCACTGAATACAGCGACGTCTATGGGCCAGACAACATCCCAACTGAAGGCTTATTCCCCAGAACTAGCTGCACCCCTAGCCAACCAGCTACAGTACAACAATGATACTAGCACTTAGCTGATAATATGAAGAATTGCCCAGAAAAAGCAGGACAAATCCAATCAGGCCAATTACAGTCTCCTCTCAATTATCAGCAAAGTGATGGAAGTTGTCATGGACAGTGTTATCAATGATACTTACTCAGCAATAACCTGCTCACTAACGCTCAGCTTGGTTTCCACCGGGACCACTCAGCTCCAGACTTTATTATAGCTTGGTCCAAACAGGGACCAAAAGTCTGAATTCCAGACATGAGGGGAGTGATTGCCTTTCAAAGCAGCACTTGGCCAAGTGTGGCATCAGGGAGCACAAGCAAAATTGAATTCAATGGAAATAAGGGGGAAAACTTTTTAATGGCTGCAGTCACACCTGGAAAATGGTTGTGGTTGTCAGAGGTAAAACATCTCAGCCCTGGAACACTGCTGCAGGAGTTCCTCAGGGCAGTGTCCTCAGCCCAACTGTCTTCAGTTGCTTTATCAGTGGCCTCTCCTCCATCATAAGATCAGAAATGGGGATGTTCACTGATGATTGCAGTGCTCAGTTCCATTCGCACTCCACAGATAATGAAGCACTCCATGCCGGCATAGAGTAAGACCTGAAGGACATTCATGCTTGCCCTGATAAGTTGCAAGTAACATTCATGCCACACAAGTGCCAGGAAATGACCATTTTCAACAAGAGAGAATCTATCTCTCCTTGACATTCACTCTCATTGCGATCACTGAATCCCCCAGAATTAAAATCCTGGGGGCCAGCATTGAGCAGAAACTTAATTGGACCAGACATATAAATACTGTGGCTTGAAGAGCAGGTCAGAGGCAGGTAATTTTGCTGCGAGTAACTCACTCCTGACTCCCAAAAGCCGATCCACCATCTAATAGTGCAAATCAAGAATCTGATAAAATGCTCCTCAGCTGCCTGGATGAGTGCCGCTCCAGCAACACCCAAGTGGCTCGACACCATCCAGGACAAAGCAGCCCATTTGAATGGAATCCCATATGCTGCCTTAAACATTCACTCCCTCCACAACCAGCACACAGTGGTGTAGTGTGTACCATCTACAAGATGCACTGCAGCAACTCGGCAAAGCTTCTTCGACAGCACCTTCCAAACCCTGTGACCTCTACCACTTCGAAGAACAAGGGCAGCAAATGCATGGAAACACCAACACATGCAAGTTCCTCTCCAAGGCACTCACTATCTTGACTTGGAAAAATATCGCCGTTCCTTCACTGTTGCTGGGTCAAAATCGTAGAACTCCCTACCTAACACCACAGTGCATGCACCTTCACCACATGGACTGCAGCTTCTCAGTCTTTTGCCTAAGATCAAGTGTGGAACCCATTTGGTCCATGCTGCAAGTCTTTTAATTTTTTTTGGGGGGGGGTGGGGGGGGGGGGGGGGGAGTGAATCTCAATGCTGTCTTCAGCTTAACGCCCCAAGGTTTGAGTGCTCCTGTGATTGGTGGATCTTCATGTTGCCTCAGGCCTAACTCCAATACAGTGAAGACTTGACCTTCCAGAATAGCCAGAATTAACACCCAAGCTCCATGTCAGGGGGTGCACAATACTGTGAAGAATACGGACGAAGGAACGCCACCGGATGGCACCTTCTTTGTGAAGACAATCTTATTCAACTTCTGTGAATTTCAAGCTGCTGACATCTTCTGCCTGCAAGATTTCCCCAGTCAATATTTTGGCATGGCATTCCAAAATGACATGGGATCCTTGAAACTTCTGAAGGCCATCAAGGAGAACAGGAATGAGGCACTGCTGTTGCTGTCAACGCAACAAAACCGCATTGTGATAGTTCATCTGTACAACCCCCATATCCCCGTCAGGGACGTGCTGATGCTCCTCACCAGGTACGTTGCATGACTGGAAACAGCACTGAGGTCAATGACCCATTGAGGATTTGGACCTGCAAGCAGCAGATTTAGGTGATCATGAGATTGGACGTCAAGAGACCCATCCTCCACCCTCCCTCCAGCTTTGCCACTGGAAGAAGCCGGGGCTTCTTGTTCGATGGAGGGCAGCCCAGAATTTGTCGCAAATCTGCACACATGGCGGCCAACTGCGTATCTGTCGGCTGCAAGCAGAAGTGCCTGCAGACAAAGGACAAGCAGAGTAAGAGCTGCAACCTGTGTGCTGAGACAGGCCACTTCGACAATGCCAAAGGATTAAAATGCAACCTCAGTTATGCACAGGCGGCAAGAACCAAGGAGGGGAATGAGGATCCGAGAATATGGCTGCTGCAAAGGAGACCAACAACCCTCTTGCCAAGAAGACCCCCTGTGAAGAAGGCACTTCAGCTGTAAGTAATGTATTTAATATCAAGATGCAAGACAATATGCCATTTGAAGAATGCCCCTCTGGAAAGAGGGTGGAGGACAGGGGGAAGGAAAAGGGCACTGTGACAAGCTGCCAATTCCCAACACTCAGCCCTGAGCCTCTATCAGAGCAGACGGAGTGAATGCAAGAAGAGGAGCCAGCTGAGGGACAACCAGGAGACTAGGAGGTGTTGAAAAGGAAAACCAACAAGAGAAAACTGTGAAATAACTCAAAAGCAGCCACCGTGACAGGGACAATCATCTCAGCCTAGCGATGGTGCATCATACCCAAGAGCTAGGACTAGCATAAACAATTGGACTGGTAAACTATGCCATTTAAATAGGTAGAAAGATAGTCTTAATGTGTACAGTGTTGAGGGGTACTTTGCTGAGGTGAAAGCTGACCTTCTATTTCTGCAGGAGTGCGGAGTACCGCACATCAGCACCTACAGGCAATGGCCACGATGGTGGGCCCACCGGCCATCGATCTGGTCAGGAGGAAACAATTCCTTTTCCTCTGTCTTGGTATTCTGCTGCAGAGGCAACTTCACCATCTCCAAAGTTAAGGAGGTGGTGGGCAGCCACCTCCTCGTAGCAGATGCATTGTACAAAAACGCTCTGCTTCGTTGAATCGATGTGTTTGCCCTGGCATGAAACAATGAGCGGTTGGCCATCCTCCGGCAGCTCCCACTGCTGCTGGTGTCCTCCAGGCCAGTCATTCAAGGCGGTGACTTCTACTGCATCATCCATGTGGACGGTCCAGCAAGACTGACAGCAAACTGGACACCACATCCAGACTCCTGATGGAAGCAGTAAAAGGCGCCAATCTGTGCGACATCTTCAGTTACCCTGCAGACTGAGCACCACAACCTGGTCTTTTCCTCAGCTCTTTGATTTTGCTCCTGGTTTTCACTGAGGGAATGAAGCAGGTCCTCGCTCCATCAAACCATCCCTCCCCCTTTTCCCTGCCTCCCTTTTTTACTGTGGGATATTTGTGACTTTGAAGCGGAGGAGCCGGAAGCCCCGCTGCAGAGTGAGTGAAGGAGATTGAAAAACCCCCCTCCCGAGCTCAGCATTTAAACCCCAACGGCAAAAGCGCGAGCCGGCCGGCAGAGCCAGCGGGAAAAAGCCGAGCTGTGATTGGACGATCAGTGATGGGCGGGAAGGAGCCGGATTTTGGAACCTCCAGTCGCAAAGGCTCGAGCGCAGCAGAGTGGGGGAGGGGCGGGGAGGAACCCGAGCTGTGATTGGAGGATCAGCCAGCACGAGCGGGCGGTGCGTGTGGAACCCCAACGGCGAAAGATCGCATGAGAGAGAGAGAGAGAGCGAGAGCGGGTAAAAGCGATGTTCTGATTGGCGGCCCAGCCAGCACGTGCTGGGGGAGGAGCCGAGTGTTTAAATCCCAACGGCAGAAGCGCGCGGTGGTGCAGTGGTTGTGTAACTGGAGTAGAAATCCAGAGGCTGCACTAATCTCGTGAACTCCTCAAAACTAACAGTTTGACCATTTGTAATTCAGTTTGTGAATTCCCACAGAGAGTGTGGGAAAATGGCGCACTGACACGGAACACAAAAGTCCGAGTGTATCAGGCCTGTGTCCTCAGTACCTTGCTCTACGGCAGCGAGGCCTGGACAACGTATGCCAGCCAAGAGCGACGTCTCAATTCATTCCATCTTCGCTGCCTTCGGAGAATACTTGGCATCAGGTGGCAGGACTATATCTCCAACACAGAAGTCCTTGAAGCGGCCAACATCCCCAGCTTATACACACTACTGAGTCAGCGGCGCTTGAGATGGCTTGGCCATGTGAGCCGCATGGAAGATGGCAGGATCCCCAAAGACACATTGTACAGCGAGCTCGCCACTGGTATCAGACCCACCGGCCGTCCATGTCTCCGTTATAAAGACGTCTGCAAACGCGACATGAAATCGTGTGACATTGATCACAAGTCGTGGGAGTCAGTTGCCAGCATTCGCCAGAGCTGGCGGGCAGCCATAAAGACAGGGCTAAATTGTGGCGAGTCGAAGAGACTTAGTAGTTGGCAGGAAAAAAGACAGAGGCGCAAGGGGAGAGCCAACTGTGCAACAGCCCCAACAAACAAATTTCTCTGCAGCACCTGTGGAAGAGCCTGTCACTCCAGAATTGGCCTTGATAGCCACTCCAGGCGCTGCTTCACAAACCACTGACCACCTCCAGGCGCGTATCCATTGTCTCTCGAGATAAGGAGGCCCAAAAGAATTCAGTTTAAAAATCTGGGCATGTAGAAAAAAAACCTGGCACCAGTAACAGCCATGATTGTCCATTTCGGGAAGGAAACCTGTCGGCCCGGCTGGGCTGCCCTATATGTGACTCCAGTCACACACTGAATCTGAAATGCCCTCTGAAGTGTGCCCGCGAGACACAGGAAGATATCAAATCGAGATTCAAGAGGAAAGCAATCTGTCTGCATAATATAATCCTTTTCACCCCCAGTATCATTCAGTTGGCTCTGTGTTGCACCCTCCAAGGTCAGTACATCCTTCCTGAGGTGCGGTGTCCAGAACTGAATGTAGCTACTGCAGATCCGGGCCAACCAGAGCTCGAGTCAACTGTTGTATAACTTCCAGCTGCTTGTATTCCTATGTTATGTTTAATCCGTTCATGGGATGTGGGCGTCGCTGGCAAAGCCTGGCATTTACAGTGGTCTGCATGACAGTCAGCATTGGGTTTGACTCGAGTATGCAGAATGTCCTTTAGGTTACAATGGCACACCAAGATGTAATCTATCAGGTGCCAGTGTTTAGAGCGGGGATGCATCCATGTGGTCTTGAAGAAATCTTTTTGTTGAAAGAAGGTGTTGGTCATGGACAGCTGCTTTTCTGCACAGAGTTCCAAGAGTAAACGTCCGTTTTCATTACAGATTCCAACTCCATGGTTTCCAAGCACTGCCATCCATGCCAGGCTGTCACGGCCCACTCTGGCGTTGAAATCGCCAAGAACAACAATTTTGTCCTTGGGAGGGGTATTCTGGATAGTTCATGGAGATTTGTGTAGAACTTATCTTTGACAGCTGGGTTAGCCTTCAGAGTTGGAGCACAAACGCTGATGAGGGTTGCATGCTGCACAGGCACACGATGCATTCGGAGTGGCCAATTGGTAGGCTTGAAAGTTTAGTGGCGATAGTCTTCTTCACCATGAAGCTGACACCAAGGAGGTGTTGTTCACCTTGAGGTCTACTTGATGAAGAGAGGGTGTGGCCACATTGTGTTCTGTTAGGCTGCCTTGCTCTGAGAAGCAGACCTCACTCAGGGCCGCTATATCAGTATCTAGTCTGGCTAGCTCATGGGCCACCAGGGCTGTGTGTTGTTGGGGGAGGCTGTTGTCACCAGCGCCAAACATTGTTCTCACATTCCAGCAGGTGAGTTTCAGAATTTTTCTTCTCCCACTTTTAGAAGCGAGGTTAGGAGTTTGCGTTTTCTTCTCTGTCGTAGTTTGACCTCATTAAGAGATGTCTATTGACCGCAGCAAGCCAACTGGGTGGTAGGGAGATGAGCATTTGTTTCGGCCACCTTTTCTAGACCTCTCTCCAAATAGTCCTGTCCTTCAAAAAGGCTGCTTGGTCGCTCAGCGTGCTACCGGGTGAGGATGTTGTCTCTCGGTCATCATCAAAACGAACAATATCCTGAGCCGCCTGCATGCAGGATTGGAACTGTGGCTGCCAGTGACATCTTACACCTGCCGTTTTCACCCCTTTCCCTTCGCTACAGGACTTACTTGTTGAGTTATAGTTGGAGTGGATGGATTTACTTCCTGCCTGCACAGTGGTGCTTGAAAGGTGGAGTGCAGTTTGTGCTGACTGACACCACCCTTTAAGCCTGGAGCTCATCTGTCATGGCCCAGTGAACTGGGACGGCGGCAGCGAGGTCTCCAAGCCTTAGGTTTGGATTCGGAGTTTCCCTCTCCTAGGTGGGTTGCCGACTAAGGCTTGAAAGGACCCTCCTTCCCTTGATATCTTATCTATCGCTGGTATACCAACTATCGTCGCCCACATAATATGGTGGGGTACGCCTTTGGTCCAGAACATGATGGTCGCTTGAGCCACTTGAAATCCTTCCACTCTGGCCGTTACCTTTGTCAAGAAAGGCATCCGCCCAGGTGGTGTATTGTTCATCATTTCTCCTTACACTACTTTTCGCCCGTCAGCTGAGATGGTTTGCTTGGGTGTAGCACTTGGAGCCAGCAGTGAGAGCTGGGTGTAGATGAGGACCAGTGATTTCAGTCCATCCTACAAATTGGATGCAGCTGACTGAAAATACAAGGGTACTACCTCGATCTGAACACCCCATACACCTGCTAACAATTATGGGTGAATGAATCCCAGGAAGGCCCAAGGAACAGTGAATAGATGCTTTGGGTGTGACTTGAAGTACCATCACGTGGTGAACTTCCCAAAGCGAAGAGGCAGGGTCCTCAAAATGATACATGACAAAGAGAATTCTGAGGAAGAGGATGAAGATAATGATGAGTCTGAATGAACTGTACTGGTCATAAGGAGTTTAGTCCTGTGACGAATACGTTCGTTGCAGACTCGTTCAACTCTGCTGTGCTGGATAGGCTTGCACTTAAACAATATGTGGAACAGGTTGGTTAAAATGGTATTTTGCTTCATTGAATAGTGAGGATCAATGCAAGGTAAGGACTGAAAAAGTACTACTTGCTTTAGATTTGGTGATGACAAAACCTGAGGTCACTAAAAAGAGTTGTAATGTCACGTAAAAAAACTGAAGTAAGTCATTTTATAAGTACAGATGTAGACTCTAGTGATATACCTATGCTGTTGAGGAAACTTTCTATGAAAAGGTGTTACAAGAGTTTCCAATTTTTTCTTAAATTTAGGAAAGATTCCATAGATGCTGGAAATTTTTTTTTCACGGAAGGAAGGTCACCGGAAGGTTTGGCACTGAGGTTGAACAGTAAACAGTTACTGGAAGGCACCTGTTTTCAAAATAAAAACGCAGCAGGGGTTGTTTTTGACTTGGAGAGATGCTTATGAAAAAGTGAGAAGCCAAGATTTTTGGTTGTCAAGAGGTTTGTTTCTGGAAACGTTCATTTTAATTTGAACTGTTAAAAAAGCCAGTTGCTTCTTGCCTGCCAGGAGAAGACAGCTCAAATCTTTCTCTTGAAAATAAAGCCTGTATTTCCAGTTTGGCAGTTTCTTATTTCCTCCTGTATCTGAAGAAACTCTGCATGTTGAAAGAACTTTGAATGTCGAATGTGTGGGAACTAAAACCCTGTTGCTGCATTCCAGTTGGAAGACGTATTTGGAGCCTCCTGTAGCTGCATCTCTTGGAAAGCCTACCCAAACTGATCATCAACATTGCCTGGAAAGAACTGTTCCAGGAAGATCCCATTGACAGCCGTTGAGATGCATTTGGGACGCCTCACCAAAACAAAGGACTCATTCCATAACTTCTTTTCAGCCTGAGTGGGTTTTTCTATTCCTTCTATTTACTTGGAACAGCTGTAAACAAAATCCTTTTATGTTTTCCCGGTTAACCAGTTATGTATGTATGTATGTGTGTGTGAGAGCTAGGATATATTAGGGGCTTTAATATTTAAATTTGCGTGTATGTTTACTTCATTATTGGTTCAAACATGGTTCATCATAAACTGATAATTTTGTTATTTATTAAAGAAACCTGGTTGGTGTGTTTTATTTTGGGGAAAATAGAGTATATGATTGTTTCAGTATGTGGGAAATTTAAATATAAGTTGTGGCCTGTGGAGAAGTGGGACTCGAATAAACACTGCACTCCTCCCACCTCGGTCATAACAAAGGCGCAAATGAAACTTGACATGGAGCATGTTAAGGCAATTCTTTTTGGAACATTAGTTGATCTGCCGTTTACCCTGTCAGGACATTAGTGCATACTTTTAACAAAACTTGATGTTTTTCATCAGAGCATTAGACAAATATTAATGGCATCAGGTGATAAGAATAAAAGAAAAAAAAGCAAATTGTCCTAAAGTTACACAGACAATTTTCTCACCCTACTTGTCAAAGGTTAAAAATCCCACTAAAAGATGCAGTCTGGTTTATGAAGAGGAGATGAAGCTAATAGAAGAGATTAGTGAGAATTGTGAAATCTGTAAAAAGTATCAAAGGATGCTGCCATGTCCTATTGTAAGCCTTCCATTGTCACATGACTTTAGTGAGGTAATTATGCCAGGGTTGGGGCCGACCATGACTCATGGCCCTCCTGCCTTGGGCGCTATGGTGTTGGAAGGATGAATGAGAATGGGCAGAGACTGCTTGAGTTGTGTACCTACCATAACCTCTGCATCACCAACTCATTCTTTCACACTAAACCCTGTCACCAGGTTTCATGGAGGCACCCAAGATCGTGTCGTTGTCACCAGCTGGACCTCATTGTCACAAGGCGAGCCTCCTTAAACAGTGTTCAAATCACACGCAGCTTCCACAGTGCGGACTGTGACACCAACCACTCCCTGGTGTGCAGCAAGGTTCGACTCAGACCAAAGAAGTTGCATCATTCCAAGCAGAAGGGCCACCCGCGCATCAACATGAGCAGAATTTCTCATCCACAGCTGTTACAAAAATTTCTAAATTCACTTGTAACAGCTCTTCAAAACACTCCCACAGGGGATGCTGAGACCAAATGGGCCCACATCAGAGACGCCATCTATGAGTCAGCTTTGACCACCTATGGCAAACGTGCGAAGAGGAATGCAGACTGGTTTCAATCTCATTTTGAAGAGCTGGAACCTGTCATAGCCGCTAAGCGCATTGCACTGTTGAACTACAAGAAAGCCCCCAGCGAGTTAACATCCGTAGCACTTAAAGCAGCCAGAAACACTGCACAAAGAACAGCCAGGTTCTGCACAAATGACTACTGGCAACACCTATGCCTTCATATTCAGCTGGCCTCAGACACCGGAAACATCAGAGGAATGTATGATGGCATTAAGAGAGCTTTTGGGCCAACCATCAAGAAGATCGCCCCCCTCAAATCTAAATCAGGGGACATAATCACTGACCAACGCAAGCAAATGGACCGCTGGGTTGAGCACTACCTAGAACTGTACTCCAGGGAAAATGTTGTCACTGAGACCGCCCTCAATGCAGCCCAGCCTCTTCCAGTCATGGAGGAGCTGGACGTACAGCCAACAAAATCGGAACTCAGTGATGCCATTGATTCTCTAGCCAGCGGAAAAGCCCCAGAAAGGACAGCATTACCCCTGAAATAATCAAGAGTGCCAAGCCTGCTATACTCTCAGCACTACATGAATGCTTTGCCTGTGCTGGGACGAGGGAGCAGTACCTCAGAACATGCGCGATGCCAATATCATCACCCTCTATAAAATCAAAGGTGACCGCGGTGACTGCAACAACTACCATGGAATCTCCCTGCTCAGCATAGTGGGGAAAGTCTTTGCTCGAATCGCTTTGAACAGGCTCCAGAAGCTGGCCGAGCGCTTCCACCCTGAGGCACAGTGTGGCTTTCGTGCAGAGAGATCAACCATTGACCTGCTGTTCTCCCTTCGTCAGATACAGGAGAAATGCCGCGAACAACAGATGCCCCTCTACATTGCTTTCATTGATCTCACCAAAGCCTTTGACCTCGTCAGCAGACGTGGTCTCTTCAGACTACTAGATAAGTTTGGATGTCCACCAAAGCTACTAAGTATCATCACCTCATTCCATGACAATATGAAAGGCACAATTCAACATAGCGGCACCTCATCAGACCCCTTTCCTATCCTGAGTGGCGTGAAACAGGGCTGTGTTCTTGCACCCACACCTTTTGAGATTTCTTCTCCCTGCTGCTCTCACATGCGTTCAAGTCTTCAGAAGAAGGAATTTTCCTCCACACAAGATCAGGGGGCAGGTTGTTCAACCTTGCCCATCTAAGAGCGAAGTCCAAAGTATGGAAAGTCCTCATCAGGGAACTCCTCTTTGCTGACGATGCTGCTTTAACATCTCACATTGAAGAGTGTCTGCAGAGTCCCATCGACAGGTTTGCGGCTGCCCGCAACGAATTTGGCCTAACCATCAGCCTCAAGAAAATGAACATCATGGGACAGGACGTCAGAAATGCTCCATCCATCAATATTGGCGACCACGCTCTGGAAGTGGTTCAAGAGTTCACCTACCTAGGCTCAACTATCACCAGTAACCTGTCTCTAGATGCAGAAATCAACAAGCGCATGGGAAAGGCTTCCACTGCGAAGTCCAGACTGGCCAAGAGAGTGTGGGAAAATGGCGCACTGACACGGAACACAAAAGTCCGAGTGTATCAAGCCTGTGTCCTCAGTACTTTGCTCTATGGCAGCGAGGCCTGGACAACGTATGTCAGCCAAGAGCGACGTCTCAATTCATTCCACCTTCACTGCCTCCGGAGAATCCTTGGCATCAGGTGGCAGGACCGTATCTCCAACACAGAAGTCCTCGAGGAGGCCAACATCCCCAGCTTATACACACTACTAAGTTAACGGCACTGGAGATGGCTTGGCCATGTGAGCTGCATGGAAGATGGCAGGATCCCCAAAGACACATTGTACAGTGAGCTCGCCACTGGTATCAGACCCACCAGCCATCCATGTCTCCGCTTTAAAGACGTTTGCAAACGCGAAATGAAGTCCTGTGACATTGATGACAAGTCATAGAGTCAGTTGCCAGCGTTCGCCAGAGCTGGCAGGCAGCCATAAAGGCGGGGCTAAAGTGTGGCGAGTCGAAGAGACTTAGCAGTTGGCAGGAAAAAAGACAGAAGCGCAAGGGGAGATCCAACTGTGTAACAGCCCTGACAAACAAATTTTTCTGCAGCACCTGTGGAAGAGCCTGTCACTCTAGAATTGGCCTTTATAGCCACTCCAGGCACTGCTCCACTAACCACTGACCACCTCCAGGTGCTTACCCATTGTCTCTCGAGATAAGGAGGCCAAAGAAGAAGAAGAATATCATCGATCTAAAGTTATGGGACAAAGACAGAAATGTTTTCATCCGATATTTTATTGACTGGGCTATCAGGTTCAATGTATCTACATTAATAATTAGCAAGGATGGTAAATATTACAGACAAAATTTTGGAGAAATGGACAGAGAATGGACTTGGGCCATCAGTAAAGTTTCTGTTTGATAATGGAGGTGAATTTGCCAATGACAAGTCCAGAGATATGTGTGGAAATATGAATATCATGGTCATGAATACAGCAGCTGAGAGCTCTTTTAGCAATGGACTCTTGAAAGGAATCATGTTGTGATTGATGAAATGGTGCATAAAATTTTAGCTGATCAACCAGACTGTAAATTAACAACTGCCCTAACATGGACGGTTCATGCAAAGAATTCTCTATGGATGTTTGGAGGGTATAATCCTTATCAATTAGTCCATGGGCAAAATCCCAAATTGCATTCTGAACTTTGTGATAGTCCTCTTGCTTTGCATGCAGGGAGACAGGTTTTTATGAAGGTTGAGGTTTCAGGGTAAATTCATAAAGCACTGAGGCATCACATTAGACCATCTGAGACAGAGTTTACTTCACTGTAAAAGAGAGGGTCATGGGGAACGGAAACGCCCTGGTAGGGTAATAGGTCGTGATGATAAGATAGTATTTATGAAACATGGCAACCAAATTGTTGAGGCTCATTCCTCATAATTAATCAGAATCAATTACAAAATCTTGGACTCTGAAAAGCTGATAGAATAAAACGAGGCAACTGTACCCCAAATGTTCCCTCACTCTGTGTACAGTCCCACACTGTAACTGTGTTTATGTACAGTTCCCTCACTCTGTGAACAGTCCCACATTGTCACTGTGTTTATGTACAGTTCCCTCACTCTGTGTACAGTCCCACACTGTAACTGTGTTTATGTACAGTTCCCTCACTCTGTGTACAGTCCTACACTGCAAATGTGTTTATGTAGAGTCCCTCACTCTGTGGACAATCCCACACTGTCACTGTTTCTCTGTGTACAGCACCTTGGCTCCCCCTCTCAACTTTCCTAAATCGCAGAGTGATGTATGCAATTTTCCAATCTAAAGGAATAGTGTGTCAACTGTGGCTCAGTGGGTAGTACTCTTAGGCTCTGAGTCAGAAGGTTGTGGGTTCAAGTCTCATTCCAAAACTTGAGCACAGCAATCTTGGCTGACACTGCAGTGCAGTACTGAGGGAGTGTTCAGATGAGACATTAAACCGAGACCCCATCTGCCCTCTCAGGCGGGTGCAAAAGATCCCATGGCACTATTTCAAAGAAGACAATGGGTGGTAGGACCCTTGGAAGTACACAGGGTCAGAGGGACCTTGGTGTACTTGTCCATAGATCACTGAAGGCAGCAGCACAGGTAGATAAGGTGGTTAGGAAGGCATATGGGATACTTGCCTTTATTAGCCGAGGCATAGAATATAAGAGCAGGGAGGTTATGATGGAGTTGTATAAAACGCTAGTTAGGCCACAGCTGGAGGACTGTGTACAGTTCTGGGCACCACACTATAGGAAGGATGTGATTGGAGAGGGTACAGAGGAGATTCACCAGGATGTTGCCTGGGATGGAGCATTTCAGCTATGAAGAGAGACTGGATAGGCTGGGGTTGTTTTCGTTAGAGCAGAGAAGTCTGAGGGGGGGACCTGATTGAGGTATACAAAATTATGAGGGGCATTGATAGGTTAGATAGGAAGAAACATTTTCCCTTCGAGGTGTCAATCCCCAGGGGCATAGATTCAGGGTAAGGGGCAGGAGGTTTAGAGGGGATTTGAGGAAAAATGTTTTCCCCCAGAGGGCGGTTGGAATCTGGAACACACTGCCCGAAGGGGTGGTAGAGGCAGGAACCCTCACAACATTTAAGAAGTATTTAGATGAGCACTTGAAACGCCGTAGCATACAAGGCCAAGGGCCAAGTGCTGGAAAATGGGATTAGAATAGATAGGTGCTTGATGGCTGGCACAGACATGATGGGCTGAAGGGCCTGTTTCTGTGCTGTATAACTCTATGACTGTAACTGTGTTTACAGTTTCCTCACTCTGTGTACAGTCCTACACTGTAACTGTGTTTATGTACAGTTCCCTCATTCTGTGTACAGTCTCACACGGTCACTGTGTTTATGTGGTGTTCCCTCACTTTGTGTACAGTCTCACACTGTAATTGTGTTTATGTAGAGTTCTCTCACTTTGTGTACAGTCCCACACTGTAACTGTGTTTACGTACAGTTTCCTCACTCTGTGTACAGTCCCATATTGTAACTGTGTTTATGTACAGTTTCCTCACTCTGTGTACAGTCCCATACTGGAACTGTGTTTATGTAGAGTTCCCTCACTTTGTGTACAGTCTCACACTGTCATTGTGTTTATGTAGAGTTCTCCCACTCTGTGTACAGTCCCACACTGTAACTGTGTTTATGTACAGTTCCCTCACACTGTGAACAGTCCCACACTGTAACTGTGTTTATGTAGAGTTCCCTCACTTCATGTACAGTCTCACATTGTAACTGTTTATGTAGTTTCCCCAGTCCATCTTTGTGATAAACTGACCAACACCATTAAATTGAGATGATAAATTTCTCTGTACAATAACCCAATTTCTTATCCATACCTTCCTCAGTACATGTTTAACAGGAGATTTTGAATGTTAGCTGTGGGTTGGAGTCAGCTCTGAGGTGAGGATGAAATCTTGATGTTGGAGATCTTTTGCCCATTAGTTTCAGTTCTGCCAGTCTGTCCCCTTTCGGTAAATATAAACCTGTTTGTTGGTGCAAAGAACAAAATCAGAATTGTATTTCCATATCTAAAGCAGCGTGCTTATTCTTTTTAGTAACATTGTTCCTCTGGGAGGTCCCCCTGCTCAGATTAAACTGGACTGTGATCTCTGAGAGGAAGTGTAATGAGAAGGAACTAGTCTTGATGTTATCGCTGAGTTTCGGACATCTGTTAAATATTAATAACAAATAGATACTGTGCTTCTAGTAAACGAGGGCTGCTCATCGAGGGCTTTCTGGAGCATTCATTCAGGATTAATTTGAACACCTGAATGCCAGTTTTCCATGATACATAAAGTAAACAGTTCACTTTCTCTGTAATCCCACTAGACTGTCCCATCGAACATTCCCAGGGTCAGGTACAGCACAGGTTAAATACAAATGAAGCTCCTTCTACACTGTCCCATCAAACACTCCCAGGGCAGGCACAGCACACTTTAGATAGAGGCCTTCCGCGACTGATGGGCACCGCAAGGTCTGGAGTGCATCATTGATGCAGAGAATGCTATTTTAATTTGAGTTTTTGTTTATTGATCCACTTTTAAATATAGTTATTTTTATAAATTGTGTATCATGGGGGCCTGAGAAATAAAGGCCCCCTCGCCAAAAATACATAACAGGGGCCTGCAGTATAAAGGCCACCTTCAGATTAAAAGGTTAGATAGAGAGTAAAGCTCCCTCTGCAATATCCCAATGAAATCTGGCAGGACAGATACACAACAGGTTCCAATTTTTTTCATAGCATGTGAGCATGATCGGCAAGACCAGCATGAGTTGCCCATCACTAATTGTCCATAAGAAGGTGGTGGTGAGTCGTCTTCTGGAACTGCTGCATTCTTTTTTTTCAGAGATACAGCACTGAAACAGGCCCTTCAGCCCACCAAGTCTGAGCTGACCATCAACCACCTATTGATACTAATCCTACATTAATCCCATATTCCTACCACATCCCTACATTTGGGGCAATTTATAATGGCCAATTTACCTATCAACCTGCAAGTCTTTGGGTGTGGGAGGAAACCGGAGCACCTGGAGAAAACCCACACGGTCACAGGGAGAACTTGCAAACTCCACACAGTCAATACCCAGAATTGAACGCGGGTCGCTAGAACTGTGAGGCTGCAGTGTTAACCACTGCGCCGCCCATTCCATATCATTTAGGAACATCCACAGTGCTGTTAGGAAGGGAGTTCCAGATTTTGACCCAGCGACAGTGAAGGAATGGCGATATAGTTCCAAGACAGGTTGGTGTGTGGCTTGGAGGGGAACTTGGTGGTGTTCCCATGCATCTATAGCCCTGATTCTACCAGGTGGTAGAGGTCACAGGTTTAGAAGGTCCTGTCGAAGTAGGCTTGGTGAATTATTGCTTTGCATCTTATATATGGTACACACTGCTGCCACTGCGCTTCAGTGGTGAAGGGAGTGAATGTTGAAGGGTTGCCAATCAAGTGGGCTGCTTTGTCCTGGATGGTGTCGAGCTTCTTGAGTGTTGTTGAAGCTGCACCCATCCAGACAAGAAGAGAGTGTTCCATCACATTCCTGATTTGTGTCTTATAGATGGTGGACAGACCTTGGGAAGTCAGGAGGTGAGTTAGTCGCTGCAGAATTCAGAGCCTCTGACATGCTCTTGTCGTGACAGTATTTATGTCATATTATTTGTCACAGAAACAGGCCCTTCCGCCCATCTTGTCCGTGCTGGCCATCAAGCACCTATCTATTCTAATCCCATTTGCTAGCAGTTGGCCCATAGCCTTATATGCTATAGTATTTCAAGTGCTCACCTAAATATTCTTAAACGTTGTGAGGGTGACTGCGTCTACCACCTCTTCAGGCAGTGTGTTCCAGATTCCAACCACCCTCTGGGTAAAAAAAGTTTTCCTCAAATCCCCTCTAAGCCTCCTGCCCCTTACCTTAAATCTATGCCCCCTGGTTATTGACGCCTCTGCTAAGGGAAAATGTTTCTTCCTATCTATGTCCCTCATAATTTTGTATACCTCTATTGGGTCTCCCCTCAGCCTTCTCTGCTCTAAGGAAAACAACCCTAGCCTATCCAGTCTCTCTTCATCGCCAAAATGCTCCAGCCCAGGCAACATCCTGGTGAATCTCCTCTGCACCCTCTCCAGTGCAATCACATCCTTCCTATATACTGTGGCGACCAGAACTGCACTCCAACTGTGGCCGAACTGGCGTTTCATACAGCTCCATCATAACCTCCCTGCTCTTATACTCTATGCCTCGGCTAATAAAGGCAAGTATCTCATATGCCTTCCTAACCACCTTATCTACCTGTGCTACTGCCTTCAGTAATCTATGGACAAGTACACCAAGGTGCCTCTGACCCTCTGTACTTCCTCGGGTCCTACCACCCCTTGCCTTGTAAGTCCTCCCAAAATGCATCACCTCACACTTTTCAAGATTAAATTCCATTTGCCACTGCTCTGCCCATCTTACCAGCCCATATATATCATCCTGTAATCTAAGGCTTTCCTCTTCAATATTTACGACATCACCAATTTTCGTGTCATCTGCGAACTTACTGATCATACCGCCTATATTCACGCCTAAATCATTAATGTACACTACAAACTGTAAGGGTCCCAGCACCGATCCCTGTGATACACCACTGGTCACAGGCTTCCAATCACAAAAACAACCCTCGACCATCACCCTCTGCCTCCTGGTACTCAGCCAATTTTGGATCCAATTTCCCAAATTGCCCTGGATCCCATGAGCTCTTACCTTCTTAACTGATCTCCCATGAGGGATCTTATCAAAAGCCTCACTGAAGTCCATGTAGACTACATGGTGCAGTTCAGTTTCCGGTCAATGGTAACCCCGAGGATGTTGATGGTGGGGGGATTTAGTGACGGTAATGCCACTGGATGTCAAGGGGAGATGGTTAGATTCTCTCTTCTTGGAAATGGTCATTGCCTGGCACTTGTATAGAGTGGATGTTACTTGAAACTTATCAGTTCAAGCCTGAATGCTGTCTGAGTCTTGCTACATGTGGGTGCAGACTGCTTCCATATTTGAGAAGTCAGAAGGTAGTGAACACTGCAATCATCAGTGAACATCCCCACCTCTGACCTTATGTTTCAGAGAAGGTCATTGATGAAGTAGCTGAAGATGGTTAGGTCTAAGACACGACCCTGAGGAACTCATGCTGCCATGTCCTGGGGTGGTAGAGCAAAGGTTCCTCTACACCATCCATTTAAACACTCGCTGACCAGGTGCAGCATGGATTAAATCTAGAATAAAGTTCCCTCTATACTGCACCATGAAACAGTCGCAGGGCAGATAGAGCATTGGATCCATACACAGGAAAGCTGTTTCTAAACTATTCCATCAAACTCTTTCAGGGAAGAATAACCTAGATTAGATACAGAGTAAAGCTCCCTCTACACTGTCCCATCAAACACTGCAGGATAGTGACAGTATGGGCAAGAGAGACAGGAAATCTCAATCTGCCTTGTCCTGTCAAACACTCCCAGGACAAGAACAACATGGGTGAGATTAGGAGGAAAGCTGCCTCTACACTGTCCCATCAAACACTCCCAGGACAGGTACAGCACAGGGTTTGATATACGCAAGCGCGCGCACACAGGTATGCATGCGCTCACATACACACATTTTTTTAATCATCCCACCATCCTTCATGTTGCTAGGGCAGGTTGCTAGACTGAGGCACCAGTGTGCGCGGACGATGGGGGACGGGGGCACCGTGATTGAAATAAAACTGAGATCATTTTTTTAAAAAACAGGGTTTGATATATAGTCAAGCTCCCTCCACACTGTCCCCATCAAACACTCCCAGGACAGGTACAGCACGGGGATTGGCTCCTCTGTGATTGGGAATACTGAGTGCTGAGTGCCTCAACGAGGTGCAGCTGACAGTGCTGCAGTCAGTTGCTGGAGGTGCTGCTGGAGAGGGAGAGCTGAGGAGGGAACTGCAAAAACCTTTCAACAACTTTTGCTGCAGAGGAGGAAAGACTTTGAAAAAGGCTGTATTTCGAGGTGGGTGTCGAGCACCAAACTTTCATTTCATTTGGACTGTTGTGGGAGGTGAAAGAGGCCAGAAGAACAAGGGGTGGGGGCTATACAATTCTGTAGGGAGCTGTGCAGTTGCACTAAAGGAGCAGGGAAACTCCCTCCCCACCCCAATTGCCCAGCCTCAGTCAGCTGAAGCTGCCTGGCTAATAGAGACATAAGGATCGAACGAGAGCCTGGGCAGCTTTCAGCTGACCCAGGTGAAGACCCCTCCCACAACCAGAAGACCAGAAGTGTTTACAGTGCTCTGAGTACCACCCTTTAAGGGGAAAAAAAACAAAGTCATCGCTTGCAGCCTGTCTTTCCCATCTCCTGTATACCCTCAGCCTCTCCCCAAACCTCCTAGTTGGTTTCTTTGTTTGTTTGTTTGCTTACCTGCAAATTGGGGGTGGGTTTGGTTCTTGAGCCATGGCAAGCCCATCATCACCGGTGGCGGGGCCTTCTCATACCTATGCGGCTGTAGCCTCTGTGGCCACCCGTGTGACCCCGTCACCTTTTAAATTAATTACTTCAAGCCATGGGGTAAAGAGCTATCCCCACCCCAATATGTCTATAGAGGCCTGCGTAAAGGCAATGGCCGAGGTTGTCGGCCCCTCGGCCATTGTGGCAGCCTCAAAAATGTACGGGAAGGCTGTGTTCTTCCTGAAGACCGAGCGGGCGGTGTCCCTGGCCCTGAGTAAAGGGCTCACTGTGGGTGGGACTTTCCCGCCGGTGGACCCTCTAGGGGCCACTGCGCAGCGGATAATCTTATCAAACGTCCCGCCCTTTATTCCCAGTGAGCTCCTCCTTCCCCCACCTGCACCACATGGGGGAGGTGAGGTCGGGGATCACCCCAGTCCGGCTTGGTCTTCAGGAGCACAGCCTCCAACATGTCTACTTCCGCCGCCAGGTATTTATGCAGCTGGCGCGGGAGGAGGACTCGGATGGCCAATTTAATTTGGAGTTCCGGGGGACGGCCTACCGCGTCTTTTGGACCTCGGACGAAGCGCGGTGCCACGTCTGCAACCTCCCGGCCGCCAGCTCCACCTCGGTGGCCCAGGGTCGTCCCACTCCCCCCACGCATCCAACAGACACCGCTCAGTCGGTTCCGGAGGCTGTTGTTTTCACAGCCTCCAGCGGGGAGGGGAGTGCCCGTCCGAGTGGAAGGAAGACGCGGAGGCAAAGAAAAGTCAAGAGGCGCGTCCCCTGGACACATTGAAACAACCCGAGCTTGAGCTCAGCCCAAAGCCTGTTCTCACGGAATCCACCTGTCCCAGTGCTGGGCTCAGGCCCAGGGTGACCAAAAAAAAGGAGGGTGCGGAGGCCTCTGATGACATGGAGGTCTCTGAGCCACTGCGCCCAAGTGCGAAAAAGAGGAGAAGGCACCCCTCCACAGAGGTAATGAGGGGCCCTGAGGCACAGGGCCCATCTGTTGGAGGGGAGCTGTCTCCTGTTTCGGGTCCCCAGGTTTCCCCTACCGCCACCACCAAGGCTACAAAGTCCAGGCAGGAGCACCCTATTCCTCAGGATGGAGGGGAGGGGAAGGCCCCGGTACTTGAAGCCCCTCCTGAAGGAGTAAGTTGGGCCTTGCTTGTGGTGGGGGAGCCTGGGGACGCCGTCCATTCTGCCACTGCTACTGGGTCGGGTGCCCTGAGTGAAGGGGAGGGTGAGGCCCCAGAGGTTCGGCCCTCCCAGCCGGAGTCTACCACCAACATGGAGACACCTGACCCGGTTATAACCGAGAATGCTGCACCATCTGCTGGGCCTGTGGGTGCTGGCGGAGCGGGAGATGGCCTCCTCTCGCCGCCTCCGGTCTCGGCTCTGGCTGGATTTCCGGAGTCGGGATCTTCTGTCTCCCCTGGACCACTCATTGGCCTGGGGACGGAGGTGGAGGGGGGTCCTGGACCGCTGGTGCCGACAGGCTCCAGTTTCACAATGGAACCCAGAGAGGACTCCTCCGCCATCGATCCTGGGGGTGGGATCGTGACGGAGGCGGGACCAGCTGGCGCGGCCGGGACGTCCGCCCCACTGTGTGCGGTGGGCGTGTCGGCCGCTGGTGGTGACGACCCGAAGGAGGATGGGGATTCAGTGGGGGGCACGGAGGATGATCTTGATTCCATCGCCAGTGAGGTGGTGGAGTCCCTCGTACCTCCCACCGAATCTCCTCTCATCCCCACGGCGGAACTCCGGGATTTCCTCGCGGTTTGCAGGGGCTGCCACAATAAAGTTCAGCTGGCCCTCGACCGCTGGTCGAATCTGGCGCTGATCATCCAGTCCATCCGTGCCGCCCTGAAGATAACGGGCAAGCGCGCGGGCGTGAAACTGGTTGAGAGGCGCCGGTTTAATGTGTTCCTCAATGGGTTGCTGGGGGAGTGGAAGGCCAGGTGCACTTCCACTCCCTCCTCACAGTGAGCTGTTGGTGACGGGTTTTAAGTACCTTTGACATGAAGATAACCATAGCCAGCCTCAACATCAACGGCAGCAGAGGGGCTCACCGCAGATTTCACAATCTCTCAGTCCTTAGGGAAGGGAGATACGCGGTGAGCTTTCTGCAGGAAACCCACACCGTTCCGGGAGACGAAGCCACCTGGCTCCTGGAGTGGCAGGGTGGGGTCTACATGAGTCACCTCACCCCTATTTCTAGTGGGGTGGCTATCTTGTTGGCCCCGACTTTTCAGCCGGAGATCTTGGGGGTCAAGGAGCTAGTGCCAGGCCGCTTGCTCCACCTCACCGTTCGCCTGGGTAGCGTGCCGCTGCACTTTGTGAACGTGTACGCGCCCAGGCCCAGCGCGTTGCAAGCGTGCTTCTTTGAAGAAGTGTCCGCTCTCTTGAGCTCCATCGATAGCGGCGAGTGCATCATCCTCGGGGGGGATTTTAACTGCACCCTCGAGGTGGGGGATCGCTCCGGTCCCCAGCGCGGCCAAGCGTCGGTGGAGAAGTTGAGGGGACTGATCAGCTCCCTTAACTTGGTGGACGTCTGGCGGAATCTCCATCCCGACTCCAGCGCCTTCACGTGGAGGTCTGGAGGAGGGGGGTCGCGAATCGACCGCCTCTACATTTCGCAGGCGTACGTCTCCTGCGTTTCGGCGGCCTCCATGCGGCTGGTGCCGTGCTCGGACCACCGCCTGGTGTGGGCGGAGTTTACTCCGCTCCGCACGCGGGTGGGGTCCGCGTACTGGCACTTTAACAACCGGCTGCTGGAGGACGAGCGATTTCGGGACTCGTTCTGTCGATTCTGGGCCGACTGGAGGAGGAAGCAAGGGGGCTTCCCCTCCTTGAGGCTATGGTGGGATGTGGGCAAGACTCACATCCGCGACTTCTGTCAGGAGTACGCGAAGGGGTCGACCAAGAGGCGGGAAACCGAGATCGGGCGCCTTGAGAGGGAGGTGCTCGACTTGGAGTCCCGCCTCGGTCATGCCGTCGCAGACCCGGCCCTGTGGCAGGCGTACAAAGAGAAGAAGGGCGCGCTGAGGGACCTGCAGCTCATCGGGTCCCGAGGCGCGTACGTGAGGTCGCGGATCCAGATCCTGGAAGATTTGGACCGCGCCTCACCCTTCTTCTACTCGCTGGAAAAATGGCGGGGGGTCTGTAAGCAGCTTGTTGAGCTGCTGGCCGACGATGGATCCTCCATCACTGATCCGGAGGAAATGGGCCTCCTGGTCCATATTTATTACAGTGCGTTGTTCTCTCCCGATCCGTCCAAGGAGGATGCGCGCAGAGTTTTGTGGGAGGACCTGCTGCAGGTTTTAATAAAGTTATTTTTAAAATATAAGTGTGTATAAAAAAAAAACGGGGGTTAGATACAGAGTAAATCTCCCTCTAGAAGAAAAAAAAAGAAAAAAGAAAAAAAAAAGAGAGGAAAGTTTTAGTAGCTGATACATTGAGGAAGAGGTGGAGAAATGCAGTGTTCCTGAGAAGGAAGTAAGCAGTCTTTGTGATGGAGAGGATATGGGATTGGAAGTTCAACTCAGAATCAACCAGGATGCCAATGATCGGGAAGAGGCGAGTTCAGTCAGGGAGGGAGATGGAACAAGTGGCTGGAGAACAGAATTTGTGGTGGAAGCTGAAGACAATGGCATTGATCTTCCCAATTCAAATGGGAGCAGGGAATGAGGTACTTCAGTTATGTGGAGAGACTAGAGAAGCTGGGATTGTTGTCTTTAGAGCAGAGAAAGTTGAGAGTCTTCAATATTATGAGGGTTCTTGACAGAGTAAATCGAGAGAAACCGACTCCATTGGCAGGAGGGTTGGTAAACAGAGAACACAGATTGGGGGTAATTTTCAATAAAACCAGAGGGAAGATGAGGTGAATTTCTTTAACACAGCAAGTTGTTATGATCTTGAACACACTGCCTGAAAGGGTGGTAGAAGCAGATTCAACTGTAACTTTCACAAGTGAATTATATAAATATTTGAAGGAAAAACACTGTAGGGCTTTAGAGAAAGAGCAGGGGAATGGGAATAATTGGGTAGCTCTATCTCACACACACAATGGGCCGAATGGCAGCCTCCTGTGCTGTATGGCTGCGTTTAATTGTAGGAAATTGTTGCTCATTGAGGTTTGGATTTCTGACAAGCAGTCGAACAACACAAAGGCAGTGGATGGGTGAGAGAGGTGCTGATGAGGTAGAGCTGGGTATTGTGAACATACATGTGGAACATCGCGTCATGTCTTTGGATGATGTCACCGAGGGGCAGCATGTAGATGATAAATAGGAGGGAAGCCAAGGATAGATCCTTGGTTAACTCCAGAGGTAATGGTGTGGGGACAGGAAGAGAAACCATTGCAGGTGATTGTTTGGCTACAACTGGATAGGTAAGAGTGGGACCAGATGAGGGCAGTCCCACTCTGCTGGACAAATGAGGAGAGGCATTGGAGCAGGATGGTGTGGTCAACAGTGTCAAAGGCTGCAGACATGTTGAGAAGGATGAGGAGGGATCGTGCACCATGGTGACAGAGACAGAGGACGTCATTTACATCAATCACAAAGCTGATTGAAATAAATATTCCATAAGGGGAGTTACTGTGTTCAGTTCTGGGCACCGCACCTCAGGAAGGATGTATTGGCCTTGGAGATGAGGCAGTGCAGATTCACCTGACTGCACAGACTAGACTTGTATTCTCTCGAATATAGAAGTTTAAAGGGTGATCTAATTGAGGTGGTTAAGATGATTAAAGGATTTGATAGGGTAGATAGAGAGAAACTATTTCCTCTGGTGGGGGGAGTCCAGAACAAGGGGCATAACATTAAAATTAGAGCAAGGCCATTCAGGGGTGCTGTCAGGAAGCACCTCTTCACACAAAGGGGAGTGGAAATGGGGAACTCTCTCCCCTGAAAAGCTGTTGAGGCTGGGAGAGTCAATTGAAAATTTCAATATTGAGATTGACAGAATTTTGTTAGTTTACGCGTATTAAAGGATATGGAACCAAGGTGGGTAAATGGAGTTCAGATACAAATCAGCCATAATCTAATTAAATGGTGGACAGGATCGAGGGGCTGAATGGTCGACTCCTGTTCCGACATTCCTATGTATAGGACAAATTTGAACACAATCTCTCAATGTGCAGCTGTTGATTTACCAGAAAGCGGTTTGATATTTTCATTCTTCGTTGACAGATGTGCGAAACTTGGCAACAACCTCAGGTCTATTTCCTTCTACTTAAGCTTCCTGTAGGAGTTCACAGCACCGTTTAAAGTGAACAGGGGACCTCCCAGAGGGAACCATGTTACTAAAAAGAATAAGCACAGTGTTTTACATATGGAAATATGGTTCTGATTTAGTGAACGACCCCAAAGAATGGTTTCACTTGCTCAGAGCCTATTACATTTCTAATTTTTGCCAGTTCTGATGAAAGGTCACTGACATGAAATGTTAACTCTGCTTCTCTCTCCACAGATGCTGCCAGACCTGCTGAATATTTCCAGCACTTTCTTTTTTATTCCATGTACAATCCACACTGTTCTGGGACTACCCACCCATTTAATCACCTTCCATTGTCCGTGTACAATCCACACTGTCCTGGGACGACCCACCCATTTAATCTCCTTCCACAGTCCGTGTACAATCCACACTGTCCTGGGACTACCCACCCATTTAATCACCTTCCACAGTCCATGTACAATCCACACTGTCCTGGGACTACCCACCCAGTTAATCACCTTCCACAGTCCATGTACAATCTACACTGTCCTGGGACTACCCACCCATTTAATCACCTTCCACAGTCCATGTACAATCCACACTGTCCTGGGACTACCCACCCAGTTAATCACCTTCCACAGTCCATGTACAATCTACACTGTCCTGGGACTACCCACCCATTTAATCACCTTCCACAGTCCATGTACAATCCACACTGTCCTGGGACTACCCACCCAGTTAATCACCTTCCACAGTCCATGTACAATCTACACTGTCCTGGGACTACCCACCCATTTAATCACCTTCCACTGTCCATGTACAATCCACACTGTCCTGGGACTACCCACCCAGTTAATCACCTTCCACAGTCCATGTGCAATCTACACTGTCCTGGGACTACCCACCCATTTGATCACCTTCCACAGTCCATGTACAATCCACACTGTCCTGGGACTACCCACCCAGTTAATCACCTTCCACAGTCCATGTACAATCTACACTGTCCTGGGACTACCCACCCATTTAATCACCTTCCACAGTCCATGTACAATCTACACTGTCCTGGGACTACCCACCCAGTTAATCACCTTCCACAGTCCATGTACAATCCACACTGTCCTGGGACTACCCACCCATTTAATCTCCTTCCACAGTCCGTGTACAATCTACACTGTCCTGGGACTACCCACCTGTTTAATCTCCTTCCACAGTCCATGGACAATCTACACTGTCCTGGGACTAACCACCCATTTAATCACCTTCCACAGTCCATGTACAATCCACACTGTCCTGGGACTACCCACCCATTTAATCACCTTCCAAAGTCCATGTACAATCTACACTGTCCTGGGACTACCCACCCATTTAATCACCTTCCACAGTCCATGTACAATCCACACTGTCCTGGGACTACCCACCCGTTTATCCCCTTTCACAGTCCATGTACAATCTACACTGTCCTGGGACTACCCACCCATTTAATCACCTTCCACAGTCCATGTACAATCTACACTGTCCTGGGACTACCCACCCGTTTATCCCCTTTCACATACTATGTACACTCTCCCCATCATCAACTGTACCCATTGTATTTAATCGTCTGAGGAAAATCTCTGTCGAAAAGCTCCCCGACTGCCAAATACAATTAAAGAAATCTCCTGAATAATCATCAATCCTCACATCTCCATCAAGAATGTGTCTGGATCATTCCCCCCTGACAGGATCCATTCTGTCCCTTGCAGTACTGATTATCTCTATCAGAACCTGCCCCTGAACTACTGGAATAATAATATTCACCCAGCTCCTTCCTTCAGTTCTGTGCTTACATTCCAGTTGAATAATTTGTTTATAACTGGACTGTGGACGGTTGTTTATATCCTAAAGCTGTGGATCAGTTGAAAGCAAGTTGTATTCCACAAATCCGAGCATTTAAAACCCCACCTCTCAACATGATTTTTATCAATTTAAACTGAATTTCGAATTCTCAGACTGGTGGGATTTATGAATTTACTGGATTAATCCAGGCTTCTGGATTCCGGGTCCGGTAACACAACCACTGCAGCACTGCACCCCATTGTGAGGAACACTGTCCATTACATCAACCCTTGTCAAACATACTGGGGAAAAGATCCCACTCTCCTTAAATCCCATCAGTAATGGGTTAGTCGAACTTGGGGCAGCCTCAGTGAGCCCTGGGCCAGGCTTCACAACACAGCCTAAAGGGAAACAGGATGGAAAACACAGGAGGTGGGACATTCCAGGCTGGGTATCACAGGCAGCTTAGAAACTCCAGCCCAGTCAGGGAAACATTTAGAGTGCGGTTTCTATCAATCATTGCTGCTGGAGTGAGTTTAGTTTAGTTCTGGGTGACTGTGTGTTGCTGCTTGTTGCTGATAAGGACTCTGTCTAAACAGGCGTTTCCGCTGTTGATCTTGAGGACAGCAGTGACCGGTTCTGTGAGCAACCCACTGACCTGTGTCTGGGTGGGTGATCGGTAAAAGGTACCTCTTCCTCCTGGTTCTGAACCCCGGCACAATTCTGCAAATCAGTAACAGCTACTGGAAATTCAACAGTGAAATTGTAATGGGGAATGTTCCACATAATAATGAACCTATTTGGAGACTCGCACATCTTATATAAATAAATACATAATGAGAGAATGAGCGAAAGAGAGAGAGAGAGAGAGAAACATAGATGTAGATGGACAGAATATTACCTTAGACAGTGTTACTGGTATGTGTGTGTGTGATACACGGGCTGATAAGTGGCAAGTAACATTCACGCCACCCAAGTGCCAGGCAATGACCATCTCCAATGAGAGAATCTAACCATCTCCCCTTGACATTCAGGGAATTCTGCTGTGAGTAACTCACCTCCTGACTCCCCAAAGCCAGTCCACCAATTGCAAGGCACAAGTCAGGAGTGTGATGAAATAGTTACCTGGATGGGTGCAACTCCAACAACACTCAAGGATCTCGACACCATCCAGGACAAAGCAGCCCACTTGATAGGCACCCCATTCATCACATTAAACGTTCACTCCCTCCACCACTGACGCACAGTGGCAGTAGTCTGTATACCATCTATAAGATCCACTGCAGCAACTCACCAAGGCTCCTTCGACAACACCTTCCAAACCCGCCACCTCTACTACCTAGAAGGACAAGGGCAGCAGACGCATGGGAACACCACCACCTGCAAGTTTCTTTCCAAATCATCCACCATCCTGACTTGGAACCATATCGCTGTTCCTTCACTGTCACTTAGTGAAAAACCTGTAACTCCCTTCCTAACAGCACTGTGGATGCACGTACACCAGATGGACTGCAGCAGTTCAAGGAGGCAGTTCACCACCACCTTATCAAGGGCAATTAGGGATGGGCAGTAAATGTTGGCCTTGACAGCAATGCTCACAAGCCAGTGTTCCTGGTGTGGGTGTGTTATTCAGATATCTGATGATGTCACTGAAGCAGGTCATTCACTGACACACATTATAATGGTAAATGTCCTCCTGTCAATGGGAACAGTCGATTGATGCTCACCTTTCCTTGTTATTTTATCATCATGTACACCTATCACATATCCTTTGTTACAGTCCGGGTCTGCCATAGATCCCTTCCCAGGTTCAATATCAGTAATCACATTGAGTCATCTGTCCATCTTGTTATGAAGGTAGTTGGCTCTCACTGTCGAGTATCTACATTAGAGCATTAAAACATCAGAAATAGGAGCAGGAGGAGGCCATTTGACCGTTCAAGCCTGCTCCACCATTCAATATGATCATGACTGACCTTTTACCTTTCTGCACTTTTCCAATATCCCTTAATCCGCTTCGTACTGTCATGCAGACCCCCACCTGCCAAGAATGAGGCATATTAATTTTCTCACATGAACATTGATTTTAAACTGTTGCGGGAGTGAAGAAAGGACTTGTTAAAAAATCACCAGACACTTGGCTGAAAGGACATTTGCGCACGAACAGACAGTGCTTGTGGAGACAAAGGGCTATTGCCTGGTCCACTTAATCTACAATGGATTTTGATCACCAGACATTGAAGGTGTAAGGGACAGCATTCCAGAGACTGCTAAGGTGATACAATCTACAGAAGCCAGGACTGGTTAAACCAGCTGGTTACATGACTAACTGGCAGGTCCAGGGTTTTTTTTTGAACTAGCCACAGAGAATTTGAAGTCAGAAAGACTGTTTGCTCCTGGAGTGAGCAGACCTCTCCTGTCTGCTCCCATCTCTTTCTCACAAGCCTCTGGACCCACTAAGGACACATGAACTTCAAGAGAGAAAGGTCAAGGTTTAAGAAGAATACTGGGCCCCAATGAAAAGCAAGACCTACCTGCAATCAAGGACTTTACAGCGAGCTCGAAGAACAGTAACCAAAACCATCTTCAGCTATTTCCTCAAGCTTTTCCACTTTATTTCTTCTGCTCTTTTCTGTCTCTATCTGTATGTTTGTATCGCATATGTATTGCTAGATTGGGCACATCACATATCCTGAGGTGTTAACCGAATTAGAGTTTAAGTTTAATAAAGTACATCCTTCCTTAGGTAAGGAGACCAAAACTGTACACGGTACTTCAGGTGTGGTCTCACCAAGACCCTATACAATTGTAGTAAGACTTCTTCACTCTTATACTCCAATCCCTTTGTAATTAAGGCAAACCTACTATCTGCTTTCCCAATTGATTGCTGCACCTGCATGTTAACTTTCTGTGATTCATGTACAATAACACCCAGGTCCCTCTAAATACCAAAATGTTTTTTATTTTTTTTCCAAAATATACTTTATTCATAAAAATCTGTAAAAATTACATTGCCAAACAGTTTCCAAACAGCACGAAAAAATACAAACATTGCAAAAGAGATCAGTTTCTTTCAATAATGTCATGAGTTTCTTCCCAACCCTTCCGTTTCACAATTGTCATGTCAATTACAGTTTTACATTTACAGCAATTGAGAATATTAACGATACAGTTCGAGGGGCTTCCCATGGTTCCAGCCCCTCAGTCCAGCTTGGTGGGGGAACCTTACACTGTGGTCTTTCCCCATTGAGCCTTTGCTGCGGCTGCCCCAAGCTTTAGTGCGTCCCTCAGCACGTAGTCCTGGACCTTGGAATGTGCCAGTCTGCAACATTCGGTGGTGGACAACTCTTTGCGCTGGAAGACCAGCAAGTTTCGGGCAGACCAAAGGGCGTCTTTCACCGAATTGATAGTCCTCCAGCAGCAGTTGATGTTTGTCTCGGTGTGCGTCCCTGGGAACAGCCCGTAGAGCACAGACTCCTGTGTTACAGAGCTGCTTGGGATGAACCTTGACAAAAACCACTGCATCTCTTTCCACACCTGCTTTGCAAAGGCACATTCCAGGAGGAGGTGGGCGACCGTCTCTTCCCCACCACAGCCAACGCGGGGGCACTGTGCGGAGGGGGCGAGACTTCGGGTGTGCATGAAGGATCTGACGGGGAGGGCCCTTCTCACCACCAGCCAAGCTACGTCTTGGTGCTTGTTTGAAAGTTCTGGTGATGAGGCATTCCGCCAAATGCCTTTGACGGTCTGCTCGGGGAACCATCCGACAGGATCCACCGTTTCCTTTTCCCGTAGGGCCTTGAGGACATTCCGTGCAGACCACTGCCTGATGGACTGGTGGTCAAAGGTGTTTTTCCGCAGAAACTGCTCCACGAAGGATAAGTGGTACGGCACGTCCCAACTGCACGGAGCGTTCCGCGGCAATGTGACCAGGCCCATCCTTCGCAACACCGGGGACAGATAGAACCTCAGCACGTAGTGACACTTGGTGTTTGCGTACTGGGGATCCACACATAGCTTGATGCAGCCGCACACGAAGGTGGTCATCAGGATGAGGGCCACGTTGGGTACATTTTTCCCGCCCATGTCCAGAGATTTGAACATCGTGTCCCTCCGGACCCGGTCCATTTTAGATCCCCAGACGAAGCGGAAAATGGCTCGGGTGACTGCCACGGCGCAGGAGTGGGGTATGGGCCAGACCTGCGCCACGGAGAGCAACAACGTGAGCGCCTCGCACCTGATGACCAGGTTCTTACCCACAATGGAGAGAGATCGCTGCCCCCACATGCCCAACTTTTGTCGTACCTTGGCTACTCGCTCCTCCCATGTTTTGGTGCACGCCCCGGCACTTCCGAACCATATCCCCAGCACCTTCAGGTAATCTGACCTGACGGTGAAGGGGACAAAGGATCGGTCAGCCCAGTTCCCAAAGAACATGGCCTCGCTCTTGCCGTGGTTAACTTTGGCTCCCGAGGCCAGTTCGAACTGGTCGCAGATGCTCATCAGTCTGCGCACGGACAGCGGATCCGAGCAGAAGACGGCGACGTCATCCATGTACAGGGAGGTTTTGACCTGAGTGCCTCCGCTGCCTGGGATTGTCACCCCTCTTATGCTCGCATCCTTCCTAATAGACTCAGCAAAGGGTTCAATACAGCAAACAAACAAGACCGGGGAAAGAGGACAGCCCTGTCTGACTCCAGATTTGATCGGGAAACTTTCAGATTCCCACCCGTTGATTGAGACTGCGCTACTGATGTTTGTGTAGAGCAGTTGGATCCAATTGCAGATTCCCTCCCCAAACCCCATTTTGGAAAGCACGTCCATCATGTAGGTGTGCGATATCCTGTCAAAAGCCTTCTCCTGGTCCAGGCTGATGAGGCAGGTGTCCACCCTCCTGTCCCGTACGTAGGCGATCGTATCCCTGAGTAGCGCGAGACTATCAGAGATCTTCCTGCCGGGTACAGTACAGGTCTGATCGGGGTGAATCACCAACTCCAGAGCAGACTTGACTCGACTGGCTATGACTTTGGACAGAATCTTGTAATCAACCTCTAAATACCAACATTTCCCAGTTTCTCACCAATTACATGGTATTCTGCTTTTCTATTTTTCCTTCTGAAGTGGATAACTTCACACTTCCCCACATTTTACTCCATCTTCCCCAATCACTTATTCTGTCCATGTCCCTTTGCACCCTCTTTCTATTCTCCACCATATTCACTGGTTTCCCCTGATCTAACCTGCGAGTTACACCCTCAAAAACTCTAGCGGAATTGTAAAACACAATTTCCCATTTATAAATCCGCGTTGACTCTGCCAAATCAAATATTATGATTTTCTAAGTGCTCTGTTATCACGTTCCTGATAATAGATTCTAGCATTTTCCCTAATACTGATGTCAGGCAATTTGGTCGACAGCTCCCGGTTTTCTCTCTCCCTTGTTTCTTGAATAGTGAGGTTATATTTTACTGCCTTCCAATCCATGGGAACCGTTCTAGAATCGAGGAAATTCTGGAACATTAAAACCAATACATCCACCATCTCTACAGCTACCTCTTTTAAAACCCGAGGATGCAGGTCATCAGATCCAGGGATTTGTCGATTTTTAAGTCCCGTTAATTTCTCCTGTACTAATTTTTTACTGATACTAATATCCCTAAATTCCTCATTCTCATTAGACCCTTCGTTCCCACTACTTCCAGAATTTGTTTTGTGTCTTCGACCATGAAGGCAGAGACAAAGTATTTGTTTAATGTCTCTGCTTTTTCCTTATTCCCTGTTATAATTTCTCTTGTCTCTGCCTCTAAGACACTTATGTTCATTCTCGTTAATCTTTTCCTTTTTACATACCTACAGAAACTTTTATAATCTGTTTTGTGTCTTTTACTAGTTGACTCTCATATTCTATTTTCTCTTTCTTTATTAATTTCTTGGTCATCATTTCCTGAATTCTAAAATCCACCCAATCCTCAGGCTTACTATTCTTTTCTAATCAAATACCGTCTTTAATTTCTCTTGTCAACCATGGTATGCCCACTTTTCCCTTTTTTTAGTCTTTACTGGAATGTATATTTGTTGCATATTATGAATTAACTCTTTAAATGTTTGCCATTGCTTATCTACCATCATATCTTTTAATCTATTTTCCCAATCTATCTGAGCCAACTCACCCCCATACCTACATAGTTTGCTTTGTTCAGATTTGAGATCTACTCGTACCATAGGAAGACCTGAGGTTGTAACAGTGATATCCCCTTGTGAACCACACCCGACACTCATGACCTTCGTGCCTGTATCACCTCAGCCTTGGCTCAATGGTATCACTCTTGACTCTGACTCAGATGGTTGAAGTCCCACTCCACAGAATTGAGCCCATAATCTCGGCTAAAACTCACAGTGCAGTCCTGAGGAAGCATTGCACTGTCAGAGGTGCTGTCTCTGGGATGAGATGTTAAAGTGAGGCCCTGTCTGGCCAGTCAGGTGGATGTAAAAGAGCTGGGGCGTTCTCCCAGTGTCCTGGGCCAACATTTATCCCTCAAACAACATCATTAAAACTAGATTATCTGGTCATAAGTTTCACGATCAAATCTGGAGTCAGACAGGGCTGTCCTCTCTCCCCGGTCTTGTTTGTTTGCTGTATTGAACCCTTTGCTGAGTCTATTAGGAAGGATGCGAGCATAAGAGGGGTGACAATCCCAGTCAGCGAAGGCATTCAGGTTAAAACCTCCCTGTACATGGATGACGTTGCCGTCTTCTGCTCGGATCCGCTGTCCGTGCGCAGACTGATGAGCATCTGCGACCAGTTCGAATTGGCCTCGGGAGGTAAAGTTAACCACGGCAAGAGCGAAGCCATGTTCTTTGGGAACTGGGCTGACCGATCCTTTGTCCCCTTCACCGTCACATCAGATTACCTGAAGGTGCTGGGGATCTGGTTCGGAAGGGCTGGGGCGTGCACCAAAACCTGGGAGGAGCGAGTAGCCAAGGTACGACAAAGGTTGGGCATGTGGGGGCAGCGATCTCTCTCCATTGTGGGTAAGAACCTGGTCATCAGGTGCGAGGCGCTCACGTTGTTGCTCTACGTGGTGCAGGTCTGGCCCATACCCCACCCCTGCGCTGTGGCAGTCACCCGAGCCATTTTCCGCTTCATCTGGGGATCTAAAATGGACCGGGTCCGGAGGGACACAATGTTCAAATCTCTGGACAAGGGCGGGAAAAATGTACCCAACGTGTCCCTCATCCTGATGACCACCTTCGTGTGCGGCTGCATCAAGCTGTGTGTAGATCTCCAGTACGCAAACTCCAAGTGTCACTACGTGCTGAGGTTCTATCTGTCCCCGGTGTTGCGAAGGATGGGCCTGGTCACATTGCTGCGGAACGCTCCATGCAGTTGGGCCGTGCCATACCACCTATCCTTCGTGGAGCAGTTTCTGCGGGAAAACACCTTTGACCACCGGTCCATCAGGCATTGGTCTGCACGGAATGTCCTCAAGGCCCTACGGGAAAAGGAGACGGTGGATCCTGTCGGATGTTTCCCCAAGCAGACCGTCAAAGTCATTTGGCGGAATGCCTCATCACCAGAACTTTCAAACAAGCACCAAGACGTAGCTTGGCTGGTGGTGAGAAGAGCCCTCCCCGTCAGATCCTTCCTGCATGCCCGAAGTCTCGCCCCCTCCGCACAATGCCCCCGCGTTGGCTGTGGTGGGGAAGAGACGGTCGCCCACCTCCTCCTGGAATGTGTCTTTGCAAAGCAGGTGTGGAAAGAGATGCAGTGGTTTTTGTCGAGGTTCATCCCAAGCAGCTCTGTAACACAGGAGTCTGTGCTCTACGGGCTGTTCCCAGGGACGCACACCGAGACAAACATCAACTGCTGCTGGAGGACTATCAATTCGGTGAAAGACGACCTTTGGTCTGCCCGAAACTTGCTGGTCTTCCAGCGCAAAGAGTTGTCCACCACCGAATGTTGCAGACTGACACATTCCAAGGTCCAGGACTACGTGCTGAGGGACGCACTAAAGCTTGGGGCAGCCGCAGCAAAGGCTCAATGGGGAAAGACCACAGTGTAAGGTTCCCCCACCAAGCTAGACTGAGGGGCTGGATCCATGGGAAACCCCTCGAACTGTATCGTTAATATTCTGAATTGCTGTAAATGTAAAACTGTAATTGACATGACAATTGAGAAACGGAAGGGTTGGGAAGAAACTCATGACAGTATTGAAGGAAACTGATCTCCCTTGCAATGTTTGTATTTTTTGGTGCTGTTTGGAAACTGTTTGGCAATGTAATTTTTACAGATTTTTATGAATAAAGTATATTTTGGAAATAAAAAAAAAAAATAGAGGGGAACTTGTAGGTGATAATGTTCCCACTTCATTGGCTGTGAAGAGGTTTGGGATGTCTTGAGGTTGTGAAAGCCACTCTGTGAATGCAGGTTACCATGAAGGGAGGTGAAATAAAAACAGAAAATTCTGGAAACACTCAGAAGGTGAACTTTGATTTGTGAGTTAGAATCATAGAACCATGCAGCACAGAAGGAGGCCATTCAGCCTGTCGTGTCTGTGCTGGATCTTAGTCCCACATCCCTGTTGTTTTTCTGTAATCCTGTAAGTTCCTCCTCCTCAAGTAGATATCCAATTCCCTTTTCCAATTATTTATGGAATCAGCTTCCAGCACCTTATCAGGTAAAGAGTTCAGATCCCAACAACTCTCAAAGTGAAAACATTTCTCCTCATCTCCCCTCTCGATCTTTTGCCAATGATTTTAAATCTATGGCCTCTGGTTATTGACCCACTCACCAGAGGGAATAGTTTTTCTCTATCTATCCAATCAAAACCTCTCCCCATCTGTTAGGGCACCTCTTAACCTTCTCTGTTCCAACAACAACAACAACTTGTCTTTATATAGCACCTTTAATGTAATAACACACTTCCAGCTGCTTCACAGGAATGGTATGTAATGAAATTTAACACCAAGCCACATCAGGAGATATTAGGTGGGATGACCAAAAGTTTGGTTAAAGACTTAAGTTTTAAAGAGTGTCTGAAAAGAGGAGAGAGTTAGAGAGTTTTAAGGAGGGAATTCCAGACCTTCCAAAGTCAACAGCCTAACTTTCCCAACTTCTCCTCAGAACTGAAGTCCCTCATCACTGGTAACATCCTGGTAAACCTCCTCTGTATTCTTTCTCAGGTCTTTACACCTTTCCTGAAGTGTGGTGTCCAGAATTGTGTTTCCAGCAGCATTTGGCTGCCCACCTGACTGAGGAACCTTCGGTTTTCAAAAGCCCGACTGACCCTCGTGGTGTCTGTGTTCTGTTACTAAAAGCTCTGCATCAAAAGACCTGCTCCTCTCACAGACTGACAGAGATCAAAGGGGTTTCTAACACAATGGTGAGAGGTGTCTGACCCAATATCCAGACAAATGTAAAACTTATTGTCTAGATACTGGGAGAGACAACTCATGATCAGTATATAATCCACCTTCCATCTGAATATCTCTGTTTTTATTCATTCTCGGGATGTGGGTGCCGCAGGCAAAGCCAGCATTTATTGTCAGTCCCTAATTGTCCCGGGAATGTGATGGACCTTTGTCTTGAATCACGAGCAGTGATTTTATACAAACTGAATGGCTTGCTCGTTCACTTCAGAGGCAACCAGGTTGGTGTTGGGACTGGAGTGACGTGGAGGCTGGACTGGGGAAGGGCGGCAGGTTCCCCAAAGGGAGTTAGTGAACCAGTTGGAATTTTAATGATAATTTTACGGCTTTGCGGTCACTTTTACTGATTGAGTTTTTTATTTCCAGATTTAGTTTTGAACTGAATTCAGTTTTTCAAAGTGCTGTGGTGCGATTTGAACTCACATTCTCTGGGTTATTAATCCAGGCATCTGGTTTACTGATCGAAGTGTTCAAAATCATGCGGGATCTGGACACAGCAGTGAGGGAGAAACTGTTACCATTGGTGAGTCGAGATCCAAATGACACCGATTTCAGGTGAAAGGCAAAAGAACCAACGGTGACAATAATTTGAAGAGAATTGAAATCTCTGCTGGAGGCGGGGACAGGAAGCTGTGCCTCTGGTTTCAGTGGGTGGAGCTGCTGTTTAAACTGTGGGACCCTCACTCACTCACTCACTCCGCTTCCCTATTTAAACAGCACTGACTCCAGATCCAAACAAAGCCGCCCTGAAGCAGCCGATTTCTGGTCTGTCTGAGTCTGGGTGAATACACAGGGCGATGGGGATTGCTCCTTATCTCTGTGTCCTTCTGGCCTGTCTAACCGGTGAGTGGTCCCGCAGCTTTATTCCCTCACAGTGCGGCTGCTTATTCGCAGACTCTTTAACCCTCTGTTTATACAACGGGTTTATTAAAGTGAACTCTTCTTTTTCTCTTTTATTAACAGGTGTCCGGTCCAATATCGTGTTGACCCAGCCCGAGTCAGCTGTGAAAAAGCCCGGGGAGTCTCACAAATTGTCCTGTGGAGTGAGTGGGTTCAGCCTCAGCAGCAACAGCATGCACTGGGTGAAACAGGTCCCCGGGAAAGGGCTGCAGTGGGTCGCGGTTATAGCTTCTTCTGGTAGCAAGTATTACGCATCTGGAGTTCAAGGCCGATTCGAAGTTTCCAAGAGCGGCAACACCGCCTATCTACAACTGAATAATCTGAGAGTTGAGGACACCGCCATGTATTACTGTGCGAGCACAGTGAGAGGAACCGGGGCTGGACTGGTACAAAAACTCAGTCTGCACTCAGGGCAATGAGTGAAAGGGGAGGAAACAATCTCTCACCCTCAGTTCCAGCACAGCTTCATTCCCATCCTTGTTGTGTTGGGATCTGCGGCCTCTGGAATTGGGAGACTTGTTTATCATCTGGGAATTCCTGGGATGGAGATGCGATGGGAAACCTGGGGTCCAACCCGAAACTGGACCTCGGGACACATCTAAAAAATATCAATATTAACTGAAACACTGCCTCCCAAACCATCTGGAGTGTGAATCTGAGAGCAGGATTGCTCACTTGTAGCAGTGTCAGTGTGGTTTCAATGTGAAGTGACTGGGCTCAGTGACAGTGAAAGGGGAGGAGGTTAATGTCCGGGTGTGTATCACAGTGTCTATACTGGGTGGCACAGTGTGAGAGATGGGGGCTCCCTCCATTCAAAAACCTGCCACATGAAAGCTATTTGAACTGGACTCTTCAGATGATATCACCGGCTTTTACCTCATGTCCAGTGGATATAAATCAGATCCTGATTCAATAATCCGGGTGTGTGAACAACTTTCTTTGAAGATATTAGTTGAAAAAGGGGAAACAGTGCCGAGTAACAGCTCTGGGATGAAGATGTCACTGACAAGACTGGATTTGTTCCCCATTCCTAGTTACCCTGAGAAGACAGCGATAACTGAGGGCCTCATTAGACCCCTTCAGGAGTCAACCACATTGGGTGTGAGACTGGAGTCACCGAGAGGCCATACCGGATGTCCTTCTATCATGGACATTAGTGAACCAGTTGGGTTTTTCTGACAACCTAATAACTTCGTGGTCACTTTTACTCATCCCAGCTTTATTTTCCCAGATTTTTAAAGTGCAATTCCCAAACACCCAAAGAGGGATTGAACTCAGGGTTTCCTGGATTATTGAATCACTGCTCAGTAACAGAACCACTGAAACACAGCTTTCCAAACCACCTGGAGTGTGAATCAGAGAGCAGGATTGCTCACTTGTAGCAGTGTCAGTGTGGTTTCAATGTGAAGTGACGGGGCTCAGTGACAGTGAAAGGGGAGGAGGTTAATGTACAGGTGTCTATCACAGTGTCTATACTGGGTGGCACAGTGTGAGAGATGGGGGCTCCCTCCATTCAAAAACCTGCCACATGAAAGCTATTTAAACTGGACTCTTCAGATGATATCACCGGCTTTTACCTCATGTCCAGTGGATATAAATCAGATCCTGATTCAATAATCCAGGTGTGTGAACAACTTGCTTTGAAGATATTAATTGAAAGAGGGAAATGCAGCGAGTAACAGCTCTGGGACCAATAACAATGAGAACTCCTTGTGGATTATAAATGAAGTCCTGAAAACTCCGAGTTTGACACCTGATGTGTGGGGGACACAGGGATACAGACTGAGGAGTTAATAAAACTACTGGCCAGATGTTTGGTACATTTTGTTTCGGGCTGGATCTTATGCCCGTGGTTTATGACCTGGGGTGAAGCAGTGTGATATGGACCACAGCAGTACAGAGCTTGACACAAACTCCCCCGTTACAAATGACTATGTATATCAGAGCCTGTGTCCATGGATTCAGCATTCCTGCCTCCCAGAGTTAAATATCTAAACACTGCCTCAGATTGTTGGAGGAAAATGTTGATTTCTGGGAAAATAAAAGGCAAAAAGGAGGAGATTCTGTTTCTCAGGGACAGCAGGAGCTGGTATCAGCAGACTGAAAAACTGCAAAAATACCTCACTTATTGATACACTTGGAACAGGTTTCAGATGGAATTTCAGATTAAATTACAGGAAGCTGCTGCTCCAGATTAAAACAACTTTTATATTGATGTTACCCTGTGATTTTTCCACATTGTGGGCAAGTTCAGTTACTGCATTGGGTGAATGAGGAAACAAAGCACAGTGACTATCTTGACTACTGGGGCAGCGGAACCTTTCTGACCGTGACTTCAGGTAAGACAAACTTCTCAATCCCTTCCTTAGCTAACATTTATTTTCTTTAATTTGTGTTATTCGTGAGTTCACTAATTCAAGTGTGATGTATGATTCACCTGAAACCAGTGAGAGATTTAGAACAATTATATGATTCTATCTGAGACAGGTGGATTTCTTTAGAGTCAGGAATATTCCCAGTAATTGGAGCTGGAATCTGATAACTGGATGTACTGTCAAGGGTTAAGATTTAACCCCACAGAATCGATTATCAGAATCGAATAAAGATTCCAGGATATGTTTAATATGTTCTGCTGGATCCAGATTCTAGTTTTCAGGACACTTGCTCTGTTGGGGCAGGTTTGGTCATTTTGGACTTTTGGACGTTTACAAGCAGGTCAAGATTTAGTAAAAACACATCATCCAGTTGTTTGTTGTTTTATATTTGGTGCAGTTTTTTTTAAAGTTGGTTAAAGCTATTGTTGGAACAGCTTTTGGATAGAAAAGTAAGTTATATGTTTCACTTGATACTTCAGTGCTGATGGAGACAAAATAGTTTGCACAGAGTGAGAATAGGGATTGTGTTTATTAAAAATGCCTCATCCTAACAAGCTTGCAGCATAAACCAGTGAGCTGTCTGTACAGACAGGAAACAGGCTGCATGTGGAATAAGATTGTATTTGATTGTTTCTTTTTTATTCATTTGTGGGATGTGGGTATCGCTGGCTAGGTCAGCATTTATTGCCCAGCCCTAATTACCCTTGAACTGAGTGGTTTGCTCGGCCATTTCAGAGGCTAGTTAAGAGTCAACCACATTGCTGTGAGTCTGGAGTCACATGTAGGCCAGACCAGGTAAGGACAGCAGATTTCCTTCCACAAAAGGACATTGGTGAACCTGATGGGTTTTACAATAATCGATAATGGTTTTCATGGTCACCATTAGACTAGCTTTTTAATTCCAGATTTATTAATTGAATTCTAATTACATTATCTACCATGGTGGGATTCGAACGCGTATCCCCAGAGCATTCACATGGGCCTCTGGATTACTAGTTCAATGAAATTACCACTATGCCTATGCCACTGCCTCCCCTTGTGCTTTGACAATAGCTGTTTAACTATCTGTGCTGTGCGTACTCACACAGAGAGTTTAAATCATCTCTGATACAAAAGCAAAATACTTCAGATGCTGGGAATCTGTAATAAAAACACAAAATACTGGAAATATTCAGTAGGTTCAGTAACATCCGTGCAGAGAGAAACAGAGTAAACATTTCAGTCGCTGACCTTTCATCAGTTCTGTTCAGTGGAGAACATCACTGAGCATAAACACTAAGAGGTTAATTTAACTAGATTAAAACACTTCAGTCTGTGAGGTTCCAATGCACATTCTTCTATGGCAGAAAGAAGGGAAGGTATGATAGAGGGAATGAAGGGAGGCAGAAAAGCTTTGAAAACTGCAGTCAAACATTTCTTGTGCCTAAGAAGAGGTGGTTTCGAGGTGGTTATTGTCCGAATTTGCTTTCTGAGGATTGGGTTCCCCTTCATTTCTTTCCTTCTTCCTTTGTATAGCCTCCCTTCATTCCATCTTTCATGCCTTACCTTCTTTCCTTTCTTCTGGTTTTTTCTGTCTCCTCTCTTCTTGCTCGCTTCCTCTTTCTCTGTCTATCTCTTTCTCTCTCTGTCTGTCTCCTGTTCTGTCTCGCTCTCTTTGTCTCCTCCTCTGCCTCTGTCTCTCTGTCTGTCTCTTTCTCTCTCTCTGCCTCCTCCTCTGTCTCTCTATCTCTCGCTCTCTACTCTCTGTCCTACAAGTTCAATAGAACAGTTCTACCACCTGTCGATCGGGGTAAAGCTTGAACAGTTCTAGAAACATGTTGAAAGGATCAGTTGAGTGTGAGCAGGGAGGTGTGGAGCAGGATGTCAGTGTTGTTCTGTATGAAGCCCATTCTGGTAAAATGCAGAGCCTCGATCAGCATTGAACAGATATTTAAAACATCTCTGAATTAGTTGTAAGGAATTAGGAGGTTTTAGTTTGTTTCCTTCAGGAGAAGAATTTTGAAACTTCTGAATACATTGAGAAAGCAGGTGAAGAGTAAAAAGGAGAATATTTCAAAGCCAGATTACTTCACACATTACAGTCCAGTCAGCCTGATGGCAGTGATGGGAAAATATAGTAAGACAGTCATCCAGGACAACATTTAAGGTGACAGAAGGATTTTTGTTTGACAAAGTGAGTTGTTCTGATCTGGAATGCATTGCCTAAATGGATGGTGGAAGCAGATTCCATCGTAACTTTCAAAAGTAGATTTGATAAACACTTGAAGGATTTTTTTATACAGGGCTATGGGGAAAGAGCAGGGATGTGGGATTAATTGGAAAGCTCCAAAAAGAGCCAGCATAGGCATGATGGGCCGAATGGCCCTCTTCTGTGCTGTATGAAGGGGTGAATATAAACTGGGCAATGGCAAATCACCAGCTTGTTTATACTCTGTCTGACTTTTGTTTTCTACTGACATCAGTTTGGACAGTTCCCTCTGCACTGTCCCATCAAACACTCCCAGAACAGGTACAGCACGGGGTTAGATACAGGGTAAAGCTCCCTCTACACTGTCCCATCAAACACTCCCAGAACAGGTACAGAACGGGGTTAGATACAGGGTAAAGCTCCCTCTACACTGTCCCATCAAACACTCCCAGGACAGGTACAGAACGGGGTTAGATACAGGGTAAAGCTCCCTCTACACTGTCCCATCAAACACTCCCAGGACAGGTACAGAACGGGGTTAGATACAGAGTAAAGCTCCCTCTACACTGTCCCCATTAAACAGAAAAAAAAAAGAAAAAGAAAATGGGGGTTAGATACAGAGTAAAGCTCCCTCTACACTGTCCCCATCAAACACTCCCAGGACAGGTACAGTACGGGGGTTAGATACAGAGTAAACCTCCCTCTACACTGTCCACATCAAACATTCCCAGGTCTTTTACTTCTGAGCACATGTAGTTCTTAGTTTGAAAGCAAATTGCTGCAGTTTGATACAAAGACTCTAAACAAATAGACAGTTTATCCCAGAACGTCGAAGTGTTTGTGAGGTCCTATTTGTGGGAATATGCCTATCAGTTATAATCTTTTGAAAGAAAGACAAGGTTTGCTGAATTTCCGTATTTTGTGACATCAGTGATTGAATAAAGTTTTCCTTATTTGTGAAGTCAGTGACTGGTCCGGGTTTAGATTCTGAACAAATTTGCTTTACATTTCTGATGTGTTATTAGCTTTACTTTTCAAATGAATAGTTTTTAGTTTATCACCCAAGGAAGTGCTGAGCTTATTCCATATCATTCTTTATCATCCAACTGGGTTAGATATCAAAACACCCTTGTTCTATTAACCAACATTGATAGTCATGCATTACAAGTGGTTGTGAAAGAAAGAACTTGCATTTCTACAGCACCTTTTATGATCTAGGATGTCCCTGAGTGCTTTACAGCCAATGAAATACTTGTGAAGTGTTGTCAGTGTTGTCATGTAGGGAAAGTGTCAGCCAATTTGTGCACAGCAGGATCCCATGAACAACAACATGAAAATGGCCAGATAATATGTTTTTAGTGATGTTGGTTGAGGGATAAATATTGGCCAGGACATCAGGGAGTCAGTTTAATGTCTCATCCAAAAGACAGCACCTCCATTGGTGCAGCACTCCCTCAGTCATGCACTGGAGTGCCAGCCTAGATTTTGTCTTCAAGTCTCTGGTGTGGGACCTGAACCCACAGCTATCTAACTCCAAGGAAAGAGTGTTACCACTGAGCCACAGCTGAATGGGTGACTATTTTCCATCAGCCAAAGTGAACATTATTCCCGTTCCTCTCTGCCAAAGGAAAGAACACCAGGCTGCTTAATCTTTCCCCCCATACTCAACTTCCTGGATCTGTATCACTGTAAACTCTCCTGGACCAGAATGTCCTCTGCCACGACTGGATGATCCAGAATTTCACACAGATCTCCACATGGAGTTTCACCAACCAACAACGATACAATGGGGGGTGAATTTGGTGAAGGCTGTAGCAGAATTCAGGAGATAACAAATACCTGTCCAGACTTTCTATCCCACTGACTCCAATAGGAAAGAGAATGGGACAGAGAGTAACCCAGGCTGCTGATTCACTCTCAACTGATTTACACAATCACCCAAGACCAGTTTCACCCCCAGTATCTTTTTATAAATCTAGCTCTCTGCTGATACAGCCAAGCTCGTGTGAGCCTCTTTTCTGCATAACTGCAGCAATATGCTGAGAGTCTCAGGGATTTATCAAAGTTATCCCTAGATCCATTTCCTGCTCACCACGTCACAACACCGTTTGATCCGCAATGAATTACACTTACCGTCCACTGGTCCCACGATGTAAATGATGTTGACTGATATTATCAAACCACCCACACTGGAAACGCTCAGCACCTCAGACAGCATCTGTGGAGAGAGAAACAGAGTAAACACTTCAGGTCGATGACTCTTCATCAGATCTCTTTTATTCAGATTTCCAGCACCCACAGTAGTTTGATTTTGTTTTACTATTTTTGAAAAAAAGGACTTGAATTTATACATCACCTTTCAAAACTGCAGAACATCCCAAAGGGCTTCACAGTCAATGAAGTAAGTTTGAACTGTAATGTAGGGAAACACAGCAGCCATTTTGCACACAGCAATGAGATATGATCAGATAATCTGTTTTGCTAACATGGGTATATTGATTACAGAACTGGTGCTGCTTTGGACTCTCACCCCAAAACTGGAGAATTTGATCAACTTTGCCTACAATTTCCACTCCTCCCTTGCCTTCACTATCTCCAACTCTTCCCTTCCCTTCCTTAATTTCTCTATCTCCATTTCTGGGAAAATACTGTCAACCAAGATATACTAAGCCCACTGACTCCCACAGCTACCTTAATTACACTTCCGCAGACCCTGATTCCTGGAAGGACTCTATTTCACTCTCCAAGTTTCTCCGTCTCCATCGCACCTGTTCTGGCGATGTCACCTTCTGCATTTCTGATGTTAGTTGAACATTAGTGGTGGGTAAGGTTTTAGAAACAATCAGGGGGAAAAAATCAACAGGCTCCTGGAGAGGTTTCAGCTAATTATGGATAGCTAGCATGGATTTGTAAAAGGCAGATCATGCTTGACTAATCTAACTGAACTTTTTGATGAAGTCACAGAGAAGGTTGATGAAGGGAATGTGGTGGATGTTGCTGAAATGGATTTTAAGAAAGCGTTTGATAAAGTACAACATAAAAGGCTGGTTAACAAAATTGAAGCTCATGGAATATGAGGGTCAGTGTCTAACTGGATAAAATGTGGCTTAAGGACAGAAAACAGCAAGTGGTAGTAAATGGTTGTTTTTCAGACTGGAGGATGGTAGATCGTGGTGTTCCCCAATGCTCAGTGCTAGTACCATTGCTTTTTTTTTGCTTTATAGAAATGTCTTGGATCTTGGAATATAGAGCAGAATTTCAAAATTTGCCAATGACAAAAAACTTGGAGGAGTGACAAACAGTGAGGATGATCTAAACTGCCTGCAACAGGACATTAGATAGACTAGCAGAACTGGCAGACAAGTGGCAAATGGAATTTAATACAAACAAACGTGAGGTGATGCATTTTGCCAGAAGGGATAGAATGAAGCAATATAGACTTAATGGCACAGTTCTAAAGAGTGTGCAGGAACAGAGTGACCTGGGATTGCATGTGAATCGATCTTTGAAGATGGCAGGACATATTGAGAGAATGGTTAGCAAAGCATATGTGATCTTGGGCTTCATAAATAGAGGCACTGAGTACCAAAAGCAGGGGTGTTATGCTGAACATTTATAAAGTTCTGGATAGGCCTCAACTAGAGTACTGCATCCAGTTCTGTTCACCACACTTTAGGAAGGATGTGAGGGTCCTTGTGAGGGTGTAGAGGAGATTTACCAGAATGGTTCCAGTGATGGGGGATTTTAGTTACAAGGTGAGGTTGGAAAAGATGAGTTGTTCTCCCTGGAGTAAAGGAGATTGAGGGGAGATTTGACAGAGGTGTACAAGATTATGATAGGCTTAGATAAGTTAGACAAGAAAAAACTGTTCCCATTAACTAATGATACAAGGACTGGGGGACACAGATTTAAGATTTTGGGCAAGAGATGCAGGGGAAATGTGAGGAAGAACCTTTTTACGCAGTGAGTGGTAATGACCTGGAACTCGTTGCCCATGAGGGTTTTGGAAGGGGCAACAATCAATAATTTCAGAAGAGAATTGGATGGGCACTTGAAGGAAATAAACTTGCAGGACTACAGGAATCGAGCGAGGGAGTGAGACTGACTGCATTGATCCACGGAGAACTGGCACAGACTCGATGGGCTGAACGGCCTCTTTCTGTGCTGTAAATGACTCTATGACTCTGACACCCTGGTCCACTCCTCAATCACTTCCAACATCCCCTCCTCTTCCGACGGCTCCTTCCCATGCAAGCACAGGAAGTGCAACACCTGCCCTTTCACTTCCTCCATTCCCACCATCCAGGGCCCCTAACACTCCTTCCAGGTGAAACAGTGATTTACTTGTACTTTCAAATTAGTACATTGTATTCACTGCTGATGATGTGGTCTCTTCTACACTGGGGAGACAAACACAGATTGGGTAATCATTTTGCTGAACACCTCTGTTCAGATGCTAAGCATGACCCTGAATTTCCGCTAACTTGCCATTTTAATTGTCCGTGCCACTCCCACTTTGACCTCTGTGTTCTTGGCCTCCTACATTGTTCCAAAGAAGCTCAATGGAAACTCAAAGAACAGCACTTCATCTTTTGATTAGGCACTTCACAGCCTTCCGGACTCGTCATCGACTTCAACAATTTCACATAATGACTGTCCCCATTTTTTCGGACAGCGCGTGTTGGTGCTGGTTCTGACGTTCCCATTTACAGCTTCCCTCGATCCATCTTATGTTTCCATGTCCCATTACAACCTCCTTTTGTCTTACACCATCGCCCCTTTTGTCATTTAATCACCTCTGCCTAACACAGATCATCCCATTTGTTCTTTCCCTGCCTACCCACCATGCCCCGCCTTAATTGCTTCGATACTTCCTTTAACCCATCCCTAACCTTTACCAGTTCTGATGAAAGGTCAACAAACGAAATGTTAAATTAAATAAATATTGACCAGGTCACTGGGGAGAACTGGGGAGAATTTGAGGGGGTAGCTTTCTCCATAAAATAACATTTTGGAAGACAGTATATGAGTAATTTCAGGCATAACATGTGGTGAGTGTAGCATGCTTGGGAGGAACGGAGGAATTTGGATCTATGGTTTCTGAAGCTCTCCACCACTGGGGGCTCCTCACCACATGCCTGGGACTGCTATCGACTAATCAATAGAGATTGATTGCTATGATTAGTCCATAACTCCATTCTCGTATCGTATCTACCAGGATGGTAAAAGGCCATCTAGATCAGGGTGTCCAACCTTCTCATGTGGGGAGGTCACATTACAATCCTTCGTGGAGGACCAGAGAAAAAATTTCAGGCATTTAAAATTATCTTGCAATTAATTAAAACAACAACCAACATGCATTTTTGTGAAGTATCTTTAAATGAGAAGTCTAATTTATTGACTTACTTTCTTGTCACGATGTTGAAGACCCAACTTAGTGACATACTTGGCATTGTTTGTGCTTGCCTAGTACTCAATGTCTGCCCGCATACTTGATGTAGCGATGCAGAGTATTTCAGATCAAATAAGGGACAGGCCACTCAGAATAAGGAGCAGGCCATTTAAGACTGAGATGAGGATTAATTTCTTTACTCAGAGAGTAGTGAATCTGTGGAATTCTCTCCCCAAGAGGACTGTGCAAACTCAATCATTGAGTATGTTCAAGATAGAAATGGATAGATATCTGGATATTAATGACATCAAGTGATAAGGGGATAATGGGGAAAATAGTACGGAGGTCGATGATCAGCCATGATCTGTTTGAATGTTGGAGCAGGCTCGACGGGCCAAATACCCTACTCCTGCTCCTATTTCCTATGATCCCTCTGTCAGGAGTGATCCTGATCTCTTTTTATTCTCTCTCACTCTCTCCCACCCTCCTCCGCTGTCTCTCCTTACCCCCGCTGTCTCTCTCTCTCTCTCTCTCTGCTCTCCACTCTCTGCTCCCCATTCTCTACTTCCCGCTCTCCGGTCGTGGCTCTTCACTCCCCGTCTGTGCACTCACCATAAATGTGGATAATAGAGACAGGCTGTGAACGTTGCCTCTCTGCTGGGTGTAGCCATGTTGTGTGGGAACGTGGTTTTGACAAACCTGTAACTGCCCACTGAGGTGTCTGACATTTCAGCATTTTACACCCGCGGGCCGAATGGAAACCTTTGGAGGGCCGGATTCTGGCCCGTGGGCCGTATGTTGGACAACCATGATCTAGATGGACCTTGGTCTTTTTTGGGTCCAGTAATTTCAATGTTCCTTAGCCATTCACGTCTATGCAAAATAGTTAGGTTCCTAAGACTGATAGGTTTATATTCCTTTCATGAGCCGTTTCAAACTCGAGAACCCATCAGTGGAGACTGTGTGTTTCCAGATTGTCGATCTGGCATCATATCTGACGGTTACTGTTCAGTGACCCTTTACCTATGGCACGGATTGGTTTGTGTGGCTGTTTAACAAAAGCTGTATTACCAACAGCCAGAATTAGATTGTGCCACACCAGTAAATTACCAGTTAGTTTTAACCTGAGTAATCTAGAAGGATTGAGAAAGAGAAACAAATTCTCTCTTCTGCCCTCCTTTCTATCCCTGTGAATCACGTGCATTAACCCAATAGTGCAAAATTCTTGTAAAACTATCAAAATTGTTAACTATGAAAAGGATGTTTAACCAAACAGCTGTAAATGTTAACCATTTTGTTAAATCAAGTCCATTGTGATTTGCAAGCTTTCTGTCTTCTCCCTGAAAACAAGATTTCAACAATATATCCCCTACTTCTTGAACAAACCTGTGTGTAAAATCAAGATTTGATCATTCTGCTACTCCTTTGACTGCAAATTCCAGGTTCCCACTTTATTTTTTCTAGTTTTAAGTCTGCTCACCGTATAATCACTGTGTTATATCTGAAGTCTGTTTGTCATTGCTAATGATATTTCTCTCATGTATTGGTTCCCTCAGCTTCTCCAATTTTAACTGCCATTGTTGTTTCTCCAGCCACTTTTCCTGCTCTGCAGGGTCCTTCCATGTTCTTGGTTTTCAACTGAGCCTTTCAACCTAACCCACTGTTGGGGAACTGACTGGATTGGGCACAACATTGGATTCACACCCTGCCTGATCGTAGTCTATTGAAGCCGGTGGAGAGTAATACAGGGATGGGTTTAAAACTGACGTTCCACCCGCTCCATCGGAATAACCGGCTGCCGATCTAGGTTAAAATTACCAATTCTGACCTTTTACAATGTTCTCCATTTCCCACCAATCTGGTGTAATTATTTTTGGAAATGGCTGGTATATATATGTAACAAAATCTCTCCAGCTGATTCTGACTGTAATGTATTTGTTTACTGAACTTATCTGTGTCCATCTATTTATGTTTCAGTTACCCAGTCTGTACCATCGGTCTACATCTCCAGCCCCTCCTGTGGCACAAGCTCCAACCAAGATGAGATAAGCCTCCTCTGCCTGGTCAAGGACTTTCAGCCCGAGAGCATCAGTCAGACATGGTCCCGTGACAATGGGGTCATTTCCACTGGAATCAAGAAGTATCCGGCAGTCTTGGGGAAAAATACGAAATACACGATGAGCAGTGTGCTCAAAGTCTCTGCGTCAGACTGGAATTCCAATAAGGTCTACCACTGCAAGGCAGGGTACAAGCCAGACGAAATGGTGGAACGCCAGATCAAAAAACCAAAATGTTAGTATGAGACATTTTTACCATTTAAAACTGCATTGGTGTTGGGGGATGAAATTAGACAAGGGAACCTTCACCAACCAATGTAGGAGGTTGCTACACAATAGACCCGCACAAATTCTTGTGCCCGTATATTCTATCCCTGTACGCTGGCGGTGATGCTGGTAATAAAATAAAGGACGATGAGAAATCGCACAAAATTGGACAAGGGCGGGGATACAATAATGTCAGACTCACATTTTCTGCCTGTGATACAACACACCCGATATTCAATTCTGCGGAAGTCAAGGAAATTGAATATCAGGTGTAGTGTATGTAATGTTATACTGACTATTTTGTATCCTCACCTCTGTCCAATTTTAGAGCACTCCTCCCATTGAGTCAGTGGTTCAGATAATCATACAGGACAGAAAGAGGCCATTTGGCCCGTCATGTCTGTTCCAGTTCTTTGAAAGAGGTACTAAATTAGTCCCACTGCCCTACTGCCCTTGTTCTTTCCTCATAGCTCAGCAAATTTTTTCTATTCAAGTATTTATCCAAATTTCTTTTGAAAATTACTATTAAATCTGTTTCCACCATCCTCCTTCAGGCAGTGCATTCCAGATCATTTGCTGAGTTCATTAAAAAAAATCCTCATAATGCCCTCTCTGGCTTTTTTGCCAATTATCTTTAATCTGTGTCCTCTGGGCTACCAACCCTGCTGTTAGTAGAAACAGTTTCTCTCCATCTACTCACCATTTTAAACACCTCCATTAAATCTCCCCTTAACCTTCTCTGCTCTACCTAAGGAGAACAATCTCAGCTTCTGCAGTCTCTCCATCTAACTAAAGTCTCTCATCACTGGAACCATCCAGTAAATGGCCTCTGAATCCTCTCCAAGGCCTTGACATTCTTCCTAAGGTGTGGTGCCCAGAATAGGACACAATACTCCAATTAACGCCATCCCAGTGATTTACAAAGCTTTAGGAATAACTTCCTTGCTTTTGTGCCCCATGCCTCTATTTAGACAGCCTCGCATTCCATATGTTTTTTTTTTAAAACAGCCTCATCAACTTGTCCTGTCACCTTCCAAGGTGTGTGTACTTAAATCCCCAGGTCTCTAAGTTCCTGCACCCTCTGTAAAGCTGGACCATTTATGTTATTTTACCTCTTTCATTCATCCTGCCATCACTAAGGTCAATGGAAATGAAAATTGGGTGGATGGTAAAGCAGGCTGTTGATTCACTGTCATCTGCATAGCGCCCCCACCTGAGACCAATTTCTACCCCATTTAAATGAGCTTGTGCCTCCATTACAATATAGTGAGAGGAATGTTGTAGGTATAGGCTCAACTCCACTATTATGGAGAATTGTAATTTCCATCTGAAATCTCCCAAAGGTGCAACAACAACTTTACAAAGTGCTGCCCTGTTGGCTCCGATCTCAGACTGGTTATGGGCACTGTGGGATGTCCAGGTACCAACAGGAAAAAGCTGAACATATGCAGCAAGTCAGTCACCATCTGAAATGTGAAAAGGTTCGGCCATTTGTCAGAACCCAGACCTGAAAACTAACCAAATATTTCAGGAGAGGGCAATAGGGAACCCAGTTAGAAGAGGATGTTATTGGGATAGATTTTCAGACTGGTTGTTCGAAACTGCTGGATGTTATGAAAGATAATCTGAGGGATAAACAGCTGGCAGTTGTACTCCCGATCCCGGTATCTGTCCACAGGAACAAGTGCAGGCCAGTCACCTCCTCCAGCCTCTTCTGCTATTCAATTAGATTAAGGCTGATCTCAATCCCATTTACCCACCTCTGTTCTACATCCCTGTAGAATGGGATGCTCTGCAAGGCAGACCGTAGATATACTGTCAGCTCTCCCCATCCCAGCTCTCTCCAGCATGTCTCAATGGTTCTCACCTTGATGACATGCTCACCGGCCAATCAGCAAGCTATATGGAGCGGTTTAGCATCGTGACACTTGGTCCACATGTTGGGGGAATGGAATACATCTTTATTATGACCAAAACAATCCTCTAATCTGAAATATTGCAATGTCTTATATCTCAAGCTCCAAACCTCATTCCCCTTGTTCCATCCCCGGAGGTTGTCTACAATCAAACTACTGCCGTCCTGGGCTGTGTGATATCCGGATACTCTCCTGACAGTGTACAGGTTTCCTGGAAGAAAGACAGAGTGGATCAATCAGGTGTTGTTCTCCATTCCAAACAGAGAAATGACTCTACCTTTGAAACGGTCTCTTACCTGACAGTGCCTGTGGTGGAATGGACCACAGGGGATGTCTACACCTGTGAAGTGTCTCACGCAGGTTCCAGATTCAATGACAGGATCAGCATGAGGTACCAAAAGGGTAAGTTGTGTCTGAGGGTGTAAAAAGAATATACTGTCAGTAATTCAGACGTGTACTAACTTAATGCGCTGACGCTCACCCCCTCAATTCATGAACCACTGACACTAATATCGACGTTGTTGGGAGAGGAAAGATGTTTTGTATTTTGTGTTTTGATATTGAACCACCACTCAAAGAGAGTAATTTTAACTAAGCTCCGTGCGGGGAATCGGGTCGGCTGCTTGTTTACACCTTCATCCAATTTTACTCTCTATGACTTCAGTAGAAAGGAAAATGAGGACAAGGTATGAAATGGTCCATCAGATTCCGTCCCATCAGATCCCGTCCCATCAGATCCCGTCCCATCAGATCCCGTCCCATCTGATACCGTCCCATGTGATACCGTCCCATCTGATACCATCCACAGTTCAAATCACCTCCGACCTGTTCCTTTTCTACTGCCTCCCAAATGTTGTTTTATGAAAGAAATCTTTCCAATTTTGCAAATGAATGAATTTCCATGATCTGCTTCCACCATCTCCAGAGGGAGCCTGTTCCATAGACTGATCACTCGCTGAACTATTGGCTCCCTCCATTAGTTTTGCATTGATCCCACTCCCCCTTCAAGTACATGAAGTGTCCTCTGGCCCTTCTGGACAAGGTGAACCAGCTTCTCATCGTCTACATGATCCTAAAAATACAGGATGGAGCAGAGTTCAGCAGCCGTGTGGAGCTCCCAATTTCCCAGCACGGAGGAGGGGAGGTGAAATTGTATAACACTTAAATCTGCAACTCTTCCAATTTCAGGTGGAACCGTAAATCTTCCTGTTCCGGGTGGAAACACTCCCTGCACTTGTCCTCCTTGCTCTTGTTCTGGGTGTATGCCGAAGCTTGTTTACCAGACTGACCTTAATGTGACCCTTGAAAATGGAGGCCAGCTCCAATATAACTGTCACCAACAAGCGTGCAAAATAAAGTGATTGGTTGTGAATGGAATTGGCCGTTGAATTTTATTACAAACCATTTGGCAGGTTTAAATCCAGCCCATGGTGTCTGTCTGGGTGAAAGTGTAAACAGTGTGAGAAGTTACAGCCCGAGCTTGGGTTCCTCACCCAACCCACTCCTTGTATAAATGGCCATTTTCTTTTTGTGACCTGTGGTGGGTCAGTTTGGATAGGGTCTCGGCCACACCACTTGACCATTGCCTCTCAGGACTGACTCTAGTTGACAAGAATTGGAAGCCTATAATAATATACAATAATTTACAATAATAAGGGGAATTCTTCTGACCCTGTGAGATTTTATGATGGGAGACCACATGGCACCAGAGACTGTTAAATGTTAAAACTTGGTCACTGAGGTAATTATCAATCCCAGTCTGAAAGGAAATTGCTCAACATCTTGTGAAAAGTTGGGAGAGAGAAACAGAACATCTGAAGTTAATAAAAGACACGGTTTTGTCAGACAGACAATGAGTGCTGAACATCAGCTGAAACTGCAACCAGAGGACTTGATATCTGGTGCTCATTAAAGGTTTATCCAGACATAAATATAGAAAATAAAAGCAAAATACTGCAGATGCTGGAAATCTGAAATAAAAACAAGAAATGCTGGAAATACCCAGCAGGTCTGGCAGCATCTGTGGAGAGAGAAGCAGAGTTAACGTTTCAGGTTAGTGACCCTTCTTCAGAACTGGCAAATATTAGAAATGTAAAAGGTTATAAGCAAGTAAAGCGGGGGTGGGGCAAGAGATAACAAAGTAGAAGGTGTAGACAGGACAAGGTCACAGAATAGCTGACCAGAAGGTCGTGGAGCAAAGGCAAACAATATGTTAATGGTGTGTTGAAAGACAAAGCATTAGTACAGATAGGGTGTTAACGGACTGAAAATTGAACAGCCTCAAGTACAAACATGTAAAAAAAACAGTAGGTAAGCAAACTGAACAAACTAAGATGAAATAGAACTAAATAAACACAAAAAAGTATGTAAAAAAAGGAAAAAGAAAAAAAATAACTAAAAATAAAATGGGGGGCCCGTCATGCTCTGAAATTATTGAACTCAATGTTCAGTCCAGCAGGCTGTAGTGTACCTAATCGGTAAATGAGATGCTGTTCCTCGAGCTTGCGTTGATGTTCACTGGAACACTGCAGCAATCCCAGGACAGAGATGTGAGCATGAGAGCAGGGGGGAGTGTTGAAATGGCAAATAAATATACAAATCCTGTCTCCCCACAAGTATTAACTCAACATTATATTGAGAGAAAACAATCAATGTGGATCAAAACAGACGGCTTAGTTATGATTTTCACAGTGAATATGTGTATGTGTGTTGATATTATACAGAACACACAGTGAGCTGTGGGATATTTCAAGTGGCGATGGTCCTTTAGGAGACTAGTGCAAAGAAGAAAATGTGAAGAATTCAATAAATCATTATCTTCCCAGTCCAATGAAAATGAAACTGGGAGGGGTGAAGTACATGTTGTGTAGAAACGATCCCTAACCTGCAGAAAGAGGTGGACTTCTGTTACTTCTTCTGATTCAAGGGTTGTTCTGCCACTGCAAACTAACCATCTTCCTTGACAGGGAATCATCATCAACAACTTTCATTTATATAGCGCCTTTAATGTCGTAAAATGTCCCATGGTGGTTCACAGGAGTTAAACCAGGGAAAAATTGACACTGGGTCAAAAAAGGAGATATTTGGACATGCGAACAAAAGCGAGGGATTTTAAGGACTGTCCGAAAGGAGGAGAGAGAGGTGACAGGTCACTGAGGTTTAGAGAGTGAGGTCCAGAGATTAGGAACTGGACGGCTGAAGGCATGGCCACCAATACTGGAGCAAAGGGAGCAGAGGATGTCCAAGAGGCCAGAGTTGGGCAGAGTTTTTGGAGGGTTGTTGGGCTGGAGAAGATTACAGAAATAGAGAGAGGTGAGGCCATGGAGAGATGTGAACATTAGGATAAGAATTTTAACATTGAGACAATCCAAATAGAGAAAGGAAGAAAACACTTGCATTTATATAGCACCTTTCACAAACACAGGACATCCCAAAGATCTTTACAGCCAATGAAGTACTTTTGAATTGTAGTCACTATTGTAAGGTAGGAAATGTGGGAGACAGTTTATGCACAGCAAGCCCCAACAAAAAGCAATGTGATAATGACCACGTATTCTGTTTTTGAAACGTTGAATGAGGGATAAATATTGGCCAGAACAGCGGGAGTAACTCCCCTGCTCTTCAAAATAGTGCCTGAGACCTTTTATATCCACATGAGGAGGAGGATGTGGCCTTCGTTTCATGCCTTATCCAAAAGGCAGCACCTCTGACAGTGCAGCACTCCCTCACTACCACACAGGAGTGTCAGCTTTGATTTTTGTGCTCAAGCAGGACTTGAACCCAGAACATTCGACCTGTGGGGTAAAAGTGCTACGAACTGAATGACAACTGACCTGTCTAAAAGGAAAGGACTCCTCATTGATTCAGTTATCAATCGATCCACAGCCCCACACATGGGCTGTGAGTGGAAAAGCATTTATTGAATTGTTTCTTTTGTTAAGCAGTCTGGATCTCTCTCTCACTCCATTTCACAAACTGAAGATTGCATTTTATTGACATTGTCACATCTAAATGTTGCTCAGCCCAACAACTCCATTCTAGTCCTCACTGTGAACCTGTTGCTCATATTTAGGACAGGAGGTGGTGGCGTAGTGGCATTGTCACTGGCTTAGTAACCCAGAGACCCAGGGTATTGCTCTGGGGACATGGGTTCAAATCCCACCACAGCAGAAGGTGGAATTTGAATTCAATTAATAAATCTGGAATTAAAAAGCTAGTCGAATGATGGCCATGAAACCATTGTCGATTGTTGTAAAAACCCATCTGGTTCACTAATGTCCTTTAGGGAAGGAAATCTGCTGTATTTACCTGGTCTGGCCTACATGTAATTCCAGACCCACAGCAATGTGGTTGACCCTTACATGCCCTCTGAAATGGCCTAGCAAGCCACTCAGTTAGGGCAATTAGGGATGGGCAATAAATGCTGGCCTGGCCAGCGACGCCCACATCTCATGAATGAATTTTAAAAATGGACAAACGGGTTCAAAAAAGATCCGTCGGATTCTTGATGCTCTGATTATGTTTTCTCGGTCAAAACTTGAAAATCAAGAATTGAAAGACATTGTTTAAATAACCCTGTGATTTTCTAATGTTCAATTTGTGACAAATTTAGATGGCAAGTGGCTTGATCCATTATCAGTTCAGGATATTATAGGTTCAGTTTAAAGTCACTTCTGTCCTCACCTTCCATCGCTTATGATCAGGAAGGTTTCCTGTAAAAGTCTGAAGCTTGGTGACACCAGACAATGTCAATTCTTCTGATGTGTACCCTTTCCTATTCCTAGAAATGTCTCTCTTTATTCAAAAGCCTTCTATTGAAGAGGTTTGGATCAACAAGACTGCTACCCTGGTGTGTACAGTGGTCTGTTCTGATCCGAGCAAGGTCCAAATCTCCTGGAATGTGAATAGGAAGAAGAGAAGTGAAGGGGTTACGACTCAGCGCCCAACAGAGGAAGGGACTCAATACATCATCATCAGCCAACTCCGAACCAGTGCGGAGGAGTGGGGCAGCGGAGTGGAATTTGTGTGCTCTGCCCAAAGTGCTTCCTCGTCCTCACCTGTGTCAAAACGGGTAAAGAATGTAAAAGGTGGGCAAGAGATCAGAAATTAAATGCTTGGCTTTGTTAATCTTGAGGGAAGGAGTTTAACACCTTCTTTCTTTACCTGTCTGTTCCAGCCAAGCCAAAAAGTCCCATGGTCAGATTACTGCCTCCACCAGAGACCAAGAATGAGAGCACGGCCACCCTTGAGTGTGTGATCACTGGATTCTACCCGGACCTCATACACGTCTCCTGGGAGAAAGACGGTGCTCCGATCACATCCAACACCCGCGCTGGACTCACCGCTCTGGAACAGGAGGGAACATTCAGTGTCACTCACTACCTGACTGTGAGTACAGAGGAGTGGACGAAAGGTTCAAGCTTCACCTGTACAGTGTCTCATCCACCTTCCAACTACAAAACCAGCAAGGAGGTGAAGAACATTGAAGGTAGGATCCTGGGCCTGAATCCAATATTAACATAACTTAAAAACATGACAAGAGTCAGACAAGTTCAACACTAATGACATAGGTATGGTAATGTAGTGGTTATGTATGTGGACAATAATCCAGAGGCCAAGGCAAGTAAAGAAAGAAACAATTGCATTCATGTAGCTCCCTTCACAACCTCAGGACATCCCAAAGTGCTTTGCAGCCAACAAAGTATTTTTGTTTTGAAGTGTAGTCACTGTTGTAATGTAAAAACACATCAATTAATTTGCAGACAGCAAGGTCCCACAAACAGCAATGTGGTGCTGACCAGATTATCTGTTCTCATGTTGCTGGTTGAGGGATAAACGTCAGACAGCCACAGAGAAGATTTCCCCTTCTCTTCTTCGAAATACTGACTGCAGGATCTTTTTGTTCCACCTGAGAGGGTAGACGTTGCCTCGGTTTATTGTCACATCTGAAAGATGGCACGTCCAACAGTGCAGTGCTCCCTTAGTCCTGACACCAAGATTGGTGGCCTGGATTATATGCTCATGTCTCTGGTGTGGGATTTGAACACATGGCCTTCTGACATAGTGGAGAGAGTCCTTCTAGTTAATAATCAGGAGAAATAAGATCAGATCTCACCAAGGCAGTTTGAGAATTTGAATTCCATTTTTAAGTAAGAACTGGAAATAAACAACTAGTATCAGTAAAAGTGAAAACTCCAGAGGTTGAAATATTTGTTTCCTGCATTAGTTTTGAATTGCCATCCTACTCCCTTCAAGCACAGGTCATGTCCTCTGATCCTACTGTTCTGGTCAAGGTGAAGCAGCTTGTCATGGTCCTCATGATCGAGAAACATGAGGATCCTAAAAATACAGGATGGAGCAGAGTTCAGGGCCGTGTGGAGCTCCCAATTTCCTAGCATGGGGGAGGGGAGGTGAAATTGTATAACACTTAAATCTGCAACTCTTCCAATTCCAGGTGGAAATGTAAATCTTCCTGTTCCGGGTGGAAACACTCCCTGCACTTGTCCTCCTTCCTCTTGTTCTGGGTGTATGCCAAAGCTTGTTTACCAGACTGACCTTAATGTGACCCTTGAAAATGGAGGTCAGCTCCAATATAACTGTCACCAACAAGCGTGCAAAATAAAGTGATTGGTTGTGAATGGAATTGGCCGTTGAATTTTATTACAAACCATTTGGTAGGTTTAAATCCAGCCCATGGTGTCTGTCTGGGTGAAAGTGTAAACAGTGTGAGAAGTTACAGCCCGAGCTTGGGTTCCTCACCCAACCCACTCCTTGTATAAATGGTCATTTTCTTTTTGTGACCTGTGGTGGGTCAGTTTGGATAGGGTCTCGGCCACACCACTTGACCATTGCCTCTCAGGACTGACCCTAGTTCACAAAAATTGGAAGCCTCTTTGTTACCCAGCGAGGCCGTGGGGGGGTTGGGACGTGGTGAGGGAGGAGGCAGGGTGATGAGAAATATCACCTTGATCCAGTAACAGGGAGGATTAACCCTCAATGATGGTGGTCCTGAGGCAAATTGGTGATTCAGGACACAAAGATTTAACTGGTGCCATGAACGACCTGGTAGGTTTTAAATAAAAACTCTGATCAGCAGAAAAAGAAAGAGTTCCCTTCACTCCCCAAACCTAGGTACTGATGTCAGCAGGGGGAGGTGGTGGCAGCGTAGTAGAATATCACTAGATTAGTAAACCAGAGCCCCAGGCTAATGCCCTGGGGAAATGGGTTCAAATCCTTCCACGTCCTGTGCACAAAAAGCAGGACAAATCCAACCTGGCCAATTAGCACCCTATCAGTCTACTCCCGATCACCAGCAAAGTGATGGAACGGGTCGTTGACGGTGCTATCGGACGGCACTTGCTCAGGAATAACCTCCTCACTGACGCTCTGTTTGGGTTCTGCCAGAGCCACTCAGCTGCTGACCTCATTATAGATTTGATCCAAGCGTGGACAAAAGAGCTGAACTCTAGAGGTGAGGATGAGAGCGATTGCCCCTGATATCAAGGCAGCTTTTAACTGAGTATAGCATCAAGGAGTGGAGACAATGGTAATCAGGGGGGAAAGTCTCTGTTGGTTGGAGTCATACCTAGCACAAAGGAAAATGGTTGTGATTGTTGGAGGCCAGTCATCTCATTCCCAGGACATCACTGCAGGAGTTCCTCAGGGTAGTGTCCTAGGCCCCACCATCTTCAACTTTTTCATCAATGACCTTGTCCCCAGCATAAGGTCAGAAGTGGGGATATTCACTGATTATTGCACAATGTTCAGCACCATTCGTGACTCCTCAGATACTGAAGCAGCTCGTGTCCATATGCATCAAGACCTGGACAACACCCAGGCTTGGACTAATAAGTGGCAAGTAACATTCACGCCACACAAGTGCCAGGCAATGACCATCTCAAACAAGAGAGAATCTAGCCATCTCTCCTTGACGTTCAATGGCATTACCATTGCTCAATTCCCCCACTATCAACATCCTGGGGGCCCCATTGACCAAACACTGAACTGGACCAGCCACATAAATGCTGTGGCTACAAGAGCAGGGCAGAGGCTGAGAATTCTGCAGCAGGTAACTCACCTCCTGTATCCCCAATGTCTGTCCACCATCGACAAGGCACAAGTCAGGAGAGTGATGGAAACTCTCCACTTGCCTGGTTGGGTGCAGCTCCAACAACACGCAAGATGGTCGAAACCATCCAGGACAAAGCAGCCCTCTTGATTGGCACCCCATCGACTACCTTAAACCTTCAACTCCCTCCGAAGCTGACAAATGGTGAAAAATGGATATGGGACACTTGCCTTTGCCTTTATCAATCGAGGCATAGATTACAAAAGCGGGGAGGTCATGTTGGAGTTGTACAGAACTTTGGTAAGGCCACAGCTGGAGTACTGTGTGCAATTCTTGTCGCCACATTATAGGAAGGATGTGATTGCATTGGAGGGGGTGCAGATGCGATTCACCAGGATGGTGCCTGGGATGGAACATTTAAGCTACGAAGAGAGGTTGGATAGGCTTGGGTTGTTTTCGCTGGAGCAGAGAAGACTGAGGGGTGACCTGATCGAGGTGTACAAGATTATGAGGGGCATGGACAGGGTGGATAGGGAGCAGCTGTTCCCCTTAGTTAAAGGGTCAGTTACGAGGGGACACAAGGTTAAGGTGAGGGGCAGGAGGTTTAAGGGGGATTTGAGGAAAAACATTTTTACCCAGAGGGTGGTGACGGTCTGGAATGCCCTGCCTGGGAGGGTGGTAGAGGCAGGTTGCCTCACATCCTTTAAAAAGTACCTGGATGAGCACTTGGCACGTCATAACATTCAAGGCTATGGGCCAAGTGCTGGCAAATGGGATTAATGCATCGGTGCAGACTCGATGAGCCGAAGAGCCTCTTCTGTACTGTATTATTCTGTGATTCTAAATTATTGATTATACACAGTGTATATGAAACCTACATAGTGTATATCAAACCTAGGTTTTTAAAATTATTTACCATATATGGTGTACATTAAACCGAGGTTTACAAATCATTGACTAGACATTGTGTATACTAAACCTTGGTTTACAGATAACTGAATATAGACAGTGTATACTAAACCAAGGTTTACAAATCATTGACCACACACAGTGTATATTAAACCTAGATTTACAAATTAGTGACTACTTATGGTGTATATTAAATCCAGGTTTACCATTCTTGACTATATCCGATGTATATGAAACCTAGGTTTACAAATCATTGACAATATACAGTGGATATGAAACCTAGGTTTACAAATCATTGACAATATACAGTGTATATGAAACCTAGGTTTACAAATCATTGACAATATGCAGTGTATATGAAACCTAGGTTTACAAATCATTGACAATATACAGTGGATATGAAACCTAGGTTTACCAATCATTGACAATAGAGAGTGTATATGAAACCTAGGTTTACAAATCATTGACAATAGAGAGTGTATATGAAACCTAGGTTTACAAATCATTGACAATATACAGTGGATATGAAACCTAGGTTTACAAATCATTGACAATATACAGTGGATATGAAACCTAGGTTTACAAATCATTGACAATAGAGAGTGTATATGAAACCTAGGTTTACAAATCATTGACAATATCAAGTGGATATGAAACCTAGGTTTACAAATCATTGACAATATACAGTGGATATGAAACCTAGGTTTACAAATCATTGACAATATACAGTGGATATGAAACCTAGGTTTACAAATCATTGACAATAGAGAGTGTATATGAAACCTAGGTTTACAAATCATTGACAATATACAGTGTATATGAAACCTAGGTTTACAAATCATTGACAATATACAGTGGATATGAAACCTAGGTTTACAAATCATTGACAATATACAGTGGATATGAAACCTAGGTTTACAAATCATTGACAATATACAGTGTATATGAAACCTAGGTTTACAAATCATTGACAATATACAGTGGATATGAAACCTAGGTTTACAAATCATTGACAATATACAGTGGATATGAAACCTAGGTTTACAAATCATTGACAATAGAGAGTGTATATGAAACCTAGGTTTACAAATCATTGACAATATACAGTGGATATGAAACCTAGGTTTACAAATCATTGACAATAGAGAGTGTATATGAAACCTAGCTTTACAAATCATTGACAATATACAGTGGATATGAAACCTAGGTTTACAAATCATTGACAATATACAGTGGATATGAAACCTAGGTTTACAAATCATTGACAATATACAGTGGATATGAAACTAGGTTTACAAATCATTGACAATATACAGTGGATATGAAACCTAGGTTTACAAATCATTGACAATATACAGTGGATATGAAACCTAGGTTTACAAATCATTGACAATATACAGTGGATATGAAACCTAGGTTTACAAATCATTGACAATATACAGTGTACATGAAACCTAGGTTTACAAATCATTGACAATATACAGTGGATATGAAACCTAGGTTTACAAATCATTGACAATTTACAGTGGATATGAAACCTAGGTTTACAAATCATTGACAATAGAGAGTGTATATGAAACCTAGGTTTACAAATCATTGACAATAGAGAGTGTATATGAAACCTAGGTTTACAAATCATTGACAATAGAGAGTGGATATGAAACCTAGGTTTACAAATCATTGACAATAGAGAGTGTATATGAAACCTAGGTTTACAAATCATTGACAATATACAGTGGATATGAAACCTAGGTTTACAAATCATTGACAATAGAGAGTGTATATGAAACCTAGGTTTACAAATCATTGACAATAGAGAGTGTATATGAAACCTAGGTTTACAAATCATTGACAATAGAGAGTGTATATGAAACCTAGGTTTACAAATCATTGACAATATACAGTGGATATGAAACCTAGGTTTACAAATCATTGACAATAGAGAGTGTATATGAAACCTAGGTTTACAAATCATTGACAATATACAGTGGATATGAAACCTAGGTTTACAAATCATTGACAATATACAGTGGATATGAAACCTAGGTTTACAAATCATTGACAATATACAGTGTATATGAAACCTAGGTTTACAAATCATTGACAATATACAGTGGATATGAAACCTAGGTTTACAAATCATTGACAATATACAGTGGATATGAAACCTAGGTTTACAAATCATTGACAATAGAGAGTGTATATGAAACCTAGGTTTACAAATCATTGACAATATACAGTGGATATGAAACCTAGGTTTACAAATCATTGACAATAGAGAGTGTATATGAAACCTAGGTTTACAAATCATTGACAATATACAGTGGATATGAAACCTAGGTTTACAAATCATTGACAATATACAGTGGATATGAAACTAGGTTTACAAATCATTGACAATATACAGTGGATATGAAACCTAGGTTTACAAATCATTGACAATATACAGTGGATATGAAACCTAGGTTTACAAATCATTGACAATATACAGTGTATATGAAACCTAGGTTAACAAATCATTGACAATATACAGTGGATATGAAACCTAGGTTTACAAATCATTGACAATTTACAGTGGATATGAAACCTAGGTTTCCAAATCATTGACAATAGAGAGTGTATATGAAACCTAGGTTTACAAATCATTGACAATAGAGAGTGGATATGAAACCTAGGTTTACAAATCATTGACAATAGAGAGTGTATATGAAACCTAGGTTTACAAATCATTGACAATAGAGAGTGTATATGAAACCTAGGTTAACAAATCATTGACAATATACAGTGGATATGAAACCTAGGTTTACAAATCATTGACAATTTACAGTGGATATGAAACCTAGGTTTACAAATCATTGACAATAGAGAGTGTATATGAAACCTAGGTTTACAAATCATTGACAATATACAGTGGATATGAAACCTAGGTTTACAAATCATTGACAATAGAGAGTGTATATGAAACCTAGGTTTACAAATCATTGACAATAGAGAGTGTATATGAAACCTAGGTTTACAAATCATTGACAATAGAGAGTGTATATGAAACCTAGGTTTACAAATCATTGACAATATACAGTGGATATGAAACCTAGGTTTACAAATCATTGACAATAGAGAGTGTATATGAAACCTAGGTTTACAAATCATTGACAATAGAGAGTGTATATGAAACCTGGGTTTACAAATCATTGACAATAGAGAGTGTATATGAAACCTAGGTTTACAAATCATTGACAATAGAGAGTGTATATGAAACCTAGGTTTACAAATCATTGACAATATACAGTGGATATGAAACCTAGGTTTACAAATCATTGACAATATACAGTGGATATGAAACCTAGGTTTACAAATCATTGACAATATACAGTGTATATGAAACCTAGGTTTACAAATCATTGACAATATACAGTGGATATGAAACCTAGGTTTACAAATCATTGACAATATACAGTGGATATGAAACCTAGGTTTACAAATCATTGACAATAGAGAGTGTATATGAAACCTAGGTTTACAAATCATTGACAATATACAGTGGATATGAAACCTAGGTTTACAAATCATTGACAATAGAGAGTGTATATGAAACCTAGGTTTACAAATCATTGACAATATACAGTGGATATGAAACCTAGGTTTACAAATCATTGACAATATACAGTGGATATGAAACTAGGTTTACAAATCATTGACAATATACAGTGGATATGAAACCTAGGTTTACAAATCATTGACAATATACAGTGGATATGAAACCTAGGTTTACAAATCATTGACAATATACAGTGGATATGAAACCTAGGTTTACAAATCATTGACAATTTACAGTGGATATGAAACCTAGGTTTACAAATCATTGACAATAGAGAGTGGATATGAAACCTAGGTTTACAAATCATTGACAATAGAGAGTGTATATGAAACCTAGGTTTACAAATCATTGACAATAGAGAGTGGATATGAAACCTAGGTTTACAAATCATTGACAATAGAGAGTGTATATGAAACCTAGGTTTACAAATCATTGACAATAGAGAGTGTATATGAAACCTAGGTTAACAAATCATTGACAATATACAGTGGATATGAAACCTAGGTTTACAAATCATTGACAATTTACAGTGGATATGAAACCTAGGTTTACAAATCATTGACAATAGAGAGTGTATATGAAACCTAGGTTTACAAATCATTGACAATATACAGTGGATATGAAACCTAGGTTTACAAATCATTGACAATAGAGAGTGTATATGAAACCTAGGTTTACAAATCATTGACAATAGAGAGTGTATATGAAACCTAGGTTTACAAATCATTGACAATAGAGAGTGTATATGAAACCTAGGTTTACAAATCATTGACAATATACAGTGGATATGAAACCTAGGTTTACAAATCATTGACAATAGAGAGTGTATATGAAACCTAGGTTTACAAATCATTGACAATAGAGAGTGTATATGAAACCTAGGTTTACAAATCATTGACAATAGAGAGTGTATATGAAACCTAGGTTTACAAATCATTGACAATAGAGAGTGTATATGAAACCTAGGTTTACAAATCATTGACAATAGAGAGTGTATATGAAACCTAGGTTTACAAATCATTGACAATAGAGAGTGTATATGAAACCTAGGTTTACAAATCATTGACAATATACAGTGGATATGAAACCTAGGTTTACAAATCATTGACAATAGAGAGTGTATATGAAACCTAGGTTTACAAATCATTGACAATATACAGTGGATATGAAACCTAGGTTTACAAATCATTGACAATAGAGAGTGTATATGAAACCTAGGTTTACAAATCATTGACAATATGCAGTGGATATGAAACCTAGGTTTACAAATCATTGACAATAGAGAGTGGATATGAAACCTAGGTTTACAAATCATTGACAATAGAGAGTGTATACGAAACCTAGGTTTACAAATCATTGACAATAGAGAGTGTATATGAAACCGAGGTTTACAAATCATTGACAATAGAGAGTGGATATGAAACCTAGGTTTACAAATCATTGACAATATGCAGTGGATATGAAACCTAGGTTTACAAATCATTGACAATAGAGAGTGTATATGAAACCTAGGTTTACAAATCATTGACTTCAGACAGTGGACAGTGAGATCAGTCTCAATCTGTCACTTTTTTGCAAGGATATTGCTCATCATTCTGCTTCAAAGGTGGGGGAGAGAAAGTGAGAACATCTCAAGTTAATAAAAGACAGTCTTGTCGGACACTGTGCATTGAACATCATCTGAAACTGCAGCTGGAGGAAGTAATTCTCAGAGCTCATTAAAGTATTTGATCCTGATACAATGATAGTCATCCTTCCTGCTGCACCCAACTTTTAACTTATCATTATATGGAGGGGGAACAGTTGTGATCTGCAGCACTCCCTTATACTGGCACCGAGAGTGTCTGCATGGATCAAGTGCTCAGGTCTCTGGAGTAGATTTTGAACACACAAACCTTCAGACATAGAGGAGAAGTTCCTACCAAATAACCATGGCTAACATATCCATTTAATAATCCAGAGAACTCAGTTCAAATCACACCAAGGCAGTTTGAGAATTTGAATTTGCTTTAAAAAGGAAACAGGAAGATGTGCAGGAGTCTTTGTGGTATGTGCCACTTTCAGACTAGTACTCAGCACTGGAGACTGAATGAGTGTAGTCCAGACGATGGCAGCAGTGGGCAAGGAACTGCACAGGGAAGAACAGCAAAGCATAGAAATACAGTTGCTTTAGGAGATTCCATAGTTAGGGGGTCAGACAGGCATTTCTGTAACCTTCATCATGAGTCCTGCATGGTTTGTTGCCTCCCTGGTGCCAGGGTAAAGGACATCACAGAGAAAGTGCAGAATAGTCTGCAGTGGGAGGGGAGTGTGGCAGAAGCTGTGCTGCATGTCGGTATCAGCAACATAGAGAGGGAAGGTATTGAGGTCCTATGGTCAGACATTCAGGAATTAGAGAGGAAGTTTACAAAGTAAGACCTCGAAGGTAGTAATCGCTGGATTACGCCCAGAGTCATGCGCCAGTGAGAGTAGAAATATGAAGGGAGGGAAGATCAATGTGTGGCTTGAGGCAGAATGCAGGAAGAAGGGCTTCAGATTCTTGGGGCTTTGGGACCAGTTCACGGGCAGGAGGCATCTGTTCAAAAGGGACGGGTTACATCCAAAGAGGACTGGACCAATGTCATCACAGGGAGGTTCACTGGTGTCATTGGGAAGGGTTTAAACTAAATTGGAAGGGGCCTGCACACCTGCATATCAAAGTAGAAAAGAAAAATAATGTACATAAAGGAGTGGGAGTCTTGGATAGTGCTCGAGAAGGAAGTAGTACGACATCAGATAGAAGCAGACCAAAAAAAAGGAAGATGAAGAATACAAAGACAGGTTTAGAAAACATGTATGTAACGCACAAAGTGTGGTGAATAGGGAAGATAAACTACACGTGCAAATAGCCATGTGGGAATATGATGTCGTGGTAATAACAGAAACGTGGCTTAAAAATGTTGCGACTAGACATTGAATCGTCAAGGATAGAAAGTGCTCAGAAAAGATAAGGAAGGAAAAAAGGAAGATGGTGTGACAGCACTGTTTAGGGAAGATATTGTAGTGTTGAAAGGAGAGGATGTCCTTGAGTGGGCAAGGACGGAATCCATTTGTTTAGATTTGAGAAGCTAAAAGTGTATGATCACACTACTGGGGAGGGGATTCTATTGGCCTCCGAATTGTGAGAGAGAGACAGAGGAGCAAATCTGCAGGAAAATCACAGAAATGTGCAAGAACAATAGAGTGGTGATACTGGGGGGCTTTGATTACCCAAATATTGATTGGGATCATGTTAGAGTAAAGGGAAAGGAGCAGGAGGAATTTCTGAAATGTGTTCAGGAGAATTTCCTTGACCAGTATGTTTTTGTCCAACCAGGCTGGATTTAGTGCTGAGGAATGAGATGGGCCAAGTGGACAAAGTGTCTGTGGGAGAACACTTGGGGATGAGTGATCATCGTATCATAAGGTTTAGATTAATAATGGAGAAGAGCAAAGAACAATCGAAAGTAAAACTTCTAAATTGGAAGAGGGCTAACTTGAATGGGATGAGAGGGGATCCAGCCAGGGTAAAATGGAACCAAAGTTTGACAGGAAAAACTGTAACGAAACAAAGGATGATCTTTAAGGAAGAGATATTTCAGGTATAGGTTGGGTACATTCCAACAAGTGGGAAAAGCAGGGGAACAAAAGCTAGGGTTCGTTGGATGACGAAGGAGACAGATAATATGGTGAAACAAAAAACAAGGGTGGATGATGCACATCAGGTGAAATCTTCAAGTGAGAACCAGGCCAAATAAGTTGAGAGGGGAAGTGAAGAGGAAAATGAGACAGGCTGTTGAAGGTAACAGAGATAGGGAGAGGTGAGGCCATCGATCCACGGCCCCACACGGGGGCTGCAAGTAAACAAGCATTTATTCAGCTGTTTCTTTTGCTGAGCATCTGTCTCTCTCTCTCTCTCTCTCTATCAGTCCATTTCACAAACTGGACATTACATTTTATTAACATCACCACATCTAAATGTCACTCAGCCCCACAATTCAATTGCAGTCCCCAGTGAGGATCTATTGGTCACAGTTGTGACAAACTGATTCAAAACAGATCTGGTGGGTTCCAGATGCTCTGATTATGTTTTCTCAATCAAAACATAAAAGCTAAGAAATTCAAGATAACTTTTAAATAACCCTGGGATTTTCTAATGTTCAATTTGCTACAAATTTAGCTGCAGTATCGCTTGATCCAATATCAGCCCAAGATATTATCTATTATAAAGGATTCTGTCTTCACCTTCCATCACATCATCTTTTTTATTCATTTCATGGGATGTGGGCATCACAGGCAAGGCCAGCATTTGCTGCTCATCCCTAATTGCCCCTGAGAAAGTGAAGGTGAGCTGCCTTCTTGAACTGCTGCAGAGCATCTGGTGCAGGTACACCCACAGGGCTGTTAGGGAGCAAGTTCAAGGACTTTGATCCAGCGACAGTGAAGGAACCGCAAAATATTTCCAACTCAGGATGGTGTGTGGTTCAATTGAACAATAGAAAAGTCTAAAATTCTGAAGCCTGCTGACATCAGACAATGTCAGTTCTTCTGAAGTTTTCCGTTTCCCATTCTCAGAAATGTCTGTCTTTATCCAAAATCCTTCGATGGAAGAGGTTTGGATCAACAAGACTGCTACCCTGGAGTGTGCAGTGCTCTGTTCTGATCCCAGCCATGTTCAGATCTCCTGGGAGGTGAGCAGGAAGAAGAGAAGTGATGGGGTTAAGACTCAGCGACCGACAGAGGAAGGGACCCTACAGATGGTCATCAGCCAACTTCAAACCAGCGTGGAGGAGTGGGACAGCGGGGTCGAGTTTGAGTGCTCTGCCCAACATGCTTCCTCATCCTCAACTGTGTCAAAACGGATAAGCAGTGAAAAAGGTGGGCAAGAGATCAGAAATTACACACCTAACTTTGTTAAACTTGAAGGAAAAAGTTTAACACTTCCTTTGTTTGCCTCTATATTCCAGTCGAGCCAAAAAGTCCCATTGTCAGACTGCTGCCTCCACCAGCCCAAGAGACCAAAAGAAAGAGCACAGTCACACTCGAGTGTGTGATCACTGGATTCTACCCAGACCTCATACACGTCTTCTGGGAGAAAGACGGTACTCCGCTCTCCTCCAACACCCGCGCTGGACTCACTGCTCTGGAGCAGGTGGGAACGTTCAGTGTCAGTCACTACCTAACTGTGAGTACAGAGGAGTGGAGGAAGGGTTCAATCTTCAACTGCACAGTGTCTCATCCACCCTCCAACTACAAAACCAGCAAGGAGGTGAACAATGTCCAAGGTAGGATCCTGGGCCTGACTCCAATATTAATATCATTTGTCCCGATGGCTATAAACTCAATTAGGTCCAGACAAGTTCAAAACGTGCAGTAATGTAGTGGTTCTGTAAGTGGACTAGAAAGCCAGAGGACTGGACAAAGAAAGAAATAATAGCATTTTTGTTGCATCTTTCACATCCTCAGGACATTCCAAAACACTTGACAGCCAACAAAGTATTTTTTTGAAGTGCAGTCACTATTGCAATACAAGGAGCGCGTCAAATAATTTGTGTACAAGGTCCCACAGACAGCAATATGATGATGACCAGATAATCTGTTTCAGTGTTGTTGAATTTGAGATAAATCTTGACCAGGCCACGGAGGACATCTCCCCTTCCCTCTTTTGAATCATGGCCATAGGATCACTTTGGTCCACCTGAGAAGGCAGAGTAGGCCTTGGTGTAACATCTCATCTGAAAGACGGCAGGTCTGACAGTGATGCACTCCCTCAGTCCTGGCTCCGGGTACGTCGGTCTTGATTATGTGCTCAAGTCTCTGGAGTGGAGCTTGAACACACAACCTTCCGACATAGAGGAGAGGGCCCTACCAATGAGCCAAGATTGACAGGTACAGTTCATAATCCTGAGAACTGAGTTCAAATCCCACCGAGGCAGTTTGAGAATTTGAATTCAGTTTGAAAAGTAAAATTTGGAAATAGAAAGTTGGTTTCAATAAAAGTGACCATGAAGCTGTCGGATGGTCATAAAAACCCAACTGGTTTGTGAATGTTCCTTTGGGAAAGGATACCTGTTGCCTTTACCCTGGTGGTTCTAGTCCCATACCACTGTGCTTGACACATAACTCCCCTCTGAAGTAGCCAAGCTAACCACTCAGTTGTATCTCTGGAGATGAGCATGAAATGCCAGCATTGCAAGTGAAGCCGACATCCCATTATGGAATCAGAAAATAATATTGTAATATTTCTCCCAGATGAATGTTTGGACACTGGGATCTCGGTCATCTTAAGCAAGCCTCTTTTTGAAGAGATCTGGAGGAACAGGATGGCGACAATTCTTTGTGAGGTACTTCATGGTGATTTAGAGGGGGTCAGGGTAACCTGGCAGGTGGATGGAAGTGAGAGAGAAGATGGAGTGAAGACTCAGGGTCCCGAGAGGATTGGAGATAAAGACGTGATCTTCAGCAGACTGACGGTCCCTGCTGCAGAGTGGGAGAGTGGGGTTGAGTATTTGTGTTTGGTGGAGGACAAGAGTTTGCCAACGCCGGAGAAGAGGTCAATCAGGAAAGCTCAAGGTACGTGTGGATGGAACTGTGAGTCTGTTCTTAGCAAATTAAGTGATTTATTAATATCTAACAGTAAGCTGTTTAATCCGGGGTGTCAGACTGTGTTAAAGACCAAGAGATGTGCAAACACTGCCAAGAAATAGATCAGATAAAACCTCAAATCACCACAACAGCCTCACTCCAAATCACACTGACTCCCATGGAATCAGTTCACGGTTATGGAATAAACAGAGAGGGATTAGCAGCTTTCACAACATTAGAAAGATCCCGAGTCAAGTCAGCCATTGGAATGGTGAGGGAGATCGTCTGTCTGAGGAGTAGGTTGAAGCCGAGCAAATCCATTAAGAGGAAGGGGGAGATGAAGCAGACACCACAGGACGAGAATAATCCCTGAAGCCGAACTCTCAACAACAGTAAGCAGGGGCTGGGAAGTGGATCTCTGATGTTTCTCATAGAATCATATAACACAGAAGGAGGCCATTCAGTCCATCACCCCTGGGCCAGCTCTTTGAAAGAGCTATTCAATAATCTCACACCCGATCTACTCTTCCCCAATAGCCTTGCAGTTTTCTCTCTTTCAACCAGATATACAATTCCCTTGTGAAAGTTGCTATTTAATCTGTTTCCACCACCCCCTTTCAGGCAGTGCTTTCCAGATCATCAGAACTCACTGAGCAAAAGAAGATTCTCCTCTCTTTCCCTCTGGTTGTTTGCCAATTCTCTAAAATGACTGCCCTCTATTTACTGACTCTCGTACCAGTGGAAACACTTTATCCTTATTTATTCCATTAAAATCCCTCACGATTTTAAGAATTTTGATTAAATTGATCATTCAAAGAACAGTCCATCCTCATTAAACATTCGGACACTCTTTCTGCAGAGTCCCAGTTGTTCACTGGCTCCAAATGTTTAAACTGAACAAGGTATTCTCACTGGTTATAAAATCAGCATGATTGAAGATTCCATCCCATGCACCCTCTACTCCAACAATGAACAAAAAGAGAAATGCTTTTAGTTTCTGATATAGGAGGGGTTCTTGGGGATGCAAAAGTTCCTAGGTTTGTAGAAGAATAGAACATGTTAGGTAAATACAGGATGAGTGAAAGACTCAGTCTAACCCAGGTTGTCTCTGTTTCCAGTTGATGTTCAGACTCATCCTCAAGTCTACCTCCTCCCCCCTTCACCACATGAGATGGAGACGGATCAGACGGCAACCCTGGTTTGTCTGGTCACCGGATTCTCCCCCGCAGAGATCTACCTGGCCTGGATGGCCAATGACACGCTTCTGAAGTCAGGGTTTGTGAACCAGCCAGTGACCGAGGATGGCAGAAGTGGCTGGAACTCAGGCAGTCAGTTGACAGTCTCTGCAGAGGAGTGGAACAGCGGAACCACTTATTCCTGTGTGGTGGGACACGAGTCAGTCACAACCAGTTTGTTCAGAAGCATCAATAAATCTCATAACAAACCCACCTTGGTCAATGTCTCACTTGTTCTAACTGATAGCTTTAAATCCTGTTCATAACATCTACTGATTCAATCAATCACCTATTTCTCTAATCCCTGTAAATGTATGGTTAACCCGACCAGAGGATTGTTGTGATCGCTATGAAATCTCTCTTCTGGCAGTAACTGAGGAAAAAAAATATCCATTGATCAAATTAGACAATAAACATCCTTTTCTCCAAATGTCTGAATGTCCAGAGTTCTTTTTGAAACCTTCTTGTGCTGTGTTTGAGCAAGTGTGAAACTTGTATGGGACCCCATGAAGGGTTAAATGTATTAGTAATTTGTTAATGTACTGATCCAATTTCAATAAACGAGATGTGAAAAGGTTTTAGTTTCGGGTGTTCATTATTGCTGTGTTTTGGGAGACAGTAAATGAGAAACTTGGGACATGAGGTGTGGGGGGTGTAGCATGTTTGGGAGGAACAGGGGACTTTGGACCTACAGTTTCCAAAGTTCTCCACCACTGGGATTTCCTCACTGCATGTCTGGGTCTGTTGTAGATGAATCAATAAGAGATTGATTGATATGATTAGTTCACAACTCCATCATCATTGTATCACACGAATATCAGGATGGCAGAAGGCAAACTCGATGGACTTTGGTCATTCATTGTTGAGCAATTTCAGTTTGTGCAAAGCAAGATCCCACAATAAGAGCTGTGAGAATGACCACATCATCTGTTTTTAGATGTTTGTTGAGGGATTAAATGTTGTCTCAGAACACTGTGGAGAATTCCACTGCTTTTCTTTTAATAACGCTGTGGGATTATTTACATCCACCTGAGGGGCCATTATTTAACGTCTCATCTGAAAGACAACACCTGACAGTTCAGCACTTCCTCAGTCCTCCACTGGAGTGTCGACCTATATTATGGGCTGAAGTCTTTGGAGTGGAACCCATAACCTTCAGACTCAGAGGCAAACATGCTCCCCACAAAGCCACCTGTGTCAGGTGAGGGATGTCCCTGTTTGAGGTGCTCAGGCACCTCGGTGCTGCTCAACCAGGTGTGGATGGATGAGGTTGAATGAAAGAAGTCGTGTGTTTAGACACTGGTCACTTTTCAAACCAATGGTTTAGTGAAACGTCTGTCTGTCAATACCAAACTAAATCTCACTTATAACACTTGACCAATAAGCTATCCTGTGGAAAACTGTAGTTAATAGTATCGCAATGACAGAGGGCTCTGTAGCAATGAGGCTGGAAGATCCCCTCATGTTTGCACACTAACCATCACTGGATTACTTCCCGTTATTACATTACAGTGATCCATCAATCGCAGGCTTTCACATCCCATTTGGTCCCTCACTCACTCACATCACCGCTCAGAAGAGTTTATGTCATTGAGCAGATGAGGCCATTGACTCCTTTGAATTTAAAGGTTCATTTAATGCAGCCTCAGAAAATTTTATGTTGATGACAACTTTATATAGAAGCAGAGAATCAGAAAGAACAACATTTTTCAAGTTGCAATGCATCTCATCCTGGCTACAGGGATAATCTGAGAGTGCTTCATAATCAATGGGTTTGTTTGTCGGTCACTGACTGTTAATGAAGCCAAGGAGTCAGCAACTCGTGTTTGAGTTGATAGGTTGGATAACACAACAGGGAAATGAAGAATCAAGGGGAGACGGAAGGACCGAGGTTTTGGAAGTGATTTAATGTCCATCAGATGTTTGTGCATGAGTTTGAGAGTATCAGTGAGTGAGACAAAGAGAGGGAGAAATTACGAGAGCGACAGTAAAATAGAGAGAGGGGGACAGAATATGTGAGATAGAGGGAAGGAAGTGAGAGAGACAGAAAGACAGAGACAAAGAGGGAGACAGAACCAGAGAGAGAGACAGACTGAGAAAGTGACAAAGACAGACAAGATAGAGATAAAGACTGTCTAATGATTCACTGCCCCCAGTGCTGCTCCATCATAACCTCCTCCCTCGCTGTATCATCTTCAAACTATTGAGATGTTGTTGACCTTCAGGAAATGTCCACAATGAACTTTAACAACCCCAATTTCTCATTTCTTTCAGATAACCTTTCAGACCTGGAAGGGAAGGAAGAAGCGGGAGATTGGGATGGAGACGACAACGTGCTAACAGTCGCTGCCTTTGCCATTCTGTTTATTCTAAGTTTCCTCTACAGTACCTTTGTTACTGTTGTCAAGGTAACCAGACTTTTAACTATCAAATGAACAACAACACAGACATCCTAAAAAGAGCCAGTGATTACCTTCAATTTATCACCACATCTTATTATCTGACGCTGAGATTCCAACTATCACATTAGGAACAGACGAACAGTGCAGTGAGGAGCCCTTCACAACCATTGGGACTTTGAAGCTTTTCTCTTCACCTGTCCCGAGGGCCTGGATGCACCACAGAAGGTCAGACCGCCACTCTTTAGGGTCCATCTCCCAGAATAAGGTCAGATCACCTGTCCTTTATACACCCAGCATAAGGACAGAATACTTGTCCTTTCAGACCCAACTTCAAGAATAAGAACAGAACATTTATCCTTCAGTGCCCATCTCACTGAATAAGGTCACATGGCATGTCTTTTAGGGTCCATCTCCCGGAACAGAGTCAGACTGCCGTTCCTTTAGGATCCATCTCCAGAATAGTGTCAGACTGCCTTTCCTCTAGGGTCCATCTCCCAGAATAGGGTCAGACTGCCTATCCTTTAGGGTCCATCTCCCAGAATAGGATCAGACTGCCTTTCCTTTAGGGTCCATCTCCCAGAATAGGATCAGACTGCCTTTCCTTTAGGGTCCATCAGCCATAAAGGGTCAGACTGCCTGTCCTTTAGGGTCCATCAGCCATATAGGGTCAGACTGCCTGTCCTTTAGGGTCCATCTCCCAGAATAGGGTCAGACTGCCTATCCTTTAGGGTCCATCTCCCAGAATAGGATCAGACTGCCTTTCCTTTAGGGTCCATCAGCCATAAAGGGTCAGACTGCCTGTCCTTTAGGGTCCATTTCCCAGAATAGAGTCAGACTGCCTGTCCTTTAGGGTCCATCTCCCAGAATAGGGTCAGACTGCCTGTCCTTTAGGGTCCATCTCCAAGAATAGGGTCAGACTGCCTGTCCTTTAGGGTCCATCTCCAAGACTAGGGTCAGACTGCCTGTCCTTTAGGGTCCATTTCCAAGAATAGGGTCAGACTGCCTGTCCTTTAGGGTCCATCTCCAAGACTAGGGTCAGACTGCCTGTCCTTTCAGGTCCATCTCCCAGAATAGGGTCAGACAGCCTGTTCTTTCAAGTCCCTCTCCAAGAATAGGGTCTGACTGCCTGTCCTTTCGGGTCCATCTCCCAGAATAGGGTCAGACTGCCTGTCCTTTCGGGTCCATCTCCCAGAATAGGGTCAGACTGCCTGTCCTTTAGGGTCCATCTCCCAGAATAGGGTCAGACTGCCTGTCCTTTCGGGTCCATCTCCCAGAATAGGGTCAGACTGCCTGTCCTTTCGGGTCCATCTCCCAGAATAGGGTCAGACTGCCTGACCTTTAGGGTCCATCTCCCAGAATAGGGTCAGAATGCCTGTCCTTTAGGGTCCATCTCCCAGAATAGGGTCAGAATGCCTGTCCTTTAGGGTCCATCTCCAAGAATAGGGTCAGTCTGCCTGTCCTTTAGGATCCCTCTCCAATAATAGGGTCAGACTGCCTGTCCTTCAGGGTCCATCTCCCAGAATAGGGTCAGACTGCCTGTCCTTTAGGGTCCCTCTCCCAGAATAGGGTCAGACTGCCTGTCCTTTAGGGTCCATCTCCAAGAATAGGGTCAGACTGCCTGTCCTTTAGGGTCCCTCTCCAAGAATAGGGTCAGACTGCCTGTCCTTTAGGGTCCATCTCCAACAAAAGGGTCAGACTGCCTGTCCTTTAGGGTCCCTCTCCAAGAATAGGGTCAGACTGCCTGTCCTTTAGGGTTCATCTCCAAGAATAGGGTCAGACTGCCTGTCCTTTAGGGTCCATCTCCAACAAAATGGTCAGACTGCCTGTCCTTTAGGGTCCATCTCCAACAAAAGGGTCAGACTGCCTGTCCTTTAGGGTCCCTCTCCAAGAATAGGGTCAGACTGCCTGTCCTTTAGGGTCCATCTCCAACAAAAGGGTCAGACTGCCTGTCCTTTAGGGTCCCTCTCCAAGAATAGGGTCAGACTGCCTGTCCTTTAGGGTCCATCTCCAACAAAAGGGTCAGACTGCCTGTCCTTTAGGGTCCCTCTCCAAGAATAGGGTCAGACTGCCTGTCCTTTAGGGTCCATCTCCAAGAATAGGGTCAGACTGCCTGTCCTTTAGGGTCCATCTCCAACAAAAGGGTCAGACTGCCTGTCCTTTAGGGTCCCTCTCCAAGAATAGGGTCAGACTGCCTGTCCTTTAGGGTCCCTCTCCAACAATAGGGTCAGACTGCCTGTCCATTCGTGTCCATCTCCAAGAATAGGGTCAGACTGCCTGTCCTTTAGGATCCCTCTCCCAGAATAGGGTCAGACTCCCTGTCCTTCAGGATCCCTCTCCAAGAATAGGGTCAGACTGCCTGTCCTTTAGGATCCCTCTCCCAGAATAGGGTCAGACTCCCTGTCCTTCAGGATCCCTCTCCAAGAATAGGGTCAGACTGCCTGTCCTTTAGGATCCCTCTCCCAGAATAGGGTCAGACTCCCTGTCCTTCAGGATCCCTCTCCAAGAACAGGGTCAGACTGCCTGTCCTTTAGGGTCCATCTCCCAGAATAGGGTCAGACAGCCTGTCCTTTAGGGTCCATCGGCCATATAGGGTCAGACTGCCTGTCCTTTGGGGTCCCTCTCCAAGATTAGGGTCAGACTGCCTGTCCTTTGGGGTCCCTCTCCAAGAATAGGGTCAGACTGCCTGTCCTTTCGGGTCCATCTCCCAGAATAGGATCAGACTGCCTGTCCTTTAGGGTCCCTCTCCCAGAATAGGGTCAGACTGCCTGTCCTTTCGGGTCCATCTCCAACAAAAGGGTCAGACTGCCTGTCCTTTAGGGTCCCTCTCCAAGAATAGGGTCAGACTGCCTGTCCTTTAGGGTCCATCTCCAACAAAAGGGTCAGACTGCCTGTCCTTTAGGGTCCCTCTCCAAGAATAGGGTCAGACTGCCTGTCCTTTAGGGTTCATCTCCAAGAATAGGGTCAGACTGCCTGTCCTTTAGGGTCCATCTCCAACAAAAGGGTCAGACTGCCTGTCCTTTAGGGTCCATCTCCAACAAAAGGGTCAGACTGCCTGTCCTTTAGGGTCCCTCTCCAAGAATAGGGTCAGACTGCCTGTCCTTTTGGGTCCATCTCCAACAAAAGGGTCAGACTGCCTGTCCTTTAGGGTCCCTCTCCAAGAATAGGGTCAGACTGCCTGTCCTTTTGGGTCCATCTCCAACAAAAGGGTCAGACTGCCTGTCCTTTAGGGTCCCTCTCCAAGAATAGGGTCAGACTGCCTGTCCTTTAGGGTCCATCTCCAAGAATAGGGTCAGACTGCCTGTCCTTTAGGGTCCATCTCCAACAAAAGGGTCAGACTGCCTGTCCTTTAGGGTCCCTCTCCAAGAATAGGGTCAGACTGCCTGTCCTTTAGGGTCCCTCTCCAACAATAGGGTCAGACTGCCTGTCCATTCGTGTCCATCTCCAAGAATAGGGTCAGACTGCCTGTCCTTTAGGATCCCTCTCCCAGAATAGGGTCAGACTCCCTGTCCTTCAGGATCCCTCTCCAAGAATAGGGTCAGACTGCCTGTCCTTTAGGATCCCTCTCCCAGAATAGGGTCAGACTCCCTGTCCTTCAGGATCCCTCTCCAAGAATAGGGTCAGACTGCCTGTCCTTTAGGATCCCTCTCCCAGAATAGGGTCAGACTCCCTGTCCTTCAGGATCCCTCTCCAAGAATAGGGTCAGACTGCCTGTCCTTTAGGGTCCATCTCCCAGAATAGGGTCAGACAGCCTGTTCTTTAGGGTCCATCGGCCATATAGGGTCAGACTGCCTGTCCTTTAGGATCCCTCTCCCAGAATAGGGTCAGACTCCCTGTCCTTCAGGATCCCTCTCCAAGAATAGGGTCAGACTGCCTGTCCTTTAGGGTCCATCTCCCAGAATAGGGTCAGACAGCCTGTTCTTTAGGGTCCATCGGCCATATAGGGTCAGACTGCCTGTCCTTTGGGGTCCCTCTCCAAGATTAGGGTCAGACTGCCTGTCCTTTGGGGTCCCTCTCCAAGAATAGGGTCAGACTGCCTGTCCTTTCGGGTCCATCTCCCAGAATAGGATCAGACTGCCTGTCCTTTAGGGTCCATCTCCCAGAATAGGATCAGACTGCCTGTCCTTTAGCATCCATCTCCCAGAATAGGGTCAGAATGCCTGTCCTTGTGGGTCCCTCTCCCAGAATAGGGTCAGACTGCCTATCCTTTAGCGTCCATCTCCCAGAATAGGGTCAGACTGCCTGTCCTTTCGGGTCCATCGGCCGTATAGGGTCAGACTGCCTGTCCTTTAGGGTCCATCTCCAAGAATAGGGTCAGATTGCCTTACCTTTAGGGTCCCTCTCCTAGAATTGGGTCAGACTGCCTGTTCTTTCGGGTCCGTCTCCAAGAATAGGGTCAGACTGCCTGTCCTTGTGGGTCCCTCTCCCAGAATAGGGTCACGTCACTTGTCCTTTACGGTTACACTACCTGTTCTACTGTGGCACACACAAGCATCTTACTCTGCTGTCTGTATTACAGGTTCAGCAATGACCAGCTGATGCACGCTGCTCACATTCAGACCTGTCAAGATGTGAATTGTCCAGAAGTGTCCCCGTGATATTTGGGAATGGGACCTTTCCATTGCGCATCTGGGAAATGTTCAGCGACTGCACAGCAACAGCTCATTCTGGCAGATGAAACTTCAGATGGACTGGGGGAGATTAAGAGAGAAAGGGGTGGAGGGGAGAGGGGGAGGGAGAGAGGAGTGGGGAGGGAAATGGGGGAGAGGAGGAGGATGGGAGCAGGGGAGGGGAATGGGAGGGATTACTGCCTGCAGCTTTCTTTTAACAAGTTTTTCACTGATGTAAAAGTTTTTGTTTGAAACTAAATCAATAAAAACCAAAATGTGAAATGAAATATGCTGTGGTGTGAAGGGGGGGGGATGAAACTAAGGGAGACTGAGTACAGTCATTGGGCAAATATACCCAAGGATCAGATATTGGAGGAGATTTACAGTCCCATGTGTGAGTGAATTCCCCCAAGTGCAGTTGTTGGGGAATGCACCCCAGGAGCAGATATTGGAGGAGATTTACAGTTCCATGTATGAGTGAATTCCCCCAAGTACAATTATTGGGGAATGCACCACAGGAGCAGATATTGGAGGACATTCACAGTCCCATGTATGATCAAAACCCCAAAGTACTGTTCGAGGGGAATGCACCCCAGGAGCAGATATTGGAGGAGATTGACAGTTCCATGTATGAGTGAATTCCCCCAAGTACAGTTATTGGGGAATACACCACAGGAGCAGATATTGGAGGACATTCACAGTCCCATGTATGATCAAAACCCCAAAGTAGAGGGGAATGCACCCCAGGAGCAGATATTGGAGGAGATTTACAGTCCCATGTATGATCAAAACCCCAAAGTAGAGGGGAATGCACCCCAGGAGCAGATATTGGAGGAGATTTACAGTCCCATGTATGATCAAAACCCCAAAGTAGAGGGGAATGCACCCCAGGAGCAGATATTGGAGGAGATTTACAGTCCCATGTATGATCAAAACCCCAAAGTAGTTATTGGGGAATATACCCCAGGAGCAGATATTGGAGGAGATTTACAGTTCCATGTATGAGTGAATTCCCCCAAGTACAGTTATTGGGGAACACACCACAGGAGCAGATATTGGAGGACATTCACAGTCCCATGTATGATCAAAACCCCAAAGTACTGTTAGAGGGGAATATACCCCAGGAGCAGATATTGGAAGAGATTCACAGTCCCATGGATGAATGAATTCCCCCAAGTAGTTATTGGGGAATGCATACCAGGAGCAGATATTGGAGGAGATTCCCAGACCTATGTATAAGTGAATCTCCTGAAGTACAGGTAACAGGTTTGAGGATTTTGCTGGAGTCAACAGGGAAATAGACCCAGGACCTGACATTGGGAGAGAATCTTAGTAACAAAATTTGAGGGAATACACAGCTGTATATTCACAGGAGTGTTTCAGCCCAGGATCAGATATTGAGGGAATGTTTCCTAGGAACAGATATTGGAGTGATTTCCAGTCCCAGGCATGACACAACTGCCCCCCAAGCACATTAACTGGGGGGAGAAGACCCCATGAACAGATGTGGGGTGAAATCACAGTCCCATCGACCAAGTACAAAGAGTAAGGGAATGCGTCTGTGAACCATAAAAGATTCCTAGTCGCATGTACGAGAGAATCCACACCTGAGTACAAATAGTGAGGGTATGGACACTAGGGGCATATATTGGGGAAAGTCCCAATCTAATGTATGAGGGAAATGTACAGTCTTTGGGGAATACACCCCAGGACCAGAAATTGCGAGAGATTTTCAGTAACATGTATTTAGAAATCACCCCATACACAGTTCGGGAATGCCACTGAGGATAATATACCGGTGGAGATTCCCAGTAACATGCATGAGGGATTGTTCCACAGGAAATGCACCCCAGGACCAGATACTAGAGGTGAAACCAGGCCCATGTATGTGACCAAACGAACATATGAATTAGGAGCAGGAATAGGACACTCAGCCCCTGGAGACTGCTCCACCATTTAATCAGATCACGACTGATCTGTTTGTAACCTCGACTCGACATTCCCGCCTACCTCTGATAACCTTTCACCCCCTTGTTTATCAAGAATCTATCCAGCTCTGCCTTAAAAATATTCAAAGACTCTTCTTCCACCGTCTTTTGAGGAAGAGAGTTCAAAAGACTCACGACTCTCAAAGAGAAAAAAATTCTCCTCATCTCTATCTTAAATGGGTGACCCCTTATTTTTAAACAGTGACCCCTTGTTCTAGATTCTCCCACAAGGAGAAACATCCTTTCCACATCCACCCTGTCAAGACCCCTCAGGATCTTATATATTTCAATTAAGTCGCCTCTTCCTGTTCTGAACTCCAGCAGATAGATGCAAGCCTAGCCTATCCAACCTTTCCATGAAAGACAACCCTCCCAATCCAGGTATCAGTCCAGTAAACCGTCTCTGAACTGCTTGCAACACATTTACATCCTTCCTTAAATAAGGAGACCAATACTGTACACAGTACTCCAGATGTGGGAGACCCCAGATGCGTCCTTTGGCGAGTACAACCCAGCACCAAATATTGGGGGAATATGCCACAGAATCTGCTATTTGAGGAGATTCCCATGTATGAGGGATTCCCGTCAGTGGAGTCATTCAGAAAATAAAGCCCAGAGCCAGATACTGGGGGTGATACCAGTCCCATTGAAGAGGGTTAACTAGAACAGCCAGTGGTGGAATACACCCAGGACCGGATATTGGAAGTTTCCCAGTGCCCCCCATGAATCTTCCCCAAGCACATTCATTGGGGCAAAATACCTCAGGATCAGACATTGGGATGAGGATGGGGGTGATGGATTAAGAGCCCCAAGTAGGAGAGAATCCACCCAGTACAGACCTTGGTTCAATATATCCGAGGAGCAGATACGGGGGGAGAACATCAGTAATAGGATTGAGGGTATTCCCCCCAGTACAGTCAATGGAGAAGTAACCCCTAGGACCTGATATTGGGGGACAATCCTAGTCACAGAAATTGCAGGAATACCCCAGCTATATAGTTACATGAGTATTAAACCCAGGAACTGATATCGGGGAAATCAGTTCAGGAACAAATATTGGGAATGGGTCCAATTACCCTGTCCGAATTTCATCCAAAGTACATTCATTGGGGAATAAACCCCAGAGACTGGCATGGGTGGGGGGTGGGTGCGGTTACCGAGTTTCATGTATGGCGGAATATCCCCCAGTGGAAGGAGTGAGGAAGGCACACAATATCATTTATTAGGTGGATATTACCAGTCCCATGTATGAGGGAATCCAACCTGTACCGTCATTAAAGAAATACACACCAGCGCCAGATATTAGTGAAATACACACCCAGGAGCAGACATGAGGAGAGATTTCCAGTTGCATATTCGAGGTAATCCATATTCGAGTACAAAGATGTTGGAGGAGACGCCAACAACACAGAATAGGGAATTGCCCCCACCACCCACAAAATAGTTTCTTTTTATTCTTTCAGGGGATGTGAACATCGCTGGCAAGTCCAGCATTTATTGCCTATCCCTAATTTTTTTTTAATTCTTTCATGGGATGTAGGTATTGCTGGCTAGGCAAACATTTATTGCACATCCCTAATTGCCCTTGATAAGGTGGTGATCAGCTGCTTTCTTGAACGCTGCAGTCCATGTGGTGTGGGTACACCCACAGTGCTGTTAGGAAGAGTGTTCCAGGATTTTGACGCAGTGACAGTGAAGGAACAGCAATATAGTTCCAAGTCAGGATGGTGTGTGACTTGGAGGGTAACTTGCAGGTGGTGGTGTCCCCATGCATGTGCTACCCTTGTCCTTCTAGGTGGTAGAGTTCACGGTTTTGGGAGGTGCTGTCGAAGGAGCCTTGGTGAGTTGTTGCAGTGCATCTTGTAGATGGTACACACTGCTACCACTGTCCGTCGATGGTAGAGGGAGTGAATATCAAAGGTGGTGGCTGTTGTGCCATTCAAGCAGGTTGCTTTGTCCTGGATGGTGTCGAGCTTCTTGAGTGTTGTTGGAGCTGCACCCATCCAGGCAAGTGGAGAGTATTCCATCACACTCCTGACTTGTGGCTTGTAGATGCTGGACAGGCTTTGGGGAGTCATGAGATGAATTACTTGCCACAGAATTGGCAGTTTTTGACCTGCCCTTCTGACCACAATACTTATATGGCTACTCCAGTTCCGTTTCTGATCAATGGTAACGCCCAGAATGTTGATAGTAGGGGACTCAAGTGATGGTAATGCCATTGAATGTCAAGGGGAAATGGTTGGATTCTCTTGTTGGAGATGGTCATTGCCTGGCAATTGTGTGACGCGACTGTAACTTGCCACTTATTAAGCCAAGCCTGGATATTGTCCAGTTCTTGCTGCATATGGACATGGGCTTCTTCAGTTTCTGAGGAGTCATGAATGGTGCTGAACATGGTGCAATCATCAGCGAACATCCTCACTTCTGATCTTATGTTTGAAGGAAGGTCATTGATGAAGCAGCTGAAGGTGGTTGGGCCTAGGACACTATCCTAGTCATAGAGTTTAAGAGTTTTACAGCACAGAAACAGGCCCTTCGGTCCAACGCGCCTGCGCTGACCATCAAGCACCCGTCCTAACTAATCCCATTTCCCCGCACTAGGCCCATAGCCTTGTATGTTATGGCATTTCATCTAAATACTTCTTGAATATCATGAGTGTTCCTGCCTCTACCACCTCAAGGCAGTGTGTTCCAGGTTCCAACCACCCTCTGGGTGAAAAAATTTCTCCTCAACTCCCCTCCAAACCTCCTGCACCTTACCTTAAATCTATGCCCCCTAGTTATTGACCTCTCCGCGAAGGGAAAAAGGTTCTTCCTATCTATCCTTCCCTCATTTTGTATACCTCAATCAGGTCCCCCCTCAGTCTTCTCCGCTCCAAGGAAAACAACCCTAGCCGATACAGTCTGTCTTCATAACTGAAATGCTCCAGCCCAGGCAACATCCTGGTGAATCTCCTCTGCACCCTCTCCATTGCAATCACATCCTATAGTGTGGTGACCAGAACTGTAGCCTAACCAGCGTTTTATACAGCTCCATCATAACCTCCCTGCTTTTATATTCTATGCCTCGGCTAACAAAGGCAAGTATCCCGTATGCCTTCCTAACCACCTTATCTACCTGTGCTGCTGCCTTCAGTGATCTATGGACAAACACCCCAAGGTCCCTCTGACCCAATGTACTCCCTAGGGTCCTGCCATCCATTGCCTTGTTAGACCTCCCAAAGTGCATCACCTCACACTTCTCAGGATTAAACTCCATTTGCCACTGCTCTGCCCATCTTACCAGCCCATCTAGATCGTCCTACAGTCTGAGGCTTTCCTCCTCACTATTTACGACACCACCAATTTTCTTGTCATCTGCGAACTTACTGATCAAACCTCCTATATTCACGTCTAAATCATTAATGTACACTACAAACAGTAAGGGTCCCAGCACCGATCCCTGCGGTACACCACTAGTCACAGGCCTCCATTCACCAAAACAACCCTCTACCTTCTCTTTCCACAGATGCTGCTAGACCTGCTGAGTGATTCCAGCATTTCTTGTTTTTGTTTCCTCTACCATCACCCTCTGTTTCCCTCCACTGAGACAATTTTGAATCCAATTTGCCAAATTATCCTGGATCCCATGGGCTTTTACTTTCTTCAGCAATTTCCCATGTGGGACCTTATCAAAAGCCCAAAAGCCCATGAAGTCCATATAGACTACATCAACTGCGTTGCCCTCATTTACACATCTACTCACCTCCTCGAAAAATTCAATCAAGTTTGTTAGACATGATCTCCCCCTGACAAAGCCATGCTGACTATCCCTGATTAATCCCTGCCTCTCCAAGTGGAGAGTAATCCTGTCTCTCAGAATTTTTCCAATAATTTCCCTACCACTGATGTTGGACTCACCAGCCTGTAATTACCTGGTTTATCCCTGCTACCCTTCTTGAATAATGGTACCACATTTGCTGTCCTCCAGTCCTCTGGTACCTCTCCTGTGGCCAGAAAGGATCTGAAAATTTGTGTCAGAGGCCCCGCTATCTCCTCCCTTGCTCACATAGCAGCCTGGGATACATTTCGTCTGGGCCTGGGGATTTATCCATCCTTATGCCTGCGAATACAGCCAATATTTCCTCCTTTACAATGCTAATTTGATCAAGTATATCATAATCCCCCTCCCTGATCACTACACCTACATTGTCCCTCTCCATAGTGAACACAGATGAAAAGTAATCGTTCAAAACCTCCCTATGTCCTCCGGCTACACACACAGATTGCCTCTATGATCCCTAATGGGCCCCACTTTTTCCCTGGTTATCCTCTTGCCCCGAACACACTTATAAAATGCCTTGGGATTTCCCTTTATATTGTCTGCCAGTGAATTTTCATGCCCCCTCTTTGCTCTCCTAATTACTTTTTAAAGTACTCCCCTACACTTTCTATACTCCTCTAGGGACTCCGCTGTTTTCAGCACTCTGAATCTGCCATACGCCTCCTTTTTTTACCTTCTCCAATCCTCTATATCCCTTGACATCCAGGGTTCCCTTGACCTATTGGTCCGACCCTTCACCTTTACAGGAACATGCTGCACCTGAACCCTCACCATTTCCCTTCTAAATGACTCCCACTGGTCTGATGTAGACTTTCCTATAAGAAGCTGCTCCCAGTTCACTTTGGCCAGATCCTGTTTTAGCATATTGAAATCTGTCTTCCCCCAATTCAGTACTCTTATTTCTGGTCCCTCTATGTCCTTTTCCATAACAACCTTAAATCTTACAGAGTTATGGTCACTATCCCTGAAATGCTCCCCCTCTGACACTTCTACCACTTGTCTGGCTTCATTCCCTAGGATTAGGTCCAGTACTGCCCCTCCTCTTGTAGGACTCTCGACATGCTGGCTCAAAAGGGCTCTCCTGAATGCACTTGGAAGAATTCTGCCCCCTTTAAGCTTTTTGCACTAATACCACCCCCTCTAATATAGGGGTAGTTGAATAGCCTACTATTATTACCCTATTATTTTTTCACCTCTCTGAGATTTGCCTACATATCTGCTCCTCTACTACTGCCTGACTGTTTGGAGACCTGTAGTACACTCCCAGCCAAGTGATTGCCCCCTTTTTGTTTTGAAGTTCTACCCATATGGCCTAATTCGACGAACCTTCCAGGATATCATCCCTCCTTACTGCAGGAATTGACTCCTTAATCAATAGTGCAATGCCACCTCCTCTTTTACCCCCTCCCCTATCACGTCTGAAGATTCTATACCTTGGGATATTAAGCTGCCAGTCCTGCCCTTCCCTCAACCACGTCTCAGTGATAGCAATAATATCATATTCCCATGTGTTAATCAACGCCCTCAATTTCTCTGCCTTACTAGTCAGACTCCTTGCATTAAAATAGATACAATCCAGCCTTGCATTCTTTGCCTGAGCCTTAACAGGTCTACATTTACTCTGTCCTCCGGACTGACTTAACTTCACATTTATATTTGATGGTACAACACCCCCGACAGTGCTTCCACTCTGTATCCCATCCCCTTGCCAAATTAGTTTAAACAGCCCCCACCAACAGCACTCGCAAACCTCCCAGCAAGGATGCTGGTCCCGTTCTGGTTCAGGTGCAACCCGTGCATCTTATAAAGATCCCACCTCCGCCAGAGACAGGCACAGTGATCCAAGAATCTAAAGCCCTCCCTCCTGCACCATCTGCCCAACCATGCATTCATCGGCTCCAACCTCCTATTCATATGCTCACTGGGCCGTGACACTGGACAAAACCCAGAGATTACAACATTTGAGCTCCTACTTTTTAATCTGCTGCCTAGCTCTGTAAATTCTTTTTGCAGGACTTCATCCCTCTTTCTACCTATGTCATTGGTACCAACGTGGACCACGACCTCCGGCTGTGCATCCTCACCCTCCAGAATACTCTGTACCCGCTCAGTGATATCCATGATCCTTGCACCAGGGAGGCAACATGGAATCATGTCTGCAACCACAGAAACGCCTATCTGTTCCTCTAACCATAGAATCCCCGACCACTATTGCCCTCTTGTCCCTTTTTCTCCATCCCAGCACAGCCGAGTCAGCCATGACATTCCAGTCATGAGCCTCGGTGCATTCTCCAGAGGAAACCTCTCTCTCATCGTTACTCAGAACTGAGTACCAGTTAGAAAGTGGGATGTCTTCTGGGGACTCCTGCACTACCTGCCCTGACTTCTTAGTCCGTCCGGCAGCCACCCAGTCAACCCCCAACTGTGATTGCCTGAGCACCAGCTTAACTACCTCCTGAAACGTGCCATCCACGTAGTCCTCCACCTCGCGGATGCGCCTCAGTACTCCAGCTGCCGCTCGAGCTCTGAAACCCGAATCTCAAGCTTCTGCAACCAGAGACAGTTTCTGCAGACATGTTTGCCAAGGTCACATAGCACGTCCACGACTTAACACATGGCACAGGAGGTACATTCTGCTTGGCCAAGCTGTCCCGCCATTATTTTTACAATGCTAAAAAAAACTTGCTTGTGTAATATCTTACCAGCTATTTACAATCAACTTTCCTCCCCTGTACCTCTGAGGCTGAGAAAGATAAAGATCAAAGAGCACCTTCCACTGCCCTCAGCCAACGAAAATACCGACACTTAACTTACAGCTTCACTCCATGCAAACAGCAATAGTATAGCCAGTAAATACTAAAACTTTATCCCAGGGCTTTAATTTAAAAAGAAACTTTTTTTTAACTCCAATCAATCACAGTTATCCCCAGACAATAACAGCTGCCACCCACCGACCAATCAGTGCACAGAATTTCAGTGATGTCACTGTTCTTTTTTTACACTAAATCCAACAGAGCGCGTGCAGAAACAGTCAGAGAGTCCGCTGCTGCTGTCCCCAACTTCAGGTTAGTGAAGGGCCTCGAGCCCCGCTCTGTCTTTTATTGGTCTGATTCCACTCCCGACTCCTTCCAGGTCCGCTCCTGCCGTCCCCGACTTCAGGTTAGTGAAGGGTCTTGAGCCCCGCTCTGTCTTTTATTGGTCTGATTCCACTCCCGACTCCTTCCAGGTCCGCTCCTGCCGTCCCCAACTTCAGGTTAGTGAAGGGTCTCGAGCCCCGCTCTTTATTTTATAGGGTCTGATTCCACTCCTGACTCCAGCCGTTTCTTGAGATCATGTGGAGTGAATGGAATTGGCTGAAGACTGGCATCTGTGATGCTGGGGACCTCAGAAAAAGACCGAGATGGATCATCCACTTGTCTTTTGCACTGATGTGCTGAGCTCCTTCAATATCTGATGGGGTTGTTTGTGGAGCCTCCTCCTCCTGTCAGTTGTTTAATTGTCCACCACCATTCACGACTGGATGTGGCAGGACTGCAGAGCTTAGATCTGATTCATAGGTTGTGGGCTTCCTTAGCTCTGTCTATCGTGTGCTGCTTCTGCTGTTGGGCATGCATGTGGTCCTGGGTTGTAGCTTCACCAGGTTGACAACTCATTTTTAGGTATGCCTGGTGCTGCTCCAGGCACGCCCTTCTGCACTCTTTATTGAACCATGGTTGATCCCTCGGCTTAATGTCATGGTAGAGTAGGGGATATGCCAAGGCATGAGGTTGCAGATTGTGGTTGAATACAATTCTGCTGCTGCTGATGACCCACAGCACCTCATGGAATTCCCAGTTTTGTGTTGCTTGATCTGTTCGAAATCTCTCCCATTTAGCATGGTTGTAGTGCCACATAACATGATGGAGGGTATCCACAATGTGAAGAAGGAACTTTGTTTTCACAGGGACTGTGCGGTGGTCATTCCTACCAATCTTCTTCTTTGGCCTCCTTGTCTCGAGAGACAATGGGTAAGCTCCTGGAGGTGGTCAGTGGTTTGTGAAGCAACGCCTGGAGTGGCTATAAAGGGCAATTCTAGAGTGAAAGACTCTTCCACAGGTGCTGCAGATAAAGTTGGTTCTCAGGGCTGTTACACAGTTGGCTCTCTCCTTGCACTTCAACTCCTACCAGTACTGTCATGGAAAGATGCATCTGTGACTGGTAGGTTGATGAGGATTTGGTCAAGTAGGTTTTTGCCTCTTTTTGGTTCCCTCACTACCTGCTGCAGACCCAGTCTCGCAACTATGTCCTTTAGGACACGGCCAGCTCAGTTAGTGGTGGTGCTACTGAGCCATTCTTGGTGATGGACATTGAAGTCCCCCACCCAGTGTACATTCTGTGCCCTCATCACCTCATTCCATGACAATATGAAAGGCATAATTCAGCATAGCGGCGCCTGATCAGACCCCTATCCTATCCGGAGTGGCGTGAAACAGGGCTGTGTTCTCACACCTACACTGTTTGGGATCTTCTTCTCCCTGCTGCTCTCACATGCGTTCAAGTCTTCAGAAGAAGGAATTTTCCTCCACACAAGATCAGGTGGCAGGTTGTTCAACCTTGCTCATCTAAGAGCGAAGACCAAAGTACGGAAAGTCCTGATCAGGGAACTCCTCTTTGCTGACGATTTTGCATTAACATCTCACACTGAAGAGTGTCTGCAGAGACTCATCGACAGGATTGCGGCTGCCTGCAATGAATTTGGCCTCACTATCAGCCTCAAGAAAACGAACATCATGAGACAGGACGTCAGAAATGCTCCATCCATCAATATCAGCGGCCAGGCTCTGGAAGTGGTTCAAGAGTTCACCTCCCTAGGCTCAACTATCACCAGTAACCTGCCTCTCGATGCAGAAATCAACAGGCACATGGGAAAGGCTTCCACTGCTATGTCCAGACTGGCCAATAGAGTCTGGGAAAATGGCCCACTGACACAGAACACAAAAGTCCAAGTGTATCAAGCCTGGGTCCTCAGTACCTTGCTCCATGGCAGCGAGACCTGGACAACGTATGTCAGCCAAGAGCGACGTCTCAATTCATTCCACCTTCACTGCCTCCGGAGAATACTTGGCACAAGGTAGCAAGACCATATATCCAACACAGAAGTCCTTGAGGCGGCCAACATCCCCAGCATATACATCCAACTGAGCCAGCGGCGCTTGAGATGGCTTGGCCATGTGAGCCGCATGGAAGATGGCAGGATTCCCACTGGCCGTCCATGTCTCCGCTTTAAAGATGTTTGCAAACGCGACATGAAGTCCTGTGACATTGATCACAAGTCGGGGGAGGCAGTTGCCAGTGATCGCCAGAGCTGGCGAGCAGCCATCAAGGAGGGGCTAAAGTGTGGCGAGTCGAAGAGACTTAGCAGTTGGCAGGATTAAAGACAGAAGCGCAAGGGGACAGCCAACTGTGTAACAGCCCCGACAACCAATTTTATCTGCAGCACATGTGGAAGAGCCTGTCGCTCTAGAATTGGCCTTTATCGCCACTCCAGTCGCTGCTTCGCAAACCACTGAACACCTCCAGGCGCTTACCCATTGTCTCTCGAGACAAGGAGGCCAAAGAAGAAGAAGAAGAAGACATCCCAGAACGAGATATTTTGAGTACATCCCAGGAGCAGATTCTGTGTGCGCATATCCCAGGATCAGATATTGTGTGAGTACATCCCAGGATCAGATATTGTGTGAGTATATCCCAGGACCAGATATGATGTGAGTACATCTCCGGACCAGATATTGTGTGAGTACATCTCCGGACCAGATATTGTGTGAGTACATCCCAGGATCAGATATTGTGTGAGTACGTCCCGGGAACAGATAAAGTGTGAGTAAATCCCAGGATCAGATATTGTGTCAGTACGTCCCAGGATCAGATCGTGTGTGAGAACGTCCCAGGACCAGATATTCTGTGAGTATATCCGAGGAGCAGATATTGTGTGAGTACATCCCAAGACCAGATATTGTGTGAGTACATCCCAGGACCAGATACTGTGTGAGTACATCCCAAAACCAGATACTGTGTGAGTACATCCCAGGATCAGATATTGTGTGAGTACATCCCAGGACCAGATATTGTGTGAGTACATCCCAGGACCAGATATTGTGTGAGTACATCCCAGGACCAGATATTGTGTGAGTACATCCCAGGACCAGATATTGTGTGAGTACATCCCAGGACCAGATACTGTGTGAGTACATCCCAGGACCAGATACTGTGTGAGTACATCCCAGGACCAGATATTGTGTGAGTACATCCCAGGACCAGATATTGTGTGAGTACATCCCAGGACCAGATATTGTGTGAGTACATCCCAGGACCAGATACTGTGTGAGTACATCCCAGGACCAGATACAGTGTGAGTACATCCCAGGATCAGATACTGTGTGAGTACATCCCAGGACCAGATACTGTGTGAGTACATCCCAGGACCAGATATTGTGTGAGTACATCCCAGGACCAGATATTGTGTGAGTACATCCCAGGACCAGATACTGTGTGAGTACATCCCAGGACCAGATATTGTGTGAGTACATCCCAGGACCAGATATTGTGTGAGTACATCCCAGGACCAGATACTGTGTGAGTACATCCCAGGACCAGATATTGTGTGAGTACATCCCAGGACCAGATACTTGTGAGTCCATCCCAGGACCAGAAACTGTGTGAGTACATCCCAGGACCAAATACTGTGTGAGTACATCCCAGGATCAGATATTGTGTGAGTACATCCCAGGACCAGATATTGTGTGAGTACATCCCAGGACCAGATATTGTGTGAGTACATCCCAGGACCAGATACTGTGTGAGTACATCCCAGGACCAGATATTGTGTGAGTACATCCCAGGACCAGATATTGTGTGAGTACATCCCAGGACCAGATATTGTGTGAGTACATCCCAGGACCAGATACTGTGTGAGTACATCCCAGGACCAGATATTGTGTGAGTACATCCCAGGACCAGATATTGTGTGAGTACATCCCAGGACCAGATACTGTGTGAGTACATCCCAGGACCAGATACTGTGTGAGTACATCCCAGGACCAGATATTGTGTGAGTACATCCCAGGATCAGATACTGTGTGAGTACATCCCAGGACCAGATATTGTGTGAGTACATCCCAGGATCAGATACTGTGTGAGTACATCCCAGGACCAGATATTGTGTGAGTACATCCCAGGATCAGATACTGTGTGAGTACATCCCAGGACCAGATATTGTGTGAGTACATCCCAGGACCAGATATTGTGTGAGTACATCCCAGGACCAGATACTGTGTCAGTACATCCCAGGACCAGATACTGTGTGAGTACATCCCAGGATCAGATATTGTGTGAGTACATCTCAGGACCACATATTGTGTGAGTACATCCCAGGACCAGATACTGTGTGAGTACATCCCAGGACCAGATACTGTGTGAGTACATCCCAGGATCAGATATTGTGTGAGTACATCCCAGGACCAGATACTGTGTGAGTACATCCCAGGATCAGATATTGTGTGAGTACATCCCAGGACCAGATATTGTGTGAGTACATCCCAGGACCAGATACTGTGTGAGTACATCCCAGGATCAGATATTGTGTGAGTACATCCCAGGACCAGATATTGTGTGAGTACATCCCAGGACCAGATATTGTGTGAGTACATCCCAGGACCAGATATTGTGTGAGTACATCCCAGGACCAGATACTGTGTGAGTACATCCCATGACCAGATATTGTGTGAGTACATCCCAGGACCAGATACTGTGTGAGTACATCCCAGGACCAGATATTGTGTGAGTACATCCCAGGACCAGATATTGTGTGAGTACATCCCAGGACCAGATACTGTGTGAGTACATCCCAGGACCAGATACTGTGTGAGTACATCCCAGGATCATATATTGTGTGAGTACATCCCAGGACCAGATACTGTGTGAGTACATCCCAGGACCAGATATTGTGTGAGTACATCCCAGGACCAGATATTGTGTGAGTACATCCCAGGACCAGATATTGTGTGAGTACATCCCAGGACCAGATACTGTGTGAGTACTTCCCAGGACCAGATACTGTGTGAGTACATCCCAGGACCAGATATTGTGTGAGTACATCCCAGGACCAGATATTGTGTGAGTACATCCCAGGACCAGATATTGTGTGAGTACATCCCAGGACCAGATATTGTGTGAGTACATCCCAGGACCAGATATTGTGAGAGTACATCCCAGGACCAGATATTGTTTGAGTACATCCCAGGAGCAGATATTGTGTGAGTAAATCCCAGGACCAGATATTGTGTGAGTACATCTGAGGACAAGATATTGTGTGAGTACAACCCAGGAACAGATATTGTGCGAGTAAATCCCAGGACCAGATATTGTGTGAGTACATCTGAGGACAAGATATTGTGTGAGTACATCCCAGGACCAGATATTGTGTGAGAACATCCCAAGACCAGATATTGTGTGAGAACATCCCAAGACCAGATATTGTGTGAGTACATCCCAGGACCAGATATTGTGTGAGAACATCTAAGGACCAGATATTGTGTGAGTACATCTCAGGACCAGATATTGTGTGAGTACATCCCAGGACCAGATACTGTGTGAGTACATACTAGGACCAGATATTGTGTGACTACATCCCAGGAGCAGATATTGTGTGAGTACATCTCAGGACCAGATATTGTGTGAGTACATCCCAGGACAAGATATTGTGTGAGTACAACCAAGGACCAGATATTGTGTGAGTACATCCCAGGACAAGATATTGTGTGAGTACATCCCAGGACCAGATATTGTGTGAGTACATCCCAGGACCAGATATTGTGAGAGTACATCCCAGGACCAGATACTGTGTGAGTACATCCCAGGAGCAGATATTGTGTGAGTAAATCCCAGGACCAGATATTGTGTGAGTACATCTGAGGACAAGATATTGTGTGAGTACAACCCAGGAACAGATATTGTGCGAGTAAATCCCAGGACCAGATATTGTGTGAGTACATCTGAGGACAAGATATTGTGTGAGTACTTCCCAGGACCAGATATTGTGAGAGAACATCCCAAGACCAGATATTGTGTGAGAACATCCCAAGACCAGATATTGTGTGAGTACATCCCAGGACCAGATATTGTGTGAGAACATCTCAGGACCAGATATTGTGTGAGTACATCTCAGGACCAGAGATTGTGTGAGTACATCCCAGGACCAGATACTGTGTGAGTACATACTAGGACCAGATATTGTGTGACTACATCCCAGGAGCAGATATTGTGTGAGTACATCTCAGGACCAGATATTGTGTGAGTACATCCCAGGACCAGATACTGTGTGAGTACATACGAGGACCAGATATTGTGTGACTACATCCCAGGAGCAGATATTGTGTGAGAACATCTCAGGACCAGATACTGTGTGAGTACATCCCAGGACCAGATATTGTGTGAGTACATCCCAGGACCAGATACTGTGTAAATACATCCTGGGACCAGATATTGTGTGAGTAGATCCCAGGATCAGATGTTGTGTGAGAACATCTCAGGACCAGATATTGTGTGAGTACATCCCGGGACCAGATATTGTGTGAGTACATCCCAGGACCAGATATTGTGTGAGTACATCTCAGGACCAGATATTGTGTGAGTACATCCCAGGACCAGATACTGTGTGAGTACATCCCAGGACCAGATACTGTGTGAGTACATACCAGGACCAGAGATTGTGTGAGTAGATCCCAGGATCAGATATTGTGTGAGAACATCTCAGGACCAGATATTGTGTGAGTACATCCCAGGACCAGATACTGTGTCAGTACATCCCAGGACCAGATACTGTGTGAGTACATCCCAGGATCAGATATTGTGTGAGTACATCTCAGGACCAGATACTGTGTGAGTACATCCCAGGACCAGATATTGTGTGAGTACATCCCAGGACCAGATACTGTGTGAGTACATCCCAGGACCAGATATTGTGTGAGTACATCCCAGGACCAGATATTGTGTGAGTACATCCCAGGACCAGATACTGTGTCAGTACATCCCAGGACCAGATACTGTGTGAGTACATCCCAGGATCAGATATTGTGTGAGTACATCTCAGGACCACATATTGTGTGAGTACATCCCAGGACCAGATACTGTGTGAGTACATCCCAGGACCAGATACTGTGTGAGTACATCCCAGGATCAGATATTGTGTGAGTACATCCCAGGACCAGATACTGTGTGAGTACATCCCAGGATCAGATATTGTGTGAGTACATCCCAGGACCAGATATTGTGTGAGTACATCCCAGGACCAGATACTGTGTGAGTACATCCCAGGATCAGATATTGTGTGAGTACATCCCAGGACCAGATATTGTGTGAGTACATCCCAGGACCAGATATTGTGTGAGTACATCCCAGGACCAGATATTGTGTGAGTACATCCCAGGACCAGATACTGTGTGAGTACATCCCATGACCAGATATTGTGTGAGTACATCCCAGGACCAGATACTGTGTGAGTACATCCCAGGACCAGATATTGTGTGAGTACATCCCAGGACCAGATATTGTGTGAGTACATCCCAGGACCAGATACTGTGTGAGTACATCCCAGGACCAGATACTGTGTGAGTACATCCCAGGATCATATATTGTGTGAGTACATCCCAGGACCAGATACTGTGTGAGTACATCCCAGGACCAGATATTGTGTGAGTACATCCCAGGACCAGATATTGTGTGAGTACATCCCAGGACCAGATATTGTGTGAGTACATCCCAGGACCAGATACTGTGTGAGTACTTCCCAGGACCAGATACTGTGTGAGTACATCCCAGGACCAGATATTGTGTGAGTACATCCCAGGACCAGATATTGTGTGAGTACATCCCAGGACCAGATATTGTGTGAGTACATCCCAGGACCAGATATTGTGAGAGTACATCCCAGGACCAGATATTGTTTGAGTACATCCCAGGAGCAGATATTGTGTGAGTAAATCCCAGGACCAGATATTGTGTGAGTACATCTGAGGACAAGATATTGTGTGAGTACAACTGAGGACAAGATATTGTGTGAGTACAACCCAGGAACAGATATTGTGCGAGTAAATCCCAGGACCAGATATTGTGTGAGTACATCTGAGGACAAGATATTGTGTGAGTACATCCCAGGACCAGATATTGTGTGAGAACATCCCAAGACCAGATATTGTGTGAGAACATCCCAAGACCAGATATTGTGTGAGTACATCCCAGGACCAGATATTGTGTGAGAACATCTAAGGACCAGATATTGTGTGAGTACATCTCAGGACCAGATATTGTGTGAGTACATCCCAGGACCAGATACTGTGTGAGTACATACTAGGACCAGATATTGTGTGACTACATCCCAGGAGCAGATATTGTGTGAGTACATCTCAGGACCAGATATTGTGTGAGTACATCCCAGGACAAGATATTGTGTGAGTACAACCAAGGACCAGATATTGTGTGAGTACATCCCAGGACAAGATATTGTGTGAGTACATCCCAGGACCAGATATTGTGTGAGTACATCCCAGGACCAGATATTGTGAGAGTACATCCCAGGACCAGATACTGTGTGAGTACATCCCAGGACCAGATATTGTGTGAGTACATCTGAGGACAAGATATTGTGTGAGTACAACCCAGGAACAGATATTGTGCGAGTAAATCCCAGGACCAGATATTGTGTGAGTACATCTGAGGACCAGATACTGTGTGAGTACATCCCAGGACCAGATATTGTGTGAGTACATCTGAGGACAAGATATTGTGTGAGTACATCCCAGGACCAGATATTGTGAGAGAACATCCCAAGACCAGATATTGTGTGAGAACATCCCAAGACCAGATATTGTGTGAGAACATCTCAGGACCAGATATTGTGTGAGTACATCTCAGGACCAGATATTGTGTGAGTACATCCCAGGACCAGATATTGTGTGAGAACATCTCAGGACCAGATATTGTGTGAGTACATCTCAGGACCAGAGATTGTGTGAGTACATCCCAGGACCAGATACTGTGTGAGTACATCCCAGGACCAGATACTGTGTGAGTACATACGAGGACCAGATATTGTGTGACTACATCCCAGGAGCAGATATTGTGTGAGTACATCTCAGGACCAGATATTGTGTGAGTACATCCCAGGACCAGATACTGTGTGAGTACATACGAGGACCAGATATTGTGTGACTACATCCCAGGAGCAGATATTGTGTGAGTACATCCCAGGACCAGATACTGTGTAAATACATCCTGGGACCAGATATTGTGTGAGTAGATCCCAGGATCAGATGTTGTGTGAGAACATCTCAGGACCAGATATTGTGTGAGTACATCCCGGGACCAGATATTGTGTGAGTACATCCCAGGACCAGATATTGTGTGAGTACATCTCAGGACCAGATATTGTGTGAGTACATCCCAGGACCAGATACTGTGTGAGTACATCCCAGGACCAGATACTGTGTGAGTACATACCAGGACCAGAGATTGTGTGAGTAGATCCCAGGATCAGATATTGTGTGAGAACATCTCAGGACCAGATATTGTGTGAGTACATCCCAGGACCAGCTATTCTGTGAGTACATCTCAGGACCAGATATTGTGTGAGTACATCCCAGGACCAGATATTGTGTGAGTACATCCCAGGACCAGATATTGTGTGAGTACATCTCAGGACCAGATATTGTGTGAGTACATCTCAGGACCTGATATTGTGTAAGTACATCCCAGGACCAGATACTGTGTGAGTACATCCCAGGACCAGATACTGTGTGAGTACATACCAGGACCAGAGATTGTGTGAGTAGATCCCAGGAACAGATATTGTGTGAGTACATCTCAGGACCTGATATTGTGTAAGTACATCCCAGGACCAGATACTGTGTGAGTACATACCAGGACCAGAGATTGTGTGAGTCGATCCCAGGATCAGATATTGTGTGAGAACATCTCAGGACCAGATATTGTGTAAGTACATCCCAGGACCAGATACTGTGTGAGTACATCCCAGGACCAGATACTGTGTGAGTACATCCCAGGATCAGATATTGTGTGAGTACATCCCAGGACCAGATACTGTGTGAGTACATCCCAGGATCAGATATTGTGTGAGTACATCCCAGGACCAGATATTGTGTGAGTACATCCCAGGACCAGATACTGTGTGAGTACATCCCAGGATCAGATATTGTGTGAGTACATCCCAGGACCAGATATTGTGTGAGTACATCCCAGGACCAGATATTGTGTGAGTACATCCCAGGACCAGATATTGTGTGAGTACATCCCAGGACCAGATACTGTGTGAGTACATCCCATGACCAGATATTGTGTGAGTACATCCCAGGACCAGATACTGTGTGAGTACATCCCAGGACCAGATATTGTGTGAGTACATCCCAGGACCAGATATTGTGTGAGTACATCCCAGGACCAGATACTGTGTGAGTACATCCCAGGACCAGATACTGTGTGAGTACATCCCAGGATCATATATTGTGTGAGTACATCCCAGGACCAGATACTGTGTAGTACATCCCAGGACCAGATATTGTGTGAGTACATCCCAGGACCAGATATTGTGTGAGTACATCCCAGGACCAGATACTGTGTGAGTACTTCCCAGGACCAGATACTGTGTGAGTACATCCCAGGACCAGATATTGTGTGAGTACATCCCAGGACCAGATATTGTGTGAGTACATCCCAGGACCAGATATTGTGTGAGTACATCCCAGGACCAGATATTGTGAGAGTACATCCCAGGACCAGATATTGTTTGAGTACATCCCAGGAGCAGATATTGTGTGAGTAAATCCCAGGACCAGATATTGTGTGAGTACATCTGAGGACAAGATATTGTGTGAGTACAACCCAGGAACAGATATTGTGCGAGTAAATCCCAGGACCAGATATTGTGTGAGTACATCTGAGGACAAGATATTGTGTGAGTACATCCCAGGACCAGATATTGTGTGAGAACATCCCAAGACCAGATATTGTGTGAGAACATCCCAAGACCAGATATTGTGTGAGTACATCCCAGGACCAGATATTGTGTGAGAACATCTAAGGACCAGATATTGTGTGAGTACATCTCAGGACCAGATATTGTGTGAGTACATCCCAGGACCAGATACTGTGTGAGTACATACTAGGACCAGATATTGTGTGACTACATCCCAGGAGCAGATATTGTGTGAGTACATCTCAGGACCAGATATTGTGTGAGTACATCCCAGGACAAGATATTGTGTGAGTACAACCAAGGACCAGATATTGTGTGAGTACATCCCAGGACAAGATACTGTGTGAGTACATCCCAGGACCAGATATTGTGTGAGTACATCCCAGGACCAGATATTGTGAGAGTACATCCCAGGACCAGATATTGTTTGAGTACATCCCAGGAGCAGATATTGTGTGAGTAAATCCCAGGACCAGATATTGTGTGAGTACATCTGAGGACAAGATATTGTGTGAGTACAACCCAGGAACAGATATTGTGCGAGTAAATCCCAGGACCAGATATTGTGTGAGTACATCTGAGGACAAGATATTGTGTGAGTACATCCCAGGACCAGATATTGTGAGAGAACATCCCAAGACCAGATATTGTGTGAGAACATCCCAAGACCAGATATTGTGTGAGTACATCCCAGGACCAGATATTGTGTGAGAACATCTCAGGACCAGATATTGTGTGAGTACATCTCAGGACCAGAGATTGTGTGAGTACATCCCAGGACCAGATACTGTGTGAGTACATACTAGGACCAGATATTGTGTGACTACATCCCAGGAGCAGATATTGTGTGAGTACATCTCAGGACCAGATATTGTGTGAGTACATCCCAGGACCAGATACTGTGTGAGTACATACGAGGACCAGATATTGTGTGACTACATCCCAGGAGCAGATATTGTGTGAGTACATCCCAGGACCAGATACTGTGTAAATACATCCTGGGACCAGATATTGTGTGAGTAGATCCCAGGATCAGATGTTGTGTGAGAACATCTCAGGACCAGATATTGTGTGAGTACATCCCGGGACCAGATATTGTGTGAGTACATCCCAGGACCAGATATTGTGTGAGTACATCTCAGGACCAGATATTGTGTGAGTACATCCCAGGACCAGATACTGTGTGAGTACATCCCAGGACCAGATACTGTGTGAGTACATACCAGGACCAGAGATTGTGTGAGTAGATCCCAGGATCAGATATTGTGTGAGAACATCTCAGGACCAGATATTGTGTGAGTACATCCCAGGACCAGCTATTCTGTGAGTACATCTCAGGACCAGATATTGTGTGAGTACATCCCAGGACCAGATATTGTGTGAGTACATCCCAGGACCAGATATTGTGTGAGTACATCTCAGGACCAGATATTGTGTGAGTACATCTCAGGACCTGATATTGTGTAAGTACATCCCAGGACCAGATACTGTGTGAGTACATCCCAGGACCAGATACTGTGTGAGTACATACCAGGACCAGAGATTGTGTGAGTAGATCCCAGGATCAGATATTGTGTGAGTACATCTCAGGACCTGATATTGTGTAAGTACATCCCAGGACCAGATACTGTGTGAGTACATACCAGGACCAGAGATTGTGTGAGTCGATCCCAGGATCAGATATTGTGTGAGAACATCTCAGGACCAGATATTGTGTGAGTACATCCCAGGACCAGATACTGTGTGAGTACATCCCAGGACCAGATACTGTGTGAGTACATCCCAGGATCAGATATTGTGTGAGTACATCCCAGGACCAGATACTGTGTGAGTACATCCCAGGATCAGATATTGTGTGAGTACATCCCAGGACCAGATATTGTGTGAGTACATCCCAGGACCAGATACTGTGTGAGTACATCCCAGGATCAGATATTGTGTGAGTACATCCCAGGACCAGATATTGTGTGAGTACATCCCAGGACCAGATATTGTGTGAGTACATCCCAGGACCAGATATTGTGTGAGTACATCCCAGGACCAGATACTGTGTGAGTACATCCCATGACCAGATATTGTGTGAGTACATCCCAGGACCAGATACTGTGTGAGTACATCCCAGGACCAGATATTGTGTGAGTACATCCCAGGACCAGATATTGTGTGAGTACATCCCAGGACCAGATACTGTGTGAGTACATCCCAGGACCAGATACTGTGTGAGTACATCCCAGGATCATATATTGTGTGAGTACATCCCAGGACCAGATACTGTGTAGTACATCCCAGGACCAGATATTGTGTGAGTACATCCCAGGACCAGATATTGTGTGAGTACATCCCAGGACCAGATACTGTGTGAGTACTTCCCAGGACCAGATACTGTGTGAGTACATCCCAGGACCAGATATTGTGTGAGTACATCCCAGGACCAGATATTGTGTGAGTACATCCCAGGACCAGATATTGTGTGAGTACATCCCAGGACCAGATATTGTGAGAGTACATCCCAGGACCAGATATTGTTTGAGTACATCCCAGGAGCAGATATTGTGTGAGTAAATCCCAGGACCAGATATTGTGTGAGTACATCTGAGGACAAGATATTGTGTGAGTACATCCCAGGACCAGATATTGTGTGAGAACATCCCAAGACCAGATATTGTGTGAGAACATCCCAAGACCAGATATTGTGTGAGTACATCCCAGGACCAGATATTGTGTGAGAACATCTAAGGACCAGATATTGTGTGAGTACATCTCAGGACCAGATATTGTGTGAGTACATCCCAGGACCAGATACTGTGTGAGTACATACTAGGACCAGATATTGTGTGACTACATCCCAGGAGCAGATATTGTGTGAGTACATCTCAGGACCAGATATTGTGTGAGTACATCCCAGGACAAGATATTGTGTGAGTACAACCAAGGACCAGATATTGTGTGAGTACATCCCAGGACAAGATATTGTGTGAGTACATCCCAGGACCAGATATTGTGTGAGTACATCCCAGGACCAGATATTGTGAGAGTACATCCCAGGACCAGATATTGTTTGAGTACATCCCAGGAGCAGATATTGTGTGAGTAAATCCCAGGACCAGATATTGTGTGAGTACATCTGAGGACAAGATATTGTGTGAGTACAACCCAGGAACAGATATTGTGCGAGTAAATCCCAGGACCAGATATTGTGTGAGTACATCTGAGGACAAGATATTGTGTGAGTACATCCCAGGACCAGATATTGTGAGAGAACATCCCAAGACCAGATATTGTGTGAGAACATCCCAAGACCAGATATTGTGTGAGTACATCCCAGGACCAGATATTGTGTGAGAACATCTCAGGACCAGATATTGTGTGAGTACATCTCAGGACCAGAGATTGTGTGAGTACATCCCAGGACCAGATACTGTGTGAGTACATACTAGGACCAGATATTGTGTGACTACATCCCAGGAGCAGATATTGTGTGAGTACATCTCAGGACCAGATATTGTGTGAGTACATCCCAGGACCAGATACTGTGTGAGTACATACGAGGACCAGATATTGTGTGACTACATCCCAGGAGCAGATATTGTGTGAGTACATCCCAGGACCAGATACTGTGTAAATACATCCTGGGACCAGATATTGTGTGAGTAGATCCCAGGATCAGATGTTGTGTGAGAACATCTCAGGACCAGATATTGTGTGAGTACATCCCGGGACCAGATATTGTGTGAGTACATCCCAGGACCAGATATTGTGTGAGTACATCTCAGGACCAGATATTGTGTGAGTACATCCCAGGACCAGATACTGTGTGAGTACATCCCAGGACCAGATACTGTGTGAGTACATACCAGGACCAGAGATTGTGTGAGTAGATCCCAGGATCAGATATTGTGTGAGAACATCTCAGGACCAGATATTGTGTGAGTACATCCCAGGACCAGCTATTCTGTGAGTACATCTCAGGACCAGATATTGTGTGAGTACATCCCAGGACCAGATATTGTGTGAGTACATCCCAGGACCAGATATTGTGTGAGTACATCTCAGGACCAGATATTGTGTGAGTACATCTCAGGACCTGATATTGTGTAAGTACATCCCAGGACCAGATACTGTGTGAGTACATCCCAGGACCAGATACTGTGTGAGTACATACCAGGACCAGAGATTGTGTGAGTAGATCCCAGGATCAGATATTGTGTGAGTACATCTCAGGACCTGATATTGTGTAAGTACATCCCAGGACCAGATACTGTGTGAGTACATACCAGGACCAGAGATTGTGTGAGTCGATCCCAGGATCAGATATTGTGTGAGAACATCTCAGGACCAGATATTGTGTGAGTACATCCCAGGACCAGATACTGTGTGAGTACATCCCAGGACCAGATACTGTGTGAGTACATCCCAGGATCAGATATTGTGTGAGTACATCCCAGGACCAGATACTGTGTGAGTACATCCCAGGATCAGATATTGTGTGAGTACATCCCAGGACCAGATATTGTGTGAGTACATCCCAGGACCAGATACTGTGTGAGTACATCCCAGGATCAGATATTGTGTGAGTACATCCCAGGACCAGATATTGTGTGAGTACATCCCAGGACCAGATATTGTGTGAGTACATCCCAGGACCAGATATTGTGTGAGTACATCCCAGGACCAGATACTGTGTGAGTACATCCCAGGACCAGATACTGTGTGAGTACATCCCAGGATCATATATTGTGTGAGTACATCCCAGGACCAGATACTGTGTGAGTACATCCCAGGACCAGATATTGTGTGAGTACATCCCAGGACCAGATATTGTGTGAGTACATCCCAGGACCAGATATTGTGTGAGTACATCCCAGGACCAGATACTGTGTGAGTACTTCCCAGGACCAGATACTGTGTGAGTACATCCCAGGACCAGATATTGTGTGAGTACATCCCAGGACCAGATATTGTGTGAGTACATCCCAGGACCAGATATTGTGTGAGTACATCCCAGGACCAGATATTGTGAGAGTACATCCCAGGACCAGATATTGTTTGAGTACATCCCAGGAGCAGATATTGTGTGAGTAAATCCCAGGACCAGATATTGTGTGAGTACATCTGAGGACAAGATATTGTGTGAGTACAACCCAGGAACAGATATTGTGCGAGTAAATCCCAGGACCAGATATTGTGTGAGTACATCTGAGGACAAGATATTGTGTGAGTACATCCCAGGACCAGATATTGTGTGAGAACATCCCAAGACCAGATATTGTGTGAGAACATCCCAAGACCAGATATTGTGTGAGTACATCCCAGGACCAGATATTGTGTGAGAACATCTAAGGACCAGATATTGTGTGAGTACATCTCAGGACCAGATATTGTGTGAGTACATCCCAGGACAAGATATTGTGTGAGTACAACCAAGGACCAGATATTGTGTGAGTACATCCCAGGACAAGATATTGTGTGAGTACATCCCAGGACCAGATATTGTGTGAGTACATCCCAGGACCAGATATTGTGAGAGTACATCCCAGGACCAGATATTGTTTGAGTACATCCCAGGAGCAGATATTGTGTGAGTAAATCCCAGGACCAGATATTGTGTGAGTACATCTGAGGACAAGATATTGTGTGAGTACAACCCAGGAACAGATATTGTGCGAGTAAATCCCAGGACCAGATATTGTGTGAGTACATCTGAGGACAAGATATTGTGTGAGTACATCCCAGGACCAGATATTGTGAGAGAACATCCCAAGACCAGATATTGTGTGAGAACATCCCAAGACCAGATATTGTGTGAGTACATCCCAGGACCAGATATTGTGTGAGAACATCTCAGGACCAGATATTGTGTGAGTACATCTCAGGACCAGAGATTGTGTGAGTACATCCCAGGACCAGATACTGTGTGAGTACATACTAGGACCAGATATTGTGTGACTACATCCCAGGAGCAGATATTGTGTGAGTACATCTCAGGACCAGATATTGTGTGAGTACATCCCAGGACCAGATACTGTGTGAGTACATACGAGGACCAGATATTGTGTGACTACATCCCAGGAGCAGATATTGTGTGAGTACATCCCAGGACCAGATACTGTGTAAATACATCCTGGGACCAGATATTGTGTGAGTAGATCCCAGGATCAGATGTTGTGTGAGAACATCTCAGGACCAGATATTGTGTGAGTACATCCCGGGACCAGATATTGTGTGAGTACATCCCAGGACCAGATATTGTGTGAGTACATCTCAGGACCAGATATTGTGTGAGTACATCCCAGGACCAGATACTGTGTGAGTACATCCCAGGACCAGATACTGTGTGAGTACATACCAGGACCAGAGATTGTGTGAGTAGATCCCAGGATCAGATATTGTGTGAGAACATCTCAGGACCAGATATTGTGTGAGTACATCTCAGGACCAGATATTGTGTGAGTACATCCCAGGACCAGATATTGTGTGAGTACATCCCAGGACCAGATATTGTGTGAGTACATCTCAGGACCAGATATTGTGTGAGTACATCTCAGGACCTGATATTGTGTAAGTACATCCCAGGACCAGATACTGTGTGAGTACATCCCAGGACCAGATACTGTGTGAGTACATACCAGGACCAGAGATTGTGTGAGTAGATCCCAGGATCAGATATTGTGTGAGAACATCTCAGGACCAGATATTGTGTGAGTACATCCCGGGACCAGATATTGTGTGAGTACATCCCAGGACCAGATATTGTGTGAGTACATCTCAGGACCAGATATTGTGTGAGTACATCCCAGGACCAGATACTGTGTGAGTACATCCCAGGACCAGATACTGTGTGAGTACATACCAGGACCAGAGATTGTGTGAGTAGATCCCAGGATCAGATATTGTGTGAGAACATCTCAGGACCAGATATTGTGTGAGTACATCCCAGGACCAGCTATTCTGTGAGTACATCTCAGGACCAGATATTGTGTGAGTACATCCCAGGACCAGATATTGTGTGAGTACATCCCAGGACCAGATATTGTGTGAGTACATCTCAGGACCAGATATTGTGTGAGTACATCTCAGGACCTGATATTGTGTAAGTACATCCCAGGACCAGATACTGTGTGAGTACATCCCAGGACCAGATACTGTGTGAGTACATACCAGGACCAGAGATTGTGTGAGTAGATCCCAGGATCAGATATTGTGTGAGTACATCTCAGGACCTGATATTGTGTAAGTACATCCCAGGACCAGATACTGTGTGAGTACATACCAGGACCAGAGATTGTGTGAGTCGATCCCAGGATCAGATATTGTGTGAGAACATCTCAGGACCAGATATTGTGTGAGTACATCCCAGGACCAGATACTGTGTGAGTACATCCCAGGACCAGATACTGTGTGAGTACATCCCAGGATCAGATATTGTGTGAGTACATCCCAGGACCAGATACTGTGTGAGTACATCCCAGGATCAGATATTGTGTGAGTACATCCCAGGACCAGATATTGTGTGAGTACATCCCAGGACCAGATACTGTGTGAGTACATCCCAGGATCAGATATTGTGTGAGTACATCCCAGGACCAGATATTGTGTGAGTACATCCCAGGACCAGATATTGTGTGAGTACATCCCAGGACCAGATATTGTGTGAGTACATCCCAGGACCAGATACTGTGTGAGTACATCCCATGACCAGATATTGTGTGAGTACATCCCAGGACCAGATACTGTGTGAGTACATCCCAGGACCAGATATTGTGTGAGTACATCCCAGGACCAGATATTGTGTGAGTACATCCCAGGACCAGATACTGTGTGAGTACATCCCAGGACCAGATACTGTGTGAGTACATCCCAGGATCATATATTGTGTGAGTACATCCCAGGACCAGATACTGTGTAGTACATCCCAGGACCAGATATTGTGTGAGTACATCCCAGGACCAGATATTGTGTGAGTACATCCCAGGACCAGATACTGTGTGAGTACTTCCCAGGACCAGATACTGTGTGAGTACATCCCAGGACCAGATATTGTGTGAGTACATCCCAGGACCAGATATTGTGTGAGTACATCCCAGGACCAGATATTGTGTGAGTACATCCCAGGACCAGATATTGTGAGAGTACATCCCAGGACCAGATATTGTTTGAGTACATCCCAGGAGCAGATATTGTGTGAGTAAATCCCAGGACCAGATATTGTGTGAGTACATCTGAGGACAAGATATTGTGTGAGTACAACCCAGGAACAGATATTGTGCGAGTAAATCCCAGGACCAGATATTGTGTGAGTACATCTGAGGACAAGATATTGTGTGAGTACATCCCAGGACCAGATATTGTGTGAGAACATCCCAAGACCAGATATTGTGTGAGAACATCCCAAGACCAGATATTGTGTGAGTACATCCCAGGACCAGATATTGTGTGAGAACATCTAAGGACCAGATATTGTGTGAGTACATCTCAGGACCAGATATTGTGTGAGTACATCCCAGGACCAGATACTGTGTGAGTACATACTAGGACCAGATATTGTGTGACTACATCCCAGGAGCAGATATTGTGTGAGTACATCTCAGGACCAGATATTGTGTGAGTACATCCCAGGACAAGATATTGTGTGAGTACAACCAAGGACCAGATATTGTGTGAGTACATCCCAGGACAAGATATTGTGTGAGTACATCCCAGGACCAGATATTGTGTGAGTACATCCCAGGACCAGATATTGTGAGAGTACATCCCAGGACCAGATATTGTTTGAGTACATCCCAGGAGCAGATATTGTGTGAGTAAATCCCAGGACCAGATATTGTGTGAGTACATCTGAGGACAAGATATTGTGTGAGTACAACCCAGGAACAGATATTGTGCGAGTAAATCCCAGGACCAGATATTGTGTGAGTACATCTGAGGACAAGATATTGTGTGAGTACATCCCAGGACCAGATATTGTGAGAGAACATCCCAAGACCAGATATTGTGTGAGAACATCCCAAGACCAGATATTGTGTGAGTACATCCCAGGACCAGATATTGTGTGAGAACATCTCAGGACCAGATATTGTGTGAGTACATCTCAGGACCAGAGATTGTGTGAGTACATCCCAGGACCAGATACTGTGTGAGTACATACTAGGACCAGATATTGTGTGACTACATCCCAGGAGCAGATATTGTGTGAGTACATCTCAGGACCAGATATTGTGTGAGTACATCCCAGGACCAGATACTGTGTGAGTACATACGAGGACCAGATATTGTGTGACTACATCCCAGGAGCAGATATTGTGTGAGTACATCCCAGGACCAGATACTGTGTAAATACATCCTGGGACCAGATATTGTGTGAGTAGATCCCAGGATCAGATGTTGTGTGAGAACATCTCAGGACCAGATATTGTGTGAGTACATCCCGGGACCAGATATTGTGTGAGTACATCCCAGGACCAGATATTGTGTGAGTACATCTCAGGACCAGATATTGTGTGAGTACATCCCAGGACCAGATACTGTGTGAGTACATCCCAGGACCAGATACTGTGTGAGTACATACCAGGACCAGAGATTGTGTGAGTAGATCCCAGGATCAGATATTGTGTGAGAACATCTCAGGACCAGATATTGTGTGAGTACATCCCAGGACCAGCTATTCTGTGAGTACATCTCAGGACCAGATATTGTGTGAGTACATCCCAGGACCAGATATTGTGTGAGTACATCCCAGGACCAGATATTGTGTGAGTACATCTCAGGACCAGATATTGTGTGAGTACATCTCAGGACCTGATATTGTGTAAGTACATCCCAGGACCAGATACTGTGTGAGTACATCCCAGGACCAGATACTGTGTGAGTACATACCAGGACCAGAGATTGTGTGAGTAGATCCCAGGATCAGATATTGTGTGAGTACATCTCAGGACCTGATATTGTGTAAGTACATCCCAGGACCAGATACTGTGTGAGTACATACCAGGACCAGAGATTGTGTGAGTCGATCCCAGGATCAGATATTGTGTGAGAACATCTCAGGACCAGATATTGTGTGAGTACATCCCAGGACCAGATACTGTGTGAGTACATCCCAGGACCAGATACTGTGTGAGTACATCCCAGGATCAGATATTGTGTGAGTACATCCCAGGACCAGATACTGTGTGAGTACATCCCAGGATCAGATATTGTGTGAGTACATCCCAGGACCAGATATTGTGTGAGTACATCCCAGGACCAGATACTGTGTGAGTACATCCCAGGATCAGATATTGTGTGAGTACATCCCAGGACCAGATATTGTGTGAGTACATCCCAGGACCAGATATTGTGTGAGTACATCCCAGGACCAGATATTGTGTGAGTACATCCCAGGACCAGATACTGTGTGAGTACATCCCAGGACCAGATACTGTGTGAGTACATCCCAGGATCATATATTGTGTGAGTACATCCCAGGACCAGATACTGTGTGAGTACATCCCAGGACCAGATATTGTGTGAGTACATCCCAGGACCAGATATTGTGTGAGTACATCCCAGGACCAGATATTGTGTGAGTACATCCCAGGACCAGATACTGTGTGAGTACTTCCCAGGACCAGATACTGTGTGAGTACATCCCAGGACCAGATATTGTGTGAGTACATCCCAGGACCAGATATTGTGTGAGTACATCCCAGGACCAGATATTGTGTGAGTACATCCCAGGACCAGATATTGTGAGAGTACATCCCAGGACCAGATATTGTTTGAGTACATCCCAGGAGCAGATATTGTGTGAGTAAATCCCAGGACCAGATATTGTGTGAGTACATCTGAGGACAAGATATTGTGTGAGTACAACCCAGGAACAGATATTGTGCGAGTAAATCCCAGGACCAGATATTGTGTGAGTACATCTGAGGACAAGATATTGTGTGAGTACATCCCAGGACCAGATATTGTGTGAGAACATCCCAAGACCAGATATTGTGTGAGAACATCCCAAGACCAGATATTGTGTGAGTACATCCCAGGACCAGATATTGTGTGAGAACATCTAAGGACCAGATATTGTGTGAGTACATCTCAGGACCAGATATTGTGTGAGTACATCCCAGGACAAGATATTGTGTGAGTACAACCAAGGACCAGATATTGTGTGAGTACATCCCAGGACAAGATATTGTGTGAGTACATCCCAGGACCAGATATTGTGTGAGTACATCCCAGGACCAGATATTGTGAGAGTACATCCCAGGACCAGATATTGTTTGAGTACATCCCAGGAGCAGATATTGTGTGAGTAAATCCCAGGACCAGATATTGTGTGAGTACATCTGAGGACAAGATATTGTGTGAGTACAACCCAGGAACAGATATTGTGCGAGTAAATCCCAGGACCAGATATTGTGTGAGTACATCTGAGGACAAGATATTGTGTGAGTACATCCCAGGACCAGATATTGTGAGAGAACATCCCAAGACCAGATATTGTGTGAGAACATCCCAAGACCAGATATTGTGTGAGTACATCCCAGGACCAGATATTGTGTGAGAACATCTCAGGACCAGATATTGTGTGAGTACATCTCAGGACCAGAGATTGTGTGAGTACATCCCAGGACCAGATACTGTGTGAGTACATACTAGGACCAGATATTGTGTGACTACATCCCAGGAGCAGATATTGTGTGAGTACATCTCAGGACCAGATATTGTGTGAGTACATCCCAGGACCAGATACTGTGTGAGTACATACGAGGACCAGATATTGTGTGACTACATCCCAGGAGCAGATATTGTGTGAGTACATCCCAGGACCAGATACTGTGTAAATACATCCTGGGACCAGATATTGTGTGAGTAGATCCCAGGATCAGATGTTGTGTGAGAACATCTCAGGACCAGATATTGTGTGAGTACATCCCGGGACCAGATATTGTGTGAGTACATCCCAGGACCAGATATTGTGTGAGTACATCTCAGGACCAGATATTGTGTGAGTACATCCCAGGACCAGATACTGTGTGAGTACATCCCAGGACCAGATACTGTGTGAGTACATACCAGGACCAGAGATTGTGTGAGTAGATCCCAGGATCAGATATTGTGTGAGAACATCTCAGGACCAGATATTGTGTGAGTACATCCCAGGACCAGCTATTCTGTGAGTACATCTCAGGACCAGATATTGTGTGAGTACATCCCAGGACCAGATATTGTGTGAGTACATCCCAGGACCAGATATTGTGTGAGTACATCTCAGGACCAGATATTGTGTGAGTACATCTCAGGACCTGATATTGTGTAAGTACATCCCAGGACCAGATACTGTGTGAGTACATCCCAGGACCAGATACTGTGTGAGTACATACCAGGACCAGAGATTGTGTGAGTAGATCCCAGGATCAGATATTGTGTGAGTACATCTCAGGACCTGATATTGTGTAAGTACATCCCAGGACCAGATACTGTGTGAGTACATACCAGGACCAGAGATTGTGTGAGTCGATCCCAGGATCAGATATTGTGTGAGAACATCTCAGGACCAGATATTGTGTGAGTACATCCCAGGACCAGCTATTCTGTGAGTACATCCCAGGAGCTGATATTATGTGAGTACATCCTTGGAACAGATATTTGATTAGAGATACAGCACTGAAACAGGCCCTTCGGCCCACCGAGTCTGTGCCGACCATCAACCACCCAATTATGCTAATCCTACACTAATCCCATATCCCTACCAAACATCCCCACCTGTCCCTATATTTCCCTACCACCTATCTATACGAATGACAATTTATAATGGCCAATTTACCTACCAACCTGCAATTCTTTTGGCTTGTGGGAGGAAACCGGAGCACCCAGAGAAGACCCACGCAGACACAGGGAGAACTTGCAAACTCCACACAGGCAGTACCCAGAATCGAACCCGGGTCCCTGGAGCTGTGAGGCTGCAGTGCTAACCACTGCGCCACTGTGCCGCCCCGCGTGATGAGTACATCCCAGGAGCAGATATTGTGTGAGTACATACCAGGACTAGATATTGTGTGAGTACATCCCAGGACCAGACATTGTGTGAGTACATCTCAGGACCAGATATTGTGTGAGTACATCCCAGGACCAGATACTGTGTGAGTACATCCCAGGACCAGATACTGTGTGAGTACATACCAGGACCAGAGATTGTGTGAGTAGATCCCAGGATCAGATATTGTGTGAGAACATCTCAGGACCAGATATTGTGTGAGTACATCCCAGGACCAGCTATTCTGTGAGTACATCTCAGGACCAGATATTGTGTGAGTACATCCCAGGACCAGAGATTGTGTGAGTAGATCCCAGGATCAGATATTGTGTGAGTACATCTCAGGACCTGATATTGTGTAAGTACATCCCAGGACCAGATACTGTGTGAGTACATACCAGGACCAGAGATTGTGTGAGTAGATCCCAGGATCAGATATTGTGTGAGAACATCTCAGGACCAGATATTGTGTGAGTACATCCCAGGACCAGCTATTCTGTGAGTACATCCCAGGAGCTGATATTATGTGAGTACATCCTTGGAACAGATATTTGATTCGAGATACAGCACTGAAACAGGCCCTTCGGCCCACCGAGTCTGTGCCGACCATCAACCACCCAATTATGCTAATCCTACACTAATCCCATATCCCTACCAAACATCCCCACCTGTCCCTATATTTCCCTACCACCTATCTATACGAATGACAATTTATAATGGCCAATTTACCTACCAACCTGCAATTCTTTTGGCTTGTGGGAGGAAACCGGAGCACCCAGAGAAGACCCACGCAGACACAGGGAGAACTTGCAAACTCCACACAGGCAGTACCCAGTATCGAACCCGGGTCCCTGGAGCTGTGAGGCTGCAGTGCTAACCACTGCGCCACTGTGCCACCCCGCGTGATGAGTACATCCCAGGAGCAGATATTGTGTGAGTACATACCAGGACCAGATATTGTGTGAGTACATCCCAGGACCAGACATTGTGTGAGTACATCCCAGGAGCAGATATTGTGTGAGTACATGCCAGGACAAGATATTGTGTGAGTACATCCCAGGATCAGATATTGTGTGAGTACATGCCAGGACCAGATATTGTGTGAGTACATTCCAGGAGCAGAGATTGTGTAAGTACATCCCAGTTAAATCAGGAGTGTGGTGGAATACCTTCCACTTACCTGGATGGGTGCAGCTCCAACAACACTCAGGAAGCTCGACACCATCCAGGGCAAAACAGCCCGTTTGATTGGCACCCCATCCTCAAACATTCACTCCCTCCACCACCGACACACAGTGACAGCCCTGTGTAACATCTACAAGATGCAATGCAGCAACGGACCAAGGATCTTTAGACAGCACCTTCCATACCCGCGACCTCTACCAACTAGAAGGACAAGGGCAGCAAATGCATGGGAACACCACCATCTGCAAGTTCCTCTCCAAGTCACACTCCACCACGGCTTGGAACTATATCGCCATTCATTCGCTGTCGTTGGGTCAAAATCCTGGAACTCCCTTCCTAACATCACTGTGGGTGTACCGAACTCACATGGACTGCAGCGGTTCAAGAAGGCAGCTCACCACCACCTTCTCAAGGGCAATTAGGGATGGACAATAAATGCTGGCCTAGCCAGCGATGCCCACAACCAATGAATGAATAAAAAAATGAAAAAAGGACCAGATATTTTGTGATTACATCTCAGGACCAGATATCATAGAGCAATAAAGCACTGAAACAGGCTCTTCAGCCCACTGAGTCTGTGCTGTCCAACAATCACCCATTTATACTAACCATGCATTAATCCCATATTCCCTGCCACATTCCCACTATTCTCCTACCACCTACCTGCAATAGGGGCAATTTACAATGGCCAATTTATCTATCACCCTGCAATTCTTTGGCTGTGGAAGGAAATCAGAGCACCTGGCAGAAACCCACACAGTCACAGGAAGAACTTGTAAACTCCAAAAAGGCAGTACCCAGAACTGAACCCGGGTTGCCGGAGCTTTGAGACTACAGTGCTGAATGCTGTGCCACTGTGCCGCCCTGCAGCCTGAGCATATCTCAGGACCAGCTATTGTGTGAGTACATCCCAGGATCAGATATTGTGTGAGTACATCCCAGGATCAGATATTGTGTGAGTACATCCCAGGATCAGATTTTGTGTGAGTACATCCCAGGATCAGATATTGTGTGAGTACATCCCAGGATCAGATATTGTGTGAGTACATCCCAGGACCAGATATTGTGTGAGTACATCCTGGGACCAGATATTGTGTGAGTAGATCTCAGGGCCAGATATTGTGTGAGTACATCCTGGGACCAGATATTGTGTGAGTACATCGCAGGAGCAGATATTGTGTGAGTACATCCTGGGACTAGATATTGTGTGAGTACATCGCAGGAGCAGATATTGTGTGAGTACATCCCAGGATCAGATATTGTCTGGATACATCCCAGGACCAGATATTGCGTGGTACATTCCAGAACTAGATACTGGATGTGATTCTGAGTCTTTTATATGAGGAAATACCATCATAAGAGCATTAGATCAGAAGTAATAGGAGCAGGAGAAGATCATTCAGTTCCTCGTTCCTGCTTTACTGTTCAATACGATCATGGCTGAGTTTCTGCCTCAACTCCACTATTGTACCCATTCTCTTGATAACCTGAGAAACCAAAAATCTAACTAGCCCAGTTTTGAATATACTCAAAGATGGTGCACCCCCAACCTTCTGGGGTGGAGAAATCTAAAGATTCACAATCCCCTGAGTGAATGAATTTCTCCTCATCTCAGACCTAAATAATTGACACCTCATCCTAAGACTGTGCCCCCCCCATCCCATGTTCTAGATTGCCCAGCTGGGGGAAACAACCTCTCAGTGTCTGCCCTGTCAAGCCCCTTCAGAATCTTGTATGTTTCAATGAGATCACATCTCATTCTTCTGAACTCCAGAGAATACAGACCCAATTTACTCAGCTTCTTATCATGGGACAACCCACTCATCCCAGGGATCAATCTCATGAAACTTTGTTGTACCCCTTCAAAGGCAAGTATATCCTTCCTTTGGTAAGGAGACAAAAACTGTACACAGTACTCCAGGTAACCAGCTTCAACACCTCAATAAATATTACTCCTTAATCTTCTATACTTGATGGAGAACAAGCCTTGTATATGTAGCCAGTCCACCCTAGGACAACATATTGGGCAGATTCCTTGTTGCATGTTTGAGGGAATCATCCTAATGAAAACATCACCGGATATGGGGGAGGTGGGGGGTGGGGAAATATACCTCAGGACCAGATATTGGATGAGATACCCAGTTCCAAGTATGAGGGAATGTCACCAGTGCACTCAGTGTGGGAATACTCCCCAGGGCAAGATACTGGGGAGATTCCTTGTTGCAAACATTGGGGGAATATATTCCAGGTCCAGGTATTGCTGGATATTTCTTGTCAAATTTATGAGGGAATTCTCACAGTAAAATCAGTGGGGGAATGGATCCAAGATCAAATTTTGAAGGGAACATATCCCTGCATCAGAGAAGCAGAGTTACCGTTTCAGGTCAGGTCAGTGACCCTTTATTAGAACCTTGATGAAGTGTGACTGACTTGAAACGTTAACTCTGCTCCTGTCTCCACAGGTACTGCCAGACCTGCTGAGTATTTCCAGTATTTCTTGTTTTCATTTCAGATTTCCAGCATCTGCAGTATTTTCCTTTTATTTATTATCCCTATAGAAGATACTGCTGGAGTTCCCAGTGTCCCCCCAGTGTATTTCACCCAAGCACATTCATTGTGGGAATACACTCCACGAGCAGGTATTGGGGTTGGGGGTTAATTCAGGGTTCCATTATGTGGGAATTAACCCCAGTAGAGACATACCTTAGGATTAGATGTTTGGGGAATATGACCAGGAACAGAGACTGATGGAGAGTCATGAGAGAATTGCATTCCCCTTTTATAATCAGATGGAGAATACACCACAGGACCACGAATTCAGGATGAATCCCAGTCACATGTAAGAAGGAATCACCCCAAGGACAGTCAGTTGGGGCATAAATCCAAGGATCAGGTATTGGAGGAATGCACCACAGGACAACATATTGGGGGAATACACCCCAGCACGTTATTAAGAGAATACACTGCAGGTTCAGATATTGTGGTGAGAACAATCCCATGTCATAGTCATAGAGTCATAATGGCACAGAGGGAGGCTATTTGGACCATCGACTCCATGCCAGCTCTCTGCAGAGCAATCTAATCAGTCCCATTCTCCGTCTCTATCACCTTGGCCCTGCAAGTTATTTCCCTCAAGTGTCCATCTAATTTCCTTTTGAAATCGTTCATCAACTCTGCGACCACCCCCTTCACAGGCAGCAAGTTCCAGTCATTCCCGCTCACTGCGTAAAAATTTCTTCCTCACATCCCCCCCCTCCATCCCTTGCCCAAAATGTTAAATCAATGTCCCCTAGTCCTTGTACTGTCAGCTAATGGGAACAGCTTTTCTTTGTCTACCTGCCCAAACCTGTCAGGATCGTGTACACAGATATCAAATCTCCCCTCAATCTCCTTTGCTCCAATAAGAACAACCCCAGCTTTTCCAATCCAATCTAACCTTGCAGCTAAAATCCCTCATCCCTGGAACCATTCTTGTAAATCTCCTCTGCACTCTCTCAACTCACATCCTGTCTAAAGTGTGGTGACCATGTCTGTGGAAATCCCCCAAATACAATCAATTGGGGAATAGTCAAGGAGCAGATATTGGGGAGAATACATCCCAGCACTACATATTGGGGAAATGTGCCACAGGATCACTTATTGGGGCAGATTGTCAATCCCATCTATGATGGAATTCCCCCCAGTAAAATAAATGGGGAAAAACACTCCAGGACAGATATTGAGAGAATGCACCCAAGGACCAGGTCATCGAGTAGTTCTTTGAAGTACAATAGCCTCTTCCGATGCAATAGGCTCTTACAGTGCCCTAGTCCTGTATAATGCAATAACCCCTTACAATGCAAGAGCACTTTGCAGTGCAATAATCCTATGCAGTGGAATAGCCGAATAAAATACAATAACCTTGTGGAATGGAATAGCACGTTGACTCTTGCACTGCAATAGCCCTGTTCAGAGCAGTAACTCCCTGTAATGCAATATGTCCTTGCAATGTAATAAGTCCTTGCAGTGCAATAGTCCCTTCAGCGCAACAGCTCCATGCTGTGCAGTAGCCACTTACAATACAATTGTCTTGTGCAATGTAATAACCCCTTACAGTACAAGAGCCCCTTGCAATGCAAGAGCGCCTTGCAGTGTAATGGTGCTGTGCAATGAAATATTCCAATATATTGCAATAGCCTAGTACAGTGAAATAGTCACTTGTACTGCAATACTTCCTCACATTACAATCATCTCTTGCAGTGCAATCGTCCCTTGTAATGCAGTCATCCCTTGCAGTACAACAGTCCTTTGCAATCCAGTAGCCCCTTGCACGACAAAATCTATTGAAATACAATAGAATCTTGCTGTGCAATGACCCCTTGCAATGCAATAGCCCTGTGCAGTGCAATAGTCCCTTGCAGTCCATCACTTTGCACTGTAATAGTCACTTGCAGTGCAATAATCCCATGCAATACAGTAGCCCCTTGCATACACTGGTCCCTTTCAATTCAATAGTCAGTTGCAATGCAATAGTTCGTTGCTGTGCAGTGGCCCCTCATAGTGCAATAGTGCCTTGTAGTGCAACAACCCTGTGTATTTCAATAGCCCCTTACAGTGCAATAATGTTTGCAATGCAATCGTGGTTGGCATCCTTCCACCTATGAGAGTTGATGGACATACAGCAAACAATACATTTAGATGGCTGTGGAGGCCAATCCTTGAGAGGTAGGTTTTGCCACAAGTGCTGCCCATGAAGCCGGGTGATGTTTTGGGTTGTTGCTTTCAGTGTTGACGCCTGTTGTCAAGCTGATTTAGCCACTCGTCATCATGGTGGTGCATGCCAGTGCACTAGAGGTGTCACCATTTCCCTCTTTCGTCAGCTAGTGACTCCCAGGTGCACAAGATAATATTTAGGGCATTCATGTCACTCTTGCAGGCATCCTTGAAGCAGAGCTTTGCACGCCCCACTGGTCATCTGGCTCTGTCTGCCTCACCATTTGGAAGGTCCTTGGGTGTACGACTGTCTTCCATCCTGTGGAAGTGCCCAATCCACCAAAGCCACCTCTGTTTGATTAATGCTAACACACTTGGGAACTCTGCCTTTGCGCAAACTGCTGCAGTCATGATATTTTCCTTCCAGGATATAGCAGCGCCCGACAATTCAATAGCCTCTCTCAGTGGAATAGCTACTTGTAGTGCAATAGACACTTGTAGTGCAATAGCACCTTCCAGAGAAATCGCGCCTTGTAGTGAAATACTCCCTTGCAATTCAACAGCTCCTTGCAGTGCAAAAGGTCCTTGCAAAACAATATTCTCTTCCACTGCACTGGCACTGGGAATGCAATAACTACTTCCAGTGTAATTGCTCCTTGTTGTATAATTGCCCCTTGGTGCGAAATAGTCCTGTGGAATGCAATAACCACTTATAGTGCCATTGCTCCTTGTAATGGAATTGTTCCTTGCACTGCAATAGTACCTTGCAACAGCCCCTTGCACTGTAATGGTTCCTTGAAGTGCAATAGCCCTTAACAGGGCAATAACCCATACAATGTCTTGTGCAATGAAATGTCATCTTGCAGGGCAATTGCACTATGCAATAGCCCTAGGCAATGCAATAGCTCCTGCTGTGCAAAATTCCCCTGCATTGCATTAGCTCCTTGTGGTGTGATAGATGGTGCAAAATCCTTTTACAAAACAACAGCCATTTGCAATATAATATCCCCTTAAAGTACAATAGCTCCTTGGAGTGCAATACCTTGCAATGCAAAAGTCTTTTTTTATTTCCAAAATATACTTCATTCATAAAAATCTGTAAAAAAATACAATACCAAACAGTTTCAAACAGCACTAAGTCAAAAAATACAAACAGTGCAAAGGTGATCAGTTTCCTTCAATACAGGAGTGAGTTGCCTCACAACCCTTCCATTTCATTTGTCATGCCACATACACTTTCACATTTTACAGCAAATGAAAATTTTCCCCAAACAGTTCGAGGAGTTTCCCATGGATCCAGCCCCTCAGTCCAGCTTTGTGGGGGGACCTTACACAGTGGTCTTTCCCCATTGAGCTTTTGCTGCGGCTGCCCCAAGCTTTCGTGCGTCCCTCAGCACGTAGTCCTGGACCTTGGAATGTGCCAGTCTGCAACATTCGGTGGTGGACAACTCTTTGCGCTGGAAGACCAGCAAGTTTCGGGCAGACCAAAGGGCATCTTTCACCGAATTGATAGTCCTCCAGCAGCAGTTGATGTTTGTCTCGGTGTGCGTCCCTGGGAACAGCCCGTAGAGCACCTGTGTTACCGAGCTGCTTGGGATGAACCTCGACAAAAACCACTGCATCTCTTTCCACACCTGCTTTGCAAAGATACATTCCAGAAGGAGGTGGGCAACCGTCTCTTCCCCACCACAGCCACCGCAGGGGCATTGTGCGGAGGGGGTGAGACTTCGGGCGTGCAGGAAGGATCTGACGGGGAGGGCTCTTCTCACCACCAGCCAAGCTACATTTTGGTGCTTGTTTGAAAGTTCTGGTGATGAGGCATTCTGCCAAATGACTTTGGCGGTCTGCTCGGGGAACCATCCAACAGGATCCACTGTCTCCTTTTCCCGTAGGGCCTTGCCTTTTGCAATGCAATAGCCCCTGAAATGTAAAGCTCCTTGTTGTGCAATAGACCCTTTTAGTGCAGTAGCTCTTTGCAGTGTAGCAACCCCTTCTAGTGAAATGCCCATTGCAGGGGAGATGGTGCTGTAGTGGTAATGGCCCTGAACTAGTAATCCATAGGCCCAGGCTAATACCCCAGGGAAAAGGGTTCAAATCCCACCACGGTGGCTGGTGGAATTTAAAATTAGTGAATTAACATATTCAATTAATTAATAAAAACCTGGAATTGAAAGCCAATTTCAGTAATAGTGCCATGAAACTATCATTGGTTGTTGTAAAAAACAATCTGGTTCACTTATGCTCTTTAGGGAAGGAAATCTACTGTCCGTACCTGGTCTGGCCTACAAGTGACTCCAGACCCACAACAATGTGGTTGACTCTTAACTGCCCTCTGAAATGGCCTAGCAAGCCATTCAGTTATCAAGGGAAATTAGGGATGGGCAACAAATGCCTTGCCAGTGATGCCCACATCCCACAAAAGAATGAAACAAGATAGCTCCTTGCTGCACAACGGCCTCTTGCAGTGAAATAGCTCCTTTAAGTTTAATAGTCATTTGCAGGGCAATAGATCCTTGCAGGGAAATAGTCCCTTGCAAGGCAACATCCCATTCCAGTGAAATAGACCCATTGAGTGTAAAAAGCCTCCTGCAATACAATAGCTCTTTGTTGTGCAATAGCTCCTTTTGTGTAATCGCGTCTAGTTTCAGATGAGCTTTCCAGTAGTCCCAGTTAATTCCCTCAAAGCATGTTCTTTGGGGTAATACACCCCAGGACCAAATATTGGGCTGGCAGGTGGGACCAGAGTCCCATCTATGAGGAAATCTCACCACTGTAGTGATTTGGCGAATATACTCCAAGAACAGATATTGGGAATATACCCAGGAACAGATATTAAAGGAGATTCCCAGTTGCATGTATGAGGGAATCTTCCCAATACAATCATAAGGAGAATATTGGGGTTAAATCCCAGTACCAGGTAAGAGGGAATCATTTCAAGTACAGTCATTTGGTGAATACACCCCTGGACCAGATTGGAGGAATACATCCCAGGTCCACTGTTTGTGGAACTATGCCCCAGCACCAGATACTGGGGGAGATTCCAACTCTCATGTATGATGGAATGCCCACTGCATACTAGTGAAAAGGATGGTTGCTCTGGGGAGTGCAGCCAGAGCCAACTCCATGGCAGCACAGTTGGCTCAGCTGTATGAGGGTGCAGGAGCAAGATTGGCAAAGCAATAGTGACAGAGGATGCTACAGTTAGGTGAATAGACTGGCGTTTCTGTGGCCACATACATGAATTCAAGATAATATGTTGCCTCCCCGGTGCCAGGGTCAAGGGTATCACTGAGTGGCTACAATGCACTCTGTGAACCGCCAGCATTCGTGATTCATATTGGTATCAATGACATAAGAGGAATGAGGGATGAGGTCCTGCAGACAGCTTTTAAGGTTCTAGGAAAGAAACTAGCAAGCATGACCTCAAAGGTAGTAATCTCCGGATTACTCCTGGTGCCATGCGCCAGTGAGTATAGAAATAGGAGGGTACAGCAGATGCATGTGTGGCTGGATAGATGGTGCAGGAGGGAGGGTTTTAGATTCCTGGGACATTGGGATCAGTTCTGGAGGTGACTGAAAAGGCTAGGGTTGTTTTCCTTAGAGCAGAGAAGGCTGAAGGGGGACCTGATTGAGGTATACAAAATTATGAGGGGCATACATAAGGTAGATAGAAAGAAACTTTCTCCCTTAGAGGAGGTGTCAATAACCAGGGGGCATAGATTTAAGGTAAAGGGCAGGAGGTTGAGAGGGGATTTGAGGAAAAATCTTTTCACCCAGAGGGTGGTTGGAATCTGGAACACACTGCCTGAAGGGGTGGTAGAAGCAGGAACCCTCACAACATTTAAGAAGTATTTAGATGAGCACTTGTAACATACAAGTATGCCATAGCATACAAGGTTCGGGCCAAGTGCTGGAAATGGAATTAGAATAGATAGGTGCTTGATGGCCAAAATGGACACGGTGGGCAGACGGGCCTGTTTCTATGCTGTATAACTCTATGACACCAACCTCACTTGGAACTATATCAGTGTTCCTTCACTGTCACTGGGTTAAATGCCCGAAACTCCCTTCCTAGCAGCACTGTGGGTGTACCTACACCAGATGGGCTGCAGCATTTCAAGAAGGCAGCTCACCACCTTAAGGGCAATTAGGGATGGTCAACAAATGCTGGCCTTGCCAGCAACACGCACATCCCATGATAGAATTAAAAAATCCTGGATACAAGGTGTTCAGGAAAGATGGGAAATGAAAGAAAGGAGCAGGAGTGGAAGTATTGATAAAAGAGAACATTACAGTGCTGGAGAGAGAGGGTGTCCTAGAGGGGTCAAGGGCAGAATCTATTTGGTGAGAGCTAAGAAACAATAGAGGTACCATTACACTGCTGGGTGTATTCTATAGGCAGCCAACTAGTGGGAAAGATATAGCAGAACAAATTCTCAAGAGAATTACAGCAAATTACAGCAAAAATTATAAAACTGTTTCAATGGGGGACTTTAATTATCCTAACATGGACTGGGATAGTAATAAAGTAAAAGGTAGAGAGGGGGATAAACCCAAGAGCTAGATACTAGATCAGGATATCTCAGGATAAGATATTGGGGACATCACCCAACACAAAAAATTTGGAAATAACCCAACTGCATAGTCATAGGTGGAATATGAGCTAATTTTCTGCCAAGCTTGATCATTGCTGGAACAAAATCTAGAACAGGAAAATATCACAGGACAATTGGAGCAATTTCACAATCCTAAGTAGGAAGGAATTCTCTCCAGTACAAGCATCGGGAGAATATACGCCAGGATCATCTATTGGTTTAGATTCCCAGTCCTGCCCATCTGTGTAGCCCCCCCCCCCCCCCCCCCAGTTGAGTCATTGAGTGAATACAGCCCAGGACCGGATATTGGGGAATACATTCCAGCAGCTAATATTGGGGAAATATACCCCAGGACACTGCAGATATTGGGGGAGGGCAATTCCCAGTCCCATATGTGAGGGAATTCTACCCACTCCAGTAATGTAAATAGGGAATAGCCTTCCCTCTCTTGCTCTATTCCCCTCTATAATATCATCCTTCAATCCACTTCCTCCTATGCTCTCTCCCACCCTGTATTATTCTCCTTCCCTCCAATTCCACTCAATCTCCATTTTATCCTCCTCCCCCTCTATTTCCTCCTCTCTCTATCGCTCTCTCCCACTCTATAATACTCTCCTTCTGGCTATCACAGCAGTCTGTGTAATAGGCAGCAACAGCATTGTTTCCCAGGTGACAGAGTCTGCTATTGAGTAACCAGAACCCCATCCATCCTCATAATTCACCTGTCTATAAACCCAATATAAGAGAGGAATTAATGGTGACCTTACACCCTCCAATGCTCACAATTAAGACCCCAACCTCTGCTTCATGTTTTGTGTTTTTTGCTTTTCTCCTGCCAGCCGATTGACCAGGCAGTCAGTTTATACAAAATACAACCAGCCTGTGAGTGTCAGCATCTGTCCCTGTGCAGAGTTGGTTAGGGAGGGAGATGTGAGGATATACTCCAGGACCAGACATTGTGGGAGATTTCCAGTTCCAAATATGAAGAAATCCATGCCAGTACGAATATTGGGAAAATACACCACAGGACGAGATATTGCTGGGAATACATCACAGAGCTGGATATTTGGCCAGATACCGAGGCCCATGTATGAGCTCCTCAACTACATTATTTGGCGGAATACATCCAGGATCAGATATTGGAGAATACATGCCATGACCTGATAATGATTTCTAGTAACTAGAAAATCTATTACTAGATTTCTAGTTCCATGTAAGTGGGAACTCTGCCAGGTACAGCCATTGAGGAAAACACCCAAGCACCAGATATTTGGAGAATGGACCCCAGGACCAAATTTTGGGGGAATACATCACAGGGGAAGATATTGGGTAAGTTTCTCAGTCCCAGTTAGCAGGGAATGCAACCTCTGCCCACACCCCCCCCCCCCCCCCGCCCCCATATTCATTGGTGAAATGCAGGTGTTGAGGGAATAAAATCAGGACCAGATTTTTTTATTTGTTTCATGGGATGCGGGCATCATTGGCAAAGCCAGCATTTATTTCCCTTGAAAAGGTGGTGCTGAGCTGCCTTCTTGAACCACTGCAGTCCATCTGGTATAGTCCACCCCAGTGCTGTTAGGGAGGGAGTCCCAGGATTCTGATCCAGTGACAGTGAAGAAACAGTGATACATTTCCAAGTCAGGATGGTGTGTGGCTTGGAGAGGAACTTGCAGATGGTGGTGTCCCCATGCATCTGCTGCCCTGGTTCTTCTTGGTGGAAGAGGTTGTGGGTTTGGAAGGTGCTGTTGAAGGAGGCATGGTGAGTGCGGTGCATCTTGTAGATGGTACACACTGCTGCCACTGTGCGTTGATGGTGGATGAAGTGGATGTTGAAGGTGGTGGATGGGGTGATCATCAAGTGGGTTGCTTTGTTCTGGATTGTGTTGAGCTTCCTGATTGTTGTTGATGATGGACAGGATTTGGGGAGTTAGAAGGTCGGATACTCACCGCAGAATTCCCAGCCGACTAGACCTTGTCCTCACCAATCTATCTGTCGTAGATGCATTTGTCCATGACAGTATTGCTAGGAGTGACCACCACATGAAAACAAAGTCCCATCTTCACACTGAGGATACCCTCCATTGTGTTGTGTGGTACTACCACTGTGCTATATGGGATAGATTCAGAACAGATCTGCCAGCTCAAAACTGGGCATCCCTGAGATGCTCTGGGCCATTAGCAGCAACAGAATTGTATTCAAACACAAACTGTAACTTCGTGGCCTGGCATATTCTCACTCGAATATTACCATCAAGCCAAGGGATCAACCCAGGTTTAATAAAAAGTGCAGGAGAGCATGCCAGGAGCAGCACCAGGCATACCTAAAAATGAAGTGTCAACCCAATGAAGCTACAAGACTGGACTACACACATGCCAAACAGCAGAAGATGCATACAACAGACAGAGCTAAGCAATCCCACAACCAACGGATCAGATCAAACCTCTGCAGTCCCGCCACGTCCAGTCCTGAATGGTAGTGGACAATTAAATAACCAACAGGAGGAGGAGGCTGCACAAATATCCCCATCCTCAATGATGGGGGAGCCCAGCACTAGAGTGCAAAAGACAAGTGGATGATCCATCTGGGCCTCCACCTCTGGTCGCCAACATCACAGCTGCCAGTCGTCAGCCAATCCGATTAATTCCGTGTGATATCAAGAAACAGCTGAAGGTACTGGATACTGAAAAGGCTATGGGTCCTGACAACATCCCGGCTACAGTACTGAAGGCTTGTGCTGCAGAACAAGCCACGGCCCAAGCCCAGTTGTTCCAGTACAGCTACAACACTGGCATCTACTCAAGATTGTGGAAAATTGCCCAGGTACACTCTGTACATCACAAAGGACAGATACAATCTGCCAATTACCACCCCATCAGTCTACTCTCAATCAACAGCAAAGTGATGAAAGATGTCGCTGACCGCTATCAAGTGCCAGATAAATAGCAACAACTTGCTCACCGATGTGATCAGTTTGGGTTCTGCCAGGGCCTTTCGGCTGCTGACCTTGGTCCAAACGTGGGACAAAAGAGCTGAACTCAAGAGGTGAGATGAGAGTGATTGGTCTGGACAGCCAGGCAGCATTTGACCGAGTGTGGCATCAAGGTGCCCTACCCAAACTGAAATCAGTCAGAATCAAGGGGAAAGCTCACCACTGGGTGGAGTCATACCTAGCACAAAGGTTCTGGTTGTTGCACGTCAACCATTTGCCTGGATGGGTGCAGCTCCAACAACACTCAAGAAGCTCAACACCATCCAGCACAAAGCAGCTCGCTTGATTGGCATCCCATCCATAAACATTCACTCCCTCCACCATCGACGCACAGTAGCAGCAGTGTGTACCATCTACAAGATGCACTGCAGCAACGCACCAAGGCTCCTTAGACAGCACCTTCCAAACCCACGACCTCTACCGACTAGAAGGACAAGGGCAGCAAATGCATGGGAACATCGCCACCTGCAAGTTCCCCTCCAAGTTCAATCCTGACTTGGAACTATATCGCCGTTCCTTCACTGTTGCTGGATCAAAATCCTGGAACTCCCTTCCTAACAGCACTATGGGTGTACCTACCCCACATGGACTGCAGCAGTTCAAGAAGGCAGCTCAGCACCACCTTCTCAAGGGCAATTAGGGAAGGGCAATAAATGCTAGCCGAGCCAGCGAGGCCCACTTCCCATGAATGAATAAAAAGAAAAAAAATGTCAGCCCCAGGACATTGCTGCTGAGTTCCTTAAGGTAGTGTCGTAGGTCCAACCATCTTCAGATGCTTCATTAATGACCTTCCATCATAAGCTCAGAAGTGGGGATGTTCGCTGATGATTGTACAATGTTCAGTACCATTTTCAACTCCTCAGATACTGAAGCAGCCCATGTCCATATGCAGCAAGATCTGGACAACATTTAGGCTTGGGCTGATAAATGGTAAGTAACATTCGTGCCACACAACTGCCAGGCAATGATGATCTCCAATAAGAGAGAATCTAACCATTTCCCTTGACATTAAACGGTATTACTATTGCTGAATCCCCCACTATCAAGATTCTGGGGCGTTATCATTGACCAGAAACTGAACTGGAGCAGCCAGATAAATACTGTGGCTGCAGGAGCAGGTCAGTGGCTGAGAATTCTGCAGAGCAAAACTCACCTCCTGACTCCCAAAGCCTGTCGACCATCTACAAGGCACAAGTCTGGAGTGTGATGGAATACTCTCCCCTTGCCTGGATGAGTGCGGCTCCAACAACAATCAGGAAACTCAACACCATCCAGGACAAAGAAGCCCACTTGATCGTCACCCCATCCACCACCTGAAACATTCGCTCCGTCCACCACCAACGCACAGTGGCAGCAGTGTGTACCAGCTACAAGATGCACTACAGCAACTCATGATGCCTCCTCTTCCAGCACTTTCCAAGCACAATCATCTGCAAGTTCCCCTCCAAGCCACACTCCATACTTTCTTGGAAATATACTGCCGTCCTTTCACCGTCGTTGGATCAAAATCCTGGAACTCCGTCCCTAACACCTCTGTGGGTAAAGGTGTGCAATGGAAACCCAACCGAGCCCCAATGCCGGACCCGGAAATCCGACCCGACCCGACCCGGCCTGAACCCGACACGTCGTCGGGACCCGTCCGGGTTGGGTCGGGTAGCAGGCCTTTACCCATGTACTCATGTAAAGGCCTGCTACCCGACCCGGCCCCGACGGGATCTGACGAGATGTGTTGGGTTCGGGCCAGGTCATGTCGGGCTTCCAGGTCCAGCATTCGAACTGGGGTCGGGTTTCCTTTGCACACCTTTAACTGTGGGTCTACCTGCACCAGATGGACTGCAGCAGTTCAAGAAGGCAGCTCACCTTCTCAAGCGCAATTAGGGAAGGGCAACAAATGCTGGCCTTGCCAGGGATACCCAGAACCCATGAAAGAATAAATAAAACACTGCAGACGTACAGGGGAAATTCCCAGTCCCATGAATGAGGGATAAAGGCAAAATACTGCGGATGCTGGAAATCTGAAATAAAAACAAGAAATGCTGGAAATACTCATCAGGTCTGGCAGCATCTGTGGATAGAGAAGCAGAGTTAACGTTTCAGGTCAGTGACCCTTCTTCAGAACTAGAATGAGGGAATTCTACCCCTCCAGTAATGCAATTGGAGCCACATGTCAATGGATTTTATCTAGATACATTTTAATACAAAATACCGATGATCATAATACAATTTAGTGAGGTCGATGTCCCAGTACAATACCATTCCCTCTTGGTCTTTCTTCCACTCTAAAATATCATCATTCAACTCACTTCCTGACGACGAAGATAATGAGGAAAAAAGGATTGAAGTGGAAGATCGACCAAAATCATATTGAATGGTGGGCAGGCAGAATGGGCTGAATGGCCTACTCCTGCTCCAATGTTCCTCTTGTGCTCTCTCTCCCCACACTCAATATTCCTTTCCTTCCCTTTAATTCCACTCTCCCACTTTATAACACACTCTTCTATTTCCTCCTCCCTCTCTCTCCTACTCTGTAATATTCTCCTTCCATCTATCACAGCAGTACATATTACAGGCAGCTGAAGTATCGTTTCCCAGACAACAGCATCTGTTACTGAGCAACCAGAATCCCCTCCCACCTCCACAGTTCACCCATTTATAAACCCAGTATCATTTCAAATAACGGCCTGGGCATCAGCTTCCTGTTTTGAGTTTATTATTTCTCTCCCTGTCAGTGGATTGCCCAAGCAGTCAGTTTATACAAAGTGCTGACAGCCTGTGAGTGCCAGCATCTGTTCCTCTGCAGAGAGGGAGGTGTGGGAATACAATCCAGGAACAGATATTGGGTGGGATTCCCTGTCACATGTTTACGGGAATCCTCCCAGTACAATTAGTGTGAGAATATATTCCAGGACCAGATATTGCGGGTGATTTCAGTTGCATGTATGAAAGAATCCCCCTAAATTATAGTCACTGGGTGAATATTTCCCAGGACCAGATATTGGGAGAGGTTCCAGGTCACAAGTAGGAGGGAATCCTGCCAGTAAAATCAGTGTGTGAATACATTCCAGGGCCTGATATTGGGAGAGATTCCTGGTCACATGTTTAAGGGAATCCTCCCAGTAAAATCAGTACGGAAATGAACTCCAGGACCAGATATTGTGGATGATTTTCAGTCACTGTTAGGAGAGAATGCACCCCCTTCCCCAGTATACAGATTATGGGGGAGTAAATCCCAGGACCAGTTATTGGTCGAGATTACTTGTCCCATGTAAAGGTATCCCAGCAGCAGAATCAATGGGGAAATCGACACAGATATGAAATATTGGAGGAGATTCCTAGTCCATATAAAAACAATAATAATTTGCATTTATATAGCATATTTAATGTCATACAACGTCTCAAGGCTTTTTACAGACAAACAAAATTTGGCACGAGGAGATATTAGGCACGAAGGAGATCAGGAGAACTAATTTGGATCTAAGGAGATATTAGGGCAGATGAACAAATGCTTGATCAATGAGGTAAGATTTTAGGAGAGACTTAAAGAAGCAGAGCGAGATAGAGAGCAGAGAGATTTAGGGACAGAATTCCATAGTTTAGTGCCTTGGCAGCTGAAGGTGCCAAAAGGCCAGAATTGGCAGAGTGCAGAAACCTCGGTGGGTTATAGGGCTGGAGGAGATGATAAAGATAGGAGGGACATATTGGGGCAACACATTAAAAGACCAGTTACTGAGCAAATATACCCCAGGTCCAGATATGAGGGTGGGGAGAACCCAAAGACCAGACACTGAGGTGATTCCTGGTCACATGACTGAGGGAATTCGCCCCACCCCCTCCCCCACCCAATACAATCAGTGTAGGTGTACTTCAGGATGTAAGAACATAGGAATTAAGAGCAGGAGTAGATCATTCAGCCCCTCAAGCCTTCTCCACCATTTAATTAGATCATGGCTGATCTTCTTCCTCAGCTACACCTTCTCACACTATTCCCATACCCCTTGATTCCCTTCTTATCTAAAAATCTGTCGATGTACGACTTGAATATACTCAACAACTGAGCATCCACAGCTCCCATCGGACAGAATTCCAAAGGTCACACTTAGAATATTGCATGCAATTCTGGTCGCCACACTACCAGAAAGACGTGGAGGCTTTGGAGAGGGTACAGAAGAGGTTTACCAGGATGTTGCCTGGTCTGGAGGGCATTAGCTATGAGGAGAGGTTGGATAAACCCGGATTGTTTTCACTGGAACGATGGAGGTGGAGGGGCGACATGATAGAGGTTTACAAAGTTATGAGCGGAATGGACAGAGTGGATAGTCAGAAGCTTTTTCCCAGGGTGGAAGAGTCAGTTACTAGGGTACATGGGTTTAAGGTGAGAGGGGCAAAGTTTTGAGGGGATGTGCGGGGCAAGTTCTTTACACAGAGGGTGGTGAGTGCCTGGAACTTGCTGCCGGGGGAGATGGTGGAAGCAGGTACAATAATGACGTTTAAGAGGCATCTTGACAATACATGAATAGGATGGGAATAGAGGGATACGGTCCCCAGAAGTGCAGAAAGTTCTAGTTTAGGCAGGCATCAAGATCGGCCCATGCTTGGAGGGCCGAATAGCCTGTTCCTGTGCTGTACTGCTCTTTGTTCAGAAATTTCTCCACACCTCATTTCTCTGTGGCTGACCTCAAATTCTAAGATTGTGGGCCCAGGTTCTAGACTCTGTACAGACAGGGGAAACATGTTCCCATCATCTCCCCTGTCAAGTCCATCAAAAGTTTTACATGTTTCAACGAGATCCCCTCTCATTTTTTTAAAGTCTCGGGATATAGGCATTGTTTACCCAATCTCTCTTCATAGAACAATACCATCAGACATTTTGGGGCACAGGTGTCTGGGTGGATTCGCAAACAATGTATGAGTAAATCACCCCAGTATAGTCATTGGGAGAATACACCCAGGACAAAATGCTGGGTTTGAGATCAGTCTAATTTCTGTGAGAAACCTCCAATTACAGGTAGTTAGGGAATACATTTGAGGACCAGATATTGGGGAAATACGTTGGGGAGACCAAACGCAGACTGGGTGACCGCTTTGCGAAACACCTCTGCTCAGTCTGCAAGCAGGACCCCGAGCTTCCAGTTGCTTGCCATTTCAACACTCCCCCCTGCTCTCATGCTCACATCTCTGTCCTGGGATTGCTGCAGTGTTCCAGTGAACATCAACACAAGCTCGAGGAAAAGCATCTCATTTACCGATTAGGCATACTACAGCCTGCCGGACTGAACATTGAGTTCAATAATTTCAGAGCATGACGGGCCCCCCATTTTACTTTTATTTTTAGTTATTTTTTTCTTTTTCCCTTTTTATTCTTTTTTCTGTGTTTATTTTATTTTATTTCATCTTAGTTTGTTCAGATTGCTTACCCACTGTTTTTTTCATGTTTGTACTTGCGGCTGTTCAATTTTCAGTCCGTTAACACCCTATCTGTACTAATGCTTTGTCTTTCAACACACCATTACCATATTGTTTGCCTTTGCTCCACGACCTTCTAGTCAGCTATGCTGTCCTATTTACACCTTCTCCTTTGTTATCTCTTGCCACACCCCCGCTTTACTTGCTTATAACTTTTTACATTTCTAATATGGGGTCACTGACCAGGCCCAGATATTGGGTAAAATTTCCAGTGCCTATGTTTGAGGCAATCCTCTCCACCACAATATGGTCACGATGGAAATATATCCCAGGACAATATATTGGGGAGATTCCCAGTCCCCACGTATGAGGCAATAACCTCCACTGCAGTATCGTCACTGGGGAAATTTGTTCCAACAACATACAGTGGGGAGATTCCCAGCCCCACGTTGCAGGCAATCTCCTCCACCCCGGTATGATCATTGAGGAAACAGTCCCAGGAGCACGTATTGGGGCGATTCATGGTCCCATGTTTAAGGGAATTCCCCCAGTAGTGTCATTGGGGAATTACATCCAAGGACCCTATATTGTGGGGAAATTCTCAGGAACGTGTATAACAGTACCTCATAGTAGAGACTATGGGAAATTCAACCTCGGACCAGATAATGGGGAGACAAACACAGGATCAAACATTGTGCGAGTTTACCAGTCCCACGTATTCAGATGACCACAACTACAGTCAATGGGAAATAAAGCTCAGAATCTGATATTGTGGGAAATTCCCCATTGTACATATGAGGGAATATCCAACCAATATATTCATAGGGGAAATATATCCCAGGAACTGGTATTGGAGGATGAAACTCCAGGACTAGATCTTGTAGGTGATTTTTGTGGGTGACGATTGGGAGACTACACCAGTGGACCAGATATTGGAGGATATTCTCAGTCATAAAAATGTGGGAATACTGTGTCTCCAGAGTCATAGGTGAAAACGCCCCAGGAACTGATATTGCGCGGTGAGACCAGTCCCATGTATGTGGAGACCCCGAGTGCAGTCAGTCAGCAAATACACTTAAGGGGCAGATATTGGGGGAATACAACCCAGCGTCAAATGTCGGTGGAATATGCCTCAGCAGCAGATATTTCCCAGTCCCTCCAATAAATTGCTCCCAAGAGGTGGCATGGAGTCACAGTGCTATGTTTGAAGCAACTCCCCTGCCCCAGTAAAGTCATTGACCACACATACCCCAGGGCCAGATATTGGGCAAGATGTCCAGTGAGATGGATGAGCCCCAGCATCACAGATGCCAGTCAATTCAATTCACTCTACGTGATATCAAGAAATGACTGAAGGCACTGGATACTGAAAAGGCTATGGGCCCTGACAACATTCCATCAATAGTACTGAAGACCTGCACTCCAGAACTTGCCACACCCCTAGCCAAGCTGTTCCAGTACAACTACAACACTGGCATCAGCCCTGTAATGTGGGAAATTGCCCAGGTATGTCCTGTCCAGAAAAATCAGGACAAATCCAACCCGGCTAATTACCGCCCCATTAGTCTAATCTAGATCATCAGCAAAGTGATGGAACATGTCATCGACAGTGCCATCAAGCGACACTTGCTTCGCAATAACTTACTCAGTGACGCTCAGTTTGGGTTCCTCCAGGGCCACTCAGCTATTGACCTCATTACAGTCTTGATTCAAACATGAACAAAAGAGCAGAACTCCAGAGGTAAGGTGAGAATGACTGCTCTTGACATCATGGCAGCATTTGACTAAGTATGGCAACAAGAAGCCTGAGCAAAACTGGAATCAATGGGAATCCAGGGGAAAAGGCTTTTCTTGTTGGTTTCATACCTAGCGCAAAGAAAGATGGTTATGATTGTTTGAGGTCAATCATCTCAGCTCCAGGATATCACTACAGGAGTTCCTCAGGATCGTGTCCTAGGCCCAAGAATCTTCAGCTGCTTCATCAATGATCTTCCTTCAGTCATAAGATCAGAAGTGGGGATGTTCGCTGATGATTGCACAATGTTCAGCACCATTCGTGACTCCTCAGATACAGAAGCAGTCCGTGTAGAAATGCAGCAAAACCTGGACAATATCCAGGCTTGGGCTGATAAGTGGCAAGTAACATTCGCACCACACAAGTGCCAGGCAATGGCCATCTCCAACAAAAGAGAATCTAACCATCTCCCCTTGACATTCAATGGCATTACCATCACTGAATCCCCACTAACAACATCCTGGGGTTTACCATTGACCATAAACTGAACTGGAGAAGCCATATAAATACCGAGACTACAATATCAGGTGAGAGGCTAGGAATACGGCGGCGTGTAACTCACCTCCTGACTCCCCAAAGTCCGTCCGCCATCTACAAGGCACTAGTCAGGAGTGTGATGGAATACTCTCCACTTGCCTGGATGGGTGCAGCTCTGACAACACTCAAGACGTTCGACACCATCCAGGACAAAACAGCCCACTTGATTGGCACCCCATCCACAAACATTCACTCGCTCCAACACCGACGCACAGTGTAACATCTACAAGATGATGTACTGCAGCAATGCACCAAGGCTCCTTAGACAGCACCTTCCAAAACTAGGAACTCTATCACCTAGAAGGACAAGGGCAGCTGATGCGTGGGAACACTGCCACTTGCAAGTTCCCCCCCGAAGCCACACACCATCCTGACTTGGAATTACATTGCCGTTCCTTCACTGTCGCTGGGTCAAAATCCTGGAACTCCCTTCCTCACAGCACTGTGAGAGTACCTGCACCAGATGGACTGCAGCAGTTCAAGAAGGCAGCTCACCTTCTCGAGGGCAATTAGGAAAGGGCAACAAATGCTGGCCTTGCCAGCGACACCCAGAACCCATGAAATAATAAACAATGCACTGCAGACATACAGGGGCAATTCCCAGTCCCATGAATGAGGGAATTCTGCCCCTCTAGTAATGCAATTAGGAACACATGTCAATGGATTTTATCTAGATACATTTTAGTACAATATACCGATGATCATAATACAATTCAGTGAGGTAGATGTCCCAATACAATACCCTTCCCTCTTGGTCTTTCTTCCACTCTAAAATATCATCATTCAACTCACTTCCTGAAGATGATGATGACGTGGGAAAAAGGCATTGAAGTGGAAGATTGACTATAATCATATTGAATGGTGGGGCAGGCAGAATGGGCTGAATGGCCTACACCTGCACCAATGTTCCTATGTTCCTCTTGTGTTCGCTCACCCCCACTCACTATTACTTTCCTTCTCTTTAATTCCACTCTCCCACTTTATAACACACTCTTCTATTTCCACTTCCCTCTCTCTCCCACTCTGTAATACTCTACTTCCATCTATCACAGCAGCACATATGACAGGCAGCTACAGCATCATTTCCTAGGCAACAGCGTCTGTTACTGAGCAACCAGAACCGCCTCTCACCGCCACAGTTCACCCAACTATAAACACAGTATCATTTCAAATAATGGCCTGGGCATCTGCTTCCTCTTTTGATTTTATTATTTCTCTCCCTGTCAGTCAGTTTATACAAAGTGCAGACAGACTGTGAGTGCCGAGACGGGGGTGTGGGAATACAATCCAGGGACAGATATTGGGGAAGATTCCCGGTTCCATGAAGAAGAGGATGCCCCTCAATAATATTCACTGGGCTCTTGTATTCCCGGACCAGATATTGGGAGAGATTCCTGGTCACACGTTTAAGAGAATCCTCCCAGTACAATCACTGCACCTTCTCACACTATCCACATATCCCTTGATTCCTTTCTTATCTAAAAATATGTCGATCTGTGACTTGAATATACTCAAAAACTGAGCATCCACAGCTTCCATCGCAGAGAATTCCAAAGGTTCAGAAATTTCTCCACACCTCATTTCTCTGTTGCTGATTCCTAATTCTAAGATTGTGGGCCCAAGTTCCAGACTCTGTAGCCAGGGGAAACATGTTCCCAGCATCTACCCTGTCAAGTCCATCAAAAATTTTACATGTTTCAATGAGATCAGCTCTCATTTTTTTTAAACTCTCAGGGGTATGTATAGGCATTGTTTACCCAATCTTCATAGGACGATACCATCATCCTAAGAATCAATCTAGTGAACATTCATTTCACTCCCAGTAAGGCAGATATGTTCTTCCTTAGGTAAAGAGACCAAACTGTACACAATACTCCAGGTGTGGTCTCGTCAAGGCACGAGTATCAAGATTAAGGAATAAACCTAAGGACCAGGTATTGGGGGAATACCCCCAAGGCGCAAATAACATCGGAATACAACCCAGGATCACATATTGGAGGAGATTCCTAGTCCCATGTACAAGGGAATAAGCAGGAATAGTCATTGCGAGAATACACCCCTGGAGCAGATATTGGATGTGAATCCCAGTCACACATCATATAGAAATCTCCCCAAGCACAACTTTGGCTGAATATACCCAAGGTCAGGATGTTGGAGGATCTAACAAGTCCCAAGTATGAATCCTACCGCGCCCCCATATCCACCAACATTCATTGGCAGCTCACTTCTCTGGATCAGATATTTGGAGGCACAGGCTTACGGGTGGATTCACATCCCATTGTATGAGTAAATCACCCCAGTATAGTCATTGAGAGAATACACCCAGGACGAAATGCTGGGTGTGAAATCAGTCTAACTTCTGTGAGAAATCCCCCAAGCACAGGTAGTTGGGGAATACATCTGAGGACCAGATATTGGGAGAATATGTCCTGGGATCAGATACTGAGGGAGATTTCCAAGCCAATATTCTTCCCAAAAGACTTGTTGCGAAAAGAGAGCCCAGGGTCAGATATTGGGTAAAATTCCCAATCCCCATATATGAGGCAAACCGCTCCACCACAGTATGGTCACTCTGGAAATAGTCCCTGGACCATATATTGGGAAGATTCCCAGTTCCATGTTTCAGGCAATCCCCTCCACTGCAGTACAGTCCAGTATATTTTTTAATTAGTGTAATTTAATAATAATTACTACTAATTATTACTTTTTTTATACCTGGTAAGTAGTGGGTTTTAATGAATCAGAGTCCCTAGTGTAAATAATCTCAAATTTTTGAGTAATTTAAGGGTCTAAATTAAGGCTAAGTCATGGCAGGGCAGCTCAGCAGTGTGGAGTGCTCCTCCTGTGCAATGTGGGAAGTCAGGGACACTTCCAGTGTCCAGGGTGAACAGGTGTGCAGGAAGTATCTCCAGTTGCAGCTACTTGAAATCCGTGTTTCGGATCTGGAGCGGCAGCTGGGGACACTGTGGTCACATTGCAGGAAAAGACTGCTCAGGCAGAGTAGAAGAACTAGGCAGGTAGTGCAGGAGTGCCCTGGGTACATCACCCTCTCTAAGATATTCCACTTTGAATATTGTTGGGGGAGATCGCTTCTCATGGGAATGCAGTAAGAGCCAAGTCTGCGGCACCACGGGTGGCTCAGCTGCACAGGAGGGAAGGAAAAAGAGCAGCAGAGCTATAGTGAGAGGGGATTCTATCGTAATGAGTACAGATATGTGTTTTAGTGGCCGCAAACGTGACTCCAGGATGGTATGTTGCCTCCCTGGCGCTCGGATCAAGGATGTCACAATGGGAGGGTGAACAGTCAGAGGTCGTGGTTCACATTGGTACCAACGACATAGGTAGAAAGAGGGATGTGGTCCTGCAACAAGAATTTAGGGAGCTAGGTAACAGATTAAAAAGCAGGGCCTCAAAGGTTGTAATCTCTGGATTACTCCCGGTGCTACATGCCAGTGAGTACAGGAATAGAAAGATACAGCAGATGAATGCTTGGCTGAAGACATGGTGCGAGGAGTGACGGCTTTAGTTTCCTGGATCACTGGGTCTGTTTCTGGTGAAGGTGGAACCTGTGCAAGTTGGACAGGTTGCACCTGAACCGGAACGGAACCAACATCCTTGGTGGGAGGTTTGCTGGTGCTGTTGGGGGGTGGGGGGGTTTAAACTAATTTGGTAGGGGGTTGGGATACCGAGCAGAGGTACAGTAGGGGGTGATGCACAGCCAAATATAGGAGAGAAATTAAGTCAGTCTGGAAGGCACAGCAAATATAGACCTGTTAAGGCACAAGCCAATAAAGCAAGGCTGCATTGCATCTATTTTAACACAAGGAGTCTTACAAGTAAGGCAGATGAATTGAGGGCATTGATTAATACATGGGAATATGATATTATTGCTATCACAGGTTGAGGGAAGGGCAAGACTGGCAGCTCAATATTCCAGGATATAGAATCTTCAGGTGTGACGGGGGTGGGGGGGGGAGTGTAAAAGAGGAGGTGGCATTGCTCTATTGATCAAGGAGTCAATTACTGCAGTAAGGAGGGATGATATCTTAGAAGGTTCCTCAAATGAGGCCATATGGATAGAACTTAAAAACAAAAAGGGGGCTAGCACTTGGCTGGGAGTGTACTACAGATCCCCAAATAGTCAGGGAGAGATGGAGGAGCAGTTATGTAGGCAAGGCGGCGCAGTGGTTAGCACCGCAGCCTCACAGCTCCAGCGACCCGGGTTCAATTCTGGGTACTGCCTGTGTGGAGTTTGCAAGTTCTCCCTGTGTCTGCGTGGGTTTCCTCCGGGTGCTCCGGTTTCCTCCCACATGCCAAAGACTTGCAGGTTGATAGGTAAATTGGCCATTATAAATTGCCCCTAGTATAGGTAGATGGTAGGGAAATATAGGGACAGGTGGGGATGTGGTAAGAATATGGGATTAGTGTAGGATTAGTATAAATGGGTGGTTGATGGTCGGCACAGACTCAGTGGGCCGAAGGGCCTGTTTCAGTGCTGTATCTCTAAACTAAACGAAAAAATCTCAGAGAAGTGTAAAAATAATAGGGTAATAATATTAGGGGATTTCAACTGCCCCAATATTAACTGGGATAGTCTTTGTGCAAAAGGCTTAAAGGGGGTGGAATTCTTAAAGTGCAAGCAGGACAGCTTTTTGAGCCAGAACGTAGAAAGTACTACAATGGCAGGGCAGTACCGGATCTGATCCTAGGAAATGATGCCGGACAACTGGTAGAAGTGTCAGTGGGGGAGCATTTCAGGGACAGTGACCATAACTCTGTAAGATTTAAGGTAGTTCTGGAAAAGGACAAAGATGGACTGGAAATAAAGGTAATGAATTGGGGGAAGGCCGATTTCAATATGATGAAACAGGATCAGGCCAAAGTGGACTGGGAGCAGCTACTTGTCGGAAAGTCTACATCAGACCAGTGGGAGTCATTCAAAAAGTAAAGAATGAGAATTCAGGGCCAACATGTTCCCATAAAGGTGAAGGGTAGGACCAACAACTTCCAGGGAACCCTGGATGTCAAGGGATATAGAGGATTGGGTCAGGAAAAAAATGGAGGCTAATGGCAGATTCAGAGTGCTGAAAACAGCGGAGGTCCTAGAGGAGTATAGAAAGTGTAGGGGGGTACTTAAAAAAGTAATTAGGAGAGCGCAGAGGGGGCATGAAAAAACACTGGCAGGCAAGATAAAGGAAAATCCCAAGGCGTTTTATAAGTATATTAAGGACAAGAGGATAACCAGGGAAAGAGCAGGGCCCATTCGGGACTAAAGTGGCAATCTGTGTGTGGAGCCGGAGGATGTAGGTGAGATTTTAAATGATTACTTTTCATCTGTGTTCACTATGGAGAAGGGCGAGGTGGGTGTAGAGATCAGGGAGGGGGTTGTGATATACTCCAACAAATTAGCATTGAAAGGGAGGAGGTATTAGCGGTTTTAGCGGCCTTAAAAGTGGAGAAATCACAAGCCTAGATGAGATGAATCCCAGGCTGTTATGTGAGGCAAGGGAGGAGATAGCAGGAACTCTGACACAAATTTTCAAATCCTCTCTGGCCACAGGAGAGATGCCAGAGGACAGTGAATGTGGTACCATTATTCAAGAAGGGTAGCGGGGATAAACCAGGTAATTACAGGGCAGTGAGTCTAACATCAGTGGTAGGGAAACTATTGGAAAACATTCTGACGGACAGAATTAATCTCCACTTGGAGAGGCAGGGATTAATCAAGGATAGTCAGCATGGCTTTGTCAGGGGGAGATCATGTCTAACAGACTTGATTGAATTTTTCGAGGAGGTGAGTAGATGTGTAGATGATGGTACAGCAGTTGATGTAGTCTACATGGACTTCAGTAAGGCTTTTGAAAAGGTCCCACATGGCAGATTTGTCAAAAAGGTAAGAGCCCATAGGATCCAGGGCAATTTGGCAAATTGGATCCAAAATTGGCTTAGTGGCAGAAGGCAGAGGGTGATGGTCGAGGGTTGGTTTTGCGATTGGAAGCCTGTGATCAGTGGTGTACCACAGGGATCGGTGCTGGGACCCTTTCTGTTTGTTGTATACATTAATGATTCAGACGTGAATATAGGAGATATGATAAGTAAGTTCGCAGCTGACGCAAAAATTGGTGTCGTAAATAGTGAGCAGATTATAGGACAATATAGATGAGCTTGTAAGTTGGGCAAATGAAATTTAATCCTGAAAAGTGCGAGGTGATACATTTTGGGAGAACTGGCAAGGGAAGGAAATAAACAATGGGTGGCAGCACCCCAGGAAGTACAGAGGGTCAGAGGGACCTTGGTGCACGTTTCGATAGATCACTGAAGGCAGCAGAACAGGTAGATAGGAAGGCATATGGGATATTTGTCTTTATCAGCTGAGGCATAGAATATAAGAGGAGAAAGGTTATGATGGAGCTGTATAAAACGCTAGTTAGGCCACAGCTGGAGTGCTGTGTCCAGTTCTGGTCGCCACACTATAGGAAGGATGTAATTACACTGGAGAAGATGCACAGGAGATTCAGCAGGATGTTGCCTGGGCTGGAGCATTTCAGCTATGAAGAGAGACTTGATAGGCGAGGGTTGGTTTCCTTAGAGCAGAGAATGCTGAAGGGGTGACCTGATTGAGGTACACAAAATTATAGGGGGCATAAATAGGGTAGATAGGAAGAAACATTTTCCCTTAGCAGAGGTGGCAGTAACCAGGGGGCACAGATTTAAGGTAAGGGGCAGGAGGTTTAGAGGAGATTTGAGGAAAAATACTTTCACCCAGAGGGTGGTTGGAATCTGGAACACACTGCCTGAAGGGGCGGTAGAGGCAGGAACCCTCACAACATTTAAGAAGTATTCCTAGGGTAGGCGGTGGCGTGGTGGTATTATCACTGGACTAGTAACCCAGAGACCCAGGGTATTGTCTGGGGACATGGGTTTGAATCCAACCACAGCAGAAGGTGCAATTTGAATTTAATTAATAAAAATCTGGAATTAAAAGCTAGTCTAATGATAGCCATGAAACCAATGTCGACTGTTGTAAAAACTCATCTGGTTCACTAACGTCCTCTAGGGAAGGAAATCTGCTGTCCTTACCTGGTCTGTCCTACATGTGACTCCAGACGCACAGCAATGTGGTTAACTCTTACATGCCCTCTGAAATGGCCTAGCAAGCCACTCAGTTGTACCTAACCACGAAGAAGTTAATAAAAAGGAATTCACCACCACCTTCTCAAGGGCAATAAATGCTGGCCTGGCCAGCGTCGTCCACATCTCATGAATGAATTTTAAAAAAAATTAGATGAGCACTTAAATGCCACAACATACAAGGCTACAGGCCAAGTGCTGGAAAATGGGATTAAAACAGATTGGTGCTTGATGGCCATCACGTACACGATGGGCCAAAGGGCCTGTTTCTGTACTGTATAACTCTATGACTCTATGTTTCAGGAAATCTCCTCCACCCCAGTATTAGATTAGATTAGATTATTAGATTAGAGATACAGCACTGAAACAGGCCCTTCGGCCCACCGAGTCTGTGCCGAACATCAACCACCCATTTTATACTAATCCTACACTGATCCCATATTCCTACCAAACATCCCCACCTGTCCCTATATTTCCCTACCACCTACCCATACTAGTGACAATTTATAATGGCCAATTTACCTATCAACCTGCAAGTCTTTTGGCTTGTGGGAGGAAACCGGAGCACCCGGAGAAAACCCACGCAGACACAGGGAGAACTTGCAAACTCCACACAGGCAGTACCCGGAATCGAACCCGGGTCCCTGGAGCTGTGAGGCTGCGGTGCTAACCACTCCACCACTGTGCCGCCCCATCATTGATCATTGAGGAAACAGTCCCAGGACCATATATTGGGGAGATTCTTGATCTTATGTTTCAGGGAATTCCCCCAGTACCGTCATTGGGGAATTAGACCCCAGGACCCGATATTGTGGGGAAATTCTCAGTCATGAGTATAACAGTACCTCATAGTAGAGACTATGGGGAATTCAACCGAGGACCAGATAATGGGGAGACAAATACAGGATCATACATTGTGCGAGTTTACCAATCCTGTGTGTTAGGAGGACCCCAACTAGAGTCAATGGGAAATAAAGCTCAGAGTCTGATATTGTGGGAAATTCCCAGTCGTACATATGAGGGAATATCCCACCAATACATTCATAGGGGAAATATATCCAGGAGCTGATACTGGAGGATTAAACTCCAGGACTAGATATTGTGGGTGACTTTTGTGGGTGACTATTGGGGGATGACACCAGTGGACCAGATATTGGAAGAGATTCCCAGTCATAAAAACTGTGGGATTACCTCATCTGTCTAGTCATAAGTGAAAATGCACCAGGAACTGATATTGGGGAATGCACCCCAGGGTCCAGATAATGGGGGAAGTACACAGTTCCATGAATTAGCAAATTTCCCCTCAAGCAGATTCATTTAGTGAATAAACACGAGAAACAGGCATCTGTGGGGTCACAAGTCCCTTGTGTGAGGGAATCCACCCACTGCAATTAATGTGGAAATATACACAAGGATCAGATATTAGGGGAATACACACCATGATCAGATACTGGGGGAGATTACTGCTTGCATGTACGAGACAATACCTCACCGCAGTACTAACAGTGAGGTAATGCACCCAGGATGATAATTGGAGGAGCTTCCCAGTCTACTGTATGAAGAAAATGCCCCCCAAGTTCAGGCAGTGGGGAAATACACCCCAAGACCCATTATTGGGGAAGTCGTCCCCAGGACCAGATAGTGGAGGAGATTTCCACCCCATGTATGACAGATATCCCCCCCAAGCACATTTATCAGGGTGTAAATCTTCGGATATTTGGGAAGGAGGAAGGTGAGACCAGTCCCATGTATGTGGAGACCCCGAGTGCAGTCAGTCAGCAAATACGCTTAAGGGACAGATATTGGGGGAATACAACCCAGCATCAAATATCGGTGGAGTATGCCTCAGCAGCAGATATTTCCCAGTCCCTCCAATAAATTCCTCCCAAGGGGTGGCATGGAGTCACGGTGCTAGGTTTGAAGCAAATGCCTTGCCCCGGTAAAGTCATTTGGCCGCACATACCCCAAGGCCAGATATTGGGCGAGACGCCCAGTGACACGGATGAGCCCCAGCATCACAGAAGCCAGTCTTCAGCCAATTCCATTCACTCCGTGTGATATCAAGACTGAACGCACTGGATAATGCAAAGGCTATGGGCCCCGACAACATTCCGGCAAAAGTACTGAAGACCTGCGCTCCAGAACTAGCTGCGCCCCTTGCCAAGTTGTTCCAGTACAACCACAACACTGGCATCTACCTGGCAATGTGGAAAATTACCCAGGTATGTCCGATACACAAGAAGCAGGACAAATCCAACCTGGCCAATTACCGCCCATCAGTCTACTCTTGGTCATTAGCAATGTGATGGAAGGTGTCATCGACAGTGCTATCAAGTGACATTTGTTTTGTCATAGCCTGCTCAGTGATGCTCAGTTTGGGTTCCTCCAAGGCCACTCAGCTCCTGACCTCATTACAGTCTTGGTTCAAACATGGACAAAGGACCTGAACTCCAGAGGTGAGGTGAGAGTCATTTCCCTTGACCTCATAGCAGCATTTGATCGAATATGGCATCAAGAAGCCCAAGCAAAACTGGAGTCAATGGGAATCAAGGGAAAAGGCTCTGCTGGCTGGAGTCATACCTAGTGCAAAGAAAGATGGCTGTAGTTTTTGGAGGTCAACCATCTCAGCTCCAGGATATCACTGCAGGAGATCATCAGGGCCATGTCCTAGGCCCAACCATCTTCAGCTACTTCATCAATGACCTTCCTTCAGTCATAAGGTCAGAAGTGGGGATGTTCACTGATGATTGCACAATGTTCAGCAGCATTCGTGACTCCTCAGATACAGAAGCAGTCCGTGTAGAAATGCAGCAAAACCTGGACAATATCCAAGTTTGGGCTGATAACTTGCAAGTAACATTTGCGCCACACAAGTGCCAGGCAATGACCATCTCCATAAAGAAAGAATCTAACCTGGATGGGTGCAGCTCCAAGGACACTCAAGAAGCTCGACACCATCCAGGACAAAGCAGCCCGCTTGATTGGCATCCCATCCACAAACATGCACTCCCTCCACCACCGATGCACAGTGGCAGCAGTGTGAACCATCTACAAGATGTACTGCAGCAATGCATCAATGCCCCTTAGACAGCACCTTCTAAACCCGTGACATCTACCACCTAACAGGACAAGGGCAGCAGATGCATGGGAACACTACCACCTGCAAGTTCCCATCCAAGCCACACACCATCCTGACTTGGAACTATATCGCTGTTCCTTCACTGTCACTGGGTCAAAATCCTGGAACTCCCTTCCTAACAGTACTGTGGGTGTACCTGCACCAGATGGAATGCAGCCGTTCAAGAAGGCAGTTCACTTTCTGAAGGGCAATTAGGGTTGGGCAACAAATGCTAGCCTTGCCAGCGATACCCACATCCCATGAACAAATAAATAAAACACTGCAGCCATACAGGGGCAATTCCCAGGCCCATGAATGAGGGAATTCTACCCCTCTTGTAATGCAATTAGGGACACATGTCAATGGATTTTATCTTGATACATGTTAATACAATATACTGATGATCATGATTATAACACACTCCTCTATTTCCTCCTCCCTCTCTCTCCCACCCTGTAATACTCTATTTCCAGCTATCACATATGATAGACAGCGACAGCATCGTTCCCCAGATGACAGAATCTGTTACTGAGCAACCAGAATCCCCTCTCAACTCCACAGTTCACCCAACTATAAACACAGTATCATTTCAAATAATGGCCTGGGCATCTGCTTCCTGTTTTGAGTTTATTATTTCTCTCCCTGTCAGCCGATTGCCAAGCAGTCAGTTTATACAAAGTGCAGACAGCCTGTGAGTGCCAGCATCTGTTCCTCTGCAGAGAGGAAGGTGTTGGACTACAGTCCAGGGACAGATATTGGGGGAGATTACAAGTTCCATGAACGAGAGAATCCTCCCTAATTAAAGTCACTGGGCTAATATATCCCAGGACCAGATCTTGGGAGAGATTCCCCATCACACGTATAAGGGAATGCTGACAGTAAAAGGGCGTGGGAATACATTCCAGGACCATATACTGTGGGAGATTTCAAGTTCCATGGATGAGTAATTCCCGCCCAATTATAGTCACTGGGTGAATATGTCCGAGGACCAGATATTGGGAGATACTCCCACTTATATCTGTGAGAAATCCTCCCAGTAAAATCAGTGTGGGAGTATTGTGCGAGATTACTTGTCCCATCTATGGGTATCCCAGCAGCAGAATCAATGGGGAAATAGACACAAATATGAAATATTGGAGAAGATTCGTAGTCCAATGGCTATTTGCAATTATATAGCACCATGTAAGATTGAGGGAGCTAGGGCTTTTCCCATTGGAACGAAGAAGGATGAGAGGTGACTTGATAGAGGGGTACAAGATGATGAGAGGCATAGATGGAGTGGATAGCCAGAGACTTTTTCCCAGGGTGGAAAGGACTATCACCAGGGGGCATAATTTTAAGGTGATTGGAGGAAGGTTTCGGGAAGATGTCAGACGTATGTTCTTGACACAGAGAGTGGTGGGTGCGTGGAATGCGCTGCCAGCGGTGGTAGTAGAAGCAGATACATTAGGGGCATTTAAGCGACTCTTGGATAGGTACATGGATGATAGTAGAATGAAGGGTAGGTAGTTAGTTTGATCTTAGAGTAGGCTAAAGGTTCGGCACAACATCGTTGTGCTGTACTGTGCTGTACTGTTCTATGTTCTAATACATGTCTTGAGGCTTTTGCAGACAAACAAAATTTGGCACTAGATATAAAGTGATATTAGGCACGAAGAAGATTCGGAGCAATAATTTGGAACAAAGGAGATATTGGGTCAGATGAACAAATGCTTGATCAATGAGGTAAGATTTTAGGAGAGACTTAAAGAAGCAGAGAGAGTTAGAGAGCGGAGAGAATTAGGGAGAGAATTCCAAAGCTTGGCAGCTGAAGTCACGGCTCCCAATGGTGGAGAATTGAAATCAGGAATAATCAATAGGCCAGAATTGTCAGAGTGCAGAAACCTTGGTGGGTTATAGAACTGGAGGAGATTATAAAGATAGGAGGGATATATTGGGGTAAAACATGAAAAGACCAGTTACTGAGCAAATGTACCCCAGGTCCAGATATGGGGGTGGGGAGAAACCAAAGACCAGATATTGGGAGAGATTCCTGGTCACATGTATGAGGGAACTTGCCCCACCCCCTCCCCAACCCAATACAATCAATGTAGGTGTACACTTCAGGATGTAAGAACACAGGAATTAAGAGCAGGAGTAGATCATTCAGCCCCTCAAGCCTTCTCCACTATTCAATTAGATCTTGCCTGATCTTCTTCCTCAGCTACACCTTCTTGCACTAACCCCATATCCCTTGATTCCCTTCTTACCTAAAAATCTGTCGATGTCTAACCTGAATATACTCAACGACTGAGCATCCACAGCTCCCATCATACAGAATTCCAAAGTTCAGAAATTTCTCCAAAACTTAATTTCTCTGTGGCTGACCTCAAATTCTAAGATTGTGGGCCCAAGTTCTAGACTCTGTAGCCAGGGGAAACATGTTCCCAGCATCTACCCTGTCAAGTCCATCAAAACGTTTATGTGTTTCAATGAGATCACCTCACACTTTTGAACTCTAGGGGATATAGGCATCGTTTCCCAATCTCTCCTCGCAGGACAATACCATCATCCTGACAATCAATCTAGTGAACATTCATTTCAATCCCTCTCAGGCACTTATGTTCTTCCTTAAGTAAGGAGACCAAACTGTGCACAGTACTCCAGCTGTGGTCTCACCAAGGCACGAGTATGAAGATTAAGAAATAAACCTAAGGACCAGATATTGGCGGAAGAGCCGCAAGGAGCAAATAACATAGGAATACACCCCAGGATCACCTATTGGAGGAGACTCCTAATCCCACGTACAAGGGAATAACCAGGAACAGTCATTGGGAGAGTACACCCCTGGAGCAGGTATTGGGTGTGAATCCCAGTCACACATTATGTAGAAATATCCCCAAGCACAGCTTTGGCTGAATATACCAAAGGACTAGATGTCGGGGAATACACATCGGTAGATATGTTGGTGGATCTTACAAATCCCAATTATGAACTCCACCGCCCCACCCACATCCAATCACATTCACTGGCAGCTCACATCTCTGGACCAGATATTTGGAGGCACGGGTGTACGGGTGAATTCACATCCCAAGTATGAGTAAATCACCCCAGTACAGTCATTGGGAGAATACACCCAGGACAAATTGCTGGGTGTGAGATCAGTCTAATTTCTGTGAGAAACCCCCAATCACAGGTAGTTGGGGAAAACATCTGAGGACCAGATACTGGGGAATACGCCCTCGGGAGATTACCAGTCCAATATAGAAGGGATTTTTCCCAAAAGACTCGTTGTGAAAAGAGAGCCCAGGGCCAGATATTGGGTAAAATTTCCAGTACCCATGTATGAGGAAATCCGCTCCTCCACAGTTTGGCCACGATGGAAATATGTCCCAGGACTATTTTTTTATTTTTTTTTATTTTAGAGATACAGCACTGAAACAGGCCCTTCGGCCCACCGAGTCTGTGCCGACCATCAACCACCCATTTATACTAATCCTACACTAATTCCATATTCCTACCACATCCCCACCTGTCCCTATATTTCCCTACCACCTACCTATACTAGGGACAATTTATAATGGCCAATTTACCTATCAACCTGCAAGTCCTTGGCATGTGGGAGGAAACAGGAGCACATGGAGGAAACCCACGCACTATATACTGGGGAGATTCCCAGTCCCCATGTATGAGACAATCACCTCCACCACAGTATGGTCTCCATGGAAACAGTCCCAGGACCATATATTGGGAAGTTTCTCAGTTCCATGTTTCAGGCAATCCCCTCCAGGGCAGTATAATCACTGGGGAAATATGTTCAAGGACCATGTAGAGGGGAGATTCCCAGTCCCATGTTTCAGGAAATTCCCCCAGTCATTGGGGAATTACACCCCCGGACCCGATATTGTGAGGAAATTCTCAGTCACGTGTATAACTGTACCTCATAGTGGAGACTATGGAGAATTCAACTGAGGACCAGATAATAGGGAGACAAACACAGGATCATACATTGTGTGAGTTTACCAATCCCGTGTATTCGGATGACCCCAACAGTCAATGGGGAAATAAAGCTCAGAGTCTGATATTCTGGGAAATTCCCAGTTGTACATATGAGGGAATATCCCACCAATATATTCATAGGGGAAGTATATCCCAGGAACTGATACTGGAGGATTAAATCCCAGGACTAGATATTGTGGGTGATTTTTGTGGGTGACTATTGGGGACTACACCAGTGGACCAGATATTGGAAGAGATTCCCAGTTATTAAAACTGCAGGAATACCATCTATAGTCATTGGTGAAAACACCCAGGGAACTGATATTGGGGAATGCAGCCCAGCAACTGATGTTGGGGGAATAGACCCTTGGTCCAGATAATGGAGGAGGTACACAGTTCAATAAATGAGCAAAAATCCCCCCAAACACATTCATTTGATGAATAAACACCAGAAACAGGTATCTGGGGGTGTTACAAGTCCCTTGTGTGAGGGAATCCACCTACTACAAATAATGTGGAAATATACACAAGGATCAAATATTAGGGAAATACACCCCATGATCAGATACGGGGGAGATTATTACTCACATGTCCGAGACAATACCTCACCGCTGTACTAACAGTGAGGTAATGCACCCAGGATGATAATTGGAGGACCTTCCTACTGTATGAAGAAAATGCCCCCCAGGTTCAGGCATTGGGGAAGTACCCATTATTGGGCAAGTCGTCCCCAGGACCAGATATTGGAGGAGTTTTCCAGGCCCATGTCTGACAGATTTCCTCCCCAAGCACATTTATCAGGGTGTAAATACTAGGATAGTTGGGAGGGAGGAAGGTGGAGTCACAGTCCCATGTATCAGCAAATCCCTCCAGTATCATCATTGGAAAAATACACCTGAGGTCCAGATACTGGGGGTGACACCAGTCCCATGTATGCGGGAGACCCCGAGTGCAGTCAGTCAGCAAATACACTTAAGGGGCAGATATTGGGGGAATACAACCCAGCATTAAATATCGGTGGAATATGCCTCAGCAGCAGATATTTCCCAGTCCCTCCAATAAATTCCTCCCAATGGGTGGCATAGAGTCACAGTGCTAGGTTTGTAGCAACTCCCCTGCCCCAGTCCAGTCATTTGGCCACACATACCCCCGGACCAGATATTAGACGAGATGCCCAGTGACATGGATGAGCCCTAGCATCACAGATACCAGTCTTCTGCCAATTCCATTCACTCCATGTGATAGCAAGAAATGACTGAAGGCATGGGACACTGTAAAGGATGTGGGCCCTGACAACATTCCATCAATAGAACTGAAGACCTGCGCTCCAGAACAAGCTGCGTCCCTAGCCAAGTTGTTCCAGTACAACTACAACACTGGCATCTACCCAGCAATGTGGAAAATTGCCCAGGTATGTCCTATACACAAAAAAGCAGGACAACTCCAACCCGGCCAATTACCGCCCCATCAATCTACTCTTGATCATCAGCAGAGTGACAGAAGGTGTCATCGAATGCGCTATCAAGCAGCACTTGCTCAGCATAACCTGCTCAGTGATGCTCACTTTGAGTTCCTCCAGGGCCACTCAGCTCCTCATCTCATTACAGTCTTGGTTCAAACATGGACAAAAGACCTCAACTCCAGAGGTGAGGTGAGAGTGACTGCCCTTGACATCATGGCAGTATTTGATCAAGCATGGCATCAAGAAGCCCGAGCAAAATTGGAGTCAATTGGAATCAGGGGGAAAAGGCTCTGCTAGTTGGAGTCATACCGAGATCAAAGAAAGATGCTTGTGGTTGTTGGAGGTCAATCAGCTCAGCTCCAGGATATCACTACAGGATTTCCTCAGGGTTGTGTCCTATGCCCAACCGTCTTCAGCTGCTTCATCAATGACCTTCCTTCAGTCATAAGGTCAGAAGTGAGGATTTTCGCTGATGATTGTGCAATGTTCAGCAGCATTCATGACTCCTCAGATACTGAAGCAGTCCATGTAGAAATGCAGCAAAACCCGGACAATATCCAGGTTTGGGGCTGATAAGTGACAAGTAACATTCACACGACACAAGTGCTCGGCAATGACCATCTCCAACAAGAAAGAAACTAACCATCTCCCCTTGGCATTCAATGGCTTTAGGATCGCTGAATATTCGACTATCACCATCCTGGGGGTTACAATTGCCCAGAAACTGAACTGGAGTAGCCAGAGAAATACTGTGGCTGCAACAGCAGGTCAGAGGCTCGGAACCCGGCAACGAGTAACTCACCTCCTGACTCCCCAAAGCCTGTCCAACATCTACAAGGCACAAGTCAGGAGTGTGACGGAATACTCTCCACTTGACTGGATGGGTGCAGCTCCAACAACACTCAAGAAGCTGAACACCATCCAGGACAAAGCAGCCCACTTGATTAGCAGCCCATTCACAAGCATTCACTCCCTCCACCACCGATGTACAGTGGCAGCAGTGATTTAGATGTGGGAAGTAAATGTAATATCTCCAAATTTGCAGATGACACAAAACTGAGTGGGAGGGTGAGTTGTTAGGAGGATGCAGAGAGGCTTCAGGGTGATCTGAACAAGTTAAGCGATTGGGCAAATGCATGGCAGATGCAGTCTAATGTGGATAAATGTGAGGTTATCCACTTGGCTATCAAAAACAGGAAGGCAGATTATTATCTGAATGGCTATAAATTGAGAAAGGGGATTATGCAATGAGACCTGGGTGTTCTCGTACACCAGTCACTGAAGGTAAGCATGCAGGTGCAACAGGCGGTTCAAAGGGCAAATAGTATGTTGGCCTTCATAGCGAGAGGATTCGAGTACAGGAGCAGGATGTCTTGCTGCAATCATACAGGGCCTTGGTGAGGCCACACCTGGAATATTGTGTGCAGTGTGCAGTTTCGGTCTCCTTATCTGAGGAAGGATGTTCTTGCTATAGACGGAGTGCAGCGCAGGTTTACCAGACTGATTCCTCGGATGGCGGGACTGATGTATGAGGAGAGATTGAGTCGGTTAGGATTATATTCGTTGGAGTTCAGAAGAGTGAGGGGGGATCTCATAGAAACCTATTAAATTCTAACAGGACTTGACAGGGTAGATGCAGGAAGGATGTTCCCGATGGTGGGGGAGTCCAGAACCAGGGGTTATAGTCTAAGGATACTGGGTAAACCTTTCAGGACTGAGTTGAGGGGAAATTTCTTCACCCAGAGAGTGGTAAGCCTGTGGAATTCGTTGCTACAGAAAGCAGTTGAGGCCAAAACATTGCATGTTTTCAAGAAGGAGTTAGATAAAGCTCTTGGGGCGAAGGGGATCAAAGGAAAGGGGGGAAAGCGGGAACAGGTTACTGAGTTGGATGATCAACCATGATCATAACGAATGGCAGAACAGGCGTGAAGGGCCAAATGGCCTACTCCTGCTCCAATTTTCAATGTTTCTATGTACCATCCACAAGATGTACTGCAGTAATGCACCAAGGCTCCTTCGACAGCACCTTCTAACCCCGCGACCTCTACCACCTAACAGGACAAGGGCAGCAAATGCATGGGAACACCACCACCTGCAGGTACCCATCCAAACCACACACCTCCTGACTTGGAACTATATTGCCGTTCCTTCACTGTCGCTGGGTCAAAATCCTGGAACTCCCTTCCTAACAGCACTGTGGGTATACCTGCAGCAGTTCAAGAAGGCAGCTCACCTTCTCAATGGCAATTAGGAAAGGGCAACAAATGCTGACCTTGCCAGTGATACCCACATCCCATGAAATAATAAACAATACACTGCAGACATACAGGGGCAATTCCCAGTCCCATGAATGAGGGAATGCTACCCCCCTAGTATTGCACTTAGGGACACATGTCAATGGATTTTATCTAGGTACATGTTAAAACAATATACCAATGATCATAATACAATTTAGTGAGGTAGATGTCCCAATACAAAACCTTTCCCTCTTGGTCTTTCTTCCACTCTAAAATATCATCATTCAACTCACTTCCTGAAGATGAAGATAATGAGGAATAAAGGCATTGAAGTGGAAGATTGATCATAATCATAGTGAATGGTGGGGCAGGCAAAATGGGCTGAATCGCCTGCTCCTGCTCCTATGTTCCTCTTGTGCTTTGTCTCCCCCACTCAATATTACTGTCCTTCCCTTTAATTCCACTCTCTCACTTTATAACACACTCCTCTATTTCCTCCTCCCTCTCTCCCCCACCCTGTAAAACTCTACTTCCATCTATCACAGCAGCACAGATGACAGGCAGCTGAAGCATCGTTTCCCAGACGACAGCATCTGTTACTGAGCAACCAGAATCCCCTCTCACCTCGACAGTTCACCCATCTATAAACACAGTATCATTTCAAATAATGGCCTGGGCATCTGCTTCCTGTTTTAAGTTTATTATTTCTCTCCCTGTCAGGGGATTGCCCAAGCAGTCAGTTTATACAAAGTGCAGACAGCCTTTGAGTGTCAGCATCTGTTCCTCTGCAGAGAGGGAAGTGTGGGACTACAATCCAGGGACAGATATTGCAGGAGATTCCCAGTTGCATGTATGAGAAATTCCCGCCCAATTATAGTCGCTGGGTGACGATGTCCCAGGACCAGATATTGGCAGAGATTCCCTGTCACACATATGAGGAATCCTGCCAGAACAATCAGTGTGGAAATGCATTCCAGGACCAGATATTGGGACATATTCCTGGTCACATGTTTATGGGAATCCTCCCAATACAATCAGTGTGGGAATACATTCCAGGACCATATACTGTGGGAGTTTTCCAGTTCCATGTATCTGAAATTCCCAGCCAATTATCGTCACTGGGTGAATATGTCCCAGGACCAGATATTGGGAGAGATTCCTGGTCACATGTTTAAGGGAATGCTCCCAATACAATCAGTGTGGGAATACATTCAAGGACCTGATATTGGGAGAGATTCCCGGTCACATGTTTATGGAAATTTTTTTTTAATTTCCAAAATATACTTTATTCATAAAAATCTGTAAAAAATACATTACCAAACAGTTTCAGACAGCACCAAGTCAAAAAATACAAACTGTGCCAGGGAGATCAGTTTCCTTCAATACAATCATGAGTTGCCTCACAACCCTTCCATTTCATTTGTCATGCCATATACATTTTTACATTTTGCAGCAAATGAAAATTTTCCCCATACAGTTCAAGAGGTTTCCCGTGGATCCAGCCCCTCAGTTCAGCTGGGTGGGGGGGCTTACACAGTGGTCTGTCCCCATTGAGCCTTTGCTGCGGCTGCCCCAGGCTTTAGTGAGTCCCTCAGCATGTAGTCCTGGACGTTGGAATGTGCCAGTCTGCAACATTCGGACGTGGACAACTCTTTGCGCTGGAAGACCAGCAAGATTTGGTCAGACCAAAGGGCGGCTTTCACCGAATTGATAGTCCTCCAGCAGCATTTGATGTTTGTCTCGGTGTGCATCCCTGGGAACAGCCCGTAAAGCACAGACTCCTGTGTTACCGAGCTGCTTGGGATGAACCTCGACAAAAACCACTGCATCTCTTTCCACACCTGCTTTGCAAAGACACATTCCAGGAGGAGGTGGGCAACCATCTCTTCCCCACCACAGCCACCGTGGGGGCATTGTGCGGAGGGGGTGAGACTTCGGGCGTGCAGGAAGGATCTGACGGGGAGGGCTCTTCTCACTACCAGCCAAGCTACATCTTGGAGCTTGTTTGAAAGTTCTGGTGAGGAGGCATTCTGCCAAATGACTTTGGCGGTCTTCTCGTGGAACCATCCGACAGGATCCACCGTATCCTTTTCCCGTAGGGCCTTGAGGACATTCCGTGCAGGCCACTGCCTGATGAATCGGTGGTCAAAGGTGTTTTCCCGCAGAAACTGCTCCACGACGGATAGGTGGTACGGCACAGTCCAACTGGATGGAGCGTTCCGCAGCAATGTGACCAGGCCCATCCAATCTTCCCAGTACAACAGTGTGGGAATACATTCCAGGACCTGATATTGTGGGTGATTTTCAGTTTCATGTATGAGAGAATCCCACCACAGTAGTCATTGGGGCAATACATTCCAGAACCAGATACTGGGAGCGATTCCCCATGTTTGAGGGAATCCACGCTGTTACAATGAGGGGGAAAATACACCACAGGAATCAATATTACTGGGAACATACTGCAGCACAGTAGATTTGGGGAGATACTTAGTCCCATGGATGAGAGGATCCTCCTTTTGGATAATATTTGGGGGATACATTCCAGGACCAGATTTTGGAGGAGATTTCTAGTCCCAGGTAAGAGGGAACATCACCAGGTAAAGCCATTGGGGAATACACCATAAGACAAGATATTGGGAGATATTCCGACTTATATCTGTGAGAACTCCTCCCAGCAAAATCAGTGTGGGAATAAACTCCAGGACCAGATATTGTAGGTGATTTTCGGTCTCATGAACGTGTGAATCCCCCAAAGTAGAGTCTTGGAGAATATACCCAAGGACCAGATATTGGGTATGATTCCCAGTCGCAGTTAGGAGGGAATGCAGCCCCTTTCACAGCATACAGGTTTTGGGAGAGCAAACACCAGGACCAGATATTGTGCAAGATTACTTGTCCCATCGATGGGTATCCCAGCAGCAGAATCAATGGGGAAATCGACACAAATATGAAATATTAGAGGAGATTCCTTGTCCAATATAAAAGCAATGACAATTTGCAATTATATAGCACCATGTAATACACGTCTCAAGGCTTTTACAGACAAACAAAATTTGGCACTAGATATAAGGAGCTATTAGGCACTAAGGAGATTAGGAGCAATAATTTGGAACAAAGGAGATATTAGGTCAGATGAACAAATGCTTGATCAATGAGGTAAGATTTTAGGAGAGACTTAAAGAAGCAGAGAGAGATAGGGAGCAGAGAGATTTAGGGACAGAATTCCAAAGCTTAGTGTCTTGGCAGCTGAAGTCATCGCTCCCAATGGTGGAGAATTGAAATCAGGAATAATCAATAGACCAGAATTGGCAGAATGCAGAAACCTTGGTGGGTTATAGGGCTGGAGGAGATTATAAAGATAGGAGGGATATATTGGGGTAAAACATGAAAAGACCAGTTACTGGGCAAATATACCCCAGGTCAAGATATGGGGGTGGGGAGAAACCAAAGACCAGATATTGGGAGAGATTCCTGGTCACATGTATGAGGGAATTAGCCCCACCCCCTCCCCCACCCAGTACAATCAGTGTAGGTGTACACTTCAGGATGGAAGAATATAGGAATTAAGAGCAGGAGTAGATCATTCAGCCCCTCAAGCCTTCTCCACTATTCCATTAGATCTTGCCTGATCTTCTTCCTCAGCTACACCTTCTCGCACTAACCCCATATCCCTTGATTCCCTTCTTACCTAAAAATCTGTTGATGTTTGACTTGAATATACTCAACGACTGAGCATCCACAGCTCCCATCATACAGAATTCCAAAGTTCAGAAATTTCTCCAAAACTTAATTTCTCTGTGGCTGACCTCAAATTCGAAGATTGTGGGCCCAAGCTCTAGACACTTTAGCCAGGGGAAACATGTTCCCAGCATCTACCCTGTCAAGTCCATCAAAACTTTTACATGTTTCAATGAGATTTTTTTTAATTCTCGAGGATATAGGCATTGTCAACCCAATCTCTCCTCACAGGACAATACCATCATCTTAAGAATCAATCTAGTGAACATTCATTTCACTACCTCTCAGGCACTAATGTTCGTCCTCAGGGATGGAGACCAAACTGTACACAGGACTCCAGCTGTGGTCTCACCAAGGCATGAGTATGAAGATTAAGGAATAAACCTAAGGACCAGATATTGGCGGAAGAGCCGCAAGGAGCAAATAACATAACAATACACCCCAGGATCACCTATTGGAGGAGATTCCTAGTAGCATATACAAGGGAATAACCAGGAACAGTCATTCGGAGAGTACACCCCTGGAGCAGGTGTTGGATTTGAATCCCAGTCACACATTATGTAGAAATATCCCCGAGCACAGCTTTGGCTGAATATACCCAAGGACTAGATGTCGGGGAATACACATCGGTAGATATGTTGGAGGATCTTACAAATCCCAATTATGAATTTCACCTCCCCCCACCACATCCAATCACATTCATTGGTAGCCCACATTTCTCGACTAGATATTTGGGGGCATGGGCGTACGGGTGGATTCACATCCCAAGTATGAGTAAATCACCCCAGTACAGTCATTGGGAGAATACACCCAGGACAAAATGCTGGGTGTGAGATCAGTCTAATGTCTGTGAGAAACCCCAAAGTACAGGTAGTTGGGGAAAACATTTGAGGACCAGATATTGGGGAATTATGCCCTAGGATCAGATACTGAGGGAGATTTCCAGTCCAATATAGAAAGGATTCTTCCCAAAAGACTCATTGCGAAAAGAGAGCCCATGGCCAGATATCACGTAAAATTTCCAGTCCTCATGTATGAGGCAATCACTTCCATCACAATTTGGACACGATGGAAATATGTCCCAGGACTATATACTGGGGAGATTCCCAGTCCCCATGTATGAGGCAATCACCTCCACCACAGAATGGTCACTCTGGAAACAGTCCCAGGACCATATATTGGGAAGATTCCCAGTTCCATGTTTCAGGCAATCCCCTCCACGTCAGTATAATCACTGGAGAAATATGTTCAAGGGCAATGTAGTGGGGAGAATCCCAGTCCCATGTTTCAGGAAATTCTCCCAGTCGCGTCATTGGGGAATTACACCCCCGACCTGATGTTGTGGGGAAATTCTCAGTCACATGTATAACTGTACCTCATAGTGGAGACTATGGAGAATTCAACCTCGGACCAGATAATAGGGGGACAAACACAGGATCATACATTGTGTGAGTTTACCATCCCGTGTATTCGGATGACCCCAACAGTCAATGTGAAAATAAAGCTCAGAGTCTGATGTTCTGGGAAATTCCCAGTCATACATATGAGGGAATATCCCACCAGTATAGTCATAGGGGAAATATATCCCAGGAATAGATATTGGAAGATTAAACTCCAGGACTAGATATTGTGGGTAATTTTTGGGGAGTACAGCAGAGGACCAGATATTGGAAGAGATTCCCAGTTATAAAAACTGCAGGAATACCGTGTCTCTATCGTCAAAGATGAAAATGCCCAATGGAACTGATTTTGGGGAATGCACCCCAGCAACTGATGTTGGGGGAATAGACCCTTGGTCCAGATAATAGAGGAGGTACACAGTTCCATAACTGAGCAAATTCCCCCTCAAACACATTCATTTGATGAGTAAACACCAGAAACAGGTATCTGGGGGGTTACAAGTCCCTTGTGTAAGGGAATCCACCTACTACAATTAATGTGGAAATATACACAAGGATCAGATAATCGGGAAATACACCCCATGATCAGATACTGGGGGAGATTACTACTCGCATGTACGAGACAATACCTCACTGCAGTACTAACAGTGAGGTAATGCACTCAGGACGATAATTGGAGGAGCTTCCCAGTCTACTGTATGAAGAAAATGCCCCCCAAGTTCCGGCATTGGGGAAATATACCCCAAGACCCATTATTGGGCAAGTCATCCCCAGGACCAGATATTGGAGGAGACTTCCAGGCCTATGTATGACAGATTTCCTCCCCAAGCACATTTATCAGGGTGTAAATCACCGGATAGTTGGGAGGGAGGAGCGTGGATTCACAGTCCCGTGTATCAGCAAATTCCTCCAGTACCTTCACTGGAAAAATACATCCTAGGACCAATTACTGGAGGTTCGACCAGTCCCATGTTATGTGGGAGACCCCAAGTGCAGTCAGTCAGCAAATACACTTAAGGGGCAGATATTGGGGGAATACAACTCAGCATCAAATATCAGTGGAATATGCCTCAGTAGCAGATATTTCCCAGTCCCGCCAATAAATTTCTCCCAAGGGGTGGCATGGAGTCACAGTTCTAGGTTTGTAGCAACACCCCTGCCCCAGTCCAGTCATTTGGCCAGACATACCCTATGGCCAGATATTGGGCGAGATGCCCAGTGACATGGATGAGCCCCAGCATCACAGATGCCAGTCTTCAGCCAAATCCATTCACTCCACATGATAGCAAGAAACGACTGAAGGCACTGGATACTGCAATGGATATGGGCCCTGACAACATTCCGGCAAAAGTACTGAAGACCTGCGCTCCAGAACTAGCTGCGCCCCTTGCCAAGTTGTTCCAGTACAACCACAACACTGGCATCTACCTGGCAATGTGGAAAATTACCCAGGTATGTCCGATACACAAGAAGCAGGACAAATCCAACCCGGCCAATTACCGTCCCATCAATCTACTCTTGATCATCAGCAAAGTGACAGAAGGTGTCATCGAATGTGCAATCAAGCAGCACTTGCTTAGCAATAACCTGCTCAATGACGCTCAGTTTGGGTTCCTCCAGGGCCACTCAGCTCCTGACCTCATTACAGTCTTGGTTCAAACATGGACCTGAACTCCAGAGGTGAGGTGAGAGTGATTGCCCTTGACATCATGGCAGCAGTTGACCGAGTATGGCATCAAGAAGCCCGAGCAAAACTGGAGTCAATGGGAATCAGGGGGAAAAGGCTCTGCTGGTTGGAGTCATACTTAGTGCAAAGAAAGATGCTTGCGGTTGTTGAAGGTCAATCAATTCAGCTCCAGGATATCACAACAGGATTTCCTCAGGGTCGTGTCCTAGGCCCAACCGTCTTCAGCTGCTTCATCAATGACCTTCTTTCAGTCATAAGGTCAGAAGTGGGGATTTTCAGTGATGATTGCACAATGTTCAGCAGCATTCATGACTCCTCAGATACTGAAGCAGTCCGTGCAGGAATGCAGCAAAACCCAGACAATATCCAGGTTTGGGGCTGATAAGTGACAAGTAACATTCACATCACACAAGTGCTAGGCAATGACCATCTCCAACAAGAAAGAATCTAACCATCTCCTCTTGACATTCAATGGCATCAGGATCGCTGAATCCAACACGAACAACACCCTGGGGGGTACCATTACCCAGAAACTGAACTGGAGTAGCCAGATAAATACTGTGGCTGCAACAGCAGGTCAGAGGCTCAGAATCCGGCGGCGAGTAACTCACCTCCTGACTCCCCAAAGCCTGTCCACCATCTACAAGGCACAAGTCAGGAGTGTGATGGAATACTCTCCGCTTGCCTGGATGGGTGCAGCTCCAACAACACTCAAGAAGCTCAACACCATCCAGGACAAAGCAGCCCATTTAATTGGCAGCCCATTCACAAACATTCACTCCCTCCACCACTGACGCACAGTGGCAGCAGTGATTTAGATGTGGGAACTCAATGTAATATCTCCAAATTTGCAGATGACACAAAACTGGGTGGGAGAGCGAGTTGTGAGGACGAAGCAGAGACCTCAGGGTTATTTGGACAAGTTAAGTGTGTGGGCAAATGCATGGCAGATGCAGTATAATGTGGATAAATGTGGATAATATGGATAAAACAGGAAGGCAGATTATTATCTGAATGGCTATAAATTGAGAGAGGGGAATATGCAATGAGACCTGGGCGCTCTCAGACATCAGTTGGTGAAGCATGCAGGTGCAACAGGCAGTAAAAAGGGCAAATGGTATGTTGGCCTTCACAGCAAGAGGATTCAAGTGGAGGAGCAGGGATGTCTTGCTGCAATTATACAGAGCCTTGGTGAGGCCACACCTGGAATATTGTGTGCAGTGTGCAGTTTTGGTCTCCTTATCTGAGGAAGGATGTTCGTGCAATAGAGGGAGTGCAGCGAATGTTTACCAGACTGATTCCTGGGATGGCAGGACTGATGTATGAGGAGAAATTGAGTCAGTTAGAATTATATTCGTTGGAGATCAGAAGAGTGAGGGGGGATCTCATGGAAAGTTATAAAATTCGAACAGGACTTGACAGGGTAGATGCAGGAAGGATGTTCCCGATGGTGGGGGAACCAGGGATCATAGTCGAATGATACGGGGTAAACCTTTCAGGACTGAGATGAGCAGAAATCTCTGCACCCAGAGAGTGGTGAGCCTCTGGAATTCGTTATCACAGAAAGCAGTTGAGGCAAAACATTGCTTTCAAGAAGGAGTTAGATATAGCTCTTGGGCCGAAAGGGATCAAAGGATATGGGGGGAAAGCGGGAACAGGTTACTGAGTTGGATGATCAGCCATGATCATGATAAATGGCGGAGAAGACTCGAAGGGCCGAATGGCCTACTCCTGCTCCTATTTTCTATGTTTCTATATCCCAGGAACGGATATTGGAGGATTAAACTCCAGGACTAGATACTGTAGGTGACTTTTGTGGGTGACTATTGGGGGATTACACCAGTGGACCAGATATTGGGAGAGATTCCCAGTCATTAAAAACTGTTTGATTACCCCGTCTCTATAGTCGAGGGCAAAAACTCCCCAGGAAATGATATTGGGGGTATAGACCCATGGTCCAGATCATGAGGGAGGTACACAGTTCCATGAATGAGGAAATTTCTCCTCAAGCACATTCACTGGGTGAATAAATGTTAGAAACAGCTACCTGAGGATTACAAGTCCCTTGTGTGAGGTAATCCACTCATTACAATTCATGTGGAAATATGCACCAGGATCAGATATTAGGAAAATACACCCCATGAGCAGATACTGGAGCAGATTACTGCTCGCATGTATGAGACAATACCTCACCGCCAGACCAACAGTGAGGTAATGCACCCAGGATGATAATTGGAGGAGCTTCCCAGTCCACTGTATGAAGGAAATGCCCCCCAAGTTCAGGCATTAGGGAAATACACCCCAAGACCCATTATTGGGCAAGTCGTTCCCAGGACCAGATATTGGAGGAGATTTCCAGGCCCACGTATGACAGATTTCCTCCCCACATTTATCAGGGTGTAAATCCCAGGATATTTGAGAAGGAGGAGGGTGGATTCACAGTCCCATATATCAGCAAATCCCTCCAGTATCATCACTGGCTAAATACACCCGAGGACAAAATACTGGGGAATGAGACCATGTATGTGGGAGACCCCAAGTGCAGTCAGTCAGCAAATACACTTAAGGGGCAGATATGGGTGGAATACAACCCAGCATCAAATATCAATGGAATATGCCTCAGCGGCAGAGATTTCCCAGTTCCCCCAATCATATTCATTGGGAGAATTCACCCCCCGACCAGATATTGGGATGGCATGGAGTCACAGTGCTATGTTTGAAGCAACTCCCCAGCCTCAGTACAGTCATTGGCCACACATACCCCAGGACCAGTCATTGGGTGAGATGTCTCGTGATTATGGATGAGCCAATTCTCCCAGTACTAACATTGGGAGAAGACAGCCTCGGACAAGATATTGGGGAATACATCCAGGAACAAATATTGAGGGAGAATCCTAGTTGCATATGTGGGAATCCCCCAGTGCAAACATAGGGAGAATGCACCAAACAACTACCTACTGGGGTTGAATTGCAGTCCCAAGTTACAGGGAATACTTACCAAGTGCAATCATTGGAGCAATATACCCCAGGATCAGATATCATGGCAGATTCCCTGTCACATGTATGAAAGCACCCTCCCAGTAGAGACAATGGGGAAATACACTGCAGAACAGATACTGGGACCGATTCCCTGTCACATGTATGACGGTACCCTCGCTGTAGAGACAATGGAAAAATGCACCCCAAAACAGATATTGGGGCAGATTCCCTGTCACATGTATGAAGGTACCCTCCCAGTAGAGACAATGGGGAAATACACTGCAGAACAGATACTGGGACCGATTCCCTGTCACATGTATGACAGTACCCTCGCTGTCGAGACAATGGAAAAATGCACCCCAAAACAGATATTGGGGCAGATTCCCTGTCACATGTATGAAGGTACCCTCCCAGTGGAGACAATGGGGAAATCCACCCCAGAACAGATATCGGGGCAGATTCCCTGTCACATGTATGACGGTACCCTCCCAGTAGAGACAATGGGGAAATACACCCCAGAACAGATATTGGGACAGATTCCCTGTCACATGCATGACAGTGCCCCCCCCCCCAAGAAAAGACAATGGGGAAATGCACCCCAAGACCAGATACTGAGGAAGTTAAACAAAGGGCCAGATATTGTGCAAGATTACAGACCCCCCACCCCATAGTAAAGTCAATGTGGATATGAACCCAGAGCCATATATTGGGGGAAATTCCAAGTACCATATATGAGGGAATGCCCCATCAGAGCAGTGGAAGGGAAAATACACTCCAGGATTACAGAAGATGGAAACACACACCAGTATCAGAAAATAGGGGAGATACATGTATGAGGAAATCCCCCCAAGTACAATCGTTTAGAAAATACACTCCAGGACCACGTTTTGCTGGAATACACATGAGATGCAGATATTGGTGTAGATTCTCAGTCCCATCCATGAGTGGAATACTGAAGGTCTGTGTCCCAGAATGAGCCATGCCCTTAGCCAAGCTGTTCCAGTACAGTTGCAACACTGGCATCTACCCAACAATGTGGAAAATTGCACAGGTTTGGGGAGGCGGTGGCAGAGTGGTAATATCATTGGACCATGCAGATGGTGAAATTTGAATTCAATTAATAAATCTGGAATTAAAATCAAGTCTAATGATGAGCATGAAGCCATTGTCGATTGTTGTAAAATCCCATCTGGTTCACGATTATTCTCTGGGGAAAGAAATCAGCCATCCTTACCTGATATGGCCTACATGTGACTCCAGACCCAAAACAAGGTGGCTGACACTTAAATGCCATCTGAAATGGCCTAGAAAACCACTCAGTTGCATCAAGCCGCTACAAAGTCGAAGAAGAGGAATGAAATCGGTTGGACCACCCGGCATCGACCTAGGCACTGGAAACAACAACGACAAACCCAGCCATGTCGACCCTGTAAAGTCCTCCTGACTAACATCTGGGGGCTTGTGCCAAAATTGGGAGAGCTGACCCACAGACTGGTCATGCAACAGCCTGACATAGTCATACTCACGGAATCATACCCTGCAGACAATGTCCCCAGACACCACCATCACCATCCCGAGGTATGTCCTCTCCCTCCAGCAGGACCACCAGAGGCACAGTGGTATATAGTCGGGAGGGAGTTCCCCTGGGAGTCCTCAACATCAATTCCAGATCCCATGAAGTCTCATGGCATCAGGTCAAACATGGTCAGGGAAACCTCCTGTTGATTACCACCTTCTGCCCCACCTTGGCTGATGAATCAGTGCTTCTCCATGTTGAAGACCAACTGGAAGAAGCACTGAGGCTGCTGTGCCTTGTAAATATTGCAGAGCGTTTGGGGAGTTAGGAGCTGAATTACTCACCACAGAATTCACAGTCTCTGACCTGTTCTTGTAGCTACAGTATTTACATGACTGGTCCAGTTAAGTTCCTAGTCAGTGGTAACCGCCAGGAAGTTGATGGTGGGAGGATTCTGCAATGGTAATGCCATTCAATGTCAAGGGGAAATGGTTAGATTCTCTCTTGCTGGAGATGGTCATTGCCTGGCACTTGTGCCACTTATCAGCCTAAGCCTGTATGTTGTTTCGGTCTTGCTGCATGTGGACAGGGACTGCTTCAGTATATGAGGACTGGTACTGAACACTGTGTAATCATCAGCAAACATCCCCATTTCTGAATTTATGATGGAGGGAAGGTCATTGATGAAGCAGCTGACGATGATTTGGCCTAGGTCAAAAGAAGAACTCCTGCAGCGATGTCCTGGGGCTTAGATGTTTGGCCTCCAACAACCACAACCATCTTCCTTTGTGCTTCTCAGTCCCCTGCATGAGGAAATTATCTCGGTATAGTTATTAAGGGAATACACCCCAGGACTCTGCGGATCTTGGAAGGAGTGTGATTCTCAGTCCCACACACAAGGGAATTCTACCCTCTCCAGTAATGCAAATTGGGACCACATGTCAATAAATTTTATCTGGATACATCTTAAAACAATATAGTGGTGGATCAAACATAATACAATATACTGATCGATAAATCATAACACAATCCACTGAGGTAGATGTCCCAATAGAATACCCTTTCTCTCGCATTCTCTTCCACTCTATAATAACATCATTCAATCTACTTCCTCTTGTGCTCTCTATCTCTCTCTATATATTACTCTCCTTCCCTCTAATTCCACACTCTCTTCCAATTTATAACACACTCCTCTCCTCCATTTCCTCCTCTTTTTCTCTCTCACTCTATAATACTCTCCTTCCACCTATCACTGCAATGCATGTGACAGGTCGCTGCAGCATTGTTTCCCAGGTGACAGCATCTGTTACAGAGCTACCAAAACTCCCTCCCACCCCCACAGTTCACCCATCTATAAACTTAGTATAAGGGAGGAATAAATGTTTACCTTACACACTCCATCGCTCAAAAACAACGGCCTGGCCATCTGCTTCCTGTTTTGTGTTTTTTGCTTTTCTCCTGTCAGCCGATTGCCCAGAAACAGAAATTTGGGGGGACGATATCCCAGGACCAAATATTGATGGAGATTCCCACGCCTATAAGGGAAGAAATCTCAGATATTGGTCGGGGGAGGAACTCAGGAGGGAGAGGGAGATTCCAGGTCCCATGTGAGAGGGAATTCTCCCCTGTGTTCAGTCATTTTTGAGGAAAACATCTCAGGAACAGATATTGGGAGAGATTACTGGTGGCATGTGTGAAAGAATCCACCCAAGCATCAACAATTGAGGAATAAGCCCAAGAACCATATATTGGGGGAATAAACTCCAGAACTGCACCCAAGGAACATATTCCTAGTCCCATGTGAAAGGTAATAACCCAGTACTGTCATTGGGAGAATACACCCCAGGAGCAGATACCAAGGCAGATTCCCATCCCATGTACAAGGCAATAACCCAGTATTGTCATTAGGAGAATACACCCCAGGAGCAGATATTGGGAGTGAATCATAGTCACACATTTGTGTGAATCTCCTCAAGCACAATAACTGGGTGAATACAACTAAGCACAAGATATAGGGTAATACAAATCACAAGAGATATTGGAGGAGTTTCCCAGTGCCATGTATGAGTAAATCCCCCCCTCAAGCACATTCACTGGGGAATTACATACCAAGAACAGATATTCGGGGGAAGTGGGGTGGATTTACAATCTCATGTATGAGGGAATCACCCCAGTATGGTCAATGAACATAGGAATAGGGGAAAGTCATTTAGCCCATCAAACCTGTTTCACCTTTTCGTCAAATCACGACTGATCTGTGACCAAACTCCAGCGGGAGATTCACAGTCCCATTTAAGAGCAACTCCTCCCTAAGTACAGTCACTGGGCAAAACATCCTAGGATTAGACATTAGGAGAGTTTCCCAGTCACGTATTAGAGGTAATCCTCCCAGTACAATCAATCTGGGAATACACTCCACAACCAGACATTGTGGGTGATTTTCAGCCCCTTGTATGAGAGAATCCCACCAAAGTACAGTGATTGGGGAATATACCCTAAGGCCAGATTTTGGGAGAACTTCTCAGTTGCATGCCCATGCAAACAGTCAGGAAATACACTATAGGACTAGATATGACTGGGAATACACTGCTGGACCAGATGTTTTGGGAGGTCCCTGACCCATGTATGAGGAATTCCTCTCTAAGCACAGTATTTGAGGGAATACATCCCATGAGCATGCAATGGGAAATATTCAGGATCATGTTTGAGGGAATCACCCAAGTTCAGTCATTCGGGGAATACACTACAGCACCAGATACTGGGGAAGATTTCTAATCCCATGAAGAGGGATGCAACTTCCAGTACATCGTAAAAACCATGTAGGATCAGAGAAGATCATACAGACCCTCAAGCTTGCCTTGCAATTCATTATAATCATGGCTGATCTTCTGCTTCAACTCCACTTTCCCGCCCACTCCCTCTCTCCCTTGATTCCCTGACAGACCAAAAATCTATCCATCTCAGCCTTGACTATACTCAACGATGGAGCATCCACAATGCTCTGGGTAGAGCAAAGATTCATAACCCTCTGAGTGAAGAAATTTCTCCTGACCTCAGTCCCAAGTAATCAACCTCATAGCCTGAAACTGTGCCCCATGTTCTACATTCCCTAGCAAGGGGTGACAACCTTTCCATGCTTACCACTTGTATGTTTGAATAAGAACACCTCTCATTTTTCTGAAGTCCAGAGAGTTTAGGCCCAATTTACGAGGACAGCACTCTTATTCCCAGTCTAGAGACCTTCATTTTACCACCTCCAAGGCAAGTATATCCTTCCTAAGGTATGGAGAACAAAACAGCTCAGTTCGCCATGTGTAGTTTCACCAAAACCTTATACAATTGTCGCAAGACTTCCTTGTTCTGGTACTCTTTACAATAAAAGTCAACTTGCCACTTGCCTTCCCAATTGCTTGCTGTACCTGCAAGCTAGCTTTCTGTCTTCCTTGTACCAGCAAGTAGATGGGGAGACGGTGGTGCAGTGGCAATCCAGAGGCCTAGACTAATGCCCTGGGGGCAGATGTTCAAATCCCACCACTGCAGCTCGTGGAATTTTAATTCATAAATTCAATTAATTAATGCAAATCTGGAATTGAAAGCTCGTCTCAGTAATGGTGACATGAAACTATCATCAGTTGTCATAAAAATCCATCTGGTTCACTGATGTCCTTTAGGGAAGGAAATCTTACCTGGACTGGCCTACATGTGACTCTACACCCACAGCAATGTAGTTGACTCTTAAATGCCCTCTGAAATTGCCTAGCAAGCCACTGAGTTCAAGGGCAATTAGGGATTGGCAATAAATGCTGACCAAGCCAATGACACCCACATCCCACGAACGAATATTAAAAATACAATATACTGGTGGATCAATCCTAATACAATATACCGGTGGATCACTCATAATACAACATACTGGTGGAACACTCATAATACAATATACTGCTAGATCAATCACAATACAATACAGTGGGGTATATGTCGCAATTTAATACCGTTCCCTCCCACTCCCCTTACCACTCTATAATATCATCATACAATGTACAGTCTCTTTCACTCACTCCCTCTTAATAAGCACTTCTTCCACTCTATCATACTCTTCAGTCTGACACTGCAGCACATGTGACTGGCAGCTGCAGCATCATTTCGCAGGCCTCAGCATCTGTTGCTGAGCAACCAGAACCTCCGCCCACACCCACAATTCACTCATCTACAAACCCAGGACAAGACAGGAATAAATGGCTCTCTTACCATGTCACTGAGCTCTGCTTCCCTGCAACTCCCGACACTGGCTCTTTCTCTCTCTCAGTCAGTGAGTGAATATCGAGTCCTTCAGACCTAAGTATAATTTACACACTCAATTGCTCACAAGTAACGGCCTAGGCCTCTGCTTCCTGTTTTCTGCTTTTTTGCTACTCTCCTAACAGTCAATTGCCCAGACAGTGAGTTTGTACAAAATGCAGGCAGTCTGTAAATGCCAGCTTCCGTCCTTGTGCAGGTTCGGCTGGGGAGGGAGGAGAGAGGGAAAGAGGAAGGGAGAGCATGAGGGAGGGAAGGTATTGAGGGAGTCTATTTGTAAACTGTTCCCATTCCTCCACAGGATGGAGTGCGGTGAGAGGGAGGAAGGAAGTTGGTTTGTAGACACTGGGGATTTTCACAGGGAGGGAGGGAGGGAATCTCACAGGGTGGGGAAATTTCACAAAGGGGGATTTACATGGTGGGAGTTCACAAGTGGGTGTTTCACAGAGCGGAGTGTTGGAGGAGTTTCACAAGGGAGAGTCACATGGGGGAGTTTCACAAGGGGTTGTTTCACGGGGTGGAGGGGGGTTGGTTTGGAGGAGTTTCACAAGGGGAGATTCACATGGGGGGAGTTTCACAAGGGGGTGTTTCACAGAGGGGGGACTAGAGGAATTTCACAAGGGGGATATTCACACGGGAGGAGTCTCACAAGGAGAGATTCAGATGGTGGGAGTTTCACAAGGGGTTCTTTCACGGGGTGGGGGGCTCGGTTACGAGGAGTTTCACAAGGGGAGATTCACATGGGGTAAGTTTCACAAGAGGTTGTATCACGGGGTGCGGGGGTGTGTTTGGAGGAGTTTCGCAAGGGGAGGTTCACATGGGGGAGTTTCACAAGGCGGTGTTTCACAGAGGCGGGGTGGGCTTGGAGGAGTTTAACAAAGGGAGGTTCACATGGGGGGAGTTTCACAAGGCGGTGTTTCACAGAAGGGGAACTGGAGGAATTTCACAAAGGGGATATTCACACGGGAGGAGTCTCACAAGGAGAGATTCACATGGGGGGAGTTTCACAAGGGGTTCGTTCAAGGGGTGGGGGGCTCGGTTATGAGGAGTTTCACAAGGGGAGATTCACATGGGGGGAGTTTCACAAGGGGTTGTTTCACGGGGAGGGGGGGTGGGCTTGGAGGAGTTTCACATGGGGAGATTCACATGGGGGTGTTTCACAATGCGGGGACTGGAGGAATTTCACAAGAGGGATATTCGCACAGGAGGAGCTTCACAAGGGGAGATTCACAGAAGGGGTTTTTCACAAGGGGGTGTTTCACAGAGGATGCTTTAGGGTGGGGGGAGCATTTCAAAGTGGGGTCATTATTTGTGATTCGGGGGGTCAGTATCAAAGCAGAGTGCTTCATAGGGGGAGTTGCACAGGGAAGAGTTTAACAGTAGAAAGTGTCACAGGAGGGACATTCACAGCTGGAAAATTCGCAGTGGGGCTGTTTCACAGATCAGAGTCTCACAGTGGGGCTGTTTCACAGATCAGAGTCTCACAGGACAGAGCGTTTCACAGTGGGGAATGTTTCACAGATCAGAGTCTCACAGGGCAGAGCGTTTCACAGTGGGGCTGTTTCACAGATCAGAGTCTCACAGGGCAGGGCATTTCACAGTGGGGAATGTTTCACAGATCAGAGTCTCACAGGGCAGGGCGTTTCACAGTGGGGAATGTTTCACAGATCAGAGTCTCACAGGGCAGGGCGTTTCACAGTGGGGAATGTTTCACAGATCAGAGTCTCACAGGGCAGGGCGTTTCACAGTGGGGAATGTTTCACAGATCAGAGTCTCACAGGGAAGGGCGTTTCACAGTGGGGAATGTTTCACAGATCAGAGTCTCACAGGGCAGGGCGTTTCACAGTGGGGAATGTTTCACAGATCAGAGTCTCACAGGGAAGGGCGTTTCACAGTGGGGAATGTTTCACAGATCAGAGTCTCACAGGGAAGGGCGTTTCACAGTGGGGAATGTTTCACAGATCAGAGTCTCACAGGGCAGGGCGTTTCACAGTGGGGAACGTTTCACAGATCAGAGTCTCACAGGGAAGGGCGTTTCACAGTGGGGAACGTTTCACAGATCAGAGTCTCACAGGGCAGGGCGTTTCACAGTGGGGAATGTTTCACAGATCAGAGTCTCACAGGGCGGGGCGTTTCACAGTGGGGAATGTTTCACAGATCAGAGTCTCACAGGGCAGGGCGTTTCACAGTGGGGAATGTTTCACAGATCAGAGTCTCACAGGGCAGGGCGTTTCACAGTGGGGAATGTTTCACAGATCAGAGTCTCACAGGGCAGGGCGTTTAACAGTGGGGAATGTTTCACAGATCAGAGTCTCACAGGGCAGGGCGTTTCACAGTGGGGAATGTTTCACAGGCGGGAGTTTAACTGAGACCTCCAGCCCTACAAACCACCGAGCTATCTGCTCTGCTCCAAATCTGGCATCTTGCACATCCCCAATTTAATTTGGCAGCCATGCCTTCAGCCACTGAAGCCCCTACAGGGTATGGTAACACTTTGGTTGTATTACTAGACCAGTAATTCAGAGGCCTGGACCAACAATCCAGCGACAGGAGTTCAAATCCCATCACAGCAGTCAAGGAATTTATAGTCAATTAAATAAAATCTGAAATAAAAACTAGTATTAGTTATGGTGACCAGGAAAGTACTGGAGGGTCATAAAACCCACCTGGTTCACTAATGTGCTTCAGGGAAGGAAAATTGCCATCTTTACCTTGTCTGTTCCTTAGTGGCTCCAGACGCATAGCAATGTGGTTGACTCTTAACTGCCTCCTGAAATGGCCTCGTAAGTCACTCAGTTGTTTTAAATCGCTACATGAAAGTCTCATCAGAATAAAACTAGACGGACCACTCAGCATTGACTGAGGAACCGAAACAACAGAGGAACACCTGGTCCAGTCAACCTGGGTGGGTAACTTCAATGTCCATCACCAAGAGTGTTCAGTAACACCACTACTGACCGAGCTGGCTGAGTCCAGAAGGACATATCTGATAGTCTGGGCATACTGCAGGTGGTGAGAGAATCAACATGAGGGAAAAATCTCCTTGAACTTGTCCGCACCAACCTATCTCTCTCAGCTGCATCTGTCCCTGACAATATTGGCTGGAGAAATGACCACACAGTCCTTATGGAGACCCGTCTTCATACTGAGGAAACGCTCATGTTGAGTGGCACTGCCACCATGATAAATGCAGATGAAGCAGCTCTAAACTGGGTGACTATGAGGTGCTGTGGACCATCAGCAGCAACAGAATTGTGCTCCACCACAATCTCTAAACTTATGGCCCGGCATATCCCTCACTCTACCATTACCATCAAGCCAGGGAACCAACCCTGGTTCAATGAGCAGTATAGGAGAGCATAACAGGTGCAGCACCAGGCATACCTAAATAAGAGGTGCCAACCTGGTGATGCTGCAACACAGGACTACATGCATGCTGAACAGTGGAAGCAACATGTGATAGACAGAGCTAAGGGATCCCACAACTGCGGTTTCAGATCAAAGCTCTGCAATCCTGACATCCAGTCATGAAGTGGACAATTAAACAACTAACAGGAGGAAGAGACTCCATAAACACCCCCATCCTGAATGATGATGGAGCCAAGCAAGTAAGTGTAAAAATCAGGCTGAAGTTTTTGCAACCATCTTCAGCCTGGAGTGCCGAGTGGATGATCCATCTCGGCCTTCTCCTGAGGACCCCAGCATCACAGATGCCAGTCTTCAGCCAATTCGATTCACTTCACATGATATCAAGAAACAGCTGAGCACACTGGATACAGCAAGGCTATGGGTCCCAACAACAACCCAGCTGTAACACTGAAGACTTGTGCTCCAGAACTAGTTGCACCTCTAGCCAAGCTGTTCCAGTACAACTCCAATACTAGCATCTACCGGACAAAGTGGAATATTACCCAGGTATATCCTGTACACAAAAAGCAGGACAAATCCAACCCAGCAAATTACCACCCTATCACAACTCTCAATCATCAGCAAAGTGATGGAATTGTATTTGACAGTGCTAACAAGCAGCATTTACTCACCAATTTAAAAGCAAAATACTGTGGATGCTGGAAATCTGAAATAAAAACAAGAAATGCTGGAAACAATCAGCAGGTCTGGCAGCATCTGTGGAGAGAGAAGTAGAGTTAACGTTTCAGGTCAGTGCCCCTTCTTCAGAACTGGCAAATATTAGAAATGTAAAAGGTTATAAGCAAGTAAAGTGGGGGTGGGGCAAGAGATAACAAAGGAGAAGGTGTAAATAGGACAAGGTCACAGAATAGCTTACCAGAAGGTCATGGAGCAAAGATATGTTAATGGTATGTTGAAAGACAAAGCATTAGTACAGAAAGGGTGTTAACGGACTGAAAATTGAACAGCCGCAAGTACAAACATGAAAAAAACAGTGGGTAAGCAATCTGAACAAACTAAGCTGAAATAAAATAAAATAAGTACAGAAAAAAAATTTTTAATGAAAAAAGAAAAAAATAACTAAAAATAAAAGTAAAATGGGGGGCCCGTCATGCTCTGAAATTATTGAACTCAATGTTCAGTCCGGCGGCTGAAGTGTGTATAATCGGTAAATGAGATGCTGTTCCCTGAGCTTGCGTTGATGTTCACTGGAACACTGCAGCAATCCCAGGACAGAGATGTGAGCATGAGAGCAGAGGGAAGTGTTGATTTGGCAAGCAACCGGAAGCTTGGGGTCCTGCTTGTGGACTGAGCGGAGGTGTTTCACAAAGCGGTCACCCAGTCTATGTTTAGTCTCCCCATTATAGAGCAGACCACATTGTGAGCAGCGAATACAGTATACTACATTTACTCACCAATAATCTGCTCACTAATGCTCAGTTTTGGCCGCAACTTCAAAGCGCCCGCGGGAGATGGCTCGGAGAGCATCTGCAGCGCACTGTCGGCAATGCTGCATGCCTTTATTTAAACCACTGCAAAAAAAAAAAACCCTTAGCAAATGTAATCACCTCTAAGTCTGCCAAATGATGCTTCACCTCCCGAAGGACGTGGATGAGCTTTCCGGACGTCGATGGTGGGCACTGAGGAAATGGCTTATTACCTGCACCAGATTCCACCCCCCCTCCCCCCCCCCTTTACCCCCCTTCCACCCCCCCCCCACCCCCGTCCCCTTCCCTGCTCCACCCTCTCAGCTCACCCCCTCACAACCCCGTCCCAGCCCGCCCCCCCCTCGCACCATCTTCACCCCGCACCCCCTTCCCCTGCACCCCCCCCCACCCCCTCCCTCTACCCCTCCCCCTTGCATCCCCTCCTCCCACCGGCACCATCCTACACCTGTGTAGGGGCCCCAACAACCCCACTGCCTTGTGGGCGTCTCGGGAGAGACCAAGGCTAAGGGAGTAAACCCTAACAGAAAATCCGGAGCGGAACCCCGTAGGCGGTCATGTGTCACCTTTGGCATGTTTCCGGCAGTTCCTGCAGCCATACTGGTGCCAAACGTCGTGTCCTGCACTCCTTTGGACCCCACCAGAAAGGCCGAGAGGGGGGTTTTGACGACTGGGCAACTCTCAACCTCCATAAATTTGCCCAGGCATGCGCCATGGAGAGGTCACTCCACAGTTGCCTCACAGCGACTGAAACAACACGGAAGGCAGCAGTTACGGGTTATAAGTCCAGATAAATTGGCGTAGAAACTGGGCGCCACGGGTTGCCTTTGTCGGTGGGAGAGGTCATTGCACCTCACTGGACAGCTACCGCCCGCCTCAAACCGGGCAGCCCCCGGTCAATAAGGTTCTGTCCCGCCACAGTCTGCCTGCTTCAATGGGTGCTTGGAGCTCAGGGTCATTGCCCGAAAGGTGGACTGACACACCGCACCAAACAACATGAAAAAAGGAAAGAAGGTACCAGCCCTTCGCTTTGCAAGCTGGAACGTCAGAACTATGTGTCCTGGCCTGTCGGAAGACCTTACACAAATCAACGATTCTCGGAAGACCGCCATCATTAACAACGAGCTCAGTAGACTCAATGTGGACATTGCAGCACTTCAGGAGACTCGCCTCCCCGCGAGTGGCTCTCTAGCAGAGCAAGACTACACCTTCTTCTGGCAGGGCAGGGATCCTGAAGAACCAAGACAGCATGGAGTGGGCTTCGCCATCAGAAACTCCTTGCTCAGCATGATAGAGCCTCCCTCAAATGGCTCGGAACGCATACTGTCCATCCGACTGCTCACCACCTCTGGTCCAGTACACCTACTCAGCATCTATGCTCCAACACTCTGTTCCGCACCTGAAGCTAAAGACCAGTTCTATGAACAACTCCATAACATCATTAGCAGCATCCCCAACACCGAACACCTATTCCTGCTGGGGGACTTTAATGCCAGGGTTGGGGCCGACCATGACTCATGGCCCTCCTGCCTTGGGCGCTATGGCGTTGGAAGGATGAATGAGAACGGGCAGAGACTGCTTGAGTTGTGTACCTATCATAACCTCTGCATCACCAACTCGTTCTTTCACACTAAACCCTGTCACCAGGTTTCATGGAGGCACCCAAGATCACGTCGTTGGCACCAGCTAGACATCATTGTCACAAGGCGAGCCGCCTTAAACAGTGTTCAAATCACACGCAGCTTCCACAGTGCGGACTGCGACACCGACCACTCCCTGGTGTGCAGCAAGGTTAGACTCAGACCAAAGAAGTTGCATCATTCCAAGCAGAAGGGCCACCCGCGCATCAACACGAGCAGAATTTCTCACCCACAGCTGTTACAAAAATTTCTAAATTCACTTGTAACAGCCCTTCAAAACACTCCCACAGGGGATGCTGAGACCAAGTGGGCCCACATCAGAGACGCCATCTATGAGTCAGCTTTGACCACCTACGGCAAAAGTGCGAAGAGAAATGCAGACTGGTTTCAATCTCATAATGAAGAGCTGGAACCTGTCATAGCCGCTAAGCGCATTGCACTTTTGAACTACAAGAAAGCCCCCAGCGATTTAACATCCGCAGCACTTAAAGCAGCCAGAAGTACTGCACAAAGAACAGCTAGGCGTTGCGCAAACGACTACTGGCAACACCTATGCAGTCATATTCAGCTGGCCTCAGACACCGGAAACATCAGAGGAATGCATGATGGCATGAAGAGAGCTCTTGGGCCAACCATCAAGAAGATCACCCCCCTCAAATCTAAATCGGGGGACATAATCACTGACCAACGCAAACAGATGGACCGCTGGGTTGAGCACTACCTAGAACTGTACTCCAGGGAGAATGCTGTCACTGAGACTGCCCTCAATGCAGCCCAGCCTCTACCAGTCATGGATGAGCTGGACATACAGCCAACCAAATCGGAACTCAGTGATGCCATTGATTCCCTAGCCAGCGGAAAAGCCCCTGGGAAGGACAGCATTACCCCTGAAATAATCAAGAGTGCCAAGCCTGCTATACTCTCAGCACTACATGAACTGCTATGCCTGTGCTGGGACGAGGGAGCAGTACCCCAGGACATGCGCGATGCCAACATCATCACCCTCTATAAAAACAAAGGTGACCGCGGTGACTGCAACAACTACCGTGGAATCTCCCTGCTCAGCATAGTGGGGAAAGTCTTTGCTCGAGTCGCTCTGAACAGGCTCCAGAAGCTGGCCGAGCGCGTCTACCCTGAGGCACAGTGTGGCTTTCGTGCAGAGAGATCGACTATTGACATGCTGTTCTCCCTTCGTCAGATACAGGAGAAATGCCGTGAACAACAGATGCCCCTCTACATTGCTTTCATTGATCTCACCAAAGCCTTTGACCTCGTCAGCAGACGTGGTCTCTTCAGACGACTAGAAAAGATCGGATGTCCACCAAAGCTACTAAGTATCATCACCTCATTCCATGACAATATGAAAGGCACAATTCAACATGGTGGCTCCTCATCAGAGCCCTTTCCTATCCTGAGTGGTGTGAAACAGGGCTGTGTTCTCGCACCCACACTTTTTGGGATTTTCTTCTCCCTGCTGCTTTCACATGCGTTCAAATCCTCTGAAGAAGGAATTTTCCTCCACACAAGATCAGGGGGCAGGTTGTTCAACCTTGCCCGTCTAAGAGCGAAGTCCAAAGTACGGAAAGTCCTCATCAGAGAACTCCTCTTTGCTGACGATGCTGCTTTAACATCTCACACTGAAGAATGCCTGCAGAGTCTCATCGACAGGTTTGCGTCTGCCTGCAATGAATTTGGCCTAACCATCAGCCTCAAGAAAACGAACATCATGGGGCAGGATGTCAGAAATGCTCCATCCATCAATATTGGCGACCACGCTCTGGAAGTGGTTCAAGAGTTCACCTACCTAGGCTCAACTATCACCAGTAACCTGTCTCTAGATGCAGAAATCAACAAGCGCATGGGTAAGGCTTCCACTGCTATGTTCAGACTGGCCAAGAGAGTGTGGGAAAATGGCGCACTGACACGGAACACAAAAGTCCGAGTGTATCAGGCCTGTGTCCTCAGTACCTTGCTCTACGGCAGCGAGGCCTGGACAACGTATGCCAGCCAAGAGCGACGTCTCAATTCATTCCATCTTCGCTGCCTTCGGAGAATACTTGGCATCAGGTGGCAGGACTATATCTCCAACACAGAAGTCCTTGAAGCGGCCAACATCCCCAGCTTATACACACTACTGAGTCAGCGGCGCTTGAGATGGCTTGGCCATGTGAGCCGCATGGAAGATGGCAGGATCCCCAAAGACACATTGTACAGTGAGCTCGCCACTGGTATCAGACCCACCGGCCGTCCATGTCTCCGTTATAAAGACGTCTGCAAACGCGACATGAAATCGTGTGACATTGATCACAAGTCGTGGGAGTCAGTTGCCAGCATTCGCCAGAGCTGGCGGGCAGCCATAAAGACAGGGCTAAATTGTGGCGAGTCGAAGAGACTTAGTAGTTGGCAGGAAAAAAGACAGAGGCGCAAGGGGAGAGCCAACTGTGCAACAGCCCCAACAAACAAATTTCTCTGCAGCACCTGTGGAAGAGCCTGTCACTCCAGAATTGGCCTTTATAGCCACTCCAGGCGCTGCTTCACAAACCACTGACCACCTCCAGGCGCGTATCCATTGTCTCTCGAGATAAGGAGGCCCAAAAGAAATGCTCAGTTTGGGTTCCACAAAGAATATTCAGCACCAGACCTCATTGCAGCCTTGGTCTAAATATGGACAAAAGAGCTGAATTCCAGAGGTGAGGTGAGAGTGATTATCCTTGACATCAAGGCAGTATTTGACCAAGCATGGCATCAAGGAACCGTATTAAAAATGAAGTCAATGAGAATCTGGGAGAAAACTCCAATGGCTGGAGTCATACCCAGCACAAAGGAAGATGGTTGTGGTTGTTGGAGGCCAATCATGTCATTGCTACAGGATTCCTAAGGGCAGTAACCACATCCAAACCATCTATGAATGGTATCAATGACCTTCCCTCCATCATAAGGTCAACTGTGGGATGTTCGCATAGGACTTCACAGTTTTCTGTTCCATTTGCAACTTCTCAGATAAGGAAGCAGTCCATACCCGCATGCAGAAAGACCTGGACAACATTCAGACTTGGACTGATAAGTGGTAAGTAACATTCATGCCACACAAGTGCCAACATCCCCAACAAGACAGAGGCTACCATCTCCCCTTTACACTGAACAGGACTATCTTTGCAGAATAACTCACCATCAGCATCCGAGAGTCACCACTGATCACAAAATCACAACTAGCCAATCACAACAGCTGAGTATTCAACCGCAAGTAACTCAACTTCTAATTCCCCAACCTTTCCACAATCTACAAGGCACAAGTCAGGAGTGTAATGGAATACTCTCCATTTTCTTGGATAAATGCATAGCCAACAACACTCAAGAAGCTCAACACCATCCAGGACAATGGGCCCACTTGTTTGACATCTCATCCACCACCTTCAACATTCCCTCCATCCACCATAGACACACAGTGGCAGCAGTATGCACCATATACAAGATGCACTGCAGCAACTCGCCAAGGCTCCTTTGACAGCACCTTCCAAAACCGTTACCCCTACCACTTGGAAAAACAAGGGCAGCACATGCACGGGAACAATGCCACCTGCAAGTTTCCATCCAACTCATAGAGCAATAAAAACAAGAAATGCTGGCACCACTCAGCAGGTCTGGCAGCATCTGTGGAAAGAGAAGCAGAGTTAACGTTTCGGGTCAGTGACCCTTCATCGGAACTGACAAATATTAGAAAAGTCACAGGTTATAAGCAAGTGAGGTGGGGGTGGGGCAAGAGATAACAAAGGAGGTCTAGATTGGACCAGGCCACATAGCTGACCAAAAGGTCACGGAGCAAAGGCAAACAATATGTTAATGGTGTGTTGAAAGACAAAGCATTAGTACAGATTAGGTGTTAATACACTGAATATTGAACAGCAGCAAGTGCAAACCTGAAAAAAAACAGTGGGTAAGCAAACTGAATAAACTAAGATGAAATGAAATAAATGCAAAAAAAAAAGATTGTAAAAAATGTAAAAAAGAATGTAAAAAAAAAGGAAGAAAAAATAATTAACAATGAAAGTAAAATGGGGGCTGTCATGCTCTGAAATTATTGAACTCAATGTTCAGTCCGGCAGGCTGTAGTGTGCCTAATCGGTAGATGAGATGCTGTTCCTCGAGTTTGCGTTGATGTTCACTGGAACACTGCAGCAATCCCAGGACAGAGATGTGAGCATGAGAGCAGGGGGGAGTGTTGAAATGGCAAGCAACCGGAAGCTCAGGGTCCTGCTTGCAGACTGAGCGGAGATGTTCCGCAAAGCGGTCACCCAGTCTGCGCTTGGTCTCCCCAATGTAGAGGAGACCATACTGTGAGCAGCGAATACAGTATACTACATTGAAAGAAGTACAAGTAAATCGCTGCTTCACCTGAAAGGAGTGTTTGGGGCCTGGGATAGTGAGGAGAGAGGAGCTAAATGGGCAGGTATTACACCTCCTGCGATTGCAGGGGAAGGTGCCATGGGACGGGGACGAGGTGGTGGGGGTAATGGAGGAGTGGACCAGGGTGTCGGGGAGGGAACGATCCCTTCGGAATGCTGATAGGGGAAGGGAGGGGAAGATGCGACTGGTAGTGGCATCACGCTGGAGGTGGCGGAAATGGCGGAGGATGATCCTTTGGATATGGAGGCTGGTGGGGTGAAAAGTGAGGACAAGGGGAACCCTGTCACGTTTCTGGGAGGGAGGGAAAGGGGTGAGGGTAGAGGTGCGGGGAATGGGCCGGACACGGTTGAGGGCCCTGTCAACCACAGTGGGGGGAAATCCTCAGTTGAGGAAAAAGGAGGTCATATCAGAAGCACCGTCATGGAAGGTAGCATCATCAGAGCAGATGCGTCGGAGACGGAGAAACTGGGAGAATGGAATGGAGTCCTTACAGGAGGTAGGGTGTGAAGAAGAGTAGTCGAGGTAGCTGTGGGAGTCGGTGGGCTTATAATGGATATTAGTAGACAACCTATCCCCAGAGATGGAGACAGAGAAGTCGAGGAAGGGAAGGGAAGTGTCAGAGATGGACCATGTAAAGGTGAGAGAAGGGTGGAAATTGGAAGCAAAGTTGATAAAGTTTTCCAGTTCGGGGCGGGAGCAGGAAACGGCACCGATACAGTCATCAATGTACCGGAAAAAGAGTTGGGGGAGGGGGCCTGGGTAGGACTGGAACAAAGAATGCTCGACATATCCCACAAAAAGACAGGCATAACTAGGACCCATGCGGGTACCCATAGCAACACCTTTTACTTGAAGGAAGTGCGTGGAGTTGAAGGAGAAGTTGTTCAATGTGAGAACATGTTCAGCCAGGCGGAGGAGGGTGGTGGTGGATGGGGACTGGTTGGGCCTCTGTTCCAGGAAGAAGCGGAGAGCTCTCAAACCATCCTGGTGGGGGATGGAGGTGTAGAGCGATTGGACGTCCATAGTGAAGAGGAGGCGGTTGGGACCAGGAAACTGGAAATTGTCAAAATGACGTAGGGCGTCAGAAGAGTCACGGATGTAGGTGGGAAGAGACTGGACCAGCGGAGAAAAGATAGAGTCAAGATAGGAAGAAATAAGTTCAGTGGGGCAGGAGCAGGCTGACACAATGGGTCTGCCGGGACAGTCCCGTTTGTGGATTTTGGGAAGGAGGTAGAAGCTGTCCGGGGTTGTGGGACTATGAGGTTGGAAGCTGTAGAGGGAAGATCTCCAGAGACGATGAGGTCAGTGACAGTCCTTTGGACGGTGGCTTGATGTTCGGTGGTGGGGTCATGGTCCAGAGGGAGGTAGGAAGAGGTGTCTGTGAGTTGGCATTGAGCTTCTGCAAGGTAGAGGTTGGTACGCCATACGACAACAGCACCACCCTTGTCTGCAGGTTTGATGACCATGTCGGGGTTAGACCTGAGAGAACGGAGTGCCTCAAGTTCAGAGGGGGACAGGTTAGAGTGAGTGAGGGGGGCAGAGAAATTGAGAGGACCAATGTCTCGCCGACAGTTTTCAATGAAGAGATCAAGAGCGGGTAAGAGGCCAGGGGGAGGGGTCCAGGTAGAGGGAGAATGCTGGAGGCGGGTGAATGGGTCTTATTGTCGGGGGGAGGACTCCTGGTCAAAGAAGTGAGCCCGGAGGCGGAGGCGACGGAAGAAGAGCTCAACGTCATGCCGAGCGCGAAATTCATTGAGGTGGGAGCGTAAGGGGATAAAACTGAGACCTTTGCTGAGTACAGAACGCTCAGCATCAGAGAGGGGGAGGTCAGAGGGTATAGTGAATACATGGCAAGGGGTCAGATCAGAAGGGCTGGGGTCAGAGGGATGTGAAGCGGAGGGAGGATCTGGAGGGGCATTGGTCCCCATCAGCTGCTGGAGCTTGCGTTCCTTAACACCTGAAAGTAAGAAAAAAAGTTTTTTGTTAATGCATCGGATGAGACGAAAGATGAAATGAAACTGCGGAGTAGAACAGCTTTGAGATAAGGTGAGGCGGTGCTGCTGGAGAAAGAGGTCCAGTGTGTGCATGTGGCGGCGCATAGCACTGAGTGTGGATCTCAGGATGCGGCGAGAGTAGCAGTCCGAGGAACGTTGTATTTCTCAGAGATACCTGTGATCCTGGGTGGTTTCAAAACATGATGGGTGAAACTGCAGTTGGAATCCACGTGGAATAAGTCGGAGCCGGAGACAGTCACTGAGGAAGGAGATGTGGCTGTGAAAACGAGCTATGGTAGATACCTTATCAAACACCAGGAGGGAACTAGAAAGCAATGAAGGTGAACAAGGTAAAAGAGACAAACGAAAATCCCGTCGGAGAGAAGAGCAGAACTTCTTCAAGGTAGGCATTCCTGGGAGAGAAGTGGCAGTGAATTAAACACTAAAATAAAAGCAAAATACTGCGGATGCTGGAAATCTGAAATAAAAACAAGAAATGCTGGAACTACTCAGCAGGTCTGGCAGCATCTGTGGAAAGAGAAGCAGAGTTAACGTTTCGGGTCAGTGACTCTTCATCGGAACTGACAAAGTGAGGTGGGGGTGGGGCAAGAGATAACAAAGGAGGTCCAGATTGGATCAGGCCACATAGCTGACCAAAAGGTCACGGAGCAAAGGCAAACAATATGTTAATGGTGTGTTGAAAGACAAAGCATTAGTACAGATTAGGTGTTAATACACTGAATATTGAACAGCAGCAAGTGCAAACCTGAAAAAAAACAGTGGGTAAGCAAACTGAACAAACGAAGATGAAATGAAATAAATGCAAAAAAAAAGATTGTAAAAAATGTAAAAAAGAATGTAAAAAAAAAGGAAGGAAAAATAACTAAAAATGAAAGTAAAATGGGGGGGCTGTCATGCTCTGAAATTATTGAACTCAAGTCATACAAGATCCTGTCTTGGAACTATATCAACGTTCCTTCTCTGTCACTGGATCAAAATCCTGGAACTCCCTTCCGAACAGCACTGTGGGTGTACCTACACCACATGGACTGGTTCAAGAAGGCGGCTCACCACCACTTTCTCGAGGGCAATCAGGGACATGCAATAAATGCTGGATAATGCTTATCTCATATATTTGATTTGATTTAGAGATACAGCACTGAAACAGGCCCTTCGGCCCACCGAGTCTGTGCCGACCATTAACCACCCATCTATACTAATCCTACACTAATCCTATATTCCTACCACATCCTCACCTGTCCCTATATTCCCCTACCACCTACCTATACTAGGGGCAATTTATAATGGCCAATTTATCAATCAACCTGCAAGTCTTTTGGCTGTGGGAGAAAACCGGAGCACCCGGAGGAAACCCACACAGACACAGGGAGAACTTGCAAACTCCACACAGGCAGTACCCAGAATTGAACCCAGGTCGCTGGAGCTGTGAGGCTGCGGTGCTAACCACTGCGTCACTGTGCCGCCCTGGAAATATCCTCCAATATTTGGTCCTGTGGATATTGGTCCAGTATCTCGTCCTGGGGTGCACTGTTTGTACTGGGGTGATTCCCTTCGAATTGGGACTTGGATTTCCACAGTGTTTGTTCCTGGGATGTATTCTTCAATGACTATAAGTTAGGGGATTCCCTCAAACTTGTAACTGGAATTCTTCTTCAATAGCTGATCCTGCGAATGATGGTAAGTCCACCACTTGACTGCAAAAAGACAAGAGTATGGGGACTGACAACATCTTGGTTGCAGTACTGAAGACGTGTGCTCCAGAACTTGCTGTGCCTCTAGCCAAGCTGTTCCAGTACAACAACAATACTGGTATCTGCCCAACAATGTGGAAAATTACACAGCTATTCTCGGTCCACAAAAAAAGACAACTCCAATCCGGCCAATTAGTCTACTCGCAATCATCAGCAAGTGATAAAAGGTGTTGTTGACAGTGCTATCAAGTGGAATTGATCAATAACCTGTACACTGAAGCTCACTTTGGCCTCCACCAGGGTCACTTGATTCCAGATCCCATTGCACACTTGGTCCAAAGATGGACAAAAGGGATGAATTCCAGAGGTAAGGTGAGAGTTACTGCCCTTGGGATGTTGGTGTCGTTTGCAAGGCCCCATCCTCCAGTAGAAGCATTGGGGAAGTGCACCCCAAAACCAGATCTGTTCCTTCGGGCAACATATAAGGGAATTCTTCAAGCCCAGTAATTGAAGCAGTACATCCAATGGCCAGATTTTGGGGGAATACACCTCAGGAACAGATACTGAGTGAAAGAAATCCCAGGAACAGGTATGGGGGGATATACCTCATTCCATGCATGAAGGTGTCTCCCCAGTCGACTTATTGGGGAAACACACCCAATATTTAGGAAATATTCCCCAGAACGGTCATTGGGAGCGATTTCCAGTCCCATGTATGAGGGAATTCCACCCCCATTCCGGTAATTCAAATAGGGACCACATGTCAATGGTATTTATATGGATACCTTTCAATGCACAATAATGGTGGATTAATCATGATACAATAATCTGGAGGATCAATTACAATACAATATACTGGTGGATAAATCATATTGCAATCCCTTTTGCTCTCTTCCACCCTCTAACACCATCATTCAATGTATTTCCCCTCATGCTCTCACTCTCGTCCACTTGATGACACATGCCTGCCCTCTAATTCCTCCTCTGTCTCTCTCTCCCACTCTGTAATACTGTCCTTCTGTCTATCACTACAATGCGGGTGACAGGCAGCTGTTACTGAGCAACCAGAACCCTCACACACCCACAATTCATCAATCTACAAATCCAATATAAGAGAGGAATAAATAGTTACCTTACACACTCCATCGCTCACCAGTAACGGCCTGAGTCTCTGCTTCCTGCTTTGTGTTTTTTGCTTCACTCCTGTCAGCCGATTGCCCAGGCAGTCCGTTTGTACAAAGTGCAGCCAGCCTGTCAGTGCCAGCTTCTGTCTATGCAGGGTGGTCTGGGGAAAGAAGAGGGAGGGAGGGAGGGAAAGAAGAGTGGGAGAGGGAGGGAGGAGGGTGAATGCATCGAGAGGAAAGGAAAGATGAGAGCGAGGAAGGGGTAGAGGGAATGGGAGTGGGAGGAGAGACGAAGACAGAAAGGGAGAGAGAGAGAGAGAGGTGGGATAAGGTAGACAGGGAGTCTGTTTGCCAGCCTGATAATTACAGCTTCTGTCCCTGAACAAGGTGGGTGTGGAGTGGGATGGAAAGAGGGAGAAAGAGAGAGAACATAAAGAGAGAAGAAAAAGGAGCAGGAGTAGGCCATTCAGCCCGTCAAGCCTGCTTTGCCATTCTATAAGATCATAGCTGATCTTCTACATCAGAATTAGAACATTACAGCGCAGTACAGGCCCTTCGGCCCTCGATGTTGCGCTGACCTGTGAAACCATCTGACCTACACTATTCCATTTTCATCCATATGTCTATCCAATGACCACTTAAATGCCCTTAAAGTTGGCGAGTCTACTACTGTTGCAGGCAGGGCGTTCCATGCCCCTACTACTCTCTGAGTAAAGAAACTACCTCTAACATCTGTCCTATATCTATCACCCCTCAACTTAAAGCTACGTCCCCTCGTGTTTGCCATCACCATCCGAGGAAAAAGACTCTCACTATCCACCCTATCTAACCCTCTGATTATCTTATATGTCTCTATTAAGTCACCTCTCCTCCTCCTTCTCTCTAACGAAAACAACCTCAAGTCCCTCAGCCTTTCCTCGTAAGACCTTCCCTCCATACCAGGCAACATCCTAGTAAATCTCCTCTGCACCCTTTCCAAAGCTTCCACATCCTTCCTATAATGCGGTGACCAGAACTGCACGCAATACTCCAGGTGCGGTCTCATCAGAGTTTTGTACAGCTGCAGCATGACCTCGTGGCTCCGAAACTCGATCCCCCTACTAATAAAAGCTAACACACCATATGCCTTCTTAACAGCCCTATTAACCTGGGCAGCAACTAGCAGAAACAGTTTTATTCTCTACCCAATCTGATCCTCTTAATATCTTGAAAACTTTGATCAAATCCTACTATAACCTGCTAAATTCCAGGGAATACGACTCTAACTTGTGTAACCTCTCCTTGTAATTTTTCTTAATTTAGTTATGGGATGAGGGTGTCATCAGTAAGGCCAACATTTATCGCCCATCCCTAATTGCCCTTAAGAAGCTGGTGAAGAGCCAGTTACTTGAATACAATTGAGTGGCTTGCTAAGCCACTTCAGAGGGCAGTTAAGAGTCAACCACATTGCTGTGGGTCTGGAGTCACATATAGGCTAGACCACAGAGTCAGAGTCATATAGCACAGAAACAGGCCCTTCAGCCCATTGTGTCTGTGCCAGCCATCAAGCACCTAACTATTCTAATCCCATTTTCCAGCACTTGGCCCATAGCCTTGTACGCTATGGCATTTCAAGTGCTCATCTAAATACTTATTAAATGTTGTGAGGGTTCCTGCCTGCATCACCCCTTCAGGTAGTGTGTTCCAGATTCGAACCACCCACTGGGTCAAAATATTTTTCCTCAAATCCCCTCTAAACCTCCTGCCCCTTACCTTAAATCTATGCCCCCTGGTTATTGACCTCTCCGCTAAGGGAAAAAAAGTTTCATCCTATCTATCCTATCAATGCCCCTCATAATTTTGTATACCTCAATCATGTCCCCCCTCAGCCTTCTCTGCCCTAAGAAAAACAACCCCAGCCTATCCAGTCTCTCTTCATAGCTGAAATGCTCCAGCCCAGGCAACATCCTGGTGAATCACCTCTGCACCCTCTCCAGTGCAATCACATCCTTCCTGTAGTGCGGTGATGAGAACTGTACACAGTACCCCAGCTATGGCCTAACTAGCGTTTTATATAGCTCCATCATAACCTCCCGGCTTATATATTTTATATTCTTTGCCTTGGCTAATAAAGGCAAGTATCCCAAATGCCTTCCTAACCACCTTATCTACCTGTGTTTCTGCCTTCAGTGATCTATGGACAAGTACACCAAGGTCCCTCTGTACTTCCTAGGGTCCTACCATCCATTGTATATTCCCATGCCTTGTTAGCTCTCCCAAAATGCATCACCTCTCACTTCTCAGGATTAAATTCCATTTGCCAGTGTTCCGTCCATCTTACCAGCCCATCTATATCGTCCTGTAATCTAAGGCTTTCCTCCTCACTATTTACGACACCACCAATTTTCATGTCATCTGCAAACTTACTGCTGATCATACCTCCTATATTCACGTCTAAATCATTAATGTACACTGCAAACAGCAAGAGTCCCAGCACCGATCCCTGCGGTACACCACTGGTCACAGGCTTCCACTCACAAAAACAACCCTCGACCATCACCCTCTGCCTCCTGCCATTAAGCCAACTTTGGATCCAATTTGCCAAATTACCCTGGATCCCATGGGCTCTAACCTTCTTCACCAATCTCCCATGCGGGATCTTATCAAAAGCCTTACTGAAGTTCATGTAGTACATCAACTGCTTTACCCTCATCTACACATCTAGTCACCTCCTTGAAAAATTCAATCAAGTTTGTTAGACACGATCTCCTCCTAACAAAGCCATGCTGACTATCTCTAATTAATCCCTGTCTGTCCAAGTGGAGATTAATCCTGTCCCTCAGAATTTTTTCCAATAGTTTCCCTACTATTGATGTTAGACTCACTGGCCTGTAATTACTTAGTTTATCCCTGCTACCCTTCTTGAATAATGGTACCACATTCACTGTCCTCCAGTCCACTGGTACCTCTCCTGTGGCCAGAGAGGATTTGAAAATGTGTGTCAGAGCCTGTGCTATCTCCTCCCTTGCCTCACCTAACAGTCTGGGATACATCTCATCTGGGCTTGGGAACTTATCCACTTTTAAGCCCGCTAAAACAGCTACTACCTCCTCCCTTTCAATGCTAATTTGTTCTAGTATATCACACTCCCCCTCCCTGATCTCTACACCTACATCGTCCTTCTCCATCCTGAACATAGATGAAAAGTAATCATTTAAAACCTCACCTATGTCCTCCGGCTCCACACACAGATTGCCACTTTGATCCCGAATGGGCCCTACTCTTTTCCTGGTTATCCTCTTGCCCTTAACATACTTAGAAACGCCTTGGGACTTTCTTTCATCTTGCCCGCCAGTGACCAGGTAAGGATGGCAGATTTCCTTCCCTAAGGAATACTGGTGAACCAGATGAGCTTTTATAATAATTTGGTAGTTTCATGGTCAACAATTCTGATACTATCTTTTCATTCCTGATTTTAATTAATTGAATTTAAATTTCTCAGCTTCCGTGGTGGGATTTGAACTCATTTAACTCTTGGAGATTACTGGAAGAAGAGCAGGGAAGTTCTCCCCCAAGTCCTGACCAATATTTATCCATCAACTGTCACTTTTTTTTTAAAAAAGTGGTAAACCTACATTGCATCCTCCAAGGTAAATGTATCCTTCCTAAGGTGTCATGGGCAGAACTGAACAAAGCAGTCCAGGTGTGGCCCAACTAGGGCTTCGTATAGCCTTACCATAACTTCTATCCCCTTGCATTCTAGTCCTTCAGATATAAAGGCCAGTATTTCATTCGCCTATTGATTACTTTCTGTACCTGTTTATGATCCTTTTAACGATCTACGTACATAGACCCCTACTGTTTCTTGCTCGTCACCATTTAGAAAGTAGTCCAATGCATCATTTTAAAGTCCAAAGTGTAGGACCTCACACTTAACTATTATCGAACTCCATTCACCACAAAGAACAAGCTTGCATTTACATAACGCCTTTAAAGACCTCAGAACATCACAAAGCTTTTACAGCCAATGAAGTATTTTTGAGGTACAGTCACTGTTGTAATATAGGCAGCCAATTTGTGCACAACAAAAAAAAAGAGTAATACACCTCCCATCAAACTCCGCAAGCTTCCCTAGAACAAAATCCCAGACGTGTGCTGTACTGTGCCACAGTTTTAGCCATTTCCTCTTTATACAGAAGAAATGCAAAGGAGGATTCTATCTCCTGACACGCAATTACCACTTTGCTTAGCATAAAAGCTAAAAGAGGGTGGGTGTGGAGTGGGATGGAAAGAGGGAGAAAGAGAGATAACATAAGAACATAAGAAAAAGGAGCAGGAGTAGGCCATTCAGCCCGTCAAGCCTGCTTTGCCATTCTATAAGATCATAGCTGATCTTCTACATCAATTCCCCCTTCCCACACTATCCCCATATTCAATCATTCCCATCGTACCCACAATCTCTCAATCTCTGTCTTAATATAGTCAATGACTGAGCATCCATCACTCTCTAGGTAAAAAAGTTCCAAAGTTCACACAGATTAAGTGAAGAAATTTCTCCTCATCTAACTCCCAAATGACCAACTACCTATTCTGAGACTGTGACCACTAGTTCTGGGTCCCCCTACAGCAAGGGGAAACAACATCCAAATATTTACTAGGCCTCTGAAGAATTTTATGGGCACGAGATTCGTATCTATAGCACCGCTTGAGATGCACTGTAAAAGCCAAAAGTGCTCCAGCAGCTTCCACCATGACCTGCACAGCACGTCATGCTGAGACAGGTGCTCACAAAGACCTCCCCTGCATACAGCGAAGCATCTGAACTGGTGCTGTCATGACATCAATCAGTCCCACTGGCGAATTTGCCGCTGTAATTGCAAACTTGGAACACGCAGGTCCATTCAACGCATTCACTTGTCACTCACCAAAGGGCGTGCATTCTGCTGCAATAGAGGCCCAAGACCAGCATTAATTAACGGGCCAGGCAGTAACTTGCAGGTGAGGTGTTTTTGTCTTACTTCTGCTTCTGCTGGGTTTGTGGAAGTACTGTGCAGTATTTTTGAAGGTCCTTTTTGAGAGCTGGTGCTTAAAATCAGGGAGGACACAGGAATTGCTGCCCAAGGTATGGGGGCTGTGGTTGCAATGTCTCTTGGTCTGTAACATAACCATGGGATTGAGCAGAGGCTGTAGAGAGGGGAAGCTCTGCAATTTGGGAGAAGGAGGAGGAGGGCCCTACACAGAAGGCCCTAGCCTCCAAGGGTTTTTCAGGAGCACGTCTCCGACCTACACCTGGCTTCGGAGCAGTGCCTGAGCTGACTCACGTTCAACAAGTTGGTGATCGATGAACTGTGCCACCTGCTACAACCTGATCTGGAGCCTCACAGCAGGGTGAGGATGGTCCTGCCAGTGTCCATCAAGGTCACCGTCACCTTAATGTTTTATGCATCTAGATCTTTCTAGAAGGTATTAGGGAACATGACGGACGACCAGGAGAGGCCCAGGAACCACAAGCGGTTCCATTCCATAAATGTGCAGTTGGTGTGCGGCTATGCCAGGGACATCATGTCAGTGAATGCCCACTTTCTAGAAGCAGCCACGATGCATTCATCCTGCACCAGTCGGCCCTACCCCCTGTTTTCAATCCTTCTAGAGGAACTAGAGACTGGCTGCTCGGGGACAAGGGCTACCCACCCCCCCCCCTTCCCCCTCTGCACAAGGCTGATGACACCCCTCCCACAATCCATCATGCTAGGTCACACAGACAATGAAATCCACACAAAACATCGTGTATAGACAATAGGCCTGTTGAAACAACGGTCCCAGTGCTTTGACCGTTTGGGGGAGAGCCCTACAGTACACCCGAGAGCAAGTCACAATGTTCGTAGTGGTCTGCTGCATTCTACACAACATCGCTGTTATGAGGGTGCAGCCATTGCCTGCAGGCATCTGGCAGACACTTCGGGGGCAGGAGGGGGAGGAGGAGGAGGCGGAGAAGTAACAGAAGCAGGAAAAGGAAGAAACAGAGAGGAGACATACTGGACCCTTTTTAACCAGTTGGGCTGTCAGAGAGTGCATTATCAGACTCCGTTTTTCATGAAATACTTCCCCTGACCACCATGAACCTATCAGACCCCACCTTCACATCCATCTGAGATGCCCTGTCACAGCGTCCCCTTGGCCACCATCCAACAATAAATGCCTCCCACAAAAACCTCCTCATGAACATCTTTATCCAACAACACATTCAATATTGCAAACTGAAATGAACTTCTGCAATCCCTTATCATGCAGGTGCCCTTGCCTGGTCCAGTGCCCCTACACAGGGCTACCCCAGTGGTTGCAGCATGACAGGTGGAAGGCTGCTGACTTGCACTTTGGGGTTTAGCAGATGGCCTTGCAGGTCACCCTCGAGCAGCTCTGGGCCTGAGGGGCCTGCTTAGGACTGCACCACTTCAGCAGCAGTCTGAGCTGGCTGAAGGGCAACAGCAAGGACACAAGTGGAGTGGCAGAGGTGGGAGCACAAATGTTGTCATCCTGAGAGAGAACAGCAGGTTCGTGCTTCACAGTGCATTGCCACTCCCACAGGGTGGAACCTCTGTAATCCTGATGGAACACAGATTGCTGGACTGCAGCAACAACCTGCATGTCCCTTTGAGCACTGAGATCTGCAGCCAAGATGGCAGCAGTCTGAGCCTGCATGGCAGCAAGCAGGGATCTCATGGCTTTCGTCTGAGCTTCCACTCCAGCTCTGAAACGTTGGGTAAGGTCCACTTGTGCTGGAGTAAAAACTCAGACAGCGAACACCAGATGCACCACCACAGTTAGTCTGCTTGTGCTGTCATGAGTTGACCACCACTTCCAAAGGATAGGCTCTAAGTTCTCTGGTGCTCGCTGTCACGTTATAGCCAGACTCCTCCAGGCTCCATGACAATGGCAGGAGGCTGACTGGCAGGCCTTCCAATGCACCAAGCAACTCAGTGCACATATTCTTATTTTTATATTCATTCATAAGATGTGGGTATCGCTGACTAGGCTAGCATTCATTGCCCATCCCTAATTCCCCTGGGGAAGGTGCTGGTGAGCTGCCTTCTTGAACCGCTGCAGTCCTTGGGGTGTCCATACACCCACAGTGCTGTTAGGAAGGGAGTTCCAGGATTTTGACCCAGTGGCAGTGAAGGAACAGGGATATAATTCTAAGTCAGGATGGTGTGTGGCTTGGAGGAGGATTTGCAGGTGATGGTGTTCCCATGCGTGTGCTGCCCTTGTCTTTCTAGGTGGTAGAGGTCGTAGGTTTGGAAGGTGCTGTCGAAGGAGCCTTGGTGAGTTGCTGCAGTGCATCTTGTAGATAGTACACACTGCTGCCACTGTGCATCGGTGGTAGAGGGAGTGGATGTTGAAGGTGGTGGGTGGGATTCCAATCAAGCGGGCTGCTTTGTCCTAGATGGTGTTGAGCTACTTGAGTGTTGTTGGAGCTGCATCCATCCAGGCAATTGGAGAGTATTCCATCATACTCCTGACTTGTGCCTTGTAGATGGTGGACAGGTATTGGGGAGTCAGGAAGTGAGTTACTCACTACAGAATTCCCAGACTCTGACCTGCTCTTTTAGCCACAGATCTATGTGGTTGCTCCAGTTCAGTTTCTGGTCAATGGTGACCCCAAGGTTGTTGATAGTGGGGGATTCAGCTATGGTAATGCCATTGAACATCAAGAGGAGATGGTTAGATTCTCTCTTGCTTGTGATGGTCATTGCCTGGCACTTAAGTGGCATGAATGTTACTTCCCACTTATCAGCCCAAGCCTGCATGTTGTCCAGGTCTTGCTGAACCTGGACACGGGCTGCTTTAGTATCTGAGGAGTTGCAAATGGTGTTGAACATTGTGCAAACATCAGCGAACATCCCCACTTCTGACCTCATGATGGGGAGGTCATTGATGAAGCAGCTGAAGATGCTTGGTACTAGGACACTACCCTGAGGGACTCCTGCAGTGATGTCCTGGGACTTAGGTGATTGACCTCCAACAACCACAACCATCTTCCTTTGTGCTAGGTATGACTCCAACCAGTGGAGAGTTTTCCCCTGATTCCCACTGACTGCAGTTTTGCTCGGGCTCCTTGATGCCATACTTGGTCAAATGCTGCCTTGATGTCAAGAGCGGTCACTCTCAATTCACCTCTGGAGTTGAGCTCTTTTGACCATGTTTAGACCAAAGCTGTAATCAGGAGCTGAGCGGCTGTGACAGAACCCAAACTAAGCGTAAGTGAGCAGGTTATTCCGAAGCAAGTTCCACTTGATAGCACTGTCGACAACCCCTTCCATCACTGGGCTGATGATCGAGAGTAGACTGATGGGGCGATAATTGGCCAGGTTGCATTAGTCCTGTTTTTTGTGCACAGAACATACTTAGGCAATTTTCCACATTGCTGCGTAGATGACAGTATTGTAGCTGAACTGAAACAGCTTGGCTAGGGGTGCGGCTAGTTCTGGAGCACAAGTCTTCTGTACAGTTGCTGGAAGATTGGCAGGGCCCATAGCCTTTGCAGTATCCAGTGTCTTCAGCTGTTTTTTGATATCAAATGGAATGAATTGGATTGTCTGAAGACTGGCATCTATGATGCTGGAGACCTCAGGAGGAGGCCGAAATGGATCATCCACTCGGTACTTCAGGCTGAAGATGCGCAGTTACAGCATGTGCCACGAACACGTCACAGTCTGCGACTGTAGCAGCTGCCAGGACTAAAGATGGCGCTGCTCAAAAAATCACAGAGATGAAACCTAACAAACACGTGGCAGAATACAATGGCCGGAGTGAGAGAGTGGAGCGGGCTGGGGAGAGCAGCGCGGGGAGACCAGCGGTAGCGGTGCCAGGGGGGGGGAGAAAGGGGGAGACCAGCGGTAACGTTGCCGGGGCGGGGGAGAAAGGGGGAGACCGGCGGTAGCGGTGCCGGTGGGTGCGAGAAAGGGGGAGACCAGCGGTAGCGGTGCCGGGGGGGTGGGGGGAGGGAGAGGGGGGGGGGGAGAGGGAGGGGGGTGGGGGGGGAGAGGGAGGGGGCGGAGAAAGAGGGAGAGGGAGGGGAGAAAGAGGGAGAGGGAGGGGAGAGGGAGGGGGGAGAAAGAGGGAGGGGGGAGAAAGAGGGAGAGGGTGGGGGGGGGAGAAGGGGAGAGAGTGGGGGGGGGAGAAGGGGTGAGAGTGGGGGGGGGAGCAGCGGAACAGAAGAGGAGTGCCTTTTTCTGTGCATGAGCTATAAACACAACAGCAAAAGACTTACTGGCCAGTCCCTGGACCCGGTGACACCAAGGTCTTCGCACCCTCGCTCCCCACGGCTCTCTACGGCCTCTCGCTTCCGGCCCTCTCCATTCAGCCGTTCCCTCCAGCTGCGGATGCCCAATCCAGTTGCTTTCTCCCCTACCCAGTTGGTTTCTCTACTTCTCCACAGTACTTCAGGCATTGCAACTGTCTGGTCCCTGCATTTTGCATGCTCCCTCTCCCCACCCCTCCCCCTCTTCACCCATCCCCCCTTCACCCCCCTACCTCCACCCCTCCACCATAGTTGAATATCTGAAGTGCAGTTGCAAAGTCGGGGAAATAGCATGCAAAACAAGACCTCAACAATTCTGGGTTTAATTATTGAAAAGTTTTATTAAGTTCATTAAGTATCCGAGGAACTGCTGTGCATGGATACATGAGTGTTGTGTCCAGCATTCCCGTTAGACAGACAGGCCGAGTCTCTGCTATGCACAGCAAAAGAGATTGTTCCTGGAGAGCCTTGTGGTGAATGAATGCTTGGCTCTCTATTCCACTACTGTAATGTCCATGTGTGGAAGGCAAAGTCACAAGAGTCTGAGCTCAGTCTATTCTTGGTGAATGTTCCCCAAGCGCATCCCAATGTGCATTCCCAATTCATCCATAAATGCAATGTTCCTTTCCACATCGTGATGAGCTCCGCAGCATGATCCAGTTGCCTTCGTTGCTTGAATGCTGACCGTAAGTCTCGAGGATTGTTTTCTCGACGGCATGTTTTACATGAAAAGAAGAAAAGCAAATCAGAGTCAGAGCTTCCCTCCCTCCAATGAAATTACTGTTGCGCATGCTTTATGCTCTGCAGTATAGGCCAATGAATCACTTAGTACCCACCTCAGCTGTAGGAGTCAGGATGATGTAACTGCCCCTATCTCGTGATGGTTCAATGCTGTTCTCAGGGAAAACATGAATGATGTGAGGGTGCTGGAAAAAGAAGCACATTTCTTTTGGACTATAAACATAAAGCAGGCCATTTAGCCCAGCTGTTCCCTGCTAGTGGTTATGCTACTCGTGCGTCTTCCCATCCATTCCCATTTAATCCTGCCTACTACTATCAGCATCATCTTCCATTTCTTTCACTCTTATCTACCTTTGCCTTAAAGCAACACTGAGGATGGAGAATGGTGTGGCTGCACTCCCACCTCACCAGTTGTGTACGCAGCAAGAGCATTCACATTTGTGCTACCACTGGACACGGCATGCTTGTTTCTTTCAGTGCTCAGTCTCTTCTTGCTGAATGTTCCCCAAGTGCTTGACCCCTTTGGACGCCTTCTCTGCTTGACAGGCAGCAGCTGGCAATTGCGGAGTCTCACAAGGCTCTGCATGGTTGTTTCAAGGGCGGATGGGGAAACATGTGGCTGTGTGTCCACGTGCACTGCTTGGATGGGTGCAGGAACAGGTGACTGTGTAACTGAACAGCAAGGAGAGGGTACCGCAGGTGGGGGAAGTGGAGCTTTGAACAGGAAAGCGTATGTATGGTCCATCAGATCATTAGGCCAGGGGGTGAAACGCTCAGGAGCCATGGATTGTGGCACGCGACTGATGTCCAGCGCGTGGACACCTCCATCCGAAGCTGCTTCCGGGCAATTGTTGGGCAAATTAATTAGCTCCATCTCATCAGCCAGTCCTTGTGTTTATGGCGCATGCACAGAAAAAGGCACTCCCCTTCCGCTCCGCTGCTCCCCCCCAACCTCCCTTCCCCCCCCATCCCTCCCTTCCCCCCGTCCCCCCTTTCCCCCCCTCCCCTCCCTCCCTCCCTTCCCTCCTTCCTTCTTCCCCCCCTTCTCTCCTCCCTTCCCCCCTTCTCTCCTCTCTTCCCTCCCCCCCTCCCTTCCCTTCCCTCCCCTCCCTTCCCTTCCCTCCCCTCCCTTCCCTTCCCTCCCTTGAAATGTATTTTCAGAGCAACTTACCTTGGAACAATCTCCTCTGTCTAATAAAAATGAAGCAAATGTCCAAAATGACTAAATAATTGAGATAAAATACCCGACGAAACTTCTCCTCCTTCCATTTTCAAAAACTCGCGCCGAAGCTTTCGGAAGATTGACGCACATGCGCACACGGTCTCGGGCCCTCTGCGCATGCGCTGCGGTCCGGATTCCCAGGACCAGTTTGCGCATGCGCAAAGGCCAACCTGGCGTGTTCCCCGAGGAAGATGACGTTACGCGATGATGTCACCTGCGCATGCGCAAACTGGTCCTGGCAATCAAGACCGCAGCGCATGCGCAGAGGGCCCGAGACCGTGTGCGCATGTGCGCACCGCAGCGCATCCTGATGACGTAGCGTTGTCATCAATCACTTTGTTTTTAAAGTGATGATTACAGACTTGAACACAAGAGGGACATTACTGGAGGAGAAGTAACCATGTATAATGGTAGTTAACATACAGAGCAGGAAGGAAGGTTGGGTTGTCAACAGTTTAATGAGAATAGGGGCACGGGAGCAGAAAGTGGGTCTCATCGACAAGATGAGCTCAGAAATGGCATGAGGAAAAATAGGAGATGAACCAGAGATAGAGAGAAGTTCAAAGTTACCTTTGTGTGTCTGTATCACTGTACTCATTCAGACCTTTATCTCCCTCTGCTGGTGTCTCTCTGTTCTTCTTCTTCTTCTTTGGCCTCCTTGTCTCGAGAGAAAATGGGTAAGCACCTGGAGGTGGTCAGTAGTTTGTGAAGCAGCGCCTGGAGTGGCTATAAAGGCCAATTCTAGAGTGACAGGCTCTTCCACAGGTGCTACAGATAATATTGGTTGTCGGGGCTGTTACACAGTTGGCTCTCCCCTTACGCTTCTGTCTTTTTTCCTGCCAACTGCTAAGTCTCTTCGACTCGCCACACTTTAGCCCCACCTTTATGGCTGCCCGCCAGCTCTGGCGATCGCTGGCAACTGACTCACACGACTTGCAATCAATGTCACAGGACTTCATGTCGCGTTTGCAGACATCTTTAAAGTGGAGACATGGACGGCTGGTGGGTTTGATACCAGTGACGAGTTCGCTGTACAATTTGTCCTTGGAGATCCTGCCATCTTCCATGTGGCTCAAATGGCCAAGCCATCTCAAGCGCCGCTGGCTCAGTAGGGTGTATATGCTGGGGATGTTGGCCGCCTCGAGGACTTCTGTGTTGGAGATACGGTCCTGCCACTTGATGCCAAGGCTTCTCCGGAGGCAGCGAAGATGGAATGAATTGAGACGTCGCTTTTGGCTGACATACGTTGTCCAGGCCTCGTTGCCGTCGAGCAAGGTACTGAGGACACAGGCTTGATACACTCGGACATTTGTGTTCCGTGTCAATGCACCATTTTCCCACACTCTCTTGGCCAGTCTGGACATCGCAGTGGAAGCCTTTCCCATGCATCGAGAGACAAGTTACTGGTGATAGTTGAGCCTAGGTCAGTGAACTCTTGAACCACTTCCAGAGCGTGGTCGCCAATATTGATGGATGGAGCATTTCTGACGTCCTGTTCCATGATGTTCGTTTTCTTGAGGCTGATGGTTAGGCCAAATTCGTTGCAGGCAGCCGCAAACCTGTCGATGAGACTCTGCAGACACTCTTCAGTGTGAGATGTTAAAGCAGCATCGTCGGCAAAGAGGAGTTCCCTGATGAGGATTTTCCGTACTTTGGTCTTCGCTCTTAGACGGGCAAGGTTGAACAACCTGCTACCTGATCCTGTGTGGAGGAAAATTCCTTCTTCTGAAGACTTGAACGCATGTGAGAGCAGCAGGGAGAAGATCCCAAAAAGTGTAGGTGTGAGAACACAGCCCTGTTTCACACCACTCAGGATAGGAAAGGGGTCTGATGAGGCGCCGCTATGCTGAATTGTGCCTTTCATATTGTCATGGAATAAGGTGATGATACTTAGCTTTGGGGGACATCCGATCTTTGCTGGTATTCTGAAGAGACCACGTATGCTGACGAGGTCAAAGGCTTTGGTGAGATCAATGAAAGCAATGTAGAGGGGCATCTGTTGTTCACGGCATTTCTCCTGTAGCTGGCGAAGGGAGAACAGCATGTCAATGGGGAATCTCTCTGCTCGAAAGCCACACTGTGCCTCAGTGTCGACACGCTCAGCCAGCTTCTGGAGCCTGTTTGAAGTGACTCCAGCGAAGACTTTCCCCACTATGCTGAGCAGGGAGATTCCACGGTAGTTGTTGCAGTCACCGCGGTCACCCTTGTTTTTATAGAGGGTGATGATATTGGCATCGCGCATGTCCTGTGGTACTGCTCCCTTGTCCCAGCACAGGCAAAGCAGTTCGTACAGTGCTGAAAGTATAGCAGGCTTGGCACTTGACACTGATTATTTGAGGGGTAATGCCGTCCTTCCTGGGGCTTTTCCACTGGCTAGAGAATCAATGGCATTATTGAGTTCCGATTTTGTTGTCTTTACGTCCAGCTCATCAATGACTGGGAGAGATTGGGCTGCATTGAGGGCGGTCTCAGTGACAACATTTTCCCTGGAGTACAGTTATAGGTAGTGCTCCACCCAGCGGTCCATTTGCTTGCGTTGGTCAGTGATTGTGTCCCCTGATTTAGATTTGAGGGGGGCGATCTTCTTGATGGTTGGCCCAAAAGCTCTCTTAATGCCATCATACATTCCTCTGATGTTTCCGGTGTCAGAGGCCAGCTGAATATGAATGCATAGGTGTTGCCAGTAGTCATTTGCGCAGCGCCTGGCTGTTCTTTGTGCAGCGCTTCTGGCTGCTTTAAGTGCTACGGATGTTAACTCGCTGGGGGCTTTCTTGTAGTTCAATGAGCTTCGCGGCTATGACAGGTTCCAGCTTTTCAAAGTGAGCTTGAAACCAGTCTGCATTCTGCTTCTCACGTTTGCCATAGGTGGTCATTGCTGAGTCGTAGATGGCGTCTCTGATGTGGGCCCACTTGGTCTCTGCATCCCCTGTAGGAGTGTTTTGAAGGGGTTTTTCAAGTGAATTTAGAAACTTAAGTAACAGCTGTGGATGAGAAATTCTGCTAGTGTTGATGCGCAGGCGGCCCTTCTGCTTGGAGTGATGCAGCTTCTTTGGTTTGAGTCAAACCTTGCTGCACACCACGGAGTGGTCAGTGTCGCAGTCCACACTGTGGAAGCTGCGTGTGATTTGAACGCTGTTTAAAGAGGCTCGCCTTGTGACGATGAGGTCCAGCTGGTGCCAATGACGTGATCTTGGGTGCCTCCAAGAAACCTGGTGACAGGGTTTAGTGTGAAAGAACGAGTTGGTGATGGAGAGGTTATGATAGGTACACAACTCAAGCAGTCTTTGTCCATTCTCATTCATCCTTCCAATGCCATAGCGCCCAAGGCAAGAGGGCCATGAGTCATGGTCGGCTCCAAACCTGGCATTAAAGTCCCCCGGCAGGAACAGGTGTTCGGTATTGGGGATGCTACTCATGATATTATGGAGTTCCTCGTAGAACTGGTCTTTAGCTTCAGGTGGGGAGCAGAGTATTGGGGCATAGATGCTGAGTAGGTGTACTGGACCAGAGGCGGTGAACAGTCAGATGGACAGTATGCGTTCTGAGCCATCTGACGGTGGCTCAATCATGCTGAGCAAAGAGTTTCTGATGGCGAAGCCCACTCCATGCTGTCTTGATTCTTCAGGATCCCTACCCTGCCAGAAGAAGGTGGAGTCTTGCTCTCTTAGAGATCCGCTCGCAGGGAGGCGTGTCTCCTGAAGTGCTGCAATGTCCACATTGAGTCTACTGAGCTCGTTGTTAATGATGGTGGTCTTCCAAGAATCGTTGATTTGTGTAAGGTCTTCCAACAGGCCAGGACACATAGTTCTGACGTTCCAGCTTGCCAAACGAAGGGCTGGTACCTTCTTTCCTTTTTTTGACGTACTGTTTGGTGCAATGTTACAGTCCACTTGTCGGGCAATGACCCTGAGCTCCAAGCACCCATTGAAGCAGGTGGACTGTGGCGGAACAGAACCTTACTGACCGGGGGCTGCCCGGTTTGAGGCGGGCAGTAGCTGTCCAGTGAGATGCGATGACCTCTCCCACTGATAAAGGCAACCTGTGGTGCCCAATCTCTACGCTAATTGAGCTGGACTTAGAACACGTAACTGCTGCCTTCCATGTTGTTTTGGTCGCTGTGAGGCGACTATGGAGTGACCTCTTCATGGCGCATGCCTGGGCGGATGTATGGAGGTTGTGAGTTGCCCAATCGTCAAAACCCCCCTCTCGGCTTTCCTGGTGGGGTCCAAAGGAGTGCAGAGCACAACGTTTGGCACCTGTATGGCTGCAGGAACTGCCGGAAACATGTCTCTCTGTATTACTGTGCTAAGTCACATCTTTATCTCTCTCCCTCTGTTGGTGTCTTTCGATATTACTGTGCTCAGTCTCATCTTCACCTATCTCCATCAGTTGGTGTCTCTCTGTATCACTCACTGTGCTCAGTCTCACCTTTATCTCTCTCCCTCTTTTGGTATCTCTCTGAATCACTGTACTCGATCAAATATTTATCTATCTCCCTGTCGGTGTCTCTCTGTATCACTTGTACTCAGCCTCAGCTTTACTTCCCTCTACTGGTTTCCCTCTGTCAGTACAAAAGACAAGGCTGAAGCATTTGGAAACATCTTCAGCCAGAAGTACCAAGTGGATGATCCAACGCAGTCGCCTCCTGTGGTCCCCAGCATCACAGATACCAGTCTTTAGCTGAATCAATTCACTACACATGAAATCAAGAAATGGCTGAAGGCACTGAATACAGCGACGTCTATGGGCCAGACAACATCCCAACTGAAGGCTTATTCCCCAGAACTAGCTGCACCCCTAGCCAACCAGCTACAGTACAACAATGATACTAGCACTTAGCTGATAATATGAAGAATTGCCCAGAAAAAGCAGGACAAATCCAATCAGGCCAATTACAGTCTCCTCTCAATTATCAGCAAAGTGATGGAAGTTGTCATGGACAGTGTTATCAATGATACTTACTCAGCAATAACCTGCTCACTAACGCTCAGCTTGGTTTCCACCGGGACCACTCAGCTCCAGACTTTATTACAGCTTGGTCCAAACAGGGACCAAAAGTCTGAATTCCAGACATGAGGGGAGTGACTGCCTTTCAAAGCAGCACTTGGCCAAGTGTGGCATCAGGGAGCACAAGCAAAATTGAATTCAATGGAAATAAGGGGGAAAACTTTTTAATGGCTGCAGTCACACCTGGAAAATGGTTGTGGTTGTCAGAGGTAAAACATCTCAGCCCTGGAACAATGCTGCAGGAGTTCCTCAGGGCAGTGTCCTCAGCCCAACTGTCTTCAGTTGCTTTATCAGTGGCCTCTCCTCCATCATAAGATCAGAAATGGGGATGTTCACTGATGATTGCAGTGCTCAGTTCCATTCGCACTCCACAGATAATGAAGCACTCCATGCCGGCATAGAGTAAGGCCTGAAGGACATTCATGCTTGCCCTGATAAGTTGCAAGTAACATTCATGCCACAAAAGTGCCAGGAAATGACCATTTTCAACAAGAGAGAATCTATCTCTCCTTGACATTCACTCTCATTGCGATCACTGAATCCCCCAGAATTAAAATCCTGGGGGCTAGCATTGAGCAGAAACTTAATTGGACCAGACATATAAATACTGTGGTTATAAGAGCAGGTCAGAGGCAGGTAATTTTGCTGCGAGTAACTCACTCCTGACTCCCAAAAGCCTATCCACCATCTAATAGTGCAAATCAAGAATCTGATAAAATGCTCCTCAGCTGCCTGGATGAGTGCCGCTCCAGCAACACCCAAGTGGCTCGACACCATCCAGGACAAAGCAGCCCATTTGAATGGAATCCCATATGCTGCCTTAAACATTCACTCCCTCCACGACCAGCACACAGTGGTGTAGTGTGTACCATCTACAAGATGCACTGAAGCAACTCGGCAAAGCTTCTTCGACAGCACCTTCCAAACCCTGTGACCTCTACCACTTAGAAGAACAAGGGCAGCAAATGCATGGAAACACCAACACATGCAAGTTCCTCTCCAAGGCACTCACTATCTTGACTTGGAAAAATATCGCTGTTCCTTCACTGTTGCTGGGTCAAAATCGTGGAACTCCCTACCTAACACCACAGTGCATGCACCTTCACCACATGGACTGCAGCTTCTCAGTCTTTTGCCTAAGATCAAGTGTGGAACCCATTTGGTCCATGCTGCAAGTCTTTTAATTTTTTTTTGGGGGGGGTGGGGGGGGGGGGGAGTGAATCTCAATGCTGTCTTCAGCTTAACGCCCCAAGGTTTGAGCGCTCCTGTGATTGGTGGATCTTCATGTTGCCTCAGGCCTAACTCCAATACAGTGAAGACTTGACCTTCCAGAATAGCCAGAATTAACACCCAAGCTCCATGTCAGGGGGTGCACAATACTGTGAAGAATACGGACGAAAGAACGCCACCGGATGGCACCTTCTTTGTGAAGACAATCTTATTCAACTTCTGTGAATTTCAAGCTGCTGACATCTTCTGCCTGCAAGATTTCCCCAGTCAATATTTTGGCATGGCATTCCAAAATGACATGGGATGCTTGAAACTTCTGAAGGCCATCAAGGAGAACAGGAATGAGGTACTGCTGTTGCTGTCAACGCAACAAAACCGCATTGTGATAGTTCATCTGTACAACCCCCATATCCCCGTCAGGGATGTGCTGATGCTCCTCACCAAGTACGTTGCATGACTGGAAACAGCACTGATGTCAATGACCCATTGAGGAATTGGACCTGCAAGCAGCAGATTTAGGTGATCATGAGATTGGACGTCAAGAGACCCATCCTCCACCCTCCCTCCAGCTTTGCCACTGGAAGAAGCCGGGGCTTCTTGTTCGATGGAGGGCAGCCCAGAATTTGTCGCAAATCTGCACACATGGCGGCCAACTGCGTATATGTCGTCTGCAAGCAGAAGTGCCTGCAGACAAAGGACAAGCAGAGTAAGAGCTGCAACCTGTGTGCTGAGACAGGCCACTTCGAAAATGCCAAAGGATTAAAATGCAACCTCAGTTATGCACAGGCGGCAAGAATCAAGGAGGGGAATGAGGATCCGAGAATATGGCTGCTGCAAAGGAGACCAACAACCCTCTTGCCAAGAAGATCCCCTGTGAAGAAGGCACTTCAGCTGTAAGTAATGTATTTAATATCAAGATGCAAGACAATATGCCATTTGAAGAATGCCCCTCTGGAAAGAGGGTGGAGGACAGGGGGAAGGAAAAGGGCACTGTGACAAGCTGCCAATTCCCAACACTCAGCCCTGAGCCTCTATCAGAGCAGACGGAGTGAATGCAAGAAGAGGAGCCAGCTGAGGGACAACCAGGAGACTAGCAGGTGTTGAAAAGGAAAACCAACAAGAGAAAACTGTGAAATAACTCAAAAGCAGCCACCGTGACAGGGACAATCATCTCAGCCTAGCGATGGTGCATCATACCCAAGAGCTAGGACTAGCATAAACAATTGGACTGGTAAACTATGCCATTTAAATAGGTAGAAAGATAGTCTTAATGTGTATAGTGTTGAGGGGTACTTTGCCAAGGTGAAAGCTGACCTTCTATTTCTGCAGGAGTGCGGAATACCGCACATCAGCACCTACAGGCAATGGTCACGATGGTGGGCCCACCGGCCATTGATCTGGTCAGGAGGAAACAATTCCTTTTCCTCTGTCTTGGTATTCTGCTGCAGAGGCAACTTCACCATCTCCAAAGTTAAGGAGGTGGTGGGCAGCCACCTCCTCGTAGCAGATGCATTGTACAAAAACGCTCTGCTTCGTTGAATCGATGTGTTTGCCCTGGCATGAAACAATGAGCGGTTGGCCATCCTCCGGCAGCTCCCACTGCTGCTGGTGTCCTCCAGGCCAGTCATTCAAGGCGGTGACTTCTACTGCATCATCCATGTGGACGGTCCAGCAAGACTGACAGCAAACTGGACACCACATCCAGACTCCTGATGGAAGCAGTAAAAGGCGCCAATCTGTGCGACATCTTCAGTTACCCTGCAGACTGAGCACCACAACCTGGTCTTTTCCTCAGCTCTTTGATTTTGCTCCTGGTTTTCACTGAGGGAATGAAGCAGGTCCTCGCTCCATCAAACCATCCCTCCCCCTTTTCCCTGCCTCCCTTTTTTACTGTGGGATATTTGTGACTTTGAAGCGGAGGAGCCGGAAGCCCCGCGACAGTGTGAGTGAAGGAGATTGAAAAACCCCCCTCCCGAGCTCAGCATTTAAACCCCAACGGCAAAAGCGCGAGCCGGCCGGCAGAGCCAGCGGGAAAAAGCCGAGCTGTGATTGGACGATCAGTGATGGGCGGGAAGGAGCCGGATTTTGGAACCTCCAGTCGCAAAGGCTCGAGCGCAGCAGAGTGGGGGAGGGGCGGGGAGGAACCCGAGCTGTGATTGGAGGATCAGCCAGCACGAGCGGGCGGTGCGTGTGGAACCCCAACGGCGAAAGATCGCATGAGAGAGAGAGCGAGAGCGAGAGCGGGTAAAAGCGATGTTCTGATTGGCGGCCCAGCCAGCACGTGCTGGGGGAGGAGCCGAGTGTTTAAATCCCAACGGCAGAAGCGCGCGGTGGTGCAGTGGTTGTGTAACTGGAGTAGAAATCCAGAGGCTGCACTAATCTCGTGAACTCCTCAAAACTAACAGTTTGACCATTTGTAATTCAGTTTAAAAATCTGGGCATGTAGAAAAAAAACCTGGCACCAGTAACAGCCATGATTGTCCATTTCGGGAAGGAAACCTGTCGGCCTGGCTGGGCTGCCCTATATGTGACTCCAGTCACACACTGAATCTGAAATGCCCTCTGAAGTGTGCCCGCGAGACACAGGAAGATATCAAATCGAGATTCAAGAGGAAAGCAATCTGTCTGCAATAATATAATCCTTTTCACCCCCAGTATCATTCAGTTGGCTCTGTGTTGCACCCTCCAAGGTCAGTACATCCTTCCTGAGGTGCGGTGTCCAGAACTGAATGTAGCTACTGCAGATCCGGGCCAACCAGAGCTCGAGTCAACTGTTGTATAACTTCCAGCTGCTTGTATTCCTATGTTATGTTTAATCCGTTCATGGGATGTGGGCGTCGCTGGCAAAGCCTGGCATTTACAGTGGTCTGCATGACAGTCAGCATTGGGTTTGACTCTAGTATGCAGAATGTCCTTTAGGTTACAATGGCACACCAAGATGTAATCTGTCAGGTGCCAGTATTTAGAGTGGGGATGCATCCATGTGGTCTTGAAGAAATCTTTTTGTTGAAAGAAGGTGTTGGTCATGGACAGCTGCTTTTCTGCACAGAGTTCCAAGAGTAAACGTCCGTTTTCATTACAGATTCCAACTCCATGGTTTCCAAGCACTGCCATCCATGCCAGGCTGTCACGGCCCACTCTGGCATTGAAATCGCCAAGAACAACAATTTTGTCCTTGGGAGGGGCATTCTGGATGAGTTCACGGAGATCTGTGTCGAACTTATCTTTGACGGCTGGGTTAGCCTTCAGAGTTGCAGCACAAACGCTGATGAGGGTTGCATGCTGCACAGGCACACGATGCATTCGGAGTGGCCAATTGGTAGGCTTGAAAGTTTAGTGGCGATAGTCTTCTTCACCATGAAGCTGACACCGAAGAGGTGTTGTTCACCTTGAGGTCTACTTGACGAAGAGAGGGTGCGGCCACACTGTGTTCTGTTAGGCTGCGTTGCTCTGAGAAGCAGACCTCACTCAGGGCCGCGATATCAGTATCTAGTCTGGCTAGCTCATGGGCCACCAGGGCTGTGTGTCGTTGGGGGAGGCTGTTGTCACCAGTGCCAAACATTGTTCTCACATTCCAGCAGGCGAGTTTCAGAATTTTTCTTCTCCCACTTTTAGAAGCGAGGTTAGGAGTTTGCGTTTTCTTCTCTGTCGTAGTTTGACCTCATTAAGAGATGTCCATTGACCGCAGCAAGCCAACTGGGTGGTAGGGAGATGAGGTAGTATGGGCTGAGGTTAGAAACAGGAGAGGTGAGGTTACCCTGTTGGGAGTCTTTTATAGACCTCCGAACAGTTCCAGAGATGTAGAGGAAAGGATAGCGAAGATGATTCTCGACAGGGGTGAGAGTAACAGGGTAGTTGTTATGGGGGACTTTAACTTTCCAAATATCGACTGGAAATACTATAGTTCGAGTACTTTAGATGGGTCAGTTTTTGTCCAGTGTGTGCAGGAGGGTTTTCTGACACAGTATGTAGACAGGCCAACCAGGGGCGATGCCACATTGGATTTGGTACTGGGAAATGAACCCGGCCAGGTGTTAGATTTAGATGTAGGTGAGCACTTTGGTGATAGTGATCACAATTCGGTTAGGTTTACCTTAGCGATGGGCAGGGACAGGTATATACCGCAGGGCAAGAATTATAACTGGGGGAAAGGAAATTATGATGCGATCAGGCAAGATTTAGGATGCGTAGGATGGGGAAGGAAACTGCAGGGGATGGGAACAATCGAAATGTGGAGCTTATTCAAGGAGCAGCTACTGCGTGTCCTTGATAAGTATGTACCTGTGAGGCAGGGAGGAAGTTGTCGTGCGAGGGAGCCGTGGTTTACGAAAGAAGTTGAAGCGCTTGTCAAGAGGAAGAAGAAGGCTTATGTTAGGATGAGACGTGAAGGCTCAGTTAGGGCGCTTGAGAGCTACAAGCTAGCCAGGAAGGATCTAAAGGTAGAGCTAAGAAGAGCAAGGAGAGGACACGAGAAGTCATTGGTGGATCAGATCAGGGAAAACCCTAAGGCTTTCTATAGGTATATCAGGAATAAAAGAATGACTAGAGTTAGAGTAGGGCCAATCAAGGATAGTAGTGGGAAGTTGTGTGTGGAATCAGAGGAGATAGGGGAAGTGTTAAATGAATATTTTGCGTCAGTATTTACAGTAGAGAAAGAAAATGTTGTTGAGAATACTGAGATTCAGGCTACGAGGCTAGATGGGATTGAGGTTCACAAGGAGGAGGTGTTAGCAATTTTGGAAGGTGTGAAAATAGATAAGTCCCCTGGGCCAGATGGGATTTATCCTAGGATTCTCTGGGAAGCTAGGGAGGAGATTGCAGAGCCTTTGTCCTTGATCTTTATGTCGTCATTGTCGACAGGAATAGTGCCGGAAGACTGGAGGATTGCAAATGTTGTCCCCTTGTTCAAGAAGGGGAGTAGAGACAGCCCTGGTAATTATAGACCTGTGAGCCTTACTTCGGTTGTGGGTAAAATGTTGGAAAAGGTTATAAGAGACAGGATTTATAATCATCTTGAAAAGAATAAGTACATTAGAGATAGTCAGCACGGTTTTGTGACGGGTAGATCGTGCCTCACAAACCTTATTGAGTTTTTCGAGAAGGTGACCAAACAGGTGGATGAGGGTAAAGCAGTGGATGTGGTGTATATGGATTTCAGTAAGGCGTTTGATAAGGTTCCCCACGGTAGGCTATTGCAGAAAATACGGAAGTATGGGGTTGAAGGCGATTTAGAGCTTTGGATCAGAAATTGGCTAGCTGAAAGAAGACAGAGGGTGGTGGTTGATGGCAAATGTTCATCCTGGAGTTTAGTTACTAGTGGTGTACCGCAAGGATCTGTTTTGGGGCCACTGCTGTTTGTCATTTTTATAAATGACCTGGAAGAGGGTGTAGAAGGGTGGGTTAGTAAATTTGCAGATGACACTAAGGTCGGTGGAGTTGTGGATAGTGCCGAAGGATGTTGTAGGGTACAGAGAGACATAGATAGGCTGCAGAGCTGGGCTGAGAGATGGCAAATGGAGTTTAATGTGGAAAAGTGTGAGGTGATTCACTTTGGAAGGAGTAACAGGAATGCAGAGTACTGGGCTAATGGGAAGATTCTTGGTAGTGTAGATGAACAGAGAGATCTTGGTGTCCAGGTGCATAAATCCCTGAAGGTTGCAAACCAGGTTAATAGGGCTGTTAAGAAGGCATATGGTGTGTTAGCTTTTATTAGTAGGGGGGTCGAGTTTCGGAGCCACGAGGTCATGCTGCAGCTGGACAAAACTCTGGTGAGACCGCACCTGGAGTATTGTGTGCAGTTCTGGTCACCGCATTATAGGAAGGATGTGGAAGCTATGGAAAGGGTGCAGAGGAGATTTACTAGGATGTTGCCTGGTATGGAGGGAAGGTCTTACGAGGAAAGGCTGAGGGACTTGAGGTTGTTTTCGTTGGAGAGGAGGAGGAGAGGTGACTTAATAGAGACATATAAGATAATCAGAGGGTTAGATAGGGTGGATAGTGAGCGTCTTTTTCCTCGGATGGTGATGGCAAACACGAGGGGACATAGCTTCAAGTTGAGGGGTGATAGATATAGGACAGATGTGAGAGGTAGTTTCTTTACTCAGAGAGTAGTAAGGGCGTGGAACGCCCTGCCTGCAGCAGTAGTAGATTCGCCAACTTTAAGGGCATTTAAGTGGACATTGGATAGACACATGGATGAAAATGGAATAGTGTAGGTCAGATGGTTTCACAGGTCGGCGCAACATCGAGGGCCGAAGGGCCTGGACTGCGCTGTAATGTTCTAAATTCTAAATCTGCAGTTTACCCTGTCAGGACATTAGTGCATACTTTTAACAAAACTTGATGTTTTTCATCAGAGCATTAGACAAATATTAATGGCATCAGGTGATAAGAATAAAAGAGAAAAAAGCAAATTGTCCTAAAGTTACACAGACAATTTTCTCACCCTACTTGTCAAAGGTTAAAAATCCCACTAAAAGATGCAGTCTGGTTTATGAAGAGGAGATGAAGCTAATCGAAGAGATTAGTGAGAATTGTGAAATCTGTAAAAAGTATCAAAGGATGTCCTATTGTAAGCCTTCCATTGGCACATGACTTTAGTGAGGTAGTTATGCCAGGGTTGGGCCGACCATGACTTATGGCCCTCCTGCCTTGGGCGCTATGGCGTTGGAAGGATGAATGAGAATGGGCAGAGACTGCTTGAGTTGTGTACCTATCATAACCTCTGCATCACCAACTCATTCTTTCACACTAAACCCTGTCACCAGGTTTCATGGAGGCACCCAAGATCACGTCGTTGTCACCAGCTAGACCTCACTGTCACAAGGCGAGCCTCCTTAAACAGTGTTCAAATCACACGCAGCTTCCACAGTGCGGACTGTGACACCAACCACTCCCTGGTGTGCAGCAAGGTTAGACTCAGACCAAAGAAGTTGCATCATTCCAAGCAGAAGGGCCACCCGTGCATCAACATGAGCAGAATTTCTCATCCACAGCTGTTACAAAAATTTCTAAATTCACTTGTAACAGCTCTTCAAAACACTCCCACAGGGGATGCTGAGACCAAGTGGGCCCACATCAGAGACGCCATCTATGAGTCAGCTTTGACCACCTATGGCAAACGTGCGAAGAGGAATGCAGACTGGTTTCAATCTCATTTTGAAGAGCTGGAACCTGTCATAGCCGCTAAGCGCATTGCAGTGTTGAACTACAAGAAAGCCCCCAGCGAGTTAACATCCGTAGCACTTAAAGCAGCCAGAAGCACTGCACAAAGAACAGCCAGGTGCTGCACAAATGACTACTGGCAACACCTATGCCTTCATATTCAGCTGGCCTCAGACACCGGAAACATCAGAGGAATGTATGATGGCATTAAGAGAGCTTTTGGGCCAACCATCAAGAAGATCGCCCCCCTCAAATCTAAATCAGGGGACATAATCACTGACCAACGCAAGCAAATGGACTGCTAGGTTGAGCACTACCTAGAACTGTACTCCAGGGAAAATGTTGTCACTGAGACTGCCCTCAATGCAGCCCAGCCTCTTCCAGTCATGGAGGAGCTGGACGTACAGCCAACAAAATCGGAACTCAGTGATGCCATTGATTCTCTAGCCAGCGGAAAAGCCCCGGGAAGGACAGCATTACCCCTGAAATAATCAAGAGTGCCAAGCCTGCTATACTCTCAGCACTACATGAACTGCTTTGCCTGTGCTGGGACGAGGGAGCAGTACCTCAGGTCATGCGCGATGCCAATATCATCACCCTCTATAAAATCAAAGGTGACCGCGGTGACTGCAACAACTACCATGGAATCTCCCTGCTCAGCATAGTGGGGAAAGTCTTTGCTCGAATCACTTTAAACAGGCTCCAGAAGCTGGCCGAGCGCGTCCACCCTGAGGCACAGTGTGGCTCTCGTGCAGAGAGATCAACCATTGACCTGCTGTTCTCCCTTCATCAGATACAGGAGAAATGCCGCGAACAACAGATGCCCCTCTACATTGCTTTCATTGATCTCACCAAAGCCTTTGACCTCGTCAGCAGACGTGGTCTCTTCAGACTACCAGAAAAGATTGGATGTCCACCAAAGCTACTAAGTATCATCACCTCATTCCATGACAATATGAAAGGCACAATTCAACATCGCGGCACCTCATCAGACCCCTTTCCTATCCTGAGTGGCGTGAAACAGGGCTGTGTTCTTGCACCCACACTTTTTGGGATTTCTTCTCCCTGCTGCTCTCACATGCGTTCAAGTCTTCAGAAGAAGGAATTTTCCTCCACACAAGATCAGGGGGCAGGTTGTTCAACCTTGCCCGTCTAAGAGCGAAGTCCAAAGTATGGAAAGTCCTCATCAGGGAACTCCTCTTTGCTGACGATGCTGCTTTAACATCTCACACTGAAGAGTGTCTGCAGAGTCTCATCGACAGGTTTGCGGCTGCCTGCAACGAATTTGACCGAACCATCAGCCTCAAGAAAACGAACATCATGGAACAGGACGTCAGAAATGCTCCATCCATCAATATTGGCGACCATGCTCTGGAAGTGGTTCAAGAGTTCACCTACCTCGGCTCAACTATCACCAGTAACCTGTCTCTGGATGCAGAAATCAACAAGCGCATGGGAAAGGCTTCCACTGCTATGTCCAGACTGGCCAAGAGAGTGTGGGAAAATGGCACACTGACACGGAACACAAAAGTCCGAGTGTATCAGGCCTGTGTCCTCAGTACCTTGCTCTATGGCAGCGAGGCCTGGACAACGTATGTCAGCCAAGAGCGACGTCTCAATTCATTCCACCTTCACTGCCTCCGGAGAATACTTGGCATCAGGTGGCAGGACCGTATCTCCAACACAGAAGTCCTCGAGGCGGCCAACATCCCCAGCTTATACACACTACTGAGTTAGCGGCGCTTGAGATGGCTTGGCCATGTGAGCTGCATGGAAGATGGCAGGATCCCCAAAGACACATTGTACAGCGAGCTCTCCACTGGTATCAGACCCACCGGCCGTCCATGTCTCCGCTTTAAAGACATCTGCAAACGCGAAATGAAGTCCTGTGACATTGATCACAAGTCATGGGAGTCAGTTGCCAGCGTTCGCCAGAGCTGGCAGGCAGCCATAAAGGCGGGGCTAAAGTGTGGCGAGTCGAAGAGACTTAGCAGTTGGCAGGAAAAAAGACAGAAGCGCAAGGGGAGAGCCAACTGTGTAACAGCCCCGACAAACAAATCTTTCTGCAGCACCTGTGGAAGAGCCTGTCACTCTAGAATTGGCCTTTATAGCCACTCCAGGCGCTGCTACACAAACCACTGACCACCTCCAGGCGCTAACCCATTGTCTCTCGAGATAAGGAGGCCAAAGAAGAAGAAAAATATAATCGATCTAAAGTTATGGGACAAAGACAGAAATGTTTTCATCCGATATTTTATTGATTGGGCTATCAGGTTCAATGTATCTACATTAATAATTAGCAAGGATGGTAAATATTATAGACAAAATTTTGGAGAAATGGATAGAGAATGGACTTGGGCCATCAGTAAAGTTTCTGTTTGATAATGGAGGTGAATTTGCCAATGACAAGTCCAGAGATATGTGTGGAAATATGAATATCATGGTCATGAATACAGCAGCTGTGAGCTCTTTTAGCAATGGACTCTGTGAAAGGAATCATGTTGTGATTGATGAAATGGTGCATAAAATTTTAGCTGATCAACCAGACTGTAAATTTACTACTGCCCTAACATGGACGGTTCATGCAAAGAATTCTCTATGGATGTTTGGAGGGTATAATCCTTATCAATTAGTCCATGGGCAAAATCCCAAATTGCATTCTGAACTTTGTGATAGTCCTCTTGCTTTGCATGCAGGGAGACAGGTTTTTATGAAGGTTGAGGTTTCAGGGTAAATTCATAAAGCACTGAGGCATCACATTAGACCATCTGAGACAGAGTTTAATTCACTGTAAAAGAGAGGGTCATGGGGAACGGAAATGCCCTGGTAAGGTAATAGGTCGTGATGATAAGATAGTATTTATGAAACATGGCAACCAAATTGTTGAGGCTCATTCCTCATAATTAATCAGAATTAATTACAAAATCTTGGACTCTGAAAAGCTGATAGAATAAAACGAGGCAACTGCACCCCAAATGTTCCCTCACTCTGTGTACAGTCCCACACTGTAACTGTGTTTATGTACAGTTCCCTCACTCTGTGAACAGTCCCACATTGTCACTGTGTTTATGTACAGTTCCCTCACTCTGTGTACAGTCCCACACTGTAACTGTGTTTATGTACAGTTCCCTCACTCTGTGTACAGTCCTGCACTGCAAATGTGTTGATGTAGAGTCCCTCACTCTGTGGACAATCCCACACTGTCACTGTTTCTCTGTGTACAGCACCTTGGCTCCCCCTCTCAACTTTCCTAAATCGCAGTGATGTATGCAATTTTCCAATCTAAAGGAGTAGTGTGTCAGCTGTGGCTCAGTGGGTAGTACTCTTAGTCAGAAGGTTGTGGGTTCAAGTCTCATTCCAAAACTTGAGCACAGCAATCTTGGCTGACACTGCAGTGCAGTACTGAGGGAGTGTTCAGATGAGACATTAAACCGAGACCCCATCTGCCCTCTCAGGCGGGTGCAAAAGATCCCATGGCACTATTTCAAAGAAGACAATGGGTGGTAGGACCCTAGGAAGTACACAGGGTCAGAGGGACCTTGGTGTACTTGTCCATAGATCACTGAAGGCAGCAGCACAGGTGGATAAGGTGGTTCGGAAGGCATATGGGATACTTGCCTTTATTAGCCGAGGCATAGAATATAAGAGCAGGGAGGTTATGATGGAGTTGTATAAAACGCTAGTTAGGCCACAGCTGGAGTACTGTGTACAGTTCTGGGCACCACACTATAGGAAGGATGTGATTGGAGAGGGTACAGAGGAGATTCACCAGGATGTTGCCTGGGATGGAGCATTTCAGCTATGAAGAGAGACTGGATAGGCTGGGGTTGTTTTCGTTAGAGCAGAGAAGTCTGAGGGGGGACCTGATTGAGGTATACAAAATTATGAGGGGCATTGATAGGTTAGATAGGAAGAAACATTTTCCCTTAGAGGTGTCAATCCCCAGGGGCATAGATTTAGGGTAAGGGGCAGGAGGTTTAGAGGGGATTTGAGGAAAAATGTTTTCCCCCAGAGGGCGGTTGGAATCTGGAACACACTGCCTGAAGGGGTGGAAGAGGCAGGAACCCTCACAACATTTAAGAAGTATTTAGATGAGCACTTGAAACGCCGTAGCATACAAGGCCAAGGGCCAAGTGCTGGAAAATGGGATTAGAATAGATAGGTGCTTGATGGCTGGCACAGACATGATGGGCTGAAGGGCCTGTTTCTGTGCTGTATAACTCTATGACTCTATGACTGTAACTGTGTTTACAGTTTCCTCACTCTGTGTACAGTCCTACAATGTAACTGTGTTTATGTACAGTTCCCTCATTCTGTGTACAGTCTCACACGGTCACTGTGTTTATGTGGTGTTCCCTCACTTTGTGTACAGTCTCACACTGTAATTGTGTTTATGTACAGTTTCCTCACTCTGTGTACAGTCCCATACTGTAACTGTGTTTATGTACAGTTTCCTCACTCTGTGTACACTCCCATACTGTAACTGTGTTTATGTAGAGTTCCCTCACTTTGTGTACAGTCTCACACTGTCATTGTGTTTATGGAGAGCTCTCTCACTCTGTGTACAGTCCCACACTGTAACTGTGTTTATGTACAGTTCCCTCACACTGTGAACAGTCCCACACTGTAACTGTGTTTATGTAGGGTTCCCTCACACTGTGAACAGTCCCACACTGTAACTGTGTTTATGTAGAGTTCCCTCACTTCATGTACAGTCTCACATTGTAACTGTGTTTATGTAGTTTCCCCAGTCCATCTTTGTGATAAACTGACCAACACCATTAAATTGAGATGATAAATTTCTCTGCACAATAACCCAATTTCTTATCCATACCTTCCTCAGTACATGTTTAACAGGAGATTTTGAACGTTAGCTGTGGGTTGGAGTCAGCTCTGAGGTGAGGATGAAATCTTGATGTTGGAGATCTTTTGCCCATTAGTTTCAGTTCTGCCAGTCTGTCCCCTTTCGGTAAATATAAACCTGTTTGTTGGTGCAAAGAACAAAACCAGAATTGTATTTCCATTTCTAAAGCAGCGTGCTTATTCTTTTTAGTAACATTGTTCCTCTGGGAGGTCCCCCTGCTCAGATTAAATCGGACTGTGATCTCTGAGAGGAAGTGTAATGAGAAGGAACTAGTCTTGATGTTATCGCTGAGTTTCGGACATCTGTTAAATATTAATAACAAATAGACACTGTGCTTCTAGTAAACGAGGGCTGCTCTTTGAGGGCTTTCTGGAGCATTCATTCAGGATTAATTTGAACACCTGAATGCCAGTTTTCCATAAAGTAAACAGTTCACTTTCTCTGTAATCCCACTAGACTGTCCCATCGACCATTCCCAGGGTCAGGTACAGCACAGGTTAAATACAAGTGAAGCTCCTTCTACACTGTCCCATCAAACACTCCCAGGGCAGGCACAGCACACTTTAGATAGAGGCCTTCCGCGACTGATGGGCACCGCAAGGTCTGGAGTGCATCATTGATGCAGAGAATGCTATTTTAATTTGAGTTTTTGTTTATTGATCCACTTTTAAATATAGTTATTTTTATAAATTGTGTATCATGGGGGCCTGAGAAATAAAGGCCCCCTCGCCAAAAATACATAACAGGGGCCTGCAGTATAAAGGCCACCTTCAGATTAAAAGGTTAGATAGAGAGTAAAGCTCCCTCTACAATATCCCAATGAAATCTGGCAGGACAGATACACAACAGGTTCCAATTTTTTTCATAGCATGTGAGCATAATTGGCAATACCAGCATTAGTTGCCCATCACTAATTGTCCATAAGAAGGTGGTGGTGAGTCGTCTTCTGGAACTGCTGCATTCTTTTTTTTTAGAGATACAGCACTGAAACAGGCCCTTCAGCCCACCAAGTCTGTGCTGACCATCAACCACCTATTGATACTAATCCTACATTAATCCCATATTCGTACCACATCCCTACATTAGGGGCAATTTATAATGGCCAATTTACCTATCAACCTGCAAGTCTTTGGGTGTGGGAGGAAACCGGAGTACCTGGCGAAAACCCACACGGTCACAGGGAGAACTTGCAAACTCCACACAGTCAATACCCAGAATTGAACGCGGGTCGCTAGAACTGCGAGGCTGCAGTGTTAACCACTGCGCCGCCCATTCCATGTCATATAGGAACATCCACAGTGCTGTTAGGAAGGGAGTTCCAGATTTTGACCCAGCGACAGTGAAGGAATGGCGATATAGTTCCAAGACAGGTTGGTGTGTGGCTTGGAGGGGAACTTGGTGGTGTTCCCATGCATCTATAGCCCTGATTCTACCAGGTGGTAGAGGTCACAGGTTTAGAAGGTCCTGTCGAAGTAGGCTTGGTGAATTATTGCAGTGCATCTTATATGTGGTACACACTGCTGCCACTGCGCTTCAGTAGTGAAGGGAGTGAACGTTGAAGGGTTGCCAATCAAGTGGGCTGCTTTGTCCTGGATGGTGTCGAGCTTCTTGAGTGTTGTTGAAGATGCACCCATTCAGACAAGAAGAGAATATTCCATCACATTCCTGATTTGTGTCTTATGGTTGGTGGACAGACCTTGGGAAGTCAGGAGGTGAGTTAGTCGCTGCAGAATTCAGAGCCTCTGACATGCTCTTGTAGTGACAGTATTTATGTCATATTATTTGTCACAGAAACAGGCCCTTCTGCCCATCTTGTCCGTGCTGGCCATCAAGCACCTATCTATTCTAATCCCATTTGCCAGCAGTTGGCCCATAGCCTTATATGCTATAGTATTTCAAGTGCTCACCTAAATATTCTTAAATATTGTGAGGGTGACTGCGTCTACCACCTCTTCAGGCAGTGTGTTCCAGATTCCAACCACCCTCTAGGTAAAAAAAGTTTTCCTCAAATCCCCTCTCAGCCTCCTGCCCCTTACCTTAAATCTATGCCCCCTGGTTATTGACGCCTCTGCTAAGGGAAAATGTTTCTTCCTATCTATGTCCCTCATAATTTTGCATACCTCTATCGGGTCTATCGGGATCAGCTGGCACGGCCGGGACGTCCGCCCCACAGTGTGTGGTGGATGTGTTGGCCGCTGGCGGTGACGACCCGGAGGAGGATGGGGAGTCGCTGTGGGGCACGGAGGATGACCTTGATTCCATCGCCAGTGAGGTGGTGGAGACCCTCGTGCCTCCCACCGAATCTCCTCTCATCCCCACGGCGGAACTCCGGGATTTCCTCGCGGCTTGCAGGGGTTGCCGCGATAAAGTTCAGCCTGCCCTCGGCCGTTGGTCGAATCTGGCGCTGATCATAAAGTCCGTTCGTGCCGCTCTGAAGAAAGCGGCCAAGCGCGCGGGCATGAAACTGGTTGAGAGGCGCCATTTTAATGTGTTCCTCAATGGGTTGCTGGGGGAGTGGAAAGCCAGGTGCACTTCCACTCCCTCCTCACAGAGAGGTGTTGGTGACGGGTTTTAAGTACCTTTGACATGAAGATAACCATAGCCAGCCTCAACATCAACGGCAGCAGGGGGTCTCACCACAGATTTCACAATCTCTCAGTCCTCAGGGAAGGGAGATACACGGTGAGCTTTCTGCAGGAAACCCACACCATTCCGGGAGACGAAGCCACCTGGCTCCTGGAGTGGCAGGGTGGGGTCTACATGAGTCACCTCACCCCTATTTCTAGTGGGGTGGCGATCTTGTTGGCCCCGACTTTTCAGCCGGAGATCTTGGGGGGGTCAAGGATCTAGTGCCGGGCCGCTTGCTCCACCTCGCCGTTCGCCTGGGCAGCGTGCCGCTCCACTTTGTGAACGTGTACACGCCCAGGCCCGGCGCGTTGCAAGCGCGCTTCTTTGAAGAAGTGTCCGCTCTCTTGAGCTCCATCGATAGCAGCGAGTGCATCATCCTCGGGGGGGATTTTAACTACACCCTTGAGGTGGGGGATTGCTCCGGTCCCCAGCGCGGCCAGGCGTCGGTGGAGAAGTTGAGGGGACTGATCAGCTCCCTTAACTTGGTGGACGTCTGGCGGAATCTCAATCCCGACTCCAGCGCCTTCACGTGGCGGTCTGGAGGAGGAGGGTCGCGAATCGACCGCCTCTACTTTTCGCAGGCGTACGTCTCCCGTGTCTTGGCGGCCTCCATGCGGCTGGTGCCGTGCTCGGACCACCGCCTGGTGTGGGCAGAGTTCACTTTGATCCGCACGCGGGTGGATTCCGCGTACTGGCACTTTAACAACCGGCTGCTGGAGGACGAGCGATTTCGAGACTCGTTCTGTCGATTCTGGGCCGACTGGAGAAGGAACAGGGGGGCTTCCCCTCCTTGAGGCTATGGTGGGATGTGGGCAAGACTCACATCCGCGTCTTCTGTCAGGAGTACACGAAGGGGTCGACCAAGAGGCGGGAAGCCGAGATCGGGCATCTTGAGAGGGAGGTGCTCGACTTGGAGTCCCGCCTCGGTCATGCCGTCCTGGACCCGGCCCTGTGGCAGGCGTACAAAGAGAAGGGCGCGCTGAGGGACCTGCAGCTCACAGGGTCCCGAGGCGCGTACGTGAGGTCGCAGATCCAGATCTGGAAGATTTGGACCATGCCTCACCCTTCTTCTACTCGCTGGAAAAATGGCGGGGGGTCCATAAGCAGCTGGTCGAGCTGCTGGCCGACAACGGATCTTCCATCACGGATCCGGAGGAAATGGGCCTCCTGGTCCGTACTTATTACAGTGCGTTGTTCTCTCCCAATCCGTCCAAGGAGGATGCGCGCAGAGTTTTGTGGGAGGACCTGCTGCAGGTCAGCCCAGAGGGCGCCGAAGGATTGGAGGCTCCGCTCACGTTGGCGGAGCTGACTGGCGCCCTCCACCAGCTCTCGAGGGGCAAATCCCCAGGGCTGGATGGGTTGACCATGGAGTTCCTCAGGGCGTTCTGGGACATCCTGGGGGACGATTACGCATGGGTCCTGGGGGACAGCCTGGTGACCGGGGAGATGCCCCTCTCGTGGCGCAGGGCGGTCATCGTCCTGCTGCCAAAGAGGGGCGATCTCCGCCTGCTTAAAAACTGGCATCCGGTCTCCCTCCTCAGCACGGATTATAAGATCTTTGCCCGGGCTATGTCTACCCGCCTGGGCTCCGTGCTGGCCCACATGATCCACCCCGACCAGTCCTACACGGTCCCGGGCCGGTCCATCCAGGACAACATCCACCTGGTCCGGGACCTGATCCATCTTTCCCAGAGGACTGGTCAGTCGGTTGCCTTTGTCTCCCTCGATCAGGAGAAGGCGTTCGACAGGGTGGATCACGATTACCTTTTCGGGACTCTGCGCGCTTTCGGACTCGGGCCGCATTTCGTGGCCCGGGTCCGACTTTTATATGCCGCCGCAGAGTGTCTAGTCAAAGTTAACGGGTCCTTGACGGCGCCCCTTCGATTTGGGAGAGGAGTGCGTCAGAGGTGCCCCATGTCCGGCCAATTGTATACCATCTGCGTGGAGCCCTTCCTGTGCCTGCTTCGCAGGAGGTTGACGGGATTGGCTCTGCGCGAGCCGGCCATGCGGGTCGTCCTCTCGGCTTACGCCGACGACGTGCTCCTCGCAATCACAGATCCCGTTGACTTGCGGAGGATGCGCGACTGCCAGCAGACCTTTTCTGCCGCGTCCTCCGCGAGGATCAATTGGGAGAAATGTTCCGGACTCCTGGTTGGTCAGTGGCGGGTGGACTCCCTGCCGGAGGAGATGACACCTTTTGCGTGGAGCACCACGCACCTCCTCTATCTGGGAGTCCACCTTAGCCCCGCTGAGGAAGCCTGGCCGGCAAACTGGCAGGAGTTGGAGGCGAAAGTCACCGCTCGGCTGGGGCGCTGGACAGGACTGCTCCGAGTGCTTTCCTGCAGGGGCCGAGCGTTGGTCATAAACCAACTGGTGGCCTCCAAGTGACCGGTTGGTCACTTTGGCCCCGCCCCCTGTATTTGCCACCAAGATCCAGAAGAAACTCGTCGATTTCTTCTGGGGCAAGAGGAAACACTGGGTCTCTGCCGCGGTCCTGAGTCTCCCGATCGAGGAGGGCGGTCAGTCGCTGGTGTGCATTCGCACCCAGGCTGCGACTCTCCGCCTTCGGACCCTGCAGAGATACCTGTACGTCGAGCGTCCTCCCAGATGGTGTGCGCTGGCGACGTATTTTTTCCGCCAGTGTCACAGCCTTCAAGAAGACACGCAGCTCCTGGTGGAGTCCGTTAGCCGCGCCTCTCTGAGGGAGTTGCCTGTCTTTTACCGGGATCTATTCAGAGTCTGGAACATGGTCGCCTCCAGTCAGGGCGCTCCCCCGCCGGCGGAGGAGAGTGCCTCGGCTGTCCGGGCGGCCGACTCCGGGGACGGTCCGGCGGGCGGAGGAGTAGCCGAAACCCCCGGGAAGCCCCTCACTGCGGGTGGCGAGGGGGCTTGGGAGTGCGGAGCGTTCCCGGCGGGGCTGACCCCCGCTCGGCCGGAACTGCTCATCGGACCCAGGTCCCGAAACCCTCCTCGGGAGCCAGTCCCGCACAACCCGAGCCGCCTCTCGGAAATGCCCTCCGTGCCATTCCAATCGGCGCGGAGGGGTTTCCTGTACGGGCTGCTCCTGCACACTCTCCACTTCCTCGCCCTCGTCAGCCGGCCGGACACGCCCTGGCGGTCCGCGTTGCCATCTGGCGGCGAGGGGAAACCCCAATGGAGGTCTCCCTACGCGGGAGTCTTCCCCCTTTACATCGGGGACCTGGGGTGGAGGGTGCTGCACAGAGCAGTCCCGTGCAATAGGCTTTTAAGTAGGTTCACGGACTCCCAGGCCACCTGTACTTACTGCGGCCTGGACGAGTCCGTGTTCCACATTTACACGGAGTGTGCGAGGTTGCAGCCCCTATTTGAGTATCTGAAGGGGCTGCTCCTCAAATTCTGGCTGCACTTCAGTCCCACGCTCCTGATCTTTGGGCACCCGGTGCGGAGGGGCTTGGGCCGGGAGGAGGATCTCCTCATCGGTCTGCTCCTGGGCCTGGCCAAGGTGGCAATTCACAGGTCCAGGTTGCGGGCCGTCGGGGGGTCCATCCTCCCCGATTGCCTGCCCTCTTCCGCGGTTACGTTCGCGCCCGGGTGTCCCTGGAAAAGGAGCATGCGGTGTCCGCCGGTCTGCTTGAGGCCTTCCGCGACCGGTGGGCACCGCAGGGACTGGAGTGCATTGTCGACGCCGAGAATGGCATTTTAATTTGAGTTTTTTGTTTTTTTATCTGGTTTTAATAAAGTTATTTTAAAACTGTAAATATGTACATAAAGGGGGCCTGAGGAATAAAGGCCCCCTCGACGTGAAAAATATAAAAGGGGCCTGGGGTATAAAGGCCACCTTAAAGAAAAAAAAACAAAAAAAACGGGGTTAGATACAGAGTAAAGCTCCCTCTACACTGTCCCATCAAGTAACAACAAGAACAACAAAAAAAAAATGGAGTTCCTCAGGGCGTTCTGGGACATCCTGGGGGACGATTACGCATGGGTCCTGGGGGACAGCCTGGTGACCGGGGAGATGCCCCTCTCGTGGCGCAGGGCGGTCATCGTCCTGCTGCCGAAGAGGGGCGATCTCCGCCTGCTTAAAAACTGGCATCCGGTCTCCCTCCTCAGCACGGATTATAAGATCTTTGCCTGGGCTCCGTGCTGGCCCACATGATCCAGCCCGACCAGTCCTATACAGTCCCGGGCCGGTCCATCCAGGACAACATCCGCCTGGTCCGGGACCTGATCCATCTTTCCCAGAGGACTGGTCAGTCGGTTGCCTTTGTCTCCCTCGATCAGGAGAAGGCGTTCGACAGGGTGGATCACGAATACCTTTTCGGGACTCTGCGCGCTTTCGGACTCTGGCTGCATTTCGTGGCCCGGGTCTGAGTTTTATACGGCGCCGCAGAGTGTCTAGTCAAATTTTCGGGGCCTTGACGGCGCCCCTTCGCTTTGGGAGAGGAGTGCGTCAGGGATGCCCCATGTCCAGCCAATTGTTTACCATCTGCGTGGAGCCCTTCCTGTGCCTGCTTCGCAGGAGGTTGACGGGATTGGCTCTGCGCGAGCCGGCCATGCGGGTCGTCCTCTCGGCTTACGCCGACGACGTGCTCCTCGCAGTCACAGATCCCGTTGACTTGCGGAGGATGCGCGACTGCCAGCAGACCTTTTCTGCCACATCCTCCGCGAGGATCAATTGGGAGAAATGTTCCAGACTCCTGGTGGGTCAGTGGCGGGTGGACTCCCTGCCGGAGGAGATTACACCTTTTGCGTGGAGCACCACGCACCTCCTCTATCTGGGAGTCCACCTTAGCCCCGCTGAGGAAGCCTGGCCGGCAAACTGGCAGGAGTTGGAGGCGAAAGTCACCGCTCGGCTGGGGCGCTGGACAGGACTGCTCTGAGTGCTTTCCTACAGGGGCCAAGCGCTGGTCATAAACCAACTGGTGGCCTCCATGTTGTGGGACCCGTTGGTCACTTTGGCCCCGCCCCCTGCATTTGCCAACAAGATCCAGAAGAAACTCGTCGATTTCTTCTGGGGCAAGAGGAAACACTGGGTCTCTGCCGCGGTCCTGAGTCTCCCGATTGAGGAGGGCGGCCAGTCGCTGGTGTGCGCATGCACCTAGGCTGCGGCTCTCCGCCTTCGGACCCTGCAGAGACACCTGTACAACGAGCATTCTCCTAGATGGTGAGGGCTGGCGACGTATTTTTTCCGCCAGTGTCACTGCCTTCAAGACGACACGCAGCTCCTGGTGGAGTCCGTTTGTCGCGCTTCTCTGAGGGAGTTGCCTGTCTTTTACCGGGATCAATTCCGAGTCTGGAACATGGTCGCCTCCAGTCAGGGCGCTCCCCCGCCGGCGGAGGAGAGCGCCTCGGCTGTCCGGGCGGCCGACTCGGGGGACTGTCTGGCGGGCGGAGGAGTAGCTGAAACCCCTGGGACGCCCCTCACTGCAGGTGGCGAGGGGGCTCGGGAGTGTGGAGCGATCCCAGCCAAGCTGACTCCCGCTTGGCCGGAACTGCTCATTGGACCCAGGCCCCGAAACCCTCCTCGGGAGCCGGTCCCGCACAACCCGAGCAGCCTCTCAGAAATGCCCTCCATGCCATTCCAATCAGTGCGGACTGGTTTCCTGTACGGGCTGCTCCTGCACACTCTCCACTTCCTCGCCCTCGTCAGCCGGCCGGACACGCCCTGGCGGTCCGCGTTGCCATCTGGCGGCGAGGGGAAACCCCGATGGAAGTCTCCCTACGCGGGAGTCTTCCCCCTTTACATCGGGGACCTGGGGTGGAGGGTGCTGCACAGAGCAGTCCCGTGCAATAGACTTTTAAGTAGGTTCACGGACTCCCAGGCCGCCTGTACTTTCTGCGGCCTGGACGAGTCCGTGTTCCACGTTTATACGGAGTGTGCGAGGTTGCAGCCCCTCTTTGAGTATCTGAAGGGGCTGCTCCTCAAATTCTGGCTGCACTTCAGTCCCACGCTCCTGATCTTTGGGCACCCGGTGCGGAGGGGCTTGGGCCGGGAGGAGGATCTCCTCGTCGGTCTGCTCCTGGGCTTGGCCAAGGTGGCAATTCACAGGTCCAGGTTGTGGGACGTCGGGGGTTCCGTCCTCCCCGATTGCCTGCCCCTCTTCCGCGGCTACGTTCGCGCCCGGGTGTCCCTGGAGAAGGAGCATGCGGTGTCCGCCGGTACGCTTGAGGCCTTCCGCGACCGGTGGGCACCGCAAGGACTGGAGTGCATTGTCGACGCCGAGAATGGCATTTTAATTTGAGTTTTGTTTATTTATCTGGTTTTAATAAAGTTATTTTAAAATTATGTATATAAAGGGGGCCTGAGCAATAAAGGCCCCCTCGATGTGAAAATATAAAAGGGGCCCGGGGTATAAAGGCCACCCGAAAACAAAAACGGGGGTTAGAAAAAAAAAAGAAAAAAAAAAACGGGGGTTAGATACAGAGTAAAGCTCCCTCTGCACTGTCCCCATCAAACACTCCCAGGACAGGTACAGCACTGGGGTTGGCTGCTTCCTAATTGGGACTCCAGAGCTCATCAACGAGGTGCAGCTGACAGTGCTGCAGTCAGTTGCTGGAGAGGGAGAGCTGAGGACAGACTGCAAAAAGAAAAAAAGAGGAAGGTTTTAGTCGCTGATACATTGAGGAAGAGGTGGAGAAATGCAGTGTTACTGAGAAGGAAGTAAGCAGTCTTTGTGATGGAGAGGATATGGGATTGGAAGTTCAACTCAGAATCAACCAGGATGCCAATGATTGGGAAGAGGCGAGTTCAGCCAGGGAGGGAGATGGAACAAGTGGCTGGAGAACAGAATTTGTGGTGGAAGCTGAAGACAATGGCATTGATCTTCCCAATTCAAATGGTAGCAGGGAATGAGGTACTTCAGTTATGTGGAGAGACTAGAGAAGCTGGGATTGTTGTCCTCAGAGCAGAGAAAGTTGAGAGTCTTCAATATTATGAAGGTTCTTGATAGAGTAAATCGAGAGAAACCGACTCCATTGGCAGGAGGGTTGATAAACAGAGAACACAGATTGGGGGTAATTTTCAATAAAACCAGAGGGAAGATGAGGTGAATTTCTTTAACACAGCAAGTTGTTATGATCTTGAACACACTGCCTGAAAGGGTGGTAGAAGCAGATTCAACTGTAACTTTCACAAGTGAATTATATAAATATTTGAAGAAAAAAACACTGTAGGGCTTTAGAGAAAGAGCAGGGGAATGGGAATAATTGGGTAGCTCTATCTCACACACACAATGGGCCGAATGGCCTCCTTCTGTGCTGTATGACTGCGTTTAATTGGAGGAAATTGTCGCTCATTGAGGATTGGATTTCTGACAAGCAGTCGAACAACACAAAGGCAGTGGATGGGTGAGAGAGGTGCTGATGAGGTAGAGCTGGGTATTGTGAACATACATGTGGAACATCGCGTCATGAATTTGGATGATTTCACCAAGGGGCAGCATGTAGATGATAAATAGGAGGGAGGCCAAGGATAGATCCTTGGTTAACTCCAGAGGTAATGGTGTGGGAACAGGGAGAGAAACCATTGCAGATGATTGTTTGGCTCCAACTGGATAGGTAAGAGTGGGACCAGATGAGGGCAGTCCCACTCTGCTGGACAATAGAGAGGCATTGGAGCAGGATGGTGTGGTCAACAGTGTCAAAGGCTGCAGACATGTTGAGAAGGATGAGGAGAGATCATACACCATGGTGACAGACACAGAGGATGTCATTTACATCAATCACAAAGCTGATTGAAATAAATATTCCACAAGGTGAATGGCCAATCCCATAGGACATGAGAGGAAAGGTGGAATATTTCCTTTATATGTGAGAGACAACTGGTAAGTTTAGGGTTGAAATGAACCTTCAGAACACATTTAAACAGAATCTCTTAATGTGTAGCAGTTGGAGAGGAACGTAGGAATACAAAGAGGTGGAAGTAATGCTACAGTTTAATAGAGTTCTGGTTTGATCGCTGGTGGGATAACTGTGTTCAGTTCTGGGCACCGCACCTCAGGAAGGATGTATTGGCCTTGGAGATGAGGGCAGTGCAGATTCACCTGACTGCACAGACTAGACTTGTATTCTCTCGAATATAGAAGTTTAAAGGGTGATCTAATTGAGGTGGTTAAGATGATTAAAGGATTTGATAGGGTAGATAGAGAGAAACTATTTCCTCTGGTGGGGGGAGTCCAGAACAAGGGGCATAACATTAAAATTAAAATCAGGGGTGCTGTCAGGAAGCAATTCTTCACACAAAGGGGAGTGGAAATGGGGAACTCTCTCCCAGCCTCAACAGCTTTTCAGGGTAGAGTCAATTGAAAATTTCAATATTGAGATTGACAGAATTTTGTTAGCTTGCGCGTATTAAAGGATGGAACCAAGGTTGTCAAATGGAGTTCAGATACAAAGCTGCCATAATCTAATTAAATGGTGGACAGGATCGAGGGGCTGAATGGTCGACCCCCGTTCCGATGTTCCAATGTACAGGACAAATTTGAACACCATCTCTCAACGTGCAGCTGTTGATTTACCAGAAAGAGGTTTGATATTTTCATTCTTCGTTGACAGATGTGTGAAACCTGGCAACAACCTCAGGTCTATTTCCTTCTACTTAAGCTTCCTGGAGGAATTCACAGCACCGTTTAAACTGAACAGGGGACCTCCCAGAGGGAACCATGTTACTAAAAAGAATAAGCACAGTGTTTTACATATGGAAATATGGTTCTGATTTAGTGACCGACAGCAATAAACAGTTTCACTTGCTCAGAGCCTATTACATTTCTAACTTTTGCCAGTTCTGATGAAAGGTCACTGACATGAAATGTTAACTCTGCTTCTCTCTCCACAGATGCTGCCAGACCTGCTGAATATTTCCAGCACTTTCTTTTTTATTCCATGTACAATCCACACTGTCCTGGGACTACCCACCCATTTAATCTCCTTCCACAGTCCATGTACAATCCACACTGTCTGGGACTACCCACCTGTATAATCTCCTTCCACAGTCCATGTACAATCTACACTGTCCTAGGACTACCCACCCATTTAATCTCCTTACACAGTCCATGTACAATCTACACTGTCCTGGGACTACCCACCCATTTAATCACCTTCCACTGTCCATGTACAATCTACACTGTCCTGGGACTACCCACCCATTTAATCTCCTTCCACAGTCCATGTACAATCTACACTGTCCTGGGACTACCCACCCATTTAATCTCCTTCCACAGTCCATGTACAATCTACACTGTCCTGGGACTACCCACCCATTTAATCACCTTCCATTGTCCGTGTACAATCTGCACTGTCCTGGGACTACCCACCCATTTAATCTCCTTCCACAGTCCATGTACAATCTACACTGTCCTGGGACTACCCACCCATTTAATCTCCTTCCACAGTCCATGTACAATCTACACTGTCCTGGGACTACCCACCCAGTTAATCTCCTTCCATTGTCCGTGTACAATCTACACTGTCCTGGGACTACCCACCCATTTAATCACCTTCCACTGTCCATGTACAATCCACACTGTCTGGGACTACCCACCCATTTAATCTCCTTCCTCAGTCCATGTACAATCTACCCGGTCCTGGGACTACCCACCTGTTTATCCCCTTTCACATACTATGTACACTCTCCAAGTAATCAACTGTACCCACTGTATTTAATCACCTGAGGAAAATCTCTGTAGAAAAGCTCCCCGACTGCCAAATACAATTAAAGAAATCTCCTGAATAATCATCAATCCTCACATCTCCATCAAGAATGTGTTTTTACTATGAATCTTGGGTACCATTCATATGTTGTGTGGGTTCTTTTAGTAACTGCTGGTATGTGGAAAGCTGTTTGCATTAGGTTAGACATGTTGATTAGGGATAACATGTTGTATAAAACTAGCCAGTGCTTGAAAGTTGAAGCTATGAGGATCGGCTGGGGTTGTTTTCCTTAGAACAGAGGAGGCTGAGGGGCGACTTAATTGAGGTGTACAAAATTATGAGGGGCCTAGATAGAGTAGACAGGAAGGACCTGTTTCCCCCAGTGGAGAGGTCAATTACCAGGGGGCACAGATTTAAGGGTGAAGGATTAGAGGGGACATGAGGAAAACCTTTTTCACACAGAGGGTGGTGGGTGTCTGGAATTCACTACCAGGAACGGTGGCGGAGGCAGAAACCCTCAACTCATTTAAAAGGTACCTGGACATGCACCTGAAGTGCTGTAACCTGCAAGGCTATGGAGCAGGTGCTGGAAGCTGGGATTAGACTGGGTGGCTAGTTTTTTCAGCCAGTGCAGACACGATGGGCTTAACGTCCTACTTCTGTGCTGTAATTTTTCGATGGTTCTCGATGAATAAATAGGTTTAAGGTGCGAGGGGCAAAGTTTAGAGGGGTTGTGTGAGGCAAATTCTTTACACAGAGGGTGGTGAGTGCCTGGAACTTGATGCCGAGGGAGGTGGTGGAAGCAGATATGATCGCGACGTTTAAGAGGCATCTTGACAAATCCATGAATAGGATGGGAATCGAGGGATATGGTCCCCGGAAGTGCAGAAGGTTTTAGTTTAGACAGGCATCAAGATTGGCGCAGGCTTGGAGGGCCGAATGTCCTGTTCCTGTGCTGTTCTTTGTTCTCGACATTTATAGACATAAAGCGTAAGAAGTTTTTTTTATTTGTTCATGGGATGTGGGCATCGCTGGTTAGGCCCGCATTTATTGCCCATCCCTAATTGCCCTTGAAAGGGTGGTGGTGAGCTGCCTTCTTGAACTGCTGCAGTCCATGTGGTGTAGGTAGACCCACAGTGCTATTAGGAAGAGAGTTCCAGGATTTTGACCCAGCGACTGTGAAGGAACGGTGATATAGTTCCAAGTCAGGATGGTGTGTGACTTGGAGGGGAACTTGCAGATGGTGGTAATGAAATGGAAACGAGAACAGTTTAAAACGATTGAGTCTGTCTGTGGAATGTATGGTTTGGGCAGTTAGACACAGACTAACAATAGGGCCAGTGGGAGGTGGATTTGGAATCGCAGGGCTCTTTGCATATTTTTAATTGTCTTGCTAAACTCTGATCGTAATTGTGTTACCAAAGCACAATTTAAGGTCCAAATCGTCTGTATGCCTTAGATTTCAGGATGTAGACATTGATCGTTCGATGAATGGTGCGAGTCAGTTACTTTTACCAAATATGGCAAAGGAAGTGGTTCCTTAGAGGTTCACCGAGGAAAGAAGAGAGAACTAAGAAGAGACCAGAACTCAACCTGCGTCCGAGCTGTGCCTGGTTGTTAAATTTAGCTTTGTTACTTAATAAATCCTTTTAATTTGTTACACTGAAACTACTGCCTGCCAACCCAAAAAAAGGTTCAGAACTTCCCAGAGCCTTTAAAGTTGGTGACCCAGATAGGACAAGACTCCGTGGACAGTTAGTTTGTAACAAATTGGACTTCGGGAGTGGCTGCCTGATCAACACCCACACCAGAGAGGGAAATCCTGTGGTAGGAGCAGAATAATTTTACATGCCGATAGATCCTAGACAACTAGGCTCTAACAGAGAGCCATTAATGGCTGCAAAAAGTACAGTCATGATGTATAAAGATAAAGTAAATAAAGTGTGCAGGGAAGAAGTGCAAGCGTTATTGACAGAATGCCTGGCTTAGAGCGAATACCCTTTGAAGAAGTAGTTAATTTTATATTGTATTTGGAGATACAGCACAGAAACAGGCCCTTCGGCCCACCAAGTCTGTGCCGACCATCGACCACCCATTTATACTAATCCCACATTCCTACCACATCCCCACCTTCCCTCAATTCCCCTACCTATACGCGGGGCAATTTATAATGGCCAATTTACCTATCAACCTGCAAGTCTTTGGCTGTGGGAGGAAACCGGAGCACCTGGCGAAAACCCACACCGTCACAGGGAGAACTTGCAAACTCTGCACAGGCAATACCCAGAATTGAACCCAGGTCGCTGGAGCTGTGAGGCTGTGGTGCTAACCACTGCACCACTGTGCTGCCTCAGGGACAAGTAATTCAGAAGAAAATTAAGCCAGGCAAAGCGACTAAGCTAATAGCCTATGCAGCTTTTTACTGTGCTCAGAGAGATGAGCATAGCAGGAGGCAACAGGAAGATATCAAGAATTTAAAACAAGTGTAAGTATTCTAGAAATGGGGGCGGAATAATCGTCTGCTCTCATGCAGTAACAGAGCATGACTGCTTTAGGAACATAGGAGTAGGCCATTCAGCCCATCGAGCCTGCCCCGCCATTCAATATGATCACGGCTGATCATCTACTTCAATGTCTTTTTCCCACACTATCCCCTTACGTCATTTGTATTTAGAAATCTGTCCGTCTCTGCCGGGAAAATGTTTTTAATATTGAGACTTGTAAATGTTTTCCATGCAAGCACAGGAGACACAACATCTGCCCTTCCCACTGACCAGGGCCCAAACACTTCTTCAAATGAAACAGCTATTTAAATGTACTGCTTTCAATTTAGTATACTGTATTCACTGCTCACAATGTGGTCTCCTCTACCACGGGGAGACCAAACTCAGACTGGGTGACTGCTTTGCAGAACACCTCTGTTCAGTCTGAAAGTGCAACCCTGAGCTTCCTGTTGCTTGCTATTTTAATTTTCCACCTTTCTCCCATCTGACCTTTCTCTCCTTGGCCTGCTGTAGTGTTCCAATGAAGCTCAACAAAGCTTGAGGAACAGCACCTCATCTTTCGACTGGGCACTTTGATTCAACATTGAGTTTAATTATTTTAGATCATAACCTCTTTTTTAAATTTTTTCTTGCCTTTTTTTTGTATGTTTCCTTCTTCATCCCTTTACTTTGTGTTTAGACAGCTGCTCTCCTGCCATCCACACCTCATCCGGACACATCTTTTGTTTCTTTACTTGGCTTTGTAACATGAAACCTTTTGTCATTTAATGTCTCCTGCCCTCCACCCCAACACAGACATTCCCTTTTGTTCTTCCCCCCTCCCCTTACATTTGCTCAAAAGGTCATCGACTGAAAATGTTAACTCTGCTTCTCTCTCCACAGATGCTGCCAGACCTGCTGAGTATTTCTAGCATTTTTTAGATTTGTTTCACATTTCCAGCATCTGCAGTACTTTGCTATCGTAGATATTGATGTTCAGAGAGACTTGGGTGTGCTCGTACAAGGCACACACAAAGTTAGCATGCTGATACAGCAAGCAATTAGGAAGACAAATGGCATATTTGCCTTTATTGCAAGGGAATTAGAGTACAAGAATAAAGAAGTCTTGCTACAGTTGTACAGGGCTTGGTGATACCACACCTGGCATAGTGTGCGCAGTTTTGGTCTCTATATTTCAGGAAGGATATACTTGCATTGGAGGCAGTACAGCAAAGGTTCACTAGATTAATTCCTGGAATGAGGCAGTTATCCTAGGATGAGAGCCTGAGTAAATTGGGCCAATATTCTCTGGAGTTTAGAAGAACGAAAGATGATCTCATTGAAACATAGAAGATTCTGAAAGGGCTAAATCTGTTTCCCCTGTCTAGAATACAGGGGCCCAGTTTCAGGAGAAAGGGACAATCATTTAAGACTGAGATAACGAGAAATTTCTTCACTCAAAGGTTTGTAAATCTTTGGAATTCTCTCCCCCAGAGGGTTGTGGATGCTCCATCATTGAATACATTTAAGGCTGAGATAGATAGATTTTTGGTCTCTTAGGGAATCGAGCGATAGGGGGAGTGGGCAGGAATTGAAGCCCATGAAGATCAGCCATGATCATTTTGAATGGCAGAACAGGCTCGACAGGCCATTTGGTCTACTCCTACTTATTAATTCCTTATGTTGGTTTCAGATAATCAAGCTCACAAGAACACTCAATTTCTTTCCAGAACGTATTAAGAGCGCTGCAAAACACAGATTGTGAGATAATTGCCTCAGTCTTGCTGCCGGTGGAGTTGGTGAACGGCCTCTCCCCTGTGGGAACTCGCTGGTGTGTCAGGAGGTTGGAGGACTGAGCGAAACCTTTCCCACACAAGGAGCAGGTGAACGGCCTCTCACCCGGTGTGAACTCGCTGGTATTTCACCATATTGGAGGACTTTAAGTGAATCCATTCCCACACATGGGGGAAAGGGCGTCTAATATTTTCAGCCGGCGCAGACACGATGGACTGAATGGCCTCTTTCTGTGCTGTAACCTTTTTTATAGTTCTACCTGGAGAATAGAAGCACAGTGGATTCATGCGCAATCTTCTCAAGTCCGTTCCAACTGACAGCGGCTTAAGTGGCCTGTTCTTAAACACAAGCTTAATTAATGCGAGAAGGTTATGCTGGTAGTATGAGGTGAAAGAGGGTGGGAGGAGGCTTGACTGGAGTATAAATGCCACCTGCTGGATTGAAGGCCTGTTTCTGTGAAGTACGCACTATGTAACACTCAGGAAATATGGACCGGGTCCGGAGGGACACGATGTTCAAATCTCTGGACAAGGGCGGGAAAAATGTACCCAACGTGGCCCTCATCCTGATGACCACCTTAGTGTGCGGCTGCATCAAGCTGTGTGTAGATCCCCAGTACGCAAACTCCAAGTGTCACTACGTGCTGATCTGTCCCCGGTGTTGCGAAGGATGGGCCTGGTCACATTGCCGCGGAACGCTCCATGCAGTTGGGCGGGGCCGTTCCACCTATCCTTCGTGGAGCAGTTTCTGCGGGAAAACACTTTTGACCACCGGTCCATCAGGCAGTGGTCTGCACGGAATGTCCTCAAGGCCCTACGGGAAAAGGAAACGGTGGATCATGTCGGATGGTTCCCCGAGCAGACCGTCAAAGTCATTTGGCGGAATGCCTCATCACCAGAACTTTCAAACAAGCACCAAGACGTAGCTTGGCTGGTGGTGAGAAGGGCCCTCCCCGTCAGATCCTTCATGCACACCTGAAGTCTCGCCCCCTCCGCACAATGCCCCCGCGTTGGCTGTGGTGGGGAAGAGACGGTCGCCCACCTCCTCCTGGAATGTGCCTTTGCAAAGCAGGTGTGGAAAGAGATGCAGTGGTTTTTGTGAAGGTTCATCCCAAGCAGCTCTGTAACACAGGAGTCTGTGCTCTACGGGCTGTTCTCAGGGATGCACACCGAGACAAACATCAACTGCTGCTGGAGGACTATCAATTCGGTGAAAGACGCCCTTTGGTCTGCCCGAAACTTGCTGGTCTTCCAGCGCAAAGAGTTGTCCACCACCGAATGTTGCAGACTGGCACATTCCAAGGTTCAGGACTACGTGCTGAGGGACGCACTAAAGCTTGGGGAAGCCGCAGCAAAGGCTCAATGGGGAAAGACCACAGTGTAAGGTTCCCCCACCAAGCTGGACTGAGGGGCTGGATCCATGGGAAACCCCTCGAACTGTATCGTTAATATTCTCAATTGCTGTAAATGTAAAACTGTAATTGACATGACAATTGTGAAACGGAAGGGTTGGGAAGAAACTCATGACAGTATTGAAGGAAACTGATCTCCCTTGCAATGTTTGTATTTTTTGGTGCTGTTTGGAAACTGTTTGGCAATGTAATTTTTACAGATTTTTATGAATAAAGTATATTTTGGAAATAAAAAAAAACACTCAGGAAATGGGATTGTTTGGTCCCGTCCATTGATCACCCCCAGACCCCTGGTGAAAGTGATTCAGTGCTAATGCGTGCTCAAGTTCCTGTGAGCTTTTAAATCTCATTCCACAATCAGAACATTTTAAAGGGGCTCAGCAGGAACTCGCTACTCTCTAAATAGGTTGGACGATGCAGCGACTGACTACTGTCGGATGTGAACCTGAGCAGGCTGTTTGACTGAATGTATATCTTCCTGCACTGTGAGCAGGGATTGGCCTCTCTCCATTTTAAAGTGGTTGCTGTTTCAGCAGCCTGCAGGACTGAGTCAAGCCCTCACCGCCAGTGGAGTTGGTGAACCGTCTCTCCCCATTGTGAACACGCTGGTGTGTCAGCAGGTTGGAGGACTGAGTGAATCCTTTCCCACACACAGAGCAGGTGAACGGCCTCTCCCCGGTGTGAACTCGCTGATGTTTCAGCAGGTTGGAGGACTGAGCAAATCCTTTCCCACACACAGAGCAGGTGAACGGCCTCTTTCCAGTGTGAATTCTCTGGTGCACCAGCAGCCTTGATGACTGAGGGAATCCTTTCCCGCACACGGAGCAGGTGAATGGCCTCTCCCCAGTGTGAACTCGCTGGTGTATCAGCAGGCTGAACGAGTGAGCGAATCCCTTCCCACACACTGAGCAGGTGAACGGCCTCTCCCCAGTGTGAACTCGCTGGTGCGTCAGTAGGTCGACAGAGCTCACAAACCTCTTCTGGCACTGAGAGCAGCTGTACGGCCTCTCTCCAGTGTGTAGGCGCTGGTGCTTCATCAGGTACTGGGAGCTTTTAAAGCTCTTCCCACAGTCTGAACATTTAAAAGGCCTCTCCTCGGTGTGAATTCGCTGGTGTCCCAGCAGGTTGGACAAACATGTGAAGTCCTTTGCGCACACAGAGCAGGTGAATGGCCTCTCCCCGGTGTGAACTCGCTGGTGTGTCAGCAGATTGGAGGACTGAGCGAATCCTTTCCCACACACGGAGCAGGTGAACGGCCTCTCCCTGGTATGAACTCGCTGGTGTATCAGCAGGTTGGAGGACTGAGCGAATCCCTTCCCACACACGGAGCAGGTGAACGGCCTCTCCCCAGTGTGAACTCGCTGGTGCGTCAGTAGGTCGACAGAGCTCACAAACCTCTTCTGGCACTGAGAGCAGCTGTACGGCCTCTCTCCAGTGTGTAGGCGCTGGTGCTTCATCAGGTACTGGGAGCTTTTAAAGCTCTTCCCACAGTCTGAACATTTAAAAGGCCTCTCCTCAGTGTGAATCTGCCGGTGTGCCCACAGGGTGGATGACTGAACAAATCCTTTCCCACACATGGAGCAGGTGAATGGCCTCTCCCCAGTGTGTGTGCGCCGATGAGCTTCCAGCACATGCGGGTGAAGGTATTCCTTCCCGCAGTGCTCACATTTGTACAGTCGGTCCTTACTGTGAGTGCGCTTGTGGCTATTGAGTTTAGCCAGGCAAATGAATTCCTTCCCACAGTCCTCACACTCATACCACGCTTCTCCAGTGTGACTGCTCTTGTGCCTTGATAGAGAGGACATGTAAGCGAATCTCTTCCCGCAAACATCACATTCATACTGCCTCTCCCCGGTGTGCCTGTCCACGTGACTCCTTTCTCCTTCCATGTGCAAAGGCCGATGATATTGAGGTCCTGATGAATCAAGCGACTCTGTCAGATCTTGGCCAAGTGTTTGGTCTGAGCTTTCCAGGCTGCAAATGCTCCACTTCTAAAAAACCCTGTAAAATTAAAAAAAGACTTTCATTTATATAGTGTCTTTCTGCACTTTACAGCCAATGAAGTACTTTTGAAGTGCAGTCGCTGTTGTCAAGTAGGAAATGTCAATTTGCGCACAGCAAGCTTCCCACAAACAGCAATGACCAGATAATCTGCCTTTGTGGTGTTGATTGAGGGTTAAATATTGGCCGCAGGACACTGGAGAGAACTCCCCTGCTCTCCATCAAAACAGTGCCATGGGATCTTTTACATCTACCTGAGGGGGCAGATGGTACCTCAGATTAATATCTCATCCAAAAGGTGGCAGCTCCGACAGTGCAGCACTCCCTCAGTACTGCACTTGGAGTGTCAACCTAGATTTTCCCGCTCAAGTCCTGGAGTGAGACTTGAACCCAGAACCTTCTGATTTAGAGGCAAGAGTGCTACCCCAGAGCCACAGGTTACACTTCAAAATGAGTTTAGAAAGGGTAAGAGCAGCCAAAACAAAAAACACTTGCTTTCTTCTTAGAGCAAGAAAAAAAGCTTTTTAAAGGTATATTAGCAGGAAGAGTCAGGATAGGGGGAAAGCCAGTAAGGGATGAGAAAAAAAATGAAAAAGAGAAGACTTGCATTTATATAGCACTTTTCACAACCACTGGACGTCTCAAGGAGTTTTACAACGAATGAAATACCTTTGAGGTGTAGACCCTGTTGGCATGTGATTAGGACATAAGGAGGATGCAGACCGATATAGATAGGTTGAGTGAGTGGGCAAAAATCTGGCAGATGGAGTACATGGGAAAATGTGATGTTCACTTTCAGGAAGAATAAAAAAGCAGAGTATTACTTAAACGGAGAACGACTGCAGAATTCCGAGGTGCAGAAGGATCTAGGTATTCTAGTGCACGAGTCACAAAAAGTTAGTACGCAGGTACAGCAAGTAATAAAGAAGGCTAATAGAATGCTATCCTTTATTATGAGAGGAATTGAAAACAGAAGTAAGGATGTTTTGCTTCAGTTATACAGGGCATCGGTCAAAGCACATCTCAAATACTGTGTGCAGTTTTGCTCTCTTTATTTAAATGCGTTGGAGGTGGTTCAGAGGAGGTTTACTAGATTAATACCTGGAATGAGTGGGTTGTCTAATGAGGAAAGGTTGGACAGACTTGGCTTGTTTTCACTGGAGTTTAGAAGAGTGAGGGGAGTTTATATTGAAGTATATAAGATCCTGAACGGTCTTGCCAAGGTGGATGTGGAAAGGATGTTTCCTCTTGTGGGTGAGTCCAGAACCAGGGTGCACTGTTTTAAAATTAGGGATCGCCCTTTCAGGACACAGATGAGGAGAATTTTTTTCTCTGAGGGTTGTGCAACTTTGGAACTCTCTGCCTCAGAAAGTGATGGAGGCGGGGTCATTGAATATTTTGAAGGCGGATTTAGATAGATTCTTGTTAGGCAACACACGAATTAGGAGCAGGAGTAGGCCACTCGGCCCTTCGAGCCTACTCCTTCATTCATTAAGTTCATGGCCGAACTGATTACTCCACATTCCCGCCTACTCCTGATAACCTTTCACCCCCTTGCTTATCAAGAATCTATCTACCTCTACCTTAAAAATATTCAAAGACTCTGTTTCCACCACCTTTTGAGGAAGAGAATTCCAAAGACTCAAGACCCTCTGAGAGAAAAAATTTCTCCTCATCTCTGTCTTAAATGGGCGACCCCTTATTTTTAAACAGTGACCCCTAGTTCTAGATTCTCCCACAAGAGGAAACATCCTTTCCACATCCACCCTGTCAAGACCCCTCAGGATCTTATATGTTTCAATCAAGTCGCCTCTTACTCTTCTAAATTCCAGCGGATACAAGCCTAGCCTGCCCAATCTTTCCTCATAAGACAGCCCGCCCATTCCAGGTATTAGTCTAGTAAACCTTCTCTGTACTGCCTCCAATGCATTTACATCCTACATTAAATAAGGAGACCAGTACTGTACACAACTCCAGATGTGGTCTCACCAATGCCCTGTGTGCAGCTGAAGCATAACTTCCCTACTTTTGTATTCAGTTCCCCTCGCCATAAACTGTAACATTCTATTAGCTTTCCTAATTACATGCTGTACCTGCATACTAACCTTTTGTGATTCATGCATCTCAGAGATCTGCAATCTAGGCAAGGGATTCAAAGGTTATCAGGGGTAGATGGGAGTGTGGAATTCAAGATTGGCCATGATTTTATTGAATGGTGGAGCAGGCTTGAGGGGCTAAATGGCCTACTTCTGCTCCTAATTCGTACGATCGTATGAGGGAGGTGAGTGTGTAGAGTGAGGGAATGGGAGAAGTACTAAATAAATACTCCAACAGAATCTGAATCGGACACCAAATAAGATTTACGACTGAAACTTTTTGCACTGAATATACAACACAAAAGCAGGTCATTCAGGTCTCCTCCCATCCATCTACCTCATTTCAACCTTCCAGCTATCTTTTTATTTCCTTTGCTCTCACATGTTTCCTTTAGAAACTTCTGCTTATTTCCCAACTGGATTTGTTAGTAACTATCATATTTATTGCCCCAAGTTATGCATTTTCCACGAGTGGAAACATTCTCTCCATATCCACCCTGTCCAACCCATTCATTATTTTACAGCCCTCTAACGGGTTGCATCTAAGTCTCCTCTGTTCTGAAGAACAAAGCCCCAAGCTGTTCAATCCTTCCGATAGCAATAATCTCTCACGTCTGGCACTTCTTTGCACTTTCTCCAGTGCTTCTATATCAGAGTCGTCCAACATACGGCCTGCGGGCCAGGATCTGGCCTGCCAAAGGTTTCCATCCAGCTTGTGGCCGTTCCTCATCCTCGCCAGGGCTCCCACGGGTGGAGATGGGAAATTTCCTTGGTCTTCCTGCAGAGTGGCCTTTTTAAAACATTGCACTGTCGGCTTCACAGACGACAGCTGTTGAAGCAGGAACACGCTTCCCAACATTGGACCGATTCGGGGTTTTCCGACCTTTTTTTACAAGCTCTCCGGAAAACTGCGAGTCTGTCCAATGTTGGGAAGTGCATTCCAGCTTCAGCAGCTGTCAGCTGTGAAACTGACAGCGTGATTTTTTTTTAAACAAACTGACCAACCCCAAAGCTGCTGTGCTGACCGCTCCCGCTCAGTGCAGCTGTCAGAGAGAAGGAGAGATGGGTGGGGGGGAACAGAGGGGAGGGGGGAACAGAAAGAGGGGAAACAAAAAGAGAGCCAGGGAAACAAAGAGAAAGGGGAAAACGGAGAGAGGGGGAAACGGAGAGAGGGGGAAAAACAGAGAGGGGGAAAGAAAGAGAAGGGGGAAAGAAAGAGAAGGGGGAAAGAAAGAGAAGGGGGAAAGAAAGAGAAGGGGAAAGAAAGAGAAGGGGGAAAGAAAGAGAGAGGGAGAAAGAAAGAGAGAGGGAGAAAGAAAGAGAGAGAGAGGGAGAAAGGGAGAGAGAGGGAGAAAGGGAGACAGGGAAACAAAGAGACAGGGAAACAAAGAGACGGGGAAACAAAGAGACGGGGAAAAGAGAGAGGGGGGAAAGAGAGAGGGGGGGAAAGAGAGGAGGGGGGGAAGAGAGAGGGGGGGAAAGAGAGAGGGGGGGAAAGAGAGAGGGGGGGAAAGAGAGAGGGGGGGAAAGAGAGAGGGGGGGAAAGAGAGAGGGGGGGAAAGAGAGAGGGGGGGAAAGAGAGAGGGGGGGAAAGAGAGAGGGGGGGAAAGAGAGAGGGGGGGAAAGAGAGAGGGGGGGAAAAGAGAGGGGGGAAGAGAGAGGGGGGAAGAGAGAGGGGGGAAGAGAGAGGGGGAAAGAGAGAGGGGGGGAAAGAGAGAGGGGGGGAAAGAGAGAGGGGGGGAAAGAGAGAGGGGGGGAAAGAGAGAGGGGGGGAAAGAGAGAGGGGGGAAAGAGAGAGGGGGGGAAAGAGAGAGGGGGGGAAAGAGAGAGGGGGGAAAGAGAGAGGGGGGGAAAGAGAGAGGGGGGGAAAGAGAGAGGGGGGGAAAGAGAGAGGGGGGGAAAGAGAGAGGGGGGGAAAGAGAGAGGGGGGAAAGAGAGAGGGGGGGAAAGAGAGAGGGGGGGAAAGAGAGAGGGGGGAAAGAGAGAGGGGGGGAAAGAGAGAGGGGGGGAAAGAGAGAGGGGGGGAAAGAGAGAGGGGGGGAAAGAGAGAGGGGGGGGAAAGAGAGAGGGGGGGAAAGAGAGAGGGGGGAAAGAGAGAGGGGGGAAAGAGAGAGGGGGGGAAAGAGAGAGGGGGGGAAAGAGAGAGGGGGGGAAGAGAGAGGGGGGAAAGAGAGAGGGGGGAAAGAGAGAGGGGGGAAAGAGAGAGGGGGAAAGAGAGAGGGGGGAAAGAGAGAGGGGGGAAAGAGAGAGAGGGGGGAAAGAGAGAGAGGGGGGAAAGAGAGAGAGGGGGGAAAGAGAGAGAGGGGGGAAAGAGAGAGAGGGGGGAAAGAGAGAGAGGGGGGAAAGAGAGAGAGGGGGAAAGAGAGAGAGGGGGAAGAGAGAGAGGGGGGAAAGAGAGAGAGGGGGGAAGAGGAGAGGGGGAAAGAGAGAGAGGGGGAAAGAGAGAGAGGGGGAAAGAGAGAGAGGGGGAAAGAGAGAGAGGGGGAAAGAGAGAGAGGGGAAAGAGAGAGAGGGGGAAAGAGAGAGAGGGGGGAAGAGAGAGAAGGGGAAAGAGAGAGAAGGGGAAAGAGAGAGAGGGGGGAAGAGAGAGAGGGGGAAAGAGAGAGAGGGGGAAAGAGAGGGAGGGGGGGAGAGAGAGAGAGGGGAGAGAGAGAGAGAGGGGAGAGAGAGAGAGAGGGGGGAAAGAGAGAGAGGGGGGAAAGAGAGAGAGGGGGAAAGAGAGAGAGAGGGGGAAGAGAGAGAGAGAGGGGGAAAGAGAGAGAGAGGGGGAAAAGAGAGAGAGAGGGGAAAAGAGAGAGAGGGGAAAAGAGAGAGAGGGGGAAAAGAGAGAGGGGGAAAAGAGAGAGACAGTGAAAAGAGAGAGAGGGCGGAAGGAGAGAGAGGGGGGAAGGAGAGAGAGGGGGGAAGGAGAGAGAGGGGGGAAGGAGAGAGAGGGGGAAGGAGAGAGAGGGGGGAAGGAGAGAGAGGGGGGAAGGAGAGAGAGGGGGGAAGGAGAGAGAGGGGGGAAGGAGAGAGAGGGGGGAAGGGAGAGAGAGGGGGAACAGAGAGAAAACAGAGAGTGGGAAAACAGAGAGTGGGAAAACAGAGAGGGGGGAAACAAAGAGGGGGAAAAGAGAGACGGGGAAAGGAGAGAGGGGAAACAAAGAGAGAGGGGGAAGGTGAGGGGGAATCGGAGAGAGGGGGAATCGGAGAGAGGGGGAAGCAGAGAGAGGGGGAAGCAGAGAGAGGGGGAAGCAGATAGAGGGGGAAGCAGATAGAGGGGGAAGCAGATAGAGGGGGAAGCAGAGAGAGAGGGGGAAGCAGAGAGAGAGGGGGGAAGCAGAGAGAGAGGGGGAAACAAAGAGAGAGGGGAAACAAAGAGAGAGGGGGAAACAAAGAGAGAGGGGGAAACAAAGAGAGAGGGGGAAACAAAGAGAGAGGGGGAAACAAAGAGAGAGGGGGAAACAAAGAGAAGGGATAAAAGAGAGGGGATAAAAGAGAGGGGATAAAAGAGAGGTGGAAAAAGAGAGGTGGAAAAATGAGAGGTGGAAAAAGGGGGGGAAGAGAGGGTGAAAGAGAGAGGGGGAAGAGAGAGGGGGAATGAGAGACGGGGAAACAAAGAGAGATGGGGGAAGAGAGATGGGGAAAAGGAGAGAGGGGAAACGGAGAGAGGGAATCGGAGAGAGGGGAAACGGAGAGAGAGGGGAAACGGAGAGAGGGGAAACGGAGAGAGGGGAAACAAGAACAAAGAAAATTACAGCACAATAACAGGCCCTTCGGCCCTCCAAGCCTGCGCCGATCCAGATCCTCTATCTAAACATGTCGCCTATTTTCTAAGAGTCTGTATCTCTTTGCTTCCTGCCCATTCATGTATCTGTCTAGATACATCTTAAAAGACGCTATCGTGCCCGCGTCTACCAACTCCGCTGGCAACACGTTCCAGGCACCCACCACCTCTGCGGAAAGAACTTTCCACGCATATCCCCCTAAACCTTTCCCCTCTCACTTTGAACTCGTGACCCCTAGTAATTGATTCCCCCACTCTGGGAAAAAGCTTCTTGCTATCCACCCTGTCTATACCTCTCATGATTTTGTACACCTCAGTCAGGTCCCCCTCAACCTCTGTCTTTCTAATGAAAATAATCCTAATCTACTCAACCTCTCTTCATAGCTAGCGCCCTCCATACCAGGCAACATCCTGGTGAACCTCCTCTGCACCCTCTCCAAAGCATCTACATCCTTTTGGTAATGTGGCGACCAGAACTGCACGCAGTATTCCAAATGTGGCCGAACCAAAGTCTTATACAACTGTAACATGACCTGCCAACCCTTGTACTCAATACCCCGTCCGATGAAGGAAAGCATGCCGTATGCCTTCTTGACCACTCTATTGACCTGCGTTGCCACCTTCAGGGAACAATGGACCTGAACAGCCAGGAAACGGACAGAGGGGGAAACGGAGAGAGGGGGACACAGAGTGAGGGGAGAAAACAGAGAGGTGGAAAAAAGAGAGGGGAAAAAAAAAAAGAGAGGGGGAAAAAAGAGAGGGGGAAAATAAGAGAGGGGGAAAAAAAGAGAGGGGGAAAAAAAGAGAGGGGGAAAAAAAGAGAGGGGGAAAAAAAGAGAGGGGGAAAAAAGAGAGGGGGAAAAAAAGGAGAGGGGGAAAAAAAGAGAGGGGGAAAAAAGAGAGGGGGAAAAAAAGAGAGGGGGAAAAAAAGAGAGGGGGAAAAAAGAGAGGGGGAAAAAAAGAGAGGGGGAAAAAAGAGAGGGGGAAAAAAAGAGAGGGGGAAAAAAGAGAGGGGGAAAAAGAGAGGGGGAAAAAAGAGAGGGGGAAAAAAGAGAGGGGGAAAAAGAGAGGGGGGAAAAGAGAGGGGGAAAAAGAGAGGGGGAAAAAGAGAGGGGGAAAAAGAGAGGGGGAAAAAGAGAGGGGAAGAAAGAGAGGGGGTGAAAGAGAGGGGGTGAAAGAGAGGGGGTGAAGAGAGGGGGTGAAAGAGAGGGGGTGAAAGAGAGGGGGTGAAAGAGAGGGGTGGAAAGAGAGGGGTGAAAGAGAGGGGTGAAAGAGAGGGGTGAAAGAGAGGGGTGAAAGAGAGGGGTGAAAGAGAGAGGGGGAAAGAGGGAGGGGGAAATGGAGAGGGGGAAATGGAGAGAGGGGAAATGGAGAGAGGGGGAAATGGAGAGAGGGGGAAATGGAGAGAGGGGGAAATGGAGAGAGGGGGAAATGGAGAGAGGGGGAAATGGAGAGAGGGGGAAATGGAGAGAGGGGGAAATGGAGAGAGGGGGAAATGGAGAGAGGGGGAAATGGAGAGAGGGGGAAATGGAGAGAGGGGGAAATGGAGAGAGGGGGAAATGGAGAGAGGGGGAAATGGAGAGAGGGGGAAATGGAGAGAGGGGGAAACGGAGTGAGGAGGAACAAAGAGAGAGGGGGGAACAGAGAAAAAACAGAGTGGGGAAACAAGGAGAGGGGTAAAAGAGAGGGGAGGGAAGGAGAGAGGGGAGGGAAGGAGAGAGGGGAGGGAAGGAGAGAGGGGATACGGAGAGAGGGGGAAACAAAGAGAGAGGGGGAAACAAAGAGAGAGGGGGAAACAAAGAGAGAGGGGGAAACAAAGAGAGAGGGGGAAAGAGAGAGGGGGAAAAGAGAGAGGGGGAAAAGAGAGGGGGGAAAAGAGAGGGGGGGAAAAGAGAGGGGGGGAAAAGAGAGGGGGGGAAAAGAGAGGGGGGGAAAAGAGAGGGGGGGAAAAGAGAGGGGGGGAAAAGAGAGAGGGGGAAAAGAGAGAGGGGGAAAAGAGAGAGGGGGAAAAGAGAGAGGGGGAAAAGAGAGAGGGGGAAAAGAGAGAGGGGGAAAAAGAGAGAGGGGGAAAAAGAGAGGGGGAAAAAGAGAGGGGGGAAAAGAGAGGGGGAAAAGAGAGGGGGAAAAAGAGAGGGGGGAAAAGAGAGGGGGGAAAAGAGAGGAGGGAAAAGAGAGGGGGGAAAAGAGAGGGGGGAAAAGAGAGGGGGGAAAAGAGAGGGGGGAAAAGAGAGGGGGAAAAAGAGAGGGGGAAAAAGAGAGGGGGAAAAGAGAGGGGGAAAAGAGAGGGGGAAAAGAGAGGGGGAAAAGAGAGGGGGGAAAAGAGAGGGGGAAAAAGAGAGGGGGAAAAAGAGAGGGGGAAAAAGAGAGGGGGAAAAAGAGAGGGGGAAAAAGAGAGGGGAAAAAGAGAGGGGGAAAAAGAGAGGGGAGGGAAGGAGAGAGGGGAGGGAAGGAGAGAGGGGAGGGAAGGAGAGAGGGGAGGGAAGGAGAGAGGGGAGGGAAGGAGAGAGGGGATACGGAGAGAGGGGGAAACAAAGAGAGAGGGGGAAACAAAGAGAGAGGGGAAAGAGAGAGGGGAAAAGAGAGAGGGGAAAGAAGAGAGGGGGAAGAGAGAGGGGGAAAGAGAGAGGGGGAAAAGAGAGAGGGGAAAAGAGAGAGGGGGAAAAGAGAGAGGGGGAAAAGAGAGAGGGGGAAAAGAGAGAGGGGGAAAAAGAGAGGGGGAAAAAGAGAGGGGGAAAAGAGAGGGGAAAAAGAGAGGGGGAAAAAGAGAGGGGGAAAAAGAGAGGGGGAAAAGAGAGGGGGAAAAAAGAGAGGGGGGAAAAGAGAGGGGGGAAAAGAGAGGGGGGAAAAGAGAGGGGGGAAAAGAGAGGGGGGAAAAGAGAGGGGGGAAAAGAGAGGGGGGAAAAGAAGGGGGAAAAGAGAGGGGGGAAAGAGAGGGGGGGAAAGAGAGGGGGGGAAAGAGAGGGGGGGGAAAGAGAGGGGGGGAAAGAGAGGGGGGGAAAGAGAGGGGGGGAAAGAGAGGGGGGGAAAGAGAGGGGGGGAAAGAGAGGGGGGGAAAGAGAGGGGGGGGAAAGAGAGGGGGGAAAAGAGAGGGGGGAAAAGAGAGGGGGAAAAAGAGAGGGGGAAAAAGAGAGGGGGAAAAAGAGAGGGGGAAAAAGAGAGGGGGAAAAAGAGAGGGGGAAAAAGAGAGGGGGAAAAAGAGAGGGGGAAAAAGAGAGGGGGAAAAGAGAGGGGGAAAGAGAGAGGGGGAAAGAGAGAGGGGAAAGAGAGAGGGGAAAGAGAGAGGGGGAAAGAGAGGAGGAGAAAAGAGAGGAGGAGAAAAGAGAGGAGGGGAAAAGAGAGGAGGGGAAAAGAGAGGAGGGGAAAAGAGAGGAGGGGAAAAGAGAGGAGGGGAAAAGAGAGGAGGGGAAAAGAGAGATGGGGGAAAAGAGAGATGGGGAAACGGAGAGAGGGGAAACGGAGAGAGAGGGGAAACGGAGAGAGGGGAAACGGAGAGAGGGGAAACGGAGAGAGGGGAAACAAAGAACAAAGAAAATTACAGCACAATAACAGGCCCTTCGGCTTCCAAGCCTGCGCCGATCCAGATCCTCTATCTAAACATGTCGCCTATTTTCTAAGGGTCTGTATCTCTTTGCTTCCTGCCCATTCATGTATCTGTCTAGATACAGCTTAAAAGACGCTATCGTGCCCGCGTCTACCACCTCCGCTGGCAACACGTTCCAGGCACCCACCACCCTCTGCGTAAAGAACTTTCCAAGCATATCCCCCCCTAAACCTTTCCCCTCTCACTTTGAACTCGTGACCCCTAGTAATTGATTCCCCCACTCTGGGAAAAAGCTTCTTGCTATCCACCCAGTCTATACCTCTCATGATTTTGTACACCTCAGACAGGTCCCCCCTCAACCTCCGTCTTTCTAATGAAAATAATCCTAATCTACTCAACCTCTCTTCATAGCTAGCGCCCTCCATACCAGGCAACATCCTGGTGAACCTCCTCTGCACCCTCTCCAAAGCATCTACATCCTTTTGGTAATGTGGCGACCAGAACTGCACGCAGTATTCCAAATGTGGCCGAACCAAAGTCTTATACAACTGTAACATGACCTGCCAACCCTTGTACTCAGTACCCCGTCCGATGAAGGAAAGCATGCCGTATGCTTCTTGACCACTCTATTGACCTGCGTTGCCACCTTCAGGGAACAATGGACCTGAACACTCAGGAAACGGACAGAGGGGAAACGGAGAGAGGGGGACACAGAGTGAGGGGGAGAAAACAGAGAGGTGGAAAAAAGAGAGGGGGAGAAAGAGAGGGGGAGAAAGAGAGGGGGTGAAAGAGAGGGGTGTGAAAGAGAGGGGGTGAAAGAGAGGGGGTGAAAGAGAGGGGGTGAAAGAGAGGGGGTGAAAGAGAGGGGGTGAAAGAGAGGGGTGAAAAAGAGGGGGTGAAAGAGAGGGGGTTGAAAGAGAGGGGGTGAAAGAGAGGGGGTGAAAGAGAGGGGGTGAAAGAGAGGGGGTGAAAGAGAGGGGGTGAAAGAGAGGGGGTGAAAGAGAGGGGGGGGGAAATGGAGAGAGGCGGAAATGGAGAGAGGCGGAAATGGAGAGAGGGGGAAATGGAGAGAGGGGGAAATGGAGAGAGGGGGAAATGGAGAGAGGGGGAAATGGAGAGAGGGGGAAATGGAGAGAGGGGGAAATGGAGAGAGGGGGAAATGGAGAGGGGGGAAATGGAGAGAGGGGGAAATGGAGAGAGGGGAAATGGAGAGAGGGGGAAATGGAGAGAGGGGGAAATGGAGAGAGGGGAAATGGAGAGAGGGGGAACGGAGTGAGGGGGAAACAGAGTGAGGGGAAACAGAGTGAGGGGGAAACAGAGTGAGGGGGAACAAAGAGAGAGGGGGAAATGGAGAGAGGAGATACGGAGAGAGGGGGAAACAGAGAGGGGGAAACAGAGAGGGGGAAACAGAGAGGGGAAACAGAGAGGGGGAAACAGAGAGGGGAAACAGAGAGGGGGAAACAGAGAGGGGGAGCAGATAGAGAGGGGGGAAACAAGATAGAGAAGGGGGAAAGAGAGAGGGGGGAACAGATAGAAAACAGAGAGTGGGGAAACACAGAGAGAGGGGGAAACAAAGAGAGGGGGGAAGGAGAGAGAGGGGGAAGCAGAGAGAGGGGGAAGCAGAGAGAGGGGGGAAGCAGAGAGAGGGGGGAAGCAGAGAGGGGCGGAAGCAGAGAGGGGGCGGAAGCAGAGAGGGGGCGGAAGCAGAGAGGGGGAAAGCAGAGAGGAGGGAAACGGAGAGAGGAGGGAAACGGAGAGAGGGGGAAACAAAGAAAGAGGGGGGAAACAAAGAAAGAGGGGGGGAAACAAAGAAAGAGGGGGGAAACAAAGAAAGAGGGGGGAAACAAAGAAAGAGGGGGGAAGAGAGGGGAAACAGAGAGGAGGGAAGCAGAGACAGAGGGGGAAAACAGAGAGGGGAAAACAGAGAGGGGGAACAGAGAGAAAGGGGGGGAAACAGAGAGAGAGGGGAAAACAGAGAGAGAGGGGGAAACAGAGAGAGAGGGGGGAAAACAGAGAGAGAGGGGGAAAACAGAGAGAGGGGGAAAACAGAGAGAGAGGGGAAAACAGAGAGAGAGGGGGAAAACAGAGAGAGAGGGGGAAAACAGAGAGAGAGGGGAAAACAGAGAGAGAGGGGGAGAACAGAGAGAGAGGGGGAGAACAGAGAGAGGGGGGAGAAGGAGGAGGGGA